>NC_089580.1:109488771-110088771 GCF_019320115.1 Miscanthus floridulus | reverse complement strand
GAGAATGGTCTTGGTAAAGCATCATTCGTTCCAAGAATTGGAACTTACCGAGATAAAAGGAAAAGGGGTATTAGAACTATCTCAAGTGTATACTTAGAGAAGATTCTAAAGAAATAAAGTATATATGTGAATAAACATGCGTCTGTTCCTATAGTCAAGGGTAATAGTTTTTGGAACTTTCAGTGTTCAAGAATAAATGTGAGATTGATCAAATGGACGTCCTATATGCTTTAGCTATTGGGAGCTTACTGAATGCTTATAAGCAAGAACTTACCCTTACACAGTTTATGTATCCGGGATGTTTTTGGCAGAAGTCCAGTCCAGATATAGATCACTGGAATGGAGTTGAGAATGTTTTGCAATTGTGCAAAGATTTATAGGCCTCATGGTGAGTAAGAAAGAATAAGTACTCTCAAATAGTTGTGGGTACAAAAGTTAAATTTTGGTGAGATGTTTAGTGAAACCCACATAGTAGTTAACACTCGCAGTTGAAGTTTTATTGTGGAAAAGCTCCAAAGAAACAGTTGTGGTGTCATCAAAGGTGCATACCCATGGTATAGTTTGTTATGAGGCTTAAGGACAGGCGAAATGGTTAAAGGAACTTACACCCGGAATTGATAATGGTATACGACAGCAATAACCATTTAAGAAGTTCGCTCCTATAACAACGGGTCAAGTGTGCTGCCAAACACATTGACGTTAAAGTTGTACGTTGTGAAGGAGAAAGTCCGGAATCATACTAAAAGTATTGAACATATAAGTAACAAGCAATTGCTTGTGGATCCGCGTACAAAAGGATTACCAACCAGTGTGTTTGGAGAACACACAGTCGACATGGGTGTATGGTATAGCCTATGATTTCCGGACAATAAAGGGCCCAAAAGTTAAAGAATTTGTTTCAGAACAGAGACGTGTATTGTAGCTGTTAAGTCTATCGACGATTGACCGTGACGAAGCATGCTCTATACACTAATCCGTGATGGAACAAATAAAAGTGAAAGGGATTAAAGTCAAAGTTTAAAGTTAAAGTATGAGTTGAGATCAAGGGGGAGAATGTTAGAATTGATCTCATCCGTCTTAACCCAACGGTCGAGACGGACCCCTTGACCGCGTCCTGATCGGGGACGTCCAGCCATCTAGTGGCTGGTGGGCCCCCGTCGCACAGTGCCTATAAAGAGGAGGTGGGGCAAACGGCTCAGGATATGAGGTTTACCACCGCCACAGCCCCACTGTCCTAACCCTAATCCGATACAGATGGTGGCACTGCCAGCGGCAGGAAGCACCACCGGACCGCCGTAGCTCCACCCCGCCGGGACTCCGCCACCTCTACACCGTCAGTGCCACACTGCCACTGACACCGACGCCATGGACTCCTCGAGCTCGTCCACCAAGCCCAACGGTCTGTACCTCTCTCTTTCTCCTCTCTCACTGTCTCTGGATCCATGTGTTCTAGTTCTTTCAAAACGAATGGAAGTTAAAATACCCACTGATCTACTCCTAGTCGATCCAAAAGTGTTAACACTGATAAGTGGGGGAAACTGGTGACATGCCTTAAGCAAGGTGACAGGGGAAGCATAATACTGACAACAACCCGTGATGTACAAGTAGCTCGAGTTATGACCATGGGTGCACCTGGAGCCTTTAGCCTTCAAAAGTTGGGTCACAAGTATATGAAGGAAATAATCCAAAGCAGAGCATTCAGCGTGCAAAAGCCAAGCAGTGATGAGCTAGATGTGGTTGTTGATAAGATTGTCGACAGATGTGTTGGTTCTCCTTTGGCAGCCAAAGCATTTGGCTCAATGTTGAGTACCAAGACCAGCATACAAGAATGGAAGGATATGTTAGCTAAAAGCAACATTTGCGATGAGAGGACAGAGATTTTTCCGATACTGAAGCTCAGCTATGATGACCTGCCGTCAGACATGAAGCAATGCTTTGCATTCTGTGCTGTGTTTCCCAAAGATTATGAGATTGATGTGGAGAGTCTGATCCAACTATGGATGGCTCACGACCTCATACCCGCGAAAGATGAAGATAATCCTGACTTGATAGGTAAAGAAATTTTTAACCAACTAGCTTGGAGATCTTTCTTTCAAGATGTGAAGCAAACCCCACCACCGATTGATCACTATGGAAGACGAAAACAGCTCCGTGGTGGAAAAATATGCAGGATGCATGATCTTATGCACGATGTGGCTTTCTCGATCATGGGAAAAGAATGTGCAACCATAGTTGATAGGGCCAATGTGATGTCATTGTCCAAGCCTATTCGCCACATGTTTATATCATACCGACAACCTGGCACTCGTTTGGATGATTTTCTGAAGAAGCATTCTTCAACACTACAAACATTGTTATATTCACATCCGTGGATTGATTATGAGTCAGCACCATATTTATCAAAGTACAATTCCTTACGGGCAATGCAGCTGTGTGGACTGGAAAATTTTCCAATTAAGCCAAGGCACTTGCAGCACCTAAGGTATCTTAACTTGTCAAGCAACTGGTGGATTGAAGAACTTCCTCAAGAAATATCTTTACTATATAATTTATTGACCATGGATGTTTCTCATTGTCGGTCTCTTTGCCGGCTTCCAAATAATATGAAATATATGAGAAGCCTCCGGCATCTCTACACCAATGGATGCACATCATTAGAATGCATGCCTCCTGACCTTGGACAAGTAACTTCTCTACAGACTTTAACATATTTTGTGGTGGGTTCCAGCTCCAGTTGCAGCACTGTTGGTGAACTCCAACACTTAAATCTCAGCGGTGAACTAGATTTAAATGGCCTTGAAAATGCAACTGAAGAGCATGTGAAAGCTGCCAGTCTTGGAATTAAAGAGAAACTTACACACTTATCTCTGAAATGGAATAGTGAGGATGATGAGGAATTAATATCAGATTGTCACAGCAAGGTGCTAGATGCTCTTAAACCTCCTGGTGGGATGGAGATGCTAAGGATAGTAAACTACAAAGGTAGCAATATACCGACATGGGTGAAAGATCTTGGTTTGTTTCAGCAGCAATTGACTGAGCTCCATTTAATTGGTTGTACAATGTGTGAAGACTTCCCTGAATTTTCTCATATGAGAGTTCTTCAAGTCCTTCACCTGAAAAAGCTGTATAAACTGCGGAGCCTGTGCAGAAACATAGCATTCATGGAATTTTCAGCATTAAAAGAACTCAAGTTGTGTGATTTGAAGAGCCTGGAGAGATGGGTAGCATCTGAAGGAAAGGGGGACGAAGTAACCTTTCCTGTCCTTGAGAAGATTTGTATTAAGGACTGTCCAAAAATGACAACTCTACCTGAAGCACCGACGATCAAGGTTGTCAAGATAAGAGAAGACAAGGCACAGCTGTCCCTTTCATTAATTTCATCCAGATACATGTCTTCGTTGTCTGTGTTGGAATTGCTTGTAAGGGGCACAGAAGCAGCGCTGGAGCTTGATCAGAATCAGGAATTATCAATTACAGAAATGAATATTACTGGCTGCGTGTTTTTATTCGCCTCAAGTCCATCACGACATATTGTTGGGATTTGGAAATGGTTTGGACAACTTCAAGCACTTGAGATTCGTAGTTGCAGTTCTGTCATCTACTGGCCAGACGAAGAATTTCTTAGCTTGGTATCCTTAACGAAATTAAAATTTCTTCGGTGCTCTAAGCTAACTGGGCGTGCACAGGTGAATGGTGTAGCAACACGAGCAAGGGATGAGCTCCTGCCACAGCTAAAGAAACTAGATATAGGTGGATGTGAAAGCTTAACCGAGCTGTTCGTCCTTCCTCGATCCATTACACATATCAGTATGGATGGGTGCCGTAGTTTTGAGTTCATATGGGGAAAAGATGATACAGAGCCGATGAGTGTACAGGTGGAGCATGGCAACGACCTCACAGCAGCACCAGAGCAATTGCAAGGAAGTAGTACTAAATCTTTGCCTTGCCTAGAGAGTCTATACATATACGGCTCTGATAAGTTAGCAACACTTCCAAATATACCACCATCTCTCAAAAAGTTATCAGTTTATCGCTGCCCAGAGCTTCGTTCCATATCAGGGCATTTGGATGCGCTCGTGGATGTGGGTATTGGGAGCTGCAACAAGTTGGAATCTCCAGAGTGGGGCAACATGCCCGCATTAGAACGTTTCCGACTCGTTAGTTGCAAACGTCTAACATCCTTACCTGGCAGTCTTGGGAGTTAGGGCCAGTTTGGTTGCCAAAATTTTTTGCAAAATGACATTGTAGTGTTTTCGTTGTTATTTGGCAATTAGTGTCCAATCATAGTTTAATTAGACTTAAAAAATTCGTCTCGTGGATTTCATCTAAACTGTGTAATTAGTTTTATTTTTTATTTATATTTAATGCTTCATGCATGCGTCCAAAGATTCGATGTGACGGGGAATCTTGAAAATTTTCGTATTTTGGGAGGAACCTAAACAGGACCTTACTCTGCTCTTACCAGTGTTCACGTCAATTACTGCCCTGCCATAAATATGAAGCCTCTTTATGAACATCTCCCACAAAGGCTTGATAGCCTTGAATATAAATGCTTGTCACATGCTCGATCAAGCGATCCTGAGGAAGGTACCATTTATTTCATTAATATCTTCTTTCTCTTGACAGCATTAAGATTTATATGGTACTACTTACTCATTAGAAACAAATACTCCATCCAAAATCCCTGTTCAATGATTATTTTGTATATGTACAAAAGTATGTCTATATCCAAGAATAAATACAGATAATTATCACACGCTCACTAAAGGGGTCCTCACAAGGCTATCCTTCCAATCTTTATCCTATGTTTTTTCTTTCCTTTTGTTCTCTCTTGCTTGAAATGATTATTTATAACTCAGTCCACAGATTTTCTCAATGGTTTGAGATGCAATTCTATTGTTATCATGGATAGGTAGGTAGGTTTGCTCTAAGTAGCAGATGGACTTGTAGTCCAATGCAGGGTTTGGAATTTTGGCCAAAATTTCACGATGTTGGGTCCTCCTAGGGTAAATTCGCATCCCAGTAATTAGGTTTTAAATTTGGATGAGATTCGTTCAGATTTAGTTACCATTTCTCAAAGTTTCGAAAAATCAGCTAAAATTTCAGTAATTTCCGCGATATTCGAATCCCTATCCTGCACCTCGAGTGTTTGGTTGACGGCAGTGGCCGGCTGCCTAGGCCAGGTAGTGCCTAGGCGTTCAATTCCGGACGCCTAGGGCCTGGATCGCTTGCCTAGCCAGACATTGCCTAGGTTGGCACCGCACGGAGCTCCTTTCCAAAATTAAAAAAAGGTTGGCAACCTAACATAATCTGCATTGCTCCTCAAAGCGGCTACCATGTGTTTGTTTTGTTTTAGTTCAGGAGCATATATGTGTATCATTATTTATATGTTGCCATCAAGGCAACTTCTTTATTTTTAGACCAAACAGCCTTGGCCTAGCTTTTATAGAAAGCTTAAAACAGGTATGCTTGAGATACCAGCTTACATATCAGGTATAAGAAAAAACTCTTAGTTACAGCCTCACCAGCTCTCCACTAAACAGAAGACAAACCCCTAAAAGCAGAACTGCTAAGAAAACAAGCCTTTTACAAGCCGACTGAAGAACAAAAGACAGAAAGTCGACAGAGAGAAAAGACTGCCAACAGACTTCCCGTCCATCTCTAGAAGTTTTCACCATTTTGTTAGGCTGATCTTCAACTTCAGCACCATCTCTTCCGACATGGACTTCTTCTCCTTCCTTGCCATAATCTGCTACTGATTGAGATGCAAACGTCACGTGAAGGGTTTTTTTTTTTTTTTTTTTTGGAAATGTTGTACACGTGAAGGTAACCATCCATTCTCTCATCTTCTTCTTTCACTCCCTTCTATTGCTGCAGATGGTTATTAGTACAATTCGATATCGAGTTACGAGTTTGCATTTTTCATTGTGAACATAGGTCAATGTGAAGAGTTTGTTTCTCGTAAATAAGGCAATCCCATTGGAACCCACAATCCCGTGTTCAGTGTTTTGTTTTATTTCAGTGCAAAAGTATGTGTACATCCTTGAATACAAATACTTTCTAAACGAATTTTAATTTTCTTTTAATGATCCACCGTGTGGTCAGCACGATATGGGTGTTCTTGCGTTCCTTCACTTTTTTTTCTATTCTTTTTTCTCTTCGGGAGATGGTTGTTTATGATTCAGTCCCAAATTTTTCAACTGATTTTCTCAGTGTTTGTAGATGCACTTGTGTTGTTATGACGAAAAGGTAGATAGATTTGCTCTATGTATTAGGCAGCCTAACCTAACCTCGGTTGATCCTCAAACTACTTCTGTGTTTATTTTGTTTCAGCAATATTCCAGATCAAATTCATGAATTTTGGTGTTTCCAATCAATCATGACCGGTATAATGTTTTTCTGTTTCGAAACTTTATAGGATTTTATTTAAACAACCCAATATATGGGTCCCACAGAAATTCTGGCGTAAAACTTAACGTCTCTACCGAATCAAATCTTACACCAATGGAAATATGGAATAGTGACTGACCTGATGAACCATCACAGTAGGAGATTTTTGTGATGATTATTCATCGTAAAACTTATTTATTCAATTTAAGTAAACTGGAATTCCATACTAAAAATATCAGAATTTAACGTTTCTGCTCCTGATTTATTCAAGTTAATTTAATTCATCGTGTTTCATTTCAAAAATGATTTATATTTTAATATTAAAATTAAGTAGAAATTGAACTTTACACCAGTAAAATACTGAGTGACGTGGTGAAACTTCAGATTAGGACTTCTGTTTTGGTCATTCATTATAAAACTTACCTATTCAATTTAATCAAACTGGAATTTCATACCAAAATATCCGAATTCGTTGATTCCGCTAATTGCGTCTCGGACCGTAAAAAAACACTACCAAAATTAGAGTCCATGTGTGGAAACATGTGCGGTAGCTCTGAATTTTGGCTGGTAATTAACCCTTGATGTGACTTATAATTATTTGTGTTGGCATCGACGCAATTAACTTATGCCACTCTGACGCTGTTCCCGTCTCCAGGACCTAAACTTCCGGACCCAAAATCTTCGATATATGCTATCCTAGGGTGCAAGCGCAAGCGCTGAGCGTAGCGTATAGGCAGGACACATGAAGGTTTGTGGGATTTCATTGTTGCATCATGAAACAAGTTTCATGAGCTCTAGAATAGTTATTTATTTATTTTGTCACTTTCTTTCTTTGATTTTGACTGGCTTCTTGCAGCACTTCTGAATGCTGATATAGATGGCCAACGGGCCGGCACGGCACGCCGTGCCTCTCGGGCGGTGCCTCACGGGGCCACGGGCCTGGCCTTCGGCCCAGGCACGGCCCTATGGGCCGATTTCCGTGCCGGGCCGGCCCGAGAAGCATGGCCATTTTTCACAGGCCGTGCCAGCCCGAGGCCCTCTGAGGCCAGCCACCGCGCGGGAGCCTTGGGGGAGGAGGGTGGCTGCTGGCGTGCTCGAGGCCGGCGCGTGCGCCACGGCCGCGCGGAGAGGCGAGGAGGAGGTGGCCACCGGGGCTGGGAGCGGCGGAGCTCCGGATCTCGGGGGAAGGAGCTGCGCAGGCGGCGCCCTCCCTCAAGCGATGGAGAGGTGATGAAGAGGGGGTGGGAGGGAGCCCGCCATGTAGCGAAGATGAGGGAGAGAGGGAGGCCACCGCCATTGGATCTGAGCTGAGGAGGGAGGGAGAGGGAGAGGGAAAGGGGGATCCACACGGGGAGGGAGGGATGGAGGATGGGGGAGAGAGGGAGGGCGCCGCCGTGCACCGAGGATGAGGGAGAGAGGAAAGCCACCGGATCTGAGCTAAGGGAGGGAGGGAGAGGGAGAGGGAGAGGGAGAGGGAGAGGGAGAGATCTGCATGGGGCAACCGGATCTGAGCTGAGGGAGGGAGGGAGAGGGAGAGGGAGAGGGAGGGAGAGATGGACGTAGGGACAGCCATGGGAGGTGGTAGCGGCCGTCGGCGTGCTCGTCCCCGAGGCGGATCCGGCTGGAGGCGGCGGCCGCGCACCCGCACGTGGCAAGAGGAGGCAGGGGCAACCCGCGGGAGGTGGCGGTGTATGCCACCGAGGAGGATCCGGCTGCGTGCGTGGGGAGGGGATTGCGCGGGGCAGCGGGGAGGGGGAGGAGAAGCCGGGAAGGGAGTTAGGGTTCGGGGAATCAGGGGTGGGTGCGACCGTGTGAGTGCGAGCGGAGCGGAGAAGGGCGAGGCGCGGCCGCGACGAGTTGGCGACTGGGCGAGCCGCTTCCGCTTATATATGCGGGGGCGACCGGGCGGGGCGTGTGGGGGGCGCGGGCAGGCCGGGCCGCTAGCGGGCCGGCTGCTCTGTAGCAGGTCATGCCGTGCCGGCCCACGTGCCTGGGGTAAGGCCCAGGCATGGCCTGCTCCTCCGGGCCGAGCCAGCCCAGGCCCGCTAGCCTCCGTGCCGGGCCGTGCTTGGGCCGTGCCAAAAAAACGGGTCTTAGGCCGGGCCGACGAGCTCGGGCTGCATGGCCAAATATAAATGCTGATGGATATACATTGAGGGTGGTCATGGGGCTGCTGGATGTGACCCGCTGCACAGCATGCTTATGTGCACCTTCTGTCCTGAATCTTCCTTTTTGGTAGATAAGTAGCCCTTCTCGCGCTGCTCCTTTAGTAGAAGAGTCAAATCTTTTACTTATCTTTACGTTGCCAAATGGAGTAGAAAACTAGCTGCAGATACTCCTTGCCATTAGATGAAGAGTAGAGATTTCTTTAATTCCACGCTTCCACAACTTTTTATTGGACTGACGATGGCCGACGAACAGGTTAGGAGGAGGCAGAGAGACTGAGGAGGTGAGCGGTGTCGGTGTGGACTGGCAGAGGGACCACAACAATGGATTCATCTGTTGTCGAAAAAAAAAGTTGAATTCGTCGATTGGAGACACCGTCAGAGATAGGCGCAGGTGGGACGAGAATTTGTAGTGGTCGCACACGATTCACTGTAGTGTAATGCTACCAACGTAGTTCATGAAACGGATTCACATGGGACCAAAGCAAATTAAAATCTGATTTATCACTATTTGAACAATAATTTTACATGTCGCAAAAGAGAGCTGCTGCTGCTGTTGCTACTACTATTTTTATTTATTTATTATCTTCTCATAAACATTATTATTGTAGAGTCCATGGACGAGGTCATTGCCGTCCGTGCTGCTCTATCAACGGTGCCTCCATCCATATCAAGTGGAGTTTAGATTTCCATAATAATGATACGGTGTGGACATACGTCCGGCTGGGCACCGTCTTCTCAAATAAAAAAGATATCTCTCACTCCGTCTCATGCGCTACCACAGGCTCCGCTCTGCTACACCATCGCCGTAGGCTCCGCTCTGCTCCCTCCGCCATGTGACCCTCGCCCAGCTCCACGACACCAGGCTCCACCGCTGGAGTCGTGCCTCCCCCCGCCCTTATCGCTGTCGCTGGCACCATGGTCCTCATCATCACCTCCTCGTGAAGCTAGAGATTGCGAGGGCGTCATGGCCGTGCCATACTTCTCACCGGCCTCGAGGCTCCTCATGCCCCAGTATCGGAAGAAGCTCGCTAGGGGCCAAGTCTGTGGTGCTCTTCGCTCTGCTGCCTCCCAGCCGCGATCTGCCCATCGAGGCAGTTATCAAGTTTCTTAGCGCGCCTGACATGCTGGTTGTCGTGCACTAGAGTTCCATGCTTGACATGTTGTAAGCGTATATTTCAAGTGTTTCAGAGGTACGTTGCAAGTGTTTCACGTGGATGTTGCAAAAGTAAATCGAGATGTTGCAAGTGTTCATAGGAATGTTGCAAGCGTTTGTTCAAAATGTTTTATATGTTTTTAGACATATGTTTGCAGGCGTTTTTGATGTGGATGTTGCATATATTTCACAAGTGTTGCAAGAGTATGTTCCAATAGTTTTTAGTTGTTTTAGTCTTATATTACAGTAAGTGTTTTCATGTTGCAAGTTGCAAATGTTTTATCTATGTAAGGAAAATGGACCTTAGGCCAATTTACTTTAGATTTTGGTGTTTGATGACCAACACAACCAATTGAACTAAAGAATTTGTAAGTGTTTGTTTTATAGTTCAATAGGGTGCAAGACGTGACTTGGACGAAGGCAACGTAATAATGATCCGATGATCAACACCATAAGCAAAACCTTAGAAGTACAAGAGAATACCCAAGATATCAAGCAAAGTCCAAACACGAACATGGGAACCAACCAAGACGTAAGATCGCAAAGAAACGAGCTCAAAGAGGTGACCAAACGCTGGACCGGACGCTGATAGCACAGTGACCGGACGCTCCAATCAAGAGGCTCGGCAGCAGCAGCGATCGGACGCTGAAAAGCAAAATCGACCAGACGCTGGACAACAGCGTCTGATCGAGTACATAAAGGTTCCAGAGCGGCGATACTGCGACCAGATGCGTCCGGTGGCATGTGACTAAACGCTGGCATCGTCCAATTAGTTGATCGTGGTTCCAACGGTCGGGATGACCGAACGCGTCTGGTCAGGACATGATCAGCATCCGGTCAGTAGCAGAAAGGCAAAATTTCGTCCCCAACGGTTACTTTCTCAGTGGGGCTTATAAATACAATCCCCAACCAGCCAAATGAGTATAGTGAAGCTGAGGAAACATATCTAGGGTGTTGATACACTATTTTATTGATCTCCACTTGCATAGTGCTTAGTGATTCATTAGGTAATTAGCGTAGGTGCTTTGCGAAGTGCTTAGGTTGATTAGACCACCGCTCATGCGCTTGCTCTAGGTTTAGGCCTAGTGTTTAGTGAGGTTTGCATAGCTCTTACCACTTGGTGCTTGCGCGCACCATTGTTGTACATCAGAGGGGCTTGTAGTCTTACGAGATCACACCAACCGTGTTTGTGGTGTGGCCACCACCGTGTACCGGAGGGAACAAGGCCTGCGACGTTTCGACCAGAAGCTTGATAGTGAAGACAGCGGGGAGCATCTAGGAGAAGCTTGCCGGAAGGCATGTCAGAGACCCACTTGCGCATGGGGAAGGCCCGAGTCTATCCATGGAGTTACCCGACCGGGAGCTTGGCCCTTGTGAGGGATTCCTTGCGAGGGGCTCCAACAAGGACTAGGGAGAAGCTTGCGCGCTTCTCGATACCTCGGTAAAAATACTAGAGTCGTCGACGAGAGTTTGCATATCTCTATCTTGCTCTTTAGCTTCCGCATTTACATTGATTGTATTACTCCTTTTGCGGTAGAGATAGCAACACACTAGCAAAACCGTGGTTGCACATTTAGATAGTTTATCTTTTGCATAGGTTTTGCTAAGGTTAGAAAAAGATGCCATAGTTTAGAGTTAGAATTTTAAGTTGCCTAATTCACCCCCCCTCTTAGACGTCATGGTCCCCTACAAGTGGTATCAGAGCCGGTTGGCTCAATTTGGACCTTTGGCTTAACCGTCGTTGTGCCGACGCTATTTAGAGTGGTTGGGATGAATACCTCTAGGCCTCCGCACTTTGACGGCACTAACTTCTCTTACTATAAAGCTAGAATGGCTTGTTACCTTGAGGCAGTTGATTTGGGTGTTTGGAGAGTCACTCGTGATGGGATAAAACCCATTAACAATCTCGATAAACCGACAAAGAGTGAAGAAAAGGAAATGTATTTCAATGCTAGAGCTAAGAATTGCTTGTTTGAATCATTTAGCATGGATGTGTTTAACCAAGTGTTCACTTTAAATACGTCACATAAAATTTGGTTAAAACTTTAAGAGCTCTATGACAGCACATCTAATGTTCATGAGCAAAAACATTGTCTAGCTAAACAAAATTATGATTCCTTTACAATGAATGATGATGAGCTTGTTCGTGATATGTATTCTCGTTTGAATCTAATTATCAATGAGCTCGATTCAATAGGATTAACAAAGCTAGATGATGCAGACATCGTGAGGAAGATCATCTCCATGCTACCACAAAAGAAATATGCAAGCATCATCACCATCCTTCACAACATGGAGGAATTGAGCACCATGACCCGGACATAATCATTGGCAAGATAGTGGCATTTGAAATGTGACGTAAGATGGGTCAAGAAGAAGCCTCTTCATCAAGTAAAGGCAAAGCTCTCGCATGTAGCGAGAAAAAGAAGATGAAGGGCAAGCAAGTTGAGACAAAGCTCAAGCTCAAGCTCCTCAAGTGAAGATAAAGAAGAACATGAGGACGATGATGATGATGATGATGAAGATTCAAGTGATGATGATCAATCTTCCTCTTCCACCTCCAACCTTGATGAAGAATCAATCAAACTCATCAACAAGGTGGAGAAGATGATCCAAAGGCTCAATGTCAAGGATGTGCCCATCCAAGTTCAAGATCTTATTTTCACCAATCAAAGAAATGAGCAAAGAAAGAGAGGATGCTATGGATGCGGCGAGTTGGGGGCACTTTAGGGAAGTTTCTCCAAACAAACCCACACCCAAGACAAAGAAGAAAGCGTGCAAAAATCAAGCCATCACATCAATATGGTAATGGGATGATTCTTCAAGTGAAGAAGAACACTATTACAAAAGGCAAGACCACAAGCACTCATCATCAAGCTCTTCTCGTGTGTGCCTTATGGCATGATGTAACAAAAGCTCATCCTTTAGTGAGAGTGATAGTAATGATGAAATGCCTTCTTTTGATGAAATTGTGCAACAAAATCTTAATTATGCTAAAGTTTGCACTAGTCAACAAAAGAAGCTCGAAAAATTAAAAGAAAAGCTAGATAGTTCACAATAAGCATATGAAACTTTGCTTGAACAATATGAGACATTTGCTAATATCAATATTGAACTATCTACTAAAATTGAGCAATTTGAGGCTAGTGCAACAACAAATACATGCACAATCAATGATAAGCAACTTGTAAAGCAAAATGAAAAATTAAAAGAAAAGTTAGCTAGCTCACAAGATGCTTATAAAAGTTTGCTTGATAAAATGGAAACCATGTGCAAATATTGTGATGAGCTAACTAATAAAGGTTCTAATCTTGAAGCCGTTAGTACAACCCCCATCAAGGCATCTAAAAAGAAAAGTTCCATCTTTAACATGCCTAGAAAGGATGCCTCTACTTCTTATAATGATTTATGTTTAGACTCATCTTTGTGCAACCAAGTTTGTGTTGAGAAAGTTGTTGTAGATACATGCACACAAGAGGTTGCAATGGAGAATGAGCAACTCAAGCAAGAAGTAGCTCGCCTCACCAAGGACTTGACTCAAGTGAAAGGCAAGGCGAAGCAATCCCAACTTCATCAAGATAACACCGTCAAGGGAGTGAAGAAGCTTGATGAAGGACAAACCGTGATTTGCTATGTGTGCCACAAGGAAGGTCACAAGTCTTATGAGTGCAAGGTGAAGAATAGGAGAGGAGCAAAGAAGAAAGAGAAAAAGGAAACAAGGAAGCTCTCCAACACCTACACCAACAAGGTGGACAAGAAGGCCTCCACACCATACTTGTTAAAGAAGAAGAAAAATGACAAGGTGGTGGCCATCAAAGTGAACAAGCAAGCCAACAATGGGGTCAAACACTTTTGGGTGCCAAAGGAAATCATTTCCAACATGAAGAGCACCAAGAAGGTTTGGATCCCGAAAGGGAAGTGAGAAGTCCGTTGGACATCGGGGAATTTAGAGACTTGGCAAAGTATGGATGCATTTATGGGGTGCATCATGATGGACAAAATCATTGCCAAGTGGGTTAGTGAATACTATGGACCCAAATTCTCCTTCACATGTTAGGTAACTAGATTCAATATCCTTCAAGTAGTATCAATTTGCATTTTCTACAAGTGGCATTTCTTACAAATTGGTATCTTTAAGCATCTAGTTACTTATCATGCCTATGTTTGTATTTGCATGCTTATATCTTTTGTCATGCATATACTAGGTATATCTTATGGTAGGCTTGCTCGGTTTCATTCTTAACCCTTGGAGCAAACCTACATAGTTTAAAATTGTTTAGGAGCACGGCACATAGCTTGTCTTACAATTGTTCATCAAATATGTACCAAAGTCCAAATTGTAGATAATTTCTCCCGAATATCATCTTCAAAAATGAGTCTCACATTCATGTGATGTCATCTTTCAAGTGGTATTATTGATTCAAAAATCAATGTGCATGTCTTCTGCAAGTATTCCACACTTGTGTGCACAAATTTAGGGAAAGGTTACTCTACAAGTTGGATGCCTTGAGACTAACACCTTTTCAAGCTTATCATGTATGTAATAGTCTCATTGCAAGAAAAATGGAGTCTCCGAAGTTAAGCATCATACTTCAAATATCCACTACCTATTGCAAGTGGTAGAAATCAAATTGGTTTCCACATATAGTATTTCTAAACTAATATCATTATGTTGATTTTATTTTGATATTTATATGCTTTCTCCATACATTATATAGATTAAATTCCCTTGAGCAATAATTTGCCAATTATGCATATGCTTTGCCTTCTACCATATGTATGCATATATTTAGGGGGAGTTTAATATATATAATGTGAGAGTCAAATTTTGTGACATATTCCACTCTACACACAAAGGATCACAAAGTTTGACTCTCCCTTGTGCTACTAATGTCTTCCTTTTTGATGTTTGATTCCAAAGGGGGAGAATTTAGAGGACCAAAAGCAAGTATTAATTTATAGGACCAAAAGCTTAATCATAATACTTTACAAGTGGTAATGGTCCGAGAAAGAGAGGATAGTGGATTATGGATTAGTCTATGTAATGGGGAAAATTTGTAGGAAGCAAGGCTTAAATCCATAATGCCACATGGGGACATTTGCAATGGTAAGATAAGTTTTTATGTAATATCTTTTAGTCTTACAAGTAGTATCTTTTAGCATCATATAACCTTGCCCCTTGCATTGCATCCTAGCAAGTAGGTAGTTTTCAAATTTCAAAACTCTATTATTTGCATGCTTTAGTCGTGTTGTCATCAATCACCAAAAATGGGAAGATTGTAAGGAAAATGGACCCTAGGCCTATTTACTTTGGATTTTGGTGTTTGATGACCAACACAACTAAATTAGACTAAAGAATTTGCAAGTGTTTGTTTTGTAGTTCAATAGTGTGCAAGACATGACTTGGACAAAGGCGACGTAATGATCCGATGATTAACACCATAAGCAAGACCTTAGAAGCACAAGAGAAGACCCAAGACATCAAGCAAAGTCCAAGTACGAACATAGAAACCAACCAGGATGCAAGATCGTGAAGAAACGAGCACACAGAGGTGACCGGACGCTGGTAGCACAGTGATCGGACGCTCCGATCAAGAGGCTCGGCAGCAGCAGCGATCGGACGTTGAAAAGCAAAATTGACCGAACGTCGGACAGCAGCGTTCGATCGAGTACAGAAAGGTTCCAGAGCAGTGATACTACGACCGAACGCTGACAACGTCCGATTAGTTGATCGTGGTTCCAACGGTAGGGACGACCGAACGCGTCCGGTCAGGACGTGATCCACGTCCAGTCAATAGCAGAAACCCGGGATTTTGTCCCCAACGGCTACTTTCTCAGTGGGGCTTATAAATACAACCTCCAACCGCCCAAATGAGTATAGTGGAGCTGAGGAAACATATCTAGGGTATTGATACACCATTTTAGTGATCTCCACTTGTATAGTGCTTAGTGATTCATTAGGTGATTAGCGTAAGTGCTTTTGCGAAGTGCATAGGTTGATTAGACCACTGCTCATGCGCTTGCTCTAAGTTTAGGCCTAGTGTTTAGTGAGGTTTGCATACCTCTTACTACTCGGTGCTTGCGCGCACCATTGTTGTACACCGGAGGGGCTTGTAGTCTTGCGAGACCACACCAACCGCGTTTGTGGTGTGGCCGCCACCGTATACCGAAGGGAATAAGGCCCGTGGCTTTTTGGCTGGAAGCTTGATAGTGAAGACGGCGGGGAGCATCCGAGAGAGGCTTGCCGAAAGGCACGTCGGAGACCCACTTGCACGTGGGGAATGCCCAATGCTATCCACGGAGTTACCCGACCTGGAGCTTGGCCCTTGCGAGGGATTCCTTGCGAGGGGCTCCAACAAGGACTAGAGGAAGCTTGCGCGCTTCTCGATACCTCGGTAAAAATAACGGAGTCGTCGACGGGAGTTTGCATATCTCTATCTTGCTCTTTAGCTTCCGCATTTACATTGATTATATTACTCCTTTTGCGGTAGAGATAGCAACACAATAGCAAAACCGTTGTTGTATATTTAGATAGTTTATCTTTTGCATATGTTTTGCTAAGGTTAGTAAAAGAGGGCATAGTTTAGAGTTAGAATTTTAAGTTGCCTAATTCACCTCCCCTCTTAGGCGTCACAGTCCCCTACAATCTATATGTTGCATATGTTTCACACACATATTTCAAATATTTTATCTGTTTTAGACGTATGTTGTATAGTGTTTCATGTTTCAGAGGTGTATTCAGAGAGTCATAGGCGTCGACGGATCGG
Source organism: Miscanthus floridulus (assembly GCF_019320115.1). Lineage (NCBI taxonomy): Eukaryota > Viridiplantae > Streptophyta > Magnoliopsida > Poales > Poaceae > Miscanthus > Miscanthus floridulus. The sequence goes on along the minus strand of NC_089580.1, from coordinate 110,072,290 downwards.
GCACGGTGAGCTAGGTGCCGGCGGTCGTGGTGCATGACGCGTCTGGGTCATGCGGGAGGACATGCTTGTCCTCATCTGGCTCCCCGATCCCATCCGCGCTGATAGAGAAGCGGGGTCGCTGGGAAGGAGTCGTGTGGGCACAGCGATAGGGCAGGGTGCGCGTGCGGGGGCGGACAAAGGTGGGTTATGCGGACACGCGCGTTCGACGGGATGTCCGGACACTAGCCACGCCCTTTATATTTTGAAGGGTGAGAGTTTATAAAGTAGAAATGTTCCGGCACAAGGAGTGACAACTTTTTAAAATTAACAGTGTTTGTTCGGTCCATCCGTCCAAGCTACTTACGATAAAAATGAAAAAAATTGGTTTGTGCTTATAGCTGAGCTACATTGAGAATTAACCTACAGCCAAATTGTTTTTTTCTCTTTGTCCTATATACATATGCATTTTCTCTTGAAAAAAAGGAATATCCATTTTTATCCTAATGTTATTATGTGAGGTTCAATTTTATTCAAGAATTTTTAATGGTCGTTTAGTTCTAAAATTTTATTTTAAGTCTTAGTTTTATCATAGAACCATTAAAGTGGCCATTTTGGTTCTCAACATGGTACTTTGGGATCGATTCCATTCATGAACTATCAAGTGCATTTCATTCTGGTCCCAAAATGTTCATAGTTGATCGATAAAATTAAGCTAAAATGCAAAGTTTAAGGATTGAAATGGTCAATTTAATGGTTCTAGAATGAAACCAAACTTAAAATAAAGTTTGAGGGCTGAAATAAAGTTTGAGAGCTTTAATGACCATTTTAAAAGTTTAAAGGCGAAATTAAGATTCGGCCGTATAACTGAGGGACCAAAATAGCTATTTAAAAAGAGCACATTTTACTATTGATCCTCAAATTTGTATTTCTTAAGGTCCCGGTATTTTAAAATTGCACATTTAGCTCTCTGAACTTGTCTCGAGTTTTCATAGCGGTTCGGGCACATGCAAATTGCACCTTCGGCTCCTTAAACTTGTTCCGAGTTCTCATCTAGGTCCCGATATTTGTAAATTGCATACTAAAAGTTCTTAAAGTTATATTATTGTATTATTATGGTCCATCCATCCAAACACCCCATCCTCACCATGCATGCATCATTGGTGTGGTGTGCACACACGTTGCCACACTAGGCTATGTCGTGTTTGCCTGTGCCACCATGTTGCACGCTGCACTCAACCTACTGCATTGTAGTGACAACCCTGTTGTTGCACATGGAGGTGATAAAGGCTAGGAGTGTGCATGGGGAACTGAATGCGAGGAGATGATGAGAATGAGCATGAGCTCCCACGCAACCAGGAAGAGGAAGGAGTGCGGTGTTGGTGTTGAATGCAACCGCTGTGAAGGCTCGGCTGGGATCTGTAGTAAGGCAAGCACAGAAAGGGCTGCCAAGCGATGTAGCAGGTCCTAAAAATCTAGGCCTGCACATCCCTCCTGAGCCCGCTGCGCTTCTCGGCCGTGGTGCGCTACACCATTTGGGCGGATGAACACGGTGTCACGCGATGCGGCCGCACGAGTGGGCTCATGCAAAGCAGTGTGGGTTATGGGGATGGACTGTAATCATATAACAATACAAGTTTAGAGAACTGAGTGTGTATTTTAAAAGTGCTAGGATCCGAATGAAAACTTGGGTTAAATTTAAGGAACTAAGCGTGTAATTTAAAAGTACCGAAACATGAACAAGAACTTCGAATAAATTTATACAGGTAAAAGTGCAATTTGAAAATATCAAGAAGAACTCGACCAAGTCCGATGACCCTCAGTAAAAAATTCCCATTTAAAAATGCAGATAGTGCTCTCGGTATGAGCAGTGCCTGTCGCCGGTGCCTCGTGAGGAAGTACGTACGCGCGCATGGAAGACCACGACGCCGTTCCACCCGGGCAGCGAGGTCATCGGCTTCCCACTTGTCACCATCCACCATCCACGAATCTCCGGAGCCACGTCTTCACGGCCAATCTGCTGTCTTGACTCTCGACCAGACAGTGTCCCGAATCACAGCTTGCAACATCCGAGCGACTCTGATGGTAGATAGTACGTTCTAGCAACACCAATCAACAATATATACGACGTCCCTCAGTCATATATCAAGCAGAATTACCATGAGATCAACACTGAATTCCCAATAAACCATTCAGATGTGTACATTATTACTGCGGTGCGTGATAGTCACCAGTCAGGATTATGCAGAGCATAACAGCACTAATTACAATCTGACCAGTCCATTCCATTCGTTCCATGATCGAAATCTCGAAACAAATAAATCAGACGCATCAGTTGTTGAGTTGAGTATATATGCAGGATTTCAGTTGCAAGCATACGAGGAGCGCATGATCAGCTAGCGATGCTTCCAGCGATAGCGAGACGACGGCGAGTGGATCGCGCCGCCACCATGCCACTTGTTGTAGTCGTTCCGTGCCAGCTTCCGGCGGCGGCCGCCGCTTCTGTCGACCCTTGGAGGAACTGTCTTCTCCTCCTCCGGCGGATAATAGGGGCCATGACAACAGGCCCCTTCGACGAATTATTCTGATGGGATCAAGATCAACGGAGTCGAACAACAAGGGATAATAGGGACGCCGCCTGGCCTCCACGTACATGTCCTTCCAGCTCGATCCGACACTGAGAGTCTCCTGCTCCTCGTCGGAGCTCTCGGCGTCGTCGTGGAAGAACCACAAGCACCACAGACGCCACCGGCCCCGGCGCTGGCGCGCAGGCAGGGCCTTGTACAAGGTCTTCCACAGCTTGTGGTCACGCTCCGCCACGAGCAGCCTCAGCTGGGAGCTAACGCACTCCACCCTCGCGAGGTCCTTGCCGTCGGTGAGCTTCTCCAAGACGGCTGCCTTGAGGTCGTCGGGCAGGGACTCGAAGCCGCTCAGCGGCAGACCGTTCCTGCGGCACAGCTCGTGGAGGAGGCCCCAGCACACGCCGTCGGCGAGCGACTTGCAGATCCGCGACGCCCAGGGCTCCACGCCACAGAGGCTGCGGGAGAGGAACGGCCTGACGGTGCCGAGATCCAGCCGCTCCAAGTACGCGTTCTCCGGCGTGTCGTCGCCGTCGGTGGTGACGAGGAACACGAGGAGCGCGACGTCGCTCCCCTGCACACACAGCATCAGCACGGCAGCGTCCGCGCCGTCGCGGTGCGCAAGGTCCGGCGCGGTGTACTGTCCGGAGAGGCACAGCGAGCTTCCCTTCTTGCGTGATTGCTTCTTCAGGAGGTGTCCCGACCGTGGCAGGGCGCCGTAGGGCTGGAAGCCGGCGAAGAGGAAGGCGGCGTGCAAGACCATGCCCAGCCGCCCGGCGATGTCCTCGGCGTTCCACTGCTCAGCGTCTACGATTTTCTTGAGGAGGCTCGCCATAGTACTAGTATCGGTTCTTGTCTTGTCGCGATGGATCGTTTAATTTGAAGCTGATGGCAATGAAATGGATCAAGCAATCCGAGGGGGGTAATTACCGGCAAATTCCTCTAACTCGACTTGACTTGTTCTCAGTCAATGTGACACGTATGCTGCTTATAATTTCATAATCCTCTTAGATGAACTGAGGATTCGAGATCGTTGACATTGACACAAAATAAATTACCTTGTCTGTCGAAAAGTAAATTGCAAACGCGAAACAACACTTTCTTTTCAAGACTAGTAGACATAAACATGCAATACACAAGCCTCTATAAAAAATATATCATTGCAATGAGCAATAATTATAAAAATTTTAAGAAATAACAATACACATACAACACATACCTTTAAAAAAAACACATACAACACACATGTCTTGAAAAAAAACATATATAATCAGCGAATAACAATTAACTTCCTTGCAAATAACTCACATGCTCACCATTAACTAATATGCCTGAAAATTATCATATACTCCCCCGATTCCAAATTATAAGTCAGTTTGACTTTTTTGATTTATCCATTTTGCTATGTATCTAAATATATTATTATATCTAGATACATAGCAAAATAGATGTATAAAAAAAAGTCAAAGGGACTTATAATTTGGAATGGAGGGAGTAGATTATAATGATGGGCATTTCAATTTGAGGTCATTGATGTTAATTTTCTAATAATATAGGTTGCCATAAAGTAAAACTAACCATGCTATGAATTACTTGGACCACTTAGGCCTCGTTTAGATGCATGTGTATCTACTTCAATAGTGGATTGGAATAGAACTTAATTTAATTTCACTCAAATCCACTTCAACACATATGGATTTAGATGAATACATGCACATCCAAACAAAGCCTTAATAGTGAGGATTGTGGTGGTGAATTAGTTTCACCACCCAATACACCGTCTCTGATTTGATACATAACACTAAATGAACTCAAAAGCGCACCAAGTTAAACCTTAATAAAGATCACTAAATTAGTACGGGCATCAATTTAATTTAAAATAATACTAACCAGGATGTGAATTAGATTGACCACCACTTTTTTTCTTGTTGATGGCATCGCTATACATATAAGATAAATAGGAGGAACAACCGCACAACTAATAACTACATTATTTTAGATCATGTTGCATAATCAAACCAGATCAAGAGTACCTATTACAATAAGAGTTAGAAATACAGAGTTTAGATTATAATAATTCGTTGTCATGCTTTTTTTTAATTGAGTTCATTGCCATGCTTCATTCCCATAGCAATAAATCGTCAAAAATATTTTCAAATTACCGGACGTACCAATGTACCATAGTGTCATGTCTATATGAATCAGCTCTACTACAGGAATCAGCTCTACTGAGTCGGCTCTATTGCCAATCAGGACTTTGAAATAATTTATTTTATTTGTTTGTCTTACATCATTTTTATGTTAGTTCTTTAATTTATTTGTTTCTTAATAAATATTTTTATAGAGACATCAGACATCAGTCAATCCCATGTTTGCGACGACTTAGGCCCTTTGGATCCATTAGCTAACAGTAGTTATCTAGCTAACAGCATATAGCTAATATTAGCTGGGTAATAATTGACTAGTTATCTATTATTTGGCTAATAATTGCTCTCATCTGCGTTTGGACACTAATTTGGAATATTAAATATAGACTAATTATAAAACTAATTTCACAGATGGAGACTAATTTGCGAGACGAATCTATTAAACCTAATTAGTTCATGATTTGACAATGTAGTGCTACAGTAACATATGTTAATGATGAATTAATTATGCTTAGTAGATTCGTCTCTTAAATTAGTCTCCACTCTATATAATTAGTTTTATAATTAGCTCATGTTTAGTCTTCGTAATTAGCATCCAAACATTCGATGTGACAGAGACTAAACTTTAGTCCTAGCATTTGAACATCCAATCAAGCAGAAGCACGAGGTTCGCCAGCGGATCGTTGTCTGCAATGCTCTTCGTTCTGTGCTTGGCCGGCTGTTTTGCGCAGAAGAGGGAGTCATCCGGTCATCAAATATATGCCAACGATGTCATCGTGTTCATTCACCTGGACGCGGCAGAGGCAGCAGCGGTCAAGGCGATCCTCGTGATCTTCGGTGACGCCTCTCTAGACTGAGAACAAACCTTGGCAAGTGCTCCATCACACCAATCTTCGCCGAGGATGACATGTTACGGGACTTACAACATATTATTGCTGCCAGTTAGCGGAGTTCTCCATCACGTAGTTGGGACTTCCAACATATTCATGATAATGTAGCGATGAGGTGTCGTAGCTTTGCGGTACTGTAGCATCAGCGTAGTATTCCCAGTTTAGTCCCATACCAGAAATGAACCAACACTAGACCAGCTTAAAAGCTTGGACCTGAGAGGTTGTTAACTTCGGAATAATCCTTTTACGCGAAGTGAGGACGAAAGCGCAAGAGAGTTAATTAAGCAAGTGTGGTTCATTTAACGTGTAGAGTGGGCCTTAGCCGTCTTTCTAGGTCGGGGCGTTATATGAGTCTGCTCTTCGACTACAGGTTCAACTGGATCAGGGATCTGGGGAACGATTAGATGTAGCAACTGCCGCCACCACCTTCTTCGCTGCATGCTTTTGAAAAAGAGATGTAATATCCGCGTTTCTTTTCATTACTGCACAAATATTAAAAATCACGATGCTAAATAATTAAATAATTTATTAATTGTGATGTTATCAAATAGCACAAGAGATTAGACCAGGGGAACTAGGAAAGTGTGGTGTACTCACCACGTCTCAGACGTCAGGCTATCAGGGTGTCCGGCGGCGCTGTGGCCGTCCCCTCGCTCCGGCCGTCCGTCGCCTCCGATCGAGATTAGATTAGGGAAAAGCAGTTTAGGCCCACTCGCTCCGTCCATCGTGTGGTCTGTGTGGCCGTGTGGGCCTGCGTGTGCCTGTGTTGCGTTTCGTGGCATGATCTATTCGTGGGTGACCAGCGCCTTCTTTGCTGCCTGGGCCGCCTCAAGTGGGACATTCGTGGTGGCGTGATCCATTTCAGGTAAGTTTTTTTTTTCTTTTTCTTATAAATACAAATGCTTATACGTATATATAATAGCATATTCACCGATGCCGCAGGGTATGCCAGTGCATATTTGGCATACCATTTGCCTCCGCCACTGTGGGGCTGCCGCTACAAGGAAGATACCCAAGAGCTGAGTACAAGCCACAGTGGAAGCCGTTGCAAGGAAACTGCCGGCTTGTCACGGGCCGCTCATGGCAAGGAGCGGGCGACTAGTATGGATAAAATCCGTCCTCGCGGCAGTGCCCATTTACTACATGCTCACGGATGGGCACCCACGCCTCGGTTGCAAGAGAATCTAGGAAACTTGGGCACCGCACCGTGTCAAAGTGATTCCTCTGGCTTGCGGTGCGACAAAGGCGTTGGACAGCAGACAGGCGATTGCGCCATGGGCTCGATGCTCCAAAACACTGCTGCCTGTGCGACCAAGAGCCGGAAACCATTGATCATATCATAGCCTCGTGCTCCTGCTCCAGTCAAATTTGGTGGCACATCCTAACGACACTCGGTGCAGATGTTTCCCAGGTGGGCAGGGACATCCTGCTAACATGGTGGAATGCATGGCGTGCACGATAGACTGGAGACAAAAGGAAAGGAGCGGACTCTCTCTTCGCCCTAGTGGCTTGGGAACTGTAGAAGGAGAGAAACATGAGATGCTTTCGTCAAGCCTCGTCCATGGTGCTGCAGATCCTCGCGCACATCAAGCACATCACAGATCAATGGATCGACGCCGGCACGGCGAACTTACCCTGTCTCTTGCGTAGGTAATGGGCTTGTAACTAAGTTTGTTAGGAGGAGATAAGCTGTGTGTAAGATCATTTGCCCCTCATTGATGTAAAAATTCTATTTTTCGATTTTAATAATACAATGATGTATAAAGCTTTTACCTATTCCAGAAAAAGATTCATTTTACCGAAGGCCAAAATATCAATTTCTCGTGGACTTTGAGCGGATAAAAGGCCAGCACCTGGACACCTATCTCAAACTATCTCTAACAACATCACCAAAATACAAGATCCATTTCATATTTGGGTAGCGCTACAGGTAAATGGTTCAATATCTATTTTTGGTCTTCTCCAACAATAGGACCCAAAAGAGAACCATTTCTGCAAAGAACCCTTTCTGCAAATGAGTCTGCAGTAGAGAGGATACTCATATTTAGGTTGTGCCTGTAGCACCCGGTTTTAAGAACAAAACCAGATACGCACCATATGTGAGCCTATGTAGTCAAATCTCACATATAGCTACAAATAAGGGTAATATCGAAAGACAATGCTCAATATATAACATACTTAGTATAAAAGATATAACCTTAGACAACATATAGCAGAAAACAACTCCGATTATCCGGTGAAAACTCCAATTTCATAGGGACAACTGACTGGTTGATCACAAGCCTAATTCCTCCAAACTCTAGCAATCTAGTATCAATTCGGGATTTTTATCCAAATAATTGAAAAATAAAGCAAGAGTAAGTACATGTCATACTCAACAAATATAACATGGGATTCATTAGGCTCAAAAGGCTGACACTGGTTAACTGCGATTAGCTTTTAATGAGTCATGATTTTAGCAATATGGGGGCAACAAGTTTCTCAAAAGGCTGATACTGATTTAACTACGATTAACTTTTAATAAGTCATCTTTTAGCAATTGGGTGGCAACAAGTTTATTCACAAGCCATATAAACACATGATCAGGTAAACATAAATAATGAATAGTATAAACAGTAATTCACTATAAAGCCTTTCAAAGGTTCGTCTCACAAGTTAGGGCCATTAGATTCACTCGACAAACAGATGTAGAGCCTCCCTTCTCGATAGGACAATGACGCGCAACCTATACACAAGGGGACAGAGGCCACGCTATACCCAATTTCTCAAGCCATTCTTACGCCAATAAAGATAACCACTAACAAGCTAGAAAAGATCCTCATACTGAGCTAAAGCCAGAGCCATGTAGCCCCCACAGCTGTACTACAAGTCTCGGATGATCACTTACAGATAAGTACTTAGGGAGAGAAATCTAGAGCACCACAAAAACAGCCCAATGCTCTAGACCCCTGATTCCATATTGCTAAAAAGCATCTTTTAGTGTTTATTGCATATTACATTAGTCAAGTTATAAGATTATGGCTTGTAGTTGAGCACTAGCATCATACTACCCAATGCAATACCCCATAAGTAACAAGATACAAGGTGACAAAGTACTAGGAAATCTTTAGTGGTAGTCAAGGTAGACACATGCAGTATGAATTAAATGATTAAAGGTGTATAGGACAATCAAGGAAGATCCCATGCTATACTTGCCTTAAATCTTAGATCCTTCTTCTAGTCCAAACCTTCAAAGATCTACTTCTTGATTCACCACGTATAGCTCACCGACTGGACATGATCATAGAGCACCACACAAGCACCTATGCAATCATACACGAAGCAAACAATAGATCTAAATTAGAATAGTACACCAAACATAAAATAAAGATAAAAAGTTTGTAAAATGAATCTACGTCTCGCTATGAAACACTTATACGCGAAAAGCACTCTAATCGGAGCTATAACGAAAAAGTTATGAATTAAACAAGATTTCCTCTAATAAAATAATAAATTAAATCTAACCTCGAATTTCAAAAGTTGAAAATATATTTAACAGTAGTATGAACATGTAGATTATGGAATTATGAACCTAACGCAAGTTGAACGGATCAAATCGGAGTTAAAACAGAGAAGATATGGCCTTTAGAATGTAGTGGCAACTTCGTAAATATTTGAAAATCAATTTTGTATTAAAAATAATTAAAAACCAAATTAAAACCGTCCTGTGGACCGGGCATCATTTTTGGAAAAATACAGGGGTCAAAACATAAAAACTAGGGGCATATTTTTAATTACTTTTGAACTACCCAAGACGACGGGTTGATTACGCGAAACTGCAGGGGCTCTTTAGCAAAGTTGCAGGCGAAAGTGTATTTTGAATCGGGACGAAGACATCGGCCAGAATTTTAAAGAACCCTAGGGGTTCTTATGCAAAAACACCATGACAAAGGGGTATTGGCCGATCTCGACTACTAGATCTGAGATGAACGACAGAGATTAAATAGGAGGGAGTGAGTGAGGCAGCGGCCGACCGAAACAGAGACAGGAGGCGGTGGCGCCATGGCCAGCGGCGAGCACTTCGCCGGAACTCATTGGATCGGTGACTCGGGCCTTCATTGGTCACAAAAATAGCATGGGGAGCAAGAGGAGACGATGGCGAACTCACCAAGGTTGGTCACAGCAATGCGAAGTGGATGGAGGCGGCGCACGGCTCAGCGGGACGAACGACGATGAGCTAGGGTTGCGGCTCGGTGGGATCCCGATCGGCAAAAGGCACGGAGCTTGGGCTAAGAGCGGTCTGGAGGCGAAACCGAGACATGGCAGGGCCCTCAGGCTTTATAGGGGCATAGGCGTGAGCGGCACGCCAAAACTCTAAGGATTCAGACGGCGGCGGGGTTCTCCTTCCCTTGCTCGAGTCTGGCTCGAGCACGGTGGGGAAGATAGCGCTGATAAGTGGGCCCAGTGTGTCAGTGTAAGTAGGAGAGAGGGCGGCTATCAGAGAGAGAGAGAGCACGTGTGCGACCTACTTCCTGAGCGGCAAATCAGAGTTGGGCCGCCTACGGAAGAAGGAGAAAAGGAGCGGATGGGCCGCCGGGAGCGGGAGTTGGCGACGCGGCGCTACTGGGCTCCGCGAGGGAAGAGAAGGAGATGGGCCGCGTAGGGAAGCGAGGCCGGCTTGGCTGCTGTGCTTCTAGGCCAGAAGGGAGGGGTGAAGAAGAAAAAAAATGAGAAGCGGGCCAGGGGGAAATATGAGGAAGAGAGTGAGTGGGCCTTCGGGCCAAATTGAGAGGAGAGAGGATTTTCCATTTTCCAAATCCTTTTCTATTTTGTTTTCGAAACCAAATTCAATTATGAACCAATTACAAATTCAAATAGAGTTACAAATATACTTTTCAACTCAAATAAAATGGGCAAATTTTGGCAAGTTTCCAAAAATAAAATTTACAACTTTTTATATCCCTTTATTTTCAAATTTTCTTTTATTTTATTTCAATGACAATTTCAAAAGCATTTTGAATCTTGGATTCAACCACTCATTGCAATAAATCAAATGTACCGGCATGTATGTACATCCATGTTGCTACTCCTTATGATGAATTTTAATTTAATGAAAATTTTATTTTTCTATGTTTTTATGAGCACAACATTCATAAATAAATCATTTTAATTCTATTTTCAAAGAGGCAAATTTTAGGGTGTTCTAATTCTACCCCCCTTAAGATGTAATCTCATCCCTAGATTAGAAGACGTCGACTAGGAGATAGGGATACTCCTGTCTTTGGATTCTTCTTTACTTTCTCGTGTAGTTCCATCGTCTTGACAAGGATCCCACTTTACTATGCATACCTGATGACCTTACTCCAAATAACTTGCCCAACCGATTCCAAGATTCTGACAGATTCTTTAGACCATGCCTAGGTAACTTCAATCACTAGGCCACCTTTCCTTTTTAGTCCATACTATCAATTCTCTTTCTTAAAATATCCACCTTCCAATGGAGCCTTACGATTGTCATTGGTCAGAACGGAGATTCTACTATCAATCTTTAAAATATTAAGGATTCTAATTAAGTTGCTCGAAACTTGGAATACAATTCTTAGTTCTTGGTGTCACCCGAACCTTCTTAGCACAACTCTCCGTTGCTAAGGGCATTAGGCCATGACTTTGCTCCTTGAAGTGATAGCACTTTTCCTAAGTTATAATCAATTTCATTCCAACGAGGATAACACAAGCTCAAGACCAACTTAGTGAAGATGTCCTGTAGATTCTTGTTATCCTCCTAGATGTCACTTGTTATGCCCAAGTAGTTAGTACCTCATGCTCCACAATGAATAACTCCAGATCATATGCTAGATGTTCCATCTCATGTTTTCTTGCATAAGCCTTTAATTTTTTTTCTTGCATAAGGACACATCCCACACCTTGACAAGGGTGCATTCTAGTGGATATAAAGCTCTTGTCCGGATATAGCAAAGCTAATACTTAGGTTTTACTTCAACCTCTCTTTTTTTACTCCTTCAAGTACTTAGTTGAGGTCTCTTGATCCTGAACTTAAACCTTCTCTAACAACACTATCAATACCCTAACGAATCTTGGATAAACCTCCTTAGTTCCATTAGTGGTAATCACTATCCACATTGTTCAATATGCCTTGAATGCAGTTTCGCTTTAACTTATTTCCTTGCACTTGCCTCTTATGGATATTCTGTTCTGGCTTTGATTACTCTTAGCAAACTTCCCAACACAACCATTCTTATAGTGTTGAATTTCACCACAATCATAATCTTCCTCACTAGTAGAAGTATTTGTCGTCATCAAGGTGATAGTGGGAGATGACAGACGTGGCTCTTGAGAACGAAAATGTTGCACTTCATTATTAGGTTGTTGATCCTGATCATGATCTGTACTCCCAAGTAGATTTATAGGATGTGACTGATATTCTGGTTGTGTAGCAAAATGAAGATGAGTGTTTCTTAACTGGCGCTTGAACGTCAAACTTTCTCTTCTTCTCTTTCATCTCTCGACACTTGTTCTCAATTACATTTGCTCTGTCCACCAACGTCTGATAGTCAGCATACATCACGGTCATCAGCTGTAGTTGCAAATCATCATTTAGTCCTTTGAAAAAGCATTTTTGCTTCTTAGCATCACTATACACCTCTCTTAGAGCATAGCATGATAATTGAGTGAACATGTCATGATCCTCACATATAGTCATCGATCCTTGCTTCAAGTTGAGGAACTCATCTTGCTTGAGTTCTACCACACATATGGGAATGTGGTATGACCTGAAGCTCTCGCTAAACTCCTTCCAAGTGATCTGTCCAACATTAGTTGGGACATCCATACATGGTAAGACTTCCACCAATCTTGTGCTGTGCCCTAGGAGTTGGCCGGACACAAAAAGCACCTTCTCATTGGTAAGCAACCATCACAGAGATAATCGATGCTTCCAAATGAATAACTAGAATGTATGAAACTTCATCTTGCAAATTCTTCAACTTGGCTACCCCCCTTAAGAAAAGATTGACTAGGGGACACAAGAAGGGTAGCTTGCACCTTCTTCCAGATGAGCTAATTAGTATCAAGACATTCTGACATCCCAATGATGCTCTTGTGTACTGGGCAAGAACAAGAAATCTAAAATTCCTTGCGAGCAGAAAAACAACAGTGCAGTAAAACAGATGTAACTCCTGTTCTTCTAATCCAATGAAGTTGTAGCTTATACCGTTCTGAAAGATTATCAAATTCTCCACAACTTCCTTATAGAACACTTTTCTAAATTCCACAGTTCATGTAGTCGAAAAACAGTGCACAACAGAAACTGCTCTAGGTTTTAGACAGCATAGGTCCATCGTCTTGTGATTTTCATAACTCCATAACCAACATAGCTATCAGGGTGATTCTTGTGGTCACGGAAAGATATCGAAGTCTACTATTGTCCAAAACTTTCTCATGATTTTTGATCGTCCAAAACCAGAGATATAAGCTGAAGTGGGCAGACTGCTCCAAAAGGCAAGATAGGGAAAACAGAAGAAAACCATAACCCAACTATTTATTCCATTAATCCTTATACCTTAGGCCTATAAACTAAAATGAAATTGTGGGAACACCCAACAATATCATTGCAACCATTATAAAGATTCCAAACAAGCATAAGCATAATGACAAATCAACAAAGCAATAAAGGTGCACAACTCAATCATTGACTCAACTTGCGATACAATCATTTTTATTACATAAAGGACATAAACTCCTATTCCTTAACCAAGGTGTGGCTGCAAGGGCATCTAGGGTAGCATCCCTTGCATGACAGTGAGGGCAACACATCTTCACTTTGTTGATCTTAGACAGTTCGTCATGACTCCTTCATTCATCATCCTCATCAAATGCTTTTTTTCGGGTTGGGCATCACTAACACTTACTGGTAGCAACCCTATAGTGATTTGACTCTGTCCACTTCCATGGTGTATTTGTTGATTCTTCTGTGGGCAAAATTTAGCATAATGTCCTTCTTGTTGGCAACAATAACACACGATCTTAGTTGGATCTTTTGTAATGTCGTACTCCACAGAATTGTTGCTTAGTGTGTCGTCGGCTTGCTGACTTGGAAGGTTCATCTTTGTTTGACTAGGACCGCTTTCTAGCCCACTTGATCTTTTGGGGTTGAAACTCCTTATAGGTGATCGTCCAACCATCTATGCATACCTCATGTGGAAAGAGTGGAGTAATCTTAGCTTGAGAAACTTCTAACTCTTTAGAGCCTACGTTTATTCGACCAGGGACTAGAGCTGGATGTGACAATGTAGTAGAACTCAAATGTTGGTCACTCCCCAATAGTGATTCTAGTGAGTTTGCCTTCTTCTTCTTATCCACATTGGCTTCACAACACGGGGTCACCTTGACTTCCCTCTTACTAAACTTATTCTGAAGATAGGGAAAACCATAATGCTTGCAACATTGACATTGACACTGACTTCCAAGCGTCTTACTACCAGCACCTCCATTGGACTTTATTTTCTTCCAAGCTTCTACCACTTGTCTCTTCACTGGTCCCTTTGGTATGTTGGTTTGACCCTATGGCAAGCATTGTTGAGAACTCCCATGTTGAGTCATTTCTTCTAATACATGTTGTTGCATAGCTAAAAGCTTCTCCTTATCGAACAGAATCAAGGACAACGTAGCCTGGTCCTCCTAACCTTTGATGCTAGTGGTCTCCTTATTACGATCCATCTATTTAGACAAAGAGAGAGGATTCAAAATAGAGACAAGGCTTTCATAACAGAATAGAGGCCGAAGTGAGCATAACTTTTAGCAAATAACAAGGTTGGCGAGAAAGCAAGAACTAAGCAGAGATGAAAGCATGCTAAAATGTCTAGTTCTAACTAGGCTTGCGTCCTATAGTTAGTATTGTTGTGATACCACTTTGTAGCACCCGATTTTAAAAACAAAACCAGATATGCACCATATGTGAGCCTAGGAAGTCAAATCTCACATATAGCTACAAGGGTAATATCGAAAGACAATGCTCAATATATAAAGTACTTAGTATAAAGGATATAACCTTAGACAACAGACAGCAAAAAGACAACTCCGATCATCGGGTGAAGACTCCAATTCCACATAGGACAACTGACTGGTTGATCATAAGCCTAATTCCTCCAAACTCTAGCAATCTGGTACCCATCCGGGATTTTTATCCAAATAATTGAAAAAATAAAGCAAGAGTAAGTACATGTCGTACTCAACAAATATAACATGGGGTTTATGAGGCTTAAAAGGTTGATACTAGTTAACTATGATTATCTTTTAATGAGTCATGATTTTAGCAATAGGGGGGCAACAAGTTTCTCAAAAGGCTGACACTGGTTTAACTGCGATTAGCTTTTAATAAGTCTTCTTTTAGCAATTGGGTGGCAACAAGTTTATTCATAAGCCCATATAAACACATGATCAGCTAAACATGAATAATGAATAGCATAAACAGTAATCATTAGTGAGCACATTCATCATCAGTATCATCAGTGTTCATCATCTATTCCATAAGGGTTCCAAGGCCGCTCGTGACCATAAGCACGACTGATATACTAGTTTTACACTCTACAGAGGTTGTACACTTTTACTGTGAGTCATGATTTACCCTTTCGCCTGAGGTGATTAGCCTATTGACCCACTACCAAGGAAGGTCGGCAGGGTTCACTATGAAGCCTATCAAAGGTTCGTCTAACAAGTTAGGGCCATTAGATTCACTCGGCAAACAGATGTAGAGCCCCCTTCTCGATAGCCTATACACAAGGGGACAAACGCCACACCATACATGATTCGTCAAGCCATTCTTACGTTAATAAAGGTAACCACTAACAAGATAGAAAAGGTCCTCATACTGAGCTAAAGCCAAAGCCATGTTGCCATCATAGATATATTGTAAGTCCCGGATGATCACTTATAGATAAGTCCTTGGGGAGAGGAATCTAGAGCACCATAAAAATAGCCCACTGCTCTAGCCCCCTGATTCCATGTTGCTAAAAAACATCTTTTAGTGTTTATTGCATATTACATTAGTCAAGTTACAAGATCATGGTTGTAGTTGAGCACTAGCATCATACTACCCAATGCAATACCCCATAGGTAACAAGGTACAAGGTAATAAAGTACTAGGAATCCTTAGTGGTAGTCAAGGTAGATACATGCAGTATGAATTAAATGATTAAAGGTGCATAGGAGAATCAAGAAAGATCCCATGCTATACTTGCCTTGAAATTAATATAGTCCTATGGACCGGTCATCATTTTTGGAAAAACACAAGGGTCCAAACATAAAAACTAGGTGCATATTTTTAATTACTTTTGAACTACTAGGACGGTGGGTTGATTACGCAAACAGCAGGGGCTCTTTAGCAAAGTTGCAGGTGAAAAGTGTATTTTGAATCGGGACGAGGACAACGGCCATAATTTTAAAGAAACCTAGGGGCTCTTATGCAAAAATGCCATGACAAAGGGGCATAGGCCGATCTCGGCCGCTAGATTTGAGATGAACGGTGGAGATTAAATAGGAGGGAGGGAGTGAGGCGGTGGCCGGCTGGAACAGAGACAGGAGGCGGTGGCGCCATGGCCGGCGGTGAGCACTTCGCTGAAACTCGTCGAATCGGCGACTCAGGCCTTCATTGGTCACAAAAAAAGCATGGGGAGCAAGAGGAGACGATGGCGAACTCACCAAGGTAGGTCACAGCGGCGTGGAGCAGATGGAGGTGACACACGGCTCGGCGGTATGAACGACGATGAGCTAGGGTAGCGGCTCGATGAGATTCTGATTGGCGAAAGGCGTGGAGCTAGGGCTAAGAGTGTCCTAGAGGTGAAACCGGGACGCGGCAGGGCCCTTAGGCTTTATAGGGATGTAGGCTTGAGCGGCATGCCAAAATTCCAAGGATTCATGTGGCGACGGGGTTCTCCTTCCCTTGCTCGAGTCCCGCTCAAGCACGGTGGGGAAGACGGCGCTGGCAAGTGGGCCAGGGGGAAAATGTGGTAAGAGAGTGAGTGGGCCTTCGGGCCAAATTGAGAGGAGAGAGGATTTTCCATTTTTCAAATCCTTTTCTATTTTGTTTTCAAAACCAAATTCAATTATGAATCAATTACAAATTCAAATAGAGTTACAAATATACTTTTCAACTCAAATAAAATGGACATATTTTGGCAAGTTTCCAAAAATAAATTTTACAACTTTTTAAATCCTTTTACTTTCAAATTTTCTTTTCTTTCATTTCAAAGCTAATTTCAAAAGCATTTTGAATCTTGGATTCAGCCACTCATTGTAATAAATCAAATGCACCGGCATGTATGCACATTCATGTTGCTACTCCTTATGATGAATTTTAACTTAATGAAATTTTTATTTTCCTATGTTTTCATGAGCACAAAGTTCATAAATAAATCATTTCAATTCTATTTTCAAAGAGACAAATTTTAGGGTGTTACAGTGCCTCTGCTGTAACCTAAAATGGGTCTCGCATATAGGTATTCTATTGGAGGCTGATACATTACCATCCATGACCTATTTTGGATTGGGATCTCCATATGGGTCATCCATTGGAGACAACCTCAGGGCTCTCGGGCGTCCCAATCTTGGTCGTTTTCGGGTCGATCTTTGTCACGGCGTCCAGTAGGGGGAGGCCGCTAGCCGTTCGGGAGATAGGGAGGGTGGCGTTGCAGCGCAGCGGGCATAGTGTAGAGGCCGTAGGGCGCCGCACAGGGGCTGTGGTGCTTCGTTGTGGGCGGAACGATGCTCAGGTATTTTTTTTCCAAAAAAAGATTTGATTTTCTCTTTTTTGATAGCATAGAAAATCAGAGGTCATTCATTGGTAGAACGAATTTGGCAATATCGTTTGTGCACTAGATGATTTCTTTGAATTTGGGATGGTTCATTGGTAGAATTTGGCAATGTCGTCGGTCCATTTGCAGTTTCTGAAGTTAAATTCGTTTTGCGGGAAAACAATTTCTTCGAATTTCATCCTACGGTGGGACGATTTCTCCTAATTTTGGGTAATGGTTAGGACAACTTCACAAAGTCAGTTTTATTGGAAAACGATTATACAATATTTCTGTAATTTCACTGATCCATAGTATATTTTTGTAAATTCCGTAAAACATATGTTAAAAATAAAAATTTCTGTCTAGTGATGAAAACGGGATGTATATTTCTCAATATATATCTCCAATAGATATTCAAATACTAATAAATGGATAATCCATATATAAATCTATACACTTGTATATTAGAGGAATCAAGGGCTTGTTTGATATCATAGCTCGAGAGCTTGGCTACGCCTGTGGGCTGCAATGCCCGTCTTTGATGTTCTGAGCCTAGTCGCAAGCCTGGCCCATGCGGTGCAAAACTGACTCTCTCTCATGGCTCTCAGAAAACAAAACTAAGGTCCAGTTTTTTCTAGGCCTGGCTGAGTTGAGCATCTATGGACTCCACGCTGATGATAGCGTTACCCTTACTCACCCACTGCCCCTTTCACCGACCGCTCTTTCACCATTCCACACCGCACGAGCGAGCGTACCGCTCGTCTTCGCCGCCCCCTTCCCTAGTTCTTCTTCATCCATGGCCGCAACAGAGGGGATTCGAGGGCCAGGTCACCTGCTTCTCGATAGAGCTCGCCCGTGCCTTACCACCATGGCTGGAGATCGCCCCGCGCCGCCATGGTCGGAGCTCGCGCTTGTGACGCCATTGTAACATTCTGTGATTCTGTGTAATAGAAAAATCCCAACTTTTTAAAATTTTTACTTGAATGTGTGTTGCATGTAAATGCTTAGGTCAAACTTAAGTCAAATATTTTCCCTTCTGGCCCCAAATTCAAAATCTGAGCTTCAAAACTTTTTACAATGAACTGCTTGTCATGAAGATTGATCACCTACAGTGACAAGAGGAGTTTTCAAATAAAATGTTTTTAAGGAAAATTAAAACCTTGGTTGAATTTCGAACCGCACTCGAATTCAACATGCAACCCGCAAGCATGATTTATTATTTACTAAAACAAAAACCTAACTCTCTCTCATCTCCTTTAAATTGGGTTTAAGAATAATTGGTGCACCACATGTAGTATAGATGCATGTGTGATTTGGTTCTTGTCTTGTTGTGCTTGGAGGTAGCCTCTTTCTAAAACCCTAGAGTTTAATAGGAAAGCCCTTCTCCTTGATCTCCTGGCCAAAGGGCCCTATCTAGCCCAAAGCCAGCGCCACCAGCTACCTCCCTCCTCTGGTTCAGCCCAACCCGTCCGCCTCTCTCTTCTACCGGACCAAGCCACCAAGAGGCCCCGCTCGTGCCCTTTCGGTCTAGCCCAGCGCGAGCACAGCAGCTGCCCCAGCTCCCTCCCCTCTCACGAGCACGTCACGCAGGAGCGCCGCCTGCTTCCACTCACGCATGCGGCACGCATAGGGAATCGAAGCCACTACTCTTGCATGGCAAGGATGGCCCGCTCGTCAGCTACAGCTGAGAAAGGAACCGCCTCCTCCCGTCTCTAGGACGCAAGCCAGCAATGCCGTACGCCGGGCCCACCTGTCACCCAAAGACGCCAATATTTCCGTTTCCTTCCGTCACCCCCTTCAGGATAACGCCGTCTCCTCCTTCCTCACATCAAATCGCTATCGTCCTCTTTTCCATCGCTCCTCCCCTGCCTTACGTCCGCCAGCGGCACAACGCCTGAGCCCCTGACGAAAGCACGGGGCCCACCAAGTCGGCGCCCCGCGCCGCAAATCGCGGACGAGCCCTTGACCACAGCGGACCAGCGCCGTAACCCCTTTGGAGGCCTCTAGAAGCTTCCTGACCCCCTCACTTGTCCATCCCATGGATGGTGGTCACGTGTCTATGAGCACGCAACCAGCGACGATCGCCGCCGTCCCCTGGAAGCTCCCTGCACTCGCGAACCATAGCGCCGGGGCTATAAGAGCCAGGCCTAGCCCTTGCCCTTGCCCTTGCCATCTCCCTCCTGTCTGCTGCCATAGAGCCCTCCTTGCTCTCTGCCTCCTTCCCTACGTCCAAGGCCGCCATGGCCATGGTGCCCTGAGGCCGAGAGGGTGCCGACCACGGCATCGCCACTGCAGCACCAGCAAGCACCACGACCACGACCGTGACGCCAAGCCGATCCTGCTCCACGCCAACCTCGTCGCAGCTGTCCCAACCCTGCCATCGCGGATTCAACGGTTACCACGCCCCTGCTCGCATGGGAGGCTACCTTCATCGTCACCACGTTCGCCGCCGCAGACGAACCGCTCTGGCCTTCCTCGTCGGACCCCGCACCAAGACCTCCACTGCGCGTCTACGTCGAGCCGTTCAGCCCCAACCTCTGGATCATCGCTGCACACCACGACAGCGAGCCCAAACCGCACCAATGCCATCGTGAAGCCGCCGGTGAGCCTTTCCTTGCCAAAGCCCTCACCTTTTCCTTCCTTCGTTGTCGTCCTTGCCTGAGAACTGAGATTGGCCTTCGCACCGTGATCTGTGCTTCGTAGAGGAGCCGCCCCTTCTCTACTTCTGTTTGCGCCCTAGCTAGCCATGACCATGTCTGTTTGCGCCCTCAGCAAGTCACGTGTGATAGATTCTTAGAATCATCCAGGAATAGATTAGAGTGTCAAACTATTACAGTTTCATTCAAATTCGACCTATAACATGATACAGAGAGGGAGACAGTGAGAGAGGGAGATGTAGGAGTGGCTGACCATCGGCTTTGGAGGAGGATGAGCCACCCATGTCGAGGTCCAGTCAGTGGCGTCGTCCGGCGGCGGTGGAATCCGGTGGTGGCGGCGTCGGGTAGTAGATGCAATGGAGTCCGGCGTGGTGTCACTTCCCGCCGCTTCTGCACTCCCTTGATCGACAGGATTAGGGTAGTAAGTGGGGATCATGCAGCTGTCGTGAACCTCATTCCTACGCCCTGGCCCCCACCTCCCTCTATATTATGATGTGCAACGAGGGCCCACCAACGTTGGTTTAGTTGGATGCCCCGATTAGAGCACTAGATCAAGGCCTGACTCGACCGTTAGGCCGAGTCGGATGAGATCAACACTAACAATCTTTCCTTGATCTCACTTCATACTTAAACTCAACTTTCTTTATCTTTTTCCCATTCCATTACAGATAAGTGCATAGAGCGCGCTTCATCGTCACAGTCGGTTGCCATTAGATTTAACAGCTACAATGCATCTTTCTGTTTTAAAAGAGATACTCAACTAGGCCCTTATTATCCAGAAATCATAGGCTTTTTCAGAAATCATAGGCTTTCCTATAAACCCATGTTGACTGTGTGTTCTCTAAACACACTGGGTGATTAACCTTTGGTAAGTAGATCCACAAGTACTTACTCGGTACTTATGTGCTCAATGCTTTCAAAATGATTCTGGATTTTCTCCTTTACAACATATAACTTAGTGTCAATATGTTTGGCAGTACACTTGACATGTTGTCTTAGGAGTTAACTTACTATAAATGGTTATTGTTGTTGTCTACCAATGTTAAATCCGGGTACAAATTCCCTTAACCTCCTTTTGCCAGTTCCTTAAGCCTCATATCAAGCTATACTGTGGTGTGCATCACTGATGACACCACAACTGTTTCTTTGGAGCTTTTTCACAATAATACTCCAACTGCGAGTGTTAGCAACTACTGTGGATTTCACTACACATCTCACCAAGACTTAATATTTGTACCCTCAACTATTTAAGAGTACTTATTTTTTCTTACTCAGCATGAGGCTTATGATACTTTGCAAAATTACAAGACATTCTCAACTCTATTTCAGTGAACTTTATCTGGACTGGACTTCTATCAAAATATCCTAGATACGTAAACTACGTCAGGGTAAGTTCTTACTTGTACTTGTACACTCATCAAGCTTCCAACAGCTGAAGCATATGGAACCATGTTCATTTGATCGATTTCATATCAGTTCCTGGAACACTTAAAGTCCCCAAATCTATTACCCTTGACTATAGGAGAAGGTGTAGGTTTACTTGCATGCATACTTTATTTCTTTAGAATCTTTTCTAAGTATGCCTTTGCATTAGTCCTAATACCCCATTTTCTTCTATCTCGGTGATTTTCGATTCTTAGAACCAATGACGCTTCACCAAGATCATTCACATTGAAACTTGAGGACAAAACTACTTCTCCAATGATAGATTAACATCACCACTGGTGAGTAGAATGTCATCTATTCACAGGATCTGGAAAATGAATTTTTCATTCTTGAACTTCGCATAAACGCTATTGTCCTTCTCATTTTTCTTTAAAACCCAAACTTTCTTATTGTTTTCATCAACTTCAAATACTACTGTCTAGAGACTTATATTTAACCCATAAATGGATTTCTACATGCGGCATCCCATATGTTATTTTGTTCCATGACAAAACCTTTTGGATTGTGCCATGTAATCATTTTCATATAAATCCCCATTGAGGAATGTCGTCTTTACATCCATTTGATGTAACTCTAAATTGTAATGTGCCATTAACACCATTATGATTCTAAAAGAATTCTTTCATAAGACTAGAGGGAAAACTCTTATTGTAATTTATTCATTGTCTTTGCGTAAAGCATATTGCCATAAGTCGTGCTTTATATCTTTCTACATTCCCTTTGGAGTCACATTTTATCTTGTAGACCCATTAACAGCCTACTGTTTTGACTATATTAGGAATTACTTCTAAGTCCCAAAACATCATTGGTATTCATCGAATTTATTTTAACTTTCATAGCTTCTTGCCATTTAAACGAGTAAACGCTTCTAATGGCTTCTTCAAATGAGGTGGGATCATCCTCCATTTGAATTTCTTTACTAACATAGACTTCATAGTCATCAGAAAATCTGGTTTACTAATTTTTTAGGACCTTCTAGGGCCTCAGCTACTGGCACTTTGATATGGGGCTGTTGTTGCCCTTCATTGCCAAGAGACAATTGATTCTACATGCTCCTGTATCACAAGATCCTTGTTTACATTGTTCATCTTTTTCGATGAGTCAACAACAGGTGTTGTATAAGTCATACAACATCAACAGGTATTTAGAAATTCGTTGTTTTGAATCACTAAGTGGGCACATAGTCCCGCTTCTCTTCAAGTCTTAGGTCTCTACATACCTCTACATACCATGCTCCCCTAGATTTTCCCATCTTTTCTAAAAAATTGGTGTATCAATAAATATCTTCATTTTGGGTTTAATCTGTTAAAACCTCATTTGGCGCTTTAAGCACCACCTTAACATCTTGGGCTGACTACACTATCTTCCTGTCAGAACTTTTTTTTTAAAAAAATCTAGGAATTTAGCTGTTTATCTGCTTAGGGGTATCATTGTTATGACCGTTGTACTCCTCCAACAGTTCCATCTTAAATAATCTTTATCTCACTTTTAATAAAAAGTATCTTTCTTAATTAATCTTTTATCTCACTCTTAATGAAGAGTATTTTTTTAATTGATCTTAATATTCTCCCCCTCGAAATATGGCATGAATTTTACTGCCATAATTTCGAGAACTATTCAGAAAACCTATGAACGAGGACTCACTTATAACTTACTTGATTCACATGATTGTGTCATGTAAACAAAGTTATTTCTTAATCCGTTTAGCTGTACTTTTGTAAGTCACGCTTGCATCTTTTTTTATTCTTTGGTTAGTATTGACCATGATGATGCATTTCTATTGTGCCACGGTCAATGCTCGAACAACATAAGAGCTACCCAAACTTCTCTCGCTATGTGGGATACTAAACATGTGAATCATCACAAAACTTCTCCCGCCATGCAAGATTGACTAGTATAAGTACTATGCCAAAACTTCTCCCCATGCGAGATAGATCTATACAAAACTTAGTCATGACAACTAAAACATTAACTTATACTTTATTTTCCAATTAAATCTTTCTGTTGGTTCCAATTTAATCAAAAAATTATTAAACTAACAAAAATTGTCCTGAACTAGCTTGAGTCAAGCCTTTTCATTCACATACCCTAGCATTTCAGCCCGTTGGCATGTAGCCGAGTCATCTTATTGGTTAAAAATAAAACATACATTATGCTTTAGCATCAATTCTACATCACCGTTGGGCAGAAAATAGAATTGACGCATTAAAACTAATAAATTAACTTGAAATCTATATAACTACTCTTCAAAATTAAATTCTCCCATTGGTTCGAATTTAATTAGAAGATAATCAACTTCATTATAGCGGAAACTTAATAATAAAATACATTGTTTTGGTTCAGGAGCATTTCTTGGTCCTTATCTACTCTCTAAAAAATTCACCACGTTGGTGTAAAATTTACTAGAGATTTAAACTTTAAACTTAAATTTGTTATAATTTTGTCATCATCAACGTTGGTCACAAAATAACAATACCATAATTTAACATAAACAAATTAGATTACTCCTCTAATTTAATTTTCCCGTTGCTTCCAATTTAATTAGAGGATTAACATAATCACAATTTACTAAATATAACTGCTTTTCAAATTAAATTCTCCTGTTGGTTCGAATTTAATTAGAAGATATAACCAATATTAAACTTTGCAGCGGAAACATGATAATTGATAAATTTAACCACAGGGAAATTATCTTTACTAATTTTCTTTGAGCCATTAATCATTTTCCAGGAAATAAAGATTTACTGGAAAAAGAAAAGGAAAAATGGACTCAAATCAATACCGTTTTCAGCCCAACTAGCAAAACAACACGGCCCATCTACCTCCATGCACGCCCGCGGCGCCTCCCAGGCCACAACCTGGGCTTGGGCCAGCAAAGTCGCCCGCTGCGCACTCTCGCCTAGGCTCAATTTAGCCCAGTTGATCTATGCAGTCCATCTGAGATCGACGGTCATGCGCTGATCTCGGGTGAACAAAACCGGTGCTCGGCCGCCTCCCCTAGAACCCTAGGTTCATTTCTCCTCCCCTGTTTCTCTCTCTCAGCCCTACGAGCGACAGAGCGCAGTCGAGCTCAAGGCGGATGCGACGCAGGGGATGGTAGCTCCACCGTGGCACCCCTCACCGGCGTACGCATGTGGCTGAAGCCGCACACAGCACCATTGAGGGGCACCATGGTGGTGCCCTTTGGCCTGAGCCTAAGGTGGAGAACATGCGACAGCGCTTCTCTCGTCCCAGTGGCTGGGGTTGACTACTCGCGCGGCGTCCATGCGATGGCCGGCAGTGGAGATAGAGCAGGCGGACCCCAGGTAGGAGCTCCTTCCCCTTGTTTGTTCACTCTCGTCCCCTTCCTCCTCGCGAGTTTGGGTTAGGGTTTGTTAGGGTTAGGATTAATCTGATTTAGTTTTTGGTTTTGATTCAAGATTGTAATCCCTTCTTTCTAATTGCCAAAAATTGAGACTACCCCAAGCTCACCAGCATGGAGTCTATCCCGGAGTGCTCCGGTGAGTAGAGGACCGGTGAGGTAAGCCGCCTTCCTAGCTCTTCCCCTTTCCCCTTCTTCTTCTCTTTTGGGTTTTCACTCGATTAGGGTTTTAGGGTTCAATGAACTCTCTTCTTCCCTCTTCTTTCGATCTAAACTGGATCTATCTCATCTACTTCTACACTACTACTCCTAACACTATCTACACACTAGATCGATAGCTCTGATACCATTGATAGATTCTTAGAATCATCTAGGTGTAGATTAGAGGGTGAAACTATTACTATTTCATTCAAATTCGACCTATAATATGATACAGAGAGGGAGATGTAGGAGTGGCTGACCATCGGCTTTGGAGGAGGATGAGCCGTCCATGTCGAGGTCTAGTCGATGGCATCGTCCGGCAGCGGTGGATCCGGTGGCAGTAGCGTTGGGGTAGTAGACGCAGTGGAGTCCAGCATGGTGGCACTTCTCGCAGCTTCAGCACTCCCTAGATCGGTAGGATTAGGGCAGTAAGTGGGGATCATGGCGGCTGTCATGAACCTCATTTTTATGCCCTAGCCCCCACCTCCCTCTATATTGTGCTACGCAACGGGGGCCTACCAACCTTGGTTTAGTTGGATGCCCCTGATCAGGGCATTGGATCAAGGCCCAACTCGACCGTTGGGCCGAGTTGGATGAGATCAACACTAACAGCGTGCACCGGCTTCCTCAATCCGTTGCACTTTGTGGTGAGCCCATCCTTGCCAAAGGCCCCTCCTTTTTCCTTCACAACGTTGAGCTTCACCTTACCTGCTCGGTCTTTGATGCCGGCAGCATCCCTCCTACAGTCTTGCCTCAGCACTCGCTGACACTTTAGGAACGCAAGCTGTAGAGCCAAATGACTAATTAGCGATGCCCTGCCCCACCTCCAGCGTTCTCCTTGCAACCCTACAGTGGCCTCATTGCCAGGCCACCATGTCATGGCCCCGACATCGCTGTGTCAAGCCGTCTCAACATGGCCTCCTGCTAGCACTGCGCGCTCTATGTCACCAAGAGTGCTAGTGAGCTCTATGTACCCAAGCTCCTCCCTTTTCTCATCTTCTTTGTTGCCCACCTACTGGCCATCGTGCTACCTACTCCCCTCATCTGTGTGCATGTGGATGTGGTCACCGTGAACCCACATCGTGAGTCCATTTGGGTGTTGCCAGCATGTGTGCGGTCCACACCACACCATCGGGCCCCTAATCCCTCCATCGCACTCATAGCCCTGACCACAGCCCAAGCACATGCACGCATAGGCATTCTTCGCCATATCTAACCCCAAGGCCTCACCTTTCTCCGCCATTTGCCATGACCTCGGTCTGAATAGCATGCATAGCATGGACGTCGATGGGAGACTACAGCCCTAGCACGTTCTTGACTAAGCCCTAACACGTTCTCGACTAAGCCTGGCTAGTTGACTAGCCTTGGCGCATCATCGTCGCTCCTCTGCTATTGTATCCTCACACCAATGCTCGCCTCCGCTGAAGGGTCAGCTTCGCGCCGCAGGCCTTCGGTGGATTACAAGGACCAAAAGGCTTAGCCTTTTTAGCCCATCCGGTCCCTAAGCCCTTCTCCTTTTTATCTGATTTTCGAAGCATCTTGCTAACTTCAAAAATTCGCTGAATATTCGTCCTTGCTCAAAAAAAATTATGAAACTAGTTTCATAATTTTTCTAAAAACTTGCTCTACCTCCTAGTGCAGTTCTTGAGTCTAGTTGAGTTAGGTTTTGTTGTGGTTTTATTGCTTCTTATTGTTGGCCGTTCTCGGTATTTTTCTTTGCGTAGCGATGATTCAAGCTCGGATGGATCCGGCGACGCACCGAAGGTGATGGACCCTATTGGTGGATGATGTCGACTGACGGAGACTTGTACCACTACTTCCTTGACATCATAGGTGTCATGGCAACACCTTATCTTAGAGGAACCTATTTGGCATTGCAAGTAGAAATGCTAGCACTTTACTTTACTCATTTGCTACTATATGTGATGCATGCTATTGCCTGAGCCTTGATTGCCTTGATTGAAAACCCCTTCAACCTGACTACCTAGCTTCATGCTCGCACTTATATATTGCCTACCTGCTTGCTTGCATTTACTTCCATCATTATTACATATATGCCTTGTTATGTGATGTGATGGTTGGTTGGTGATGTGATTGGTGGATCGGGGTTTGCCGTGAGGCTTCCCCATGAGATAGATGGTAGGTTGGCACGACGAGAGCATTGAATCCCATGTGGGTGGTGGTGATTGAGGAGTTCTAGAGATATTCCTTGCCTTGACCTGTTTCTTTGGTGATATCAGCTGGAGTGAGAGGATTTACCCTGGAGGGCTGCACTTGGTGCATGGAGTGTCCCGGATCTGGTTCTGATGGATATGATGGTTATGACATGACAGGCATGTGGTGGTGGCTACCATGAGAGGTGGGCCACATGATATTGGTGGAAGTTGCTTGCTTTGGCCAATTAAGGACCTCGTGGGTTGATGCCTAGGACACGGGACAATGTTAAACATGCACGCCACAGGCCCTGAATGGGTGGGGCCTGTTCTATTGGGTTAGTGTAGACTAAGCTAGTTATGTGGGCGGAGAGGTGTGAAAGGATCAAGATGCCCAAGAGGGGTGGGTCAATTGGGCTAATTCTAAATTCTTTGTAATAATTAAGCCCTACACTTAGCCCACTTCACCCCTTGTGTCTAGAATTTGTTTCTATTGTTCTACTGCACAAAAGTTTTGCAACCTAGGTTCCAATCCTACTCTAGCATGGCAATTCTAGGAATGTAAAGATATAAAATGAATTGCTCAAATGTAAATGCTCAAATTAAAGAGAGGGAAAGGAACACGGCGATGTTTTCCTGAGGTATCAGAGAGTCACCACTCCCCACTAGTCCTCGTTGGAGCACCCGTGCAAGGGTGTAGCACCCCTTGATCCGTGCAAGGATCAAGTGCTCTCTACGGGCTAATTCTTTGACACTCCATCACGGTGAATCACCCACAACCACTCACAACTTGAGTTGGGTCATCCACAAGCTCCATCGGATGATCACCAAACTCCCAATCACCACTGAGCCATCTAGGTGATGGCGATCACCAAGAGTAACAAGCACAAACTCTCACTTGACCAGGACAAGCCTAATGAAAAGGGTGGATGCACACTTGCTACTCTCCTTTCACTAATGAGGACCTTAATCTTGGATTCTCAAATCTCAATCACCTCACTAGGGTCTTGCTCTCCCTTGCACTGTCAAGGTATTTCTTAGCTGAACAAATGGGCAAGAGAAATCCCTTGGATAAGTGGAGTAAGTATTTATACCCCCTCATTCAAAACATAATGTTTGGAGGCTGAGTCATCACTCTGCGGGGTGACCAGACGCTCCGGTCAGTTATCCCCACCACTGTCAGAAAGAGCCGTTAAGTTCTAACCGAACTCTAACCAGCGTCCGGTCAGTACTGACCGAATGCATTCAGTCAAGAAAAACACTCTCTAGAACCTTACTAATGTTGACGAGACACTGGCACCTAGAGTCTGGTGACTTTACTGTTCAACATCCGGTCAGTTACCTGATCCTGACCAGCGTCCGGTCAAGAAAATCCCTCTTTGGAACCTCTCTGGAGTTGATCGGATGTAGGAATGCAACGTTTGGTCCACTTTCACTTAGCGTCCAGTTAGTACCCATGACTTCAGTTGATCAAATGAATTGACTGGATGCAGCCTCCAGCATCCGGTCGCAACCAGACCAGCGTCCAATCAATATTTGACCCTCCATTCACTTCCATCTCAAAATCCTATATGAATAAAGTTTACTCCAATTGATCTTAGGGCTATTCCTGAGCTACCTAGTTCTAGTTTTGACAAGTGTGCACCACACCTAACCCACTAGACTCACCTAGGTCAAGCTACTAGTCCATACCCCCCTTAATAGTATGGCCAAAGGAAAAACAAAGTCCTAAACTACTCTAAGTGTCTTTCCAACAGCAAACAACACTTAGAACTAGTCCGTCCTTAACCTTGTCGTCCATCCTTTGAAAACCAAAATGATTTCCATCGTCAGGGGCATGACAACCATGATTGCCTAATCAATTGCCATTACCATGACCTAACTCAAATTGCATCAGCAAAACACATGTTAGTCATAGTAATCTCATGTCATCATTAATCACCGAAACCCAACTAGGGGCCTAGATGCTTTCAATCTCCCCCTTTTTGGTGATTGATGACAACACAACCTTGAGTATGTAGAAGAGATAAGTGAGGTTTTCAACATGCTTGGTTCATATAAACTTTTGATAATAAGAGCAAAGGGGTTAGACATGCTTATATGACCTAAGCCAACATGGTGTACTCAAAAGATATGAATTAAGCATGAGTACATAAAGTAAAGCTCATTTGAACCAGAGTAAAACACAAAAGCAAAGCAAATGAGCATAACCAAGTGGCATGACATTAACTATCAATGTAGAGTGCACACATGTCACATAACTATCACCATCACATGTATGTAATGCAATGCATGAAGGTAAACGTGAATTCATAAAGTATCACACACAAAGAGCCAAAAGAAATGAATCATACGCTCCCCCTAGATCTAATGCTCCCCCTAGATCTAACATACTCGCTTCCTCTCCCCCTTTGGTATCAAGCACCAAAACCTAAGGGTCAGACGATGGGACAGGAGCAGTCAAGTCGGGCGCTAAGGTACAGTGAGAGATCTAGAACTGAGCAGCATCATCCTCTAACCCTGAACTCTGAGTGGTCTGACCCTCTATCACTGGAAGTGAAGGTGAAGCGGTCTGGGTCTGCTCAGTAAATAGCACGACCTGTGACTCTAGTAGTATCATTATAGGAAGTGGAGCCACATCTGCCACTGTCGCTATCGCTGAAACCTCAAGTGTAGGAGTAACTATCTGAGGTGGCTTGGATGATGCAACAGACGATGTCAACATCTCCATAGTCCTAGTAATAGGAACAACTATGGTAGGGATAGGGACTTGTAACTCTAGAGGTGTAGGCTGCCATATAAGCTCACTGAAGGTAGCACCAAGACTCATAGAGACTGGGGTGTCTGTCACTAACACTGAAGAACTCTGAGGTGGAGTGAAGCCCATAACAATAGGAGTAAAGTGAGGACCCTGAGCTGCCACTAGTGAAGCAAACCACTGAGACACCTGCTTTGTAGGTGAAGCAAACTGAGTAGCTAGCTATCCCTGACTCTGAAGCCCACTAGGCTATACAGCTAGAGTCACTGCAGTGGTGGCAGCAGGCTGGCCTATTTGTGGTGTGGACTACTGAGGAGCAACCCCAATAGCAGTAAATACATGCTGCATGAAGCCAAGTAATTGCTGCTAGATCATAAGCTGCTACTACTGCATGGCCTACTGCTGCCTCTGGAACTCACCCTGTCGAGCCTAAACATGAGCAAGTGCAACTGTGGTCTCTTGTGCCTAGCGTGCCTAGTCCTGCCTCATCTGCTCAAGTACAGCTAGAAGAGCTAGGTCTATCTGCGGTGGCTGTGGTGGAGTGGAGCTAGAGCCATTGGCCTCTCTATTGTGTGGTCAAGGAGGCATCTGTGGAATCGGCTGATAATCATCATCAGAGCTGTCACTCGGGTCGCTCTTGGTCACATCCGCCTGCTGTGCATCAAGCTGCTCCTCCTCTATCGCTGTAATGCCCTTGATGACCTCATCTTGCTAGGTTGCTATCTCTGGTACCTTTGGGCGATGGTTCTACTGGCAAGGAGTCCTCGCACTACTATGATAGAGCATTTGGGTCATGTTATATGGCAAAAACTCAGTAGTAGCACCAATATACTCTGCCATTATCTCAGGGGACTTTTGTGTAACTGCCTTTTGGATTAGGAAAGTGATCTAGTGAGCATAAAGCAGCTGACGGTGACCTCTGAAGCCCTCTGCTAGTGTGTCCTCCATCTCTGAGAGTATCACATCCTAGATATCCAAAGTAGTCTGAGATACCAGGTGGTACACGAGCCATAGCTAAATGCGAGTCAGGCCCTTGTGGTATCCCATCCTCGAAAGCAGAGTCCTCATAATAGCATCAAGAAGCCGAGCTATAGGAGTAAGGTCACATGGTGTCCTACTCGACCCCTTGCCAAATGGCTCGGTGAAGCATGGTCTAATGAGATCTATTGGTGGCACAAGTCTACGATGAGGGCATTTTGAAGGCTCTGTCTATCCATAGCAAACCTCATGAAAGGCAAATAAGTGACTCTAGAATCCTCAGAATCTCTTTGACCCTCGACCTCTAGAGCTTATAGTCACGGCCTCTAATGCAAAGTGAATGAATCTGTGCCTTGGGTCAATCCAAAGAGAGGAGTAAAACTCATGGACCCTTGACGAAACAAAGTGGCCAGTCCATCCAAGAAGATCTGTCAACCCTTGCAAATATGAGAGGTGAGCACGGATTTGCTCGGCTGCAAATGCGACTATAGACTCTATGGAGCAGACTCTCTAAGATTTGAAGGCAACACCACTGTTAAGATATGCATTATAGAAATCCTCCTGCAACACTATGTAGAAGTGCTCTGAGGCATGCTCATCCCGACTCGGTGGAAACCAGTCCTCAAATTGTACGAAGTGGAGCTGCAACACCTATCTAGCTATGGCTGCCCTTAGGTCAAGGTGAACCACCGTAGGTGGACCCTGTGGTCCAGAAGGTGGACGAGATCCCCTCCTCCATGTATCAGGCTTCGGTGACACCTGAGTGCGTGTACGACCAGAGCGTCAAAGCTATGGCTATGCTGCCTACTGTGTCTCCTTGATCTGCTCTGTCTGCTAAGTATCCTCTATCTGCTCTGCTAGCTATGTCTACTACTTAGTCTCCCCCTAAGGCTGACTCTCCTCCAAAGAGAATCGCCGTCCTCCAAGCATGATAGTCCCAGGTGGACTACCATGATGAGTCTCAACCCTCTCGATGGCGGCCCTCTGAGCTAGCGATAACTGATCAACAATACGAATGCCACTCCTAACTCCACCTCTCTCCGCTCACTCTACAACAGCTGCCACTGCTGCTGCTCTCTCTATCTCCACATCAACGAACTTTTGCTTCTTTGTTGTGGTCTTTTTTGCCTTCCCCTTTTCCTGAGCAGTCAGGCGAGGTGGAGGCCTTGGATCCTCATCGCCGGGACCACCTTCAGCATTCTTGCAACGTGCCATTGTTGTAGCTAAAGAGAATTACTGTCACTAACAATGCCAACTAACACTCATGAGGCTTGGCCTCAATCTATACTCGTAGGCTTGGCCCCGAGTTCAAAGACATCTGCCAAAACAACCACAAGAGCACTGACTCACTGATGAAGTCCAACGATCCGACAACCAATTAGTAGAGGAATGGACCATGGGACACCATCGGATTCGACAATGTAAGGCTAGGGTTAGGGTTGATTGGCGTGAAGTGGTGCGGTGGCCGAGGAGACACGGTGGTAGTGCAATGCAGGTGTGGCAAGCCAGTGGAAGGCGCTGGTGCGTGGCATGGAGCGCGACAACAGGGGCCACAACAGCATGGGCAGGCGTCATGGGTGCACATGGTGAGGCTATGCGGGCGTGGACACAGTGGTGTGGGTGCACGTGGTGAGGCAGTTCGGGCGTGGACGCGGTGGCACGACGGCTGAGGCAAGCGTGGGTAGGCACATAGCAGGTGCGGCTAGGGTAAACACTAGCGCAGCGAAGCGGAGCAGCGTGATGGAGCAGCGGCCGGAGATGCTAGCTTGAGCGTGGGCGAGGCTATGTGGCGGCATGAAGCAGGCGATGGCGCAGGCTCTGCTAGGTCAAAGCGGCGTGGGATTAGGGCAGCACAAGCGCGGGCAAGGTAGGCACTGGTGGTGCATGTGTGGGAAGAGGAAGTATTTAAGGTGGCCCCCACGAGACAGACAAGGAAAGAAAAGGAATCGAGATCCACTTGGATTCAACTGACCGAACGCATCAGTGGCAATGATCGAACGCTGCCACCTGGAGTTCGATCGACAATAGAGAGGTCCAAAACCTCTCAAGTCATGACCGAATGCATCCGATCCCACGTGATCGGATGCACACAGAGTCTGGTCGGTCTTCTTCTTCATTTGACCGGATGCAGGGATACCTTCACACTGAACATAGGATGAAAATTGTGCAGCGTTCGGTCACTCCTGTGCAGCATCAGTTCACCTCCTATGAACAAACTGGACGCTGGAAGCAGAGTTCAGTCATCGTTTTTTAGCTAATCTTCAAAGTTCCTTTGCACTACCTGTTCCCAATCAAGTCCCAACTTTAATAAGACCCAAATAAACACCAATTGAGACTGATGTGAGTGACCTCTCTTAAACTCTCAAAAATTTCAAAATATTTTGCCTTAGGCTATAATTCTTTTTAAGAAAATATGCAATAAAAGGGGCGAGGAGCAACATGTGGTCACACAATAGGGTTTTATGATCAATAGGAGCTTCAAATGCTCTCCCTATTTGTGGACAAACACAATGGGTGCTCAAAAGATAACCGAAAAGAAATGACAAGCAACACATATGCATATGCAGTGCAATACTTGAAAGTAATTCTAGTTGCTTGTCAAGTTTGATCCAAGTTTAAGCTTCTTCACATGCTTTTCGACGGTTATCTTAACCATGTTAGACAAGCCCTAAGTGCATTACCAAAAATTAAACATGTTTTATATTACAATGCAATGCAAGGGACAGACACAAGCTCATTTTTTAGTGAAGTTACTAAAATCAAGCACATTGAGCTCATTCCTCAACCGACAAAATGTAGCCTCATCTAGCGGTTTAGTGAAGATATCCGCCAATTGATCCTTGGTGCGAGATATCTATGTGCTTGGTGCGAGAGTGTTGAACCAGATTATTAGCAAGCTTTACCACACTCTCATTGTCACACAAAAGAGGTACATTTTCTAGAACTACACCATAGTCTAGCAAAGTTTGCTTCATGTAAAGAATTTATGCACAACAAGCACCTACAACAATGTATTCCGCTTCAGCGGTGGACAAAGCCACACTATTTTGCTTCTTGGAGGTCCAAGACACTAGTGATCTACCAAGCAAATGCCACCCTCCGGATGTGCTTTTCCTATCAATTTTGTAATCAGCATAATCTGAATTGGAATAGACAACTAGTTGGAATCTAGCTCCTTTAGGATACCAAAGATCAATGCTTGGTGTATGCTTAAGGTACGCAATGATTCTTTTAACGGCAACCATGTGAGCCTCCTTAGGACTAGCTTAAAATCTAGCACACATACACACACTAAACATGATGTTGGGCCTAGATGTGGTCAAGTATAATAAACTACCAATCATAGAATGGTAGAACGTTTGATCAACCGATTTACCTCCCTCATCTAGGTCGAGATGTTCATTAGATGGCATTGGTGTCTTGATTGGCTTACATTCATCCATTTTGAACCTCTTGAGAAGATCCTTGGTATACTTTTCTTGAGAGATGAAGATCCCTTCTCTCATTTGCTTGACTTGAAAACCAAGAAAGAATGTAAGCTCTCCAATCTGTAACACCTCGGGTGTTTAAATATTAAAATCTGACATGTCATCATATGCATTGCAAAGCATTTGGCATTTGGTGAAAACTTTGATGTGCATTTACTAAAACAAGTTTATATTTATGTGGTATGTGTTGCAATGTATTGTTTGACTTAAGTTCAATGTTTGTTTGGATTTGGAATTTTTCCAGAAAACCCCGCTTTTCAACATTTAAACCCTACCCTGAAAATCCATTTCAAAATCTAAGCATATTTTGGGGTTGGGCCCAAAAGCAAAAGTGTAGAGCTTGGCAAGTTATACAAAGTTTGTTTTTGGAGTTTTTCAAGTTGTTTAGAAAATTTTTGAGTAAATCAAAAAGGCGTAATTCGGTAAATTTCCCTATTCAAATTCAAAAGTTCATTTCAAAATCTAGACCGAATTAGGAGATGGTTATAAAAGAAAAGTTGTAGAACTTTTGATTTTGAACAACTTTTATGTTTGGAGATTTTTGAGTTGTTATGAAAATTTGGGAGTAATTTGTGAATTTTGGCGAATGGCAAACTTGTAATTTCGATGAACAGTGTTCACCGCTCAAAGCTACACCGGCGGCGACCTTCGGTTTGCTTCCAGGCGCGGTCGTGGCCGTCTTTGGCGTCGCGCTGGCGCGGTGAAGGCCACAGCGCAGCTTCCTTGCGCTTCTGAGCTGCTCTATTTAGCCCAGGCCGTCGCCGTTGGCCCCGTTCTCTTGCTCTGTTTTCCCGACACCACCGCCATAGCTCCGGCGAGCCCGCACCATCTCCCTAGCGCCGCGGTCGTCTTGGTAAAGGCCGTTCCAGTTCCATCTTTCTCTTGCGCATCCACCCAGCCAACTGTGGTCGGCTGATTTCGCCGAGAACTCGCTGACCACGCTCTTCTTCCTCGCGGCCGGCAGAGTCCCCGTCGAGCGAGCGCCGTCGTGGCCAGTACTCTACGCCACTGGAACACCGCCGTCATTATTGCTCGCACCGCCGTGATCGCTGTGAACGCCGCCCCGCTTCACCGTTGCTTCTCCGGCCTTAATTCTTGCTTGAACATGTTCGTGGTGAGCTACTGGATCTTCCCATACCCTCTGTTTCCCCGTTTTCGGCTTCGTTTCGACGGCGTAACATCGCCGAGCCACCGCATCCGCCATGGCCGATGCCAAGCTCGTAACTCGTGGTAATTCGTCTAGCTAGCACCTTCAGTCGATGCGCCGGGATGATGTGGTCATTTTGGTGCCTTGACCGTCGCCTTTGGACTCGCCGTCGGTGAGTTTACGCCGGTCAGCGCCGTCGTCGTCGTAGTCAACACGCGGGAGGTAGAAGATGACAGGTGGGGTCACCATGTCAGTGACTCAACGTTCAAAATGAATTTTCTATTTTCAGATTTGAATGAATAGTGTCTGTTTTTGTTATTTTTGTGTAGATTTATTTAGAGCTCCAAAAATTATGAAAATTTTTGAGTGACTTCTTTGTGAGGTATAGTATTTAAGAAAAATATGAAATAATGTTTTTAAGTAATTTTTAAATGTGATAAAAATTGCTCAATTTATTCATAAATGGATTTCCATGATTTTTCTAGGCTTATTTATTTATCCAAAAATTATGAAATTTGTTTTGCCACTTAGTTAACATGTAATGAACATGTACTAAAATTTTGAGCTCAAATAGAATAAGTTGATTTATTTCATAATTTTGAATTAAATAATTAATTCATAAAAACAAATAGTAACCTTTAATGATTTAGGTTTTTGTTTGGACTTTTGGATTGAGTGATGACCTCGGGTCGTTTGTTGTTAATGATCCTTGGCAGTTGATGTATGTGTTATGAAAAAGATATAGTTTGTTTGACTTGCAACTGTACCGCGAAGGAAAGTTGTATTCAAATTATTAACTTTGCATCCATCATCGAGCATCATATTTCGTATTCCGCATCATGTTAAACATGGCATTGCTATTACGTGTAGTGAACGAAGGTGAACACGTGGTAGTTAATCAAGTCGTGGAAGAAGTTTATCCGTCTGTTGAGGTCGGATCGAATACTTGTGAAACGTCGCAGGAATCGGACTTTTCCGTCAACGAAGGCAAGCCCCGGATGCATACAACCCTACCTTGTATTTTATAAATTAATTTCGCTTTTGCTTTCTGTTACTGCATTAAGTGATTAGGAGTTAAGTAAAAGCCTAATTGGTGCATTACCACCCTTGTTATTCCATATTTACCATATTACCTATTTTAAACTCGTATATGCCTAGTTTTGCTTAGCTATGCGTAGAACGATGAAAGTCGGGTGACTACCTGCCATCTGCTAGTTTTAAATGGAACATTGGTTAATTATGTTAGCATGTGATATGGGAATGTGGAGTAATAAATCTAGACCGGGCGGACTCGGTGTGTGTGAGCCACAAGACATGGAGGTCTTGTGAGCGGGTTCTTTCCGCCTGTGTTGATTAAGGCACGTCCGTTGTTGAATTGCATGAGGTGAGAATTTGTAGTACTAACCACATACTCCGGTAAGCCTGAACTTGGAAATTCTATTAAGAGAATGGCTACTCGCGCACTGGGAGTGGAGAGATGGCGGGAATAGCGTGTACCCTCGTGGCTGGAATGTGGCCGGATTTGAGGTGTGCTGTATTCTCGGGTGGCGCGGACCCGTTCTTGTTTTAGAGGATCCAAGGGTAGGTTGATATATGTGAGTCGGGGACCTGCATATGTCGTGTGGTCTGGAATCCCCAGCTGGGCTTAATTGGTTTGAATCGTCGTTGCTCCTCGGTTATGGAGACTCAACTCACTGTTCATCATCGTAGAATTAATAACCGGAACTTGAATAAGGCTTGTGAAGGTGCTGAATATGAAGTCTCATGATCTCAGTGCAGATCGTGTCAGCTTTGTATATAATTCTTGAGAAGTTTTCTATATAAAGAATGTTGTTAAAAGAGCTTTTACGCAAAAGAACTTTGATCATTGTTAAAGCTATACCTTGAATCCCTGAGCCTGCATTACTGAGTTTATCAGTTAATATTTTGGATAAGTCTTGTTGAGTACTTTCGTACTCAGGGTTCATTGACCCCTTGTTGCAGGTGAGCCTCATGAGCAGATCTGTTTTGGATCGTGCTGCATGACTATCGTTCGTTCTGACGATGAGAAGTAATGTGTGATCCTTGGGCAGGATGTTTATTTTGGGTGTTATGTGTGTATTAATTATGCCACTCCACTACTACTATGGTTTGTAATAATTAAAGAACTTAGTTTGTAAGGTTTGAAATAACTGGTTTGTAAACTATGTTATCATAAGACTTCCGTTGTTGTTACTCTGGTTTTGATATTTAAAGAAATGTTGTAATACTGCAATGACTCTATAACGTGATCCTGCTTGGAAATCGTGGATGATTCGGGGTTCCCCGAGGACACCCGACAGTCTTTTTAAGTTATTGGAAACATATGCATAAATGTCAAAGGTCGTCGGACAGTGACAGGTGCATGTGAGCCCTATAACTTTGGAGGTTCTGCCACAGAATGGTATCAGAGCAATCGTTACAAGGTTTTGTTGTATTGTTTTACAAAAACTTCAAAATGATTTGGATGACTAAATTTAACTTATTAATTTGGTCCAAATTGCTTCTGACTTATCTTATTTCTTTCTCACCATTCCCTATTTGAGTAAAAAGGTTTTTGTGTGGTGGAGTAGTAATTATACTATGCCCTATATAAAAATAAATGTTGTTTATGTGCATTATAAACTTTGATGTTTTTGTTCGTAAGAACGATTCATGCATTAGGAATAATTCACTTGTTACTTCCTTCACCTCTTAGTCTGAAGTTAAGTAGTGAGTCTGGTTTGAGGAATATAAATCATCTTAGCTACTTTCTGGATTTTGATCAATGATCTTACTTGGATTAAATTGGCTACCTACAGTATGGCTCGTGCCAAGATGACGCCCCGTAAGTCCACCGGACCCAAAGGAGTTCCTCGTCACCAACTTGCCCCTAGAAATAATGGTGCTAGCAGTAGCAGTTCTAGGCCTAATCCCCAGGCAGAGATACAGAGGATTTCCGCAGAGTTAGCACAATCTACTAGAGATAGGGCTTTGGATGTTATACAAATAGGTGAATTACAGGGTCAATTGAGGCAGCTCACCACCGCGCATAGGAACTGCGAAAGTATGTTAGTTCGTACGGTGGAGGGAAGAAATGAAGCTTGGCACAGGGAAAATGTAGCTAGAGCTAGAACTCATGAGCTAGAATTCTATGTAGAAGATTTAGAAGAACATAATACATATCTACATGAGGAAGTTCATAGGCTTAGCAATCTACTGAATCCAAATCATGAGCCTCAAGCTGATGCCATGGACCCTGGTGTCATCCTTGCCGATGATGATGAATCGGGAGAGGAAGAAGAAGAAGATCCTGAAGAATTAGTAATGATCGATGAAAGCGATGATGAAGGCGGTAATAATTCTGGAATGGATACCGAGTCTGAAGTTTGAAGAAATTGAGGAAAAGAGTAGAGTTGTATAATAGTAGCTCTAGTTTAATTTATGTAGTTCTATTTTAGTACTTGTGGGTTATTTGTACATTAGTAAACTCTATGTAAGGTGTCTAGAGTAAGCTTTGGTACAATTCAATAAAGGCATGTGAATAAAGTTTGGTTTGTTATGAGCAGATGCGTCATACACGGGGTTCGTTTATTCCGGGAACTTCACAAGATGAGGACAGTATTCCAGATCCGCCACTAGTTCCAACCAATTTAGCTGATGCTATAACTGCACTTGTTAATGTGACGGCTGAAAATTCTCGTTTGCTTCATGAGATGGCTTAGAGTAATCAGAATCAGATGTACGGAAACCGTGGACGCCACCATAACCGACAGGAGGCTACATATGTTGATTTTACAGACACAAGACCCCCGGTATTCACCAAGGCAGATGAACCATTGGAGGCTGATGACTGGCTTCGAACCATGGAACAGAAATTTGATCTTATCCCATGCACGGAGTATCAGAAACCTACGTTTGCCGCCCAACAACTTAGAGGAGCAGCAAGTGCTTGGTGGGCAAACTTAGTGGCTATGCAACCAACTGGCATTCCGATAACTTGGGCTGAGTTCCGTACAGCCTTCAGAGCCCACTATATCCCTGAAGGAGTGATGGCTATGAAGCTAGAGGAATTCCTTGCTTTGAAACAAGGAGATCAAACCGTGATGCAGTATGTGGGAAAATTTAATCATCTGTCCCAATATGCATCCGAACATGTCAATACTGATGCCAAGAAGAAGAGGTGGTTTATGAGAGGCCTGAATACCAAGTTGCAGACTATGATGACCACTTGCACCAATGTTACTTACCATGAGGCAGTAAATATTGCAATCGCTTCAGAATCAAAGTATCGGCAGCATAAGGAGCTCAAAAAGAAAAAGAGTGTGCCGTCTAGATCTTTTGGGGGAAATCCGAAGAGGCAGAGGGTGATTTATCATCCAGTACATCATAATCGTCCTCCTTATCGTCCGCCGCAGTTCCAAGCTGGGCAACAGTCAAATGTTCGTCCTGCTATAACCTATCCGAGTTCACAGTCAACCAATGCTCCTGGTGGCAATGCTCCAACATCCCAGGGTCACAACTATCCGTGTTACAATTGTGGAAGAACTGGTCATTTCTCTAGGGAATGTCCATATCCTAGGCAGGCTAATCAAAATTATCAGAAGGCCCCTGCTAATCAACAACAGGGTCAGGCACCAAACAAGAACCCCAATCAGAATGCTCAGAAGGGCAAAGATGAGAGGAAGACAGGACGGGTGTTCTATATTCAAGCTGGAGAAATTCCGGAAGGGGAGCCAGTGATGATGCGTATGTTTCCTGTTGCCAATCACCCTGCAGTTATACTTTTTGACTCTGGCGCATCGCATTCATTCATCAATAGAACATTTGTCGTGAAGCATGAAATTGCAATTGTGGCAACAAAGGAAAGTTTCTTTATACAGTCGCCCGGGGGACGTCTTTGTACTAAGGAAATGGTATACCAAGTACCCGTAAAACTGGGTGGGCATATTTTTCCCACTACCATGATTATCCTTAAGGATCAGGATATAGATGTAATTTTGGGAATGAATTGGATGTATCAGCATAAGGCTGTTATAGATGCTTTGAATAGGACCTTAAAAGTGAGTTTGCCTGATAGTAATTCTCAACTTCTTATCCAACTTCCAACCCTAAGAAGATCAGTGGGCAAAATTTGTGCAACTACTGTCAAAGAGATTAGAGATATTCCGGTAGTGTGTGAATTTTCGGATGTGTTTCCTGAAGATTTACCCGGTCTACCACCTGATAGGGATGTACAGTTCAATATAGAGTTACAACCTGGAACAGCTCCGATTTCTAGGAGAGCTTATAGGATGCCACCTAAGGAATTGGCTGAGCTGAAAACTCAGTTACAAGAATTGATTGAGAAAGGGTTTATCCAACCTAGTTCCTCACCTTGGGGATGTCCGGCAATTTTTGTGAAAAAGAAAGATGAGACCCTGAGGTTATGTGTTGACTATCATCCGTTGAATGAAGTGACCATCAAGAATAAATATCCATTACCTCGGATAGATCTGCTTTTTGATCAATTGGTCGGAGCCAAAGTTTTCTCCAAGATAGACTTGAGATCAGGATATCACCAAATCAAGATAAAGCCTGAAGATATTCCCAAAACGGCATTTACCACAAGATATGGATTATATGAATACTTGGTAATGTCTTTTGGTTTGACAAATGCTCTAGCTCATTTCATGTATCTAATGAACTCAGTATTCATGTCTGAGCTAGACACGTTTGTAGTGGTGTTTATTGATGACATTTTAGTATATTCCAAGAATAAGAAAGAACATGCGAAACATCTCAGAATTGTTCTGACCCGCTTGAGAGAACATCAACTATATGCCAAGTTCAGCAAGTGTGATTTTTGGCTTAAGGAAGTGTAATTTCTTGGACATGTCTTGTCAGCCGAAGGAGTTGCAGTTGATCCCAGCAAAGTGAAAGATGTGCTTGATTGGAAACCGCCAGCCACAGTTCATCAAGTTTGGAGTTTTCTGGGTCTAGCAGGGTATTACCGTCGGTTTATTCCAGATTTCTCAAAGATATCAAAGTCCATAACTGAATTGTTGAAGAACCAAGTCAAGTTTATCTGGTCATCAGATTGTGAGGAGGCTTTCCAGACTTTGAAGAGACTGTTAACCACTGCACCAGTATTAGCCCAACCTGACATCGAGAAGCCATTTGATGTTTATTGTGATGCTTCAGGTATTGGTATTGGATGTGTGTTGATGCAAGAAGGTCGAGTCATTGCTTATGCGTCCCGGCAACTTAAGCAACATGAAGAACACTATCTGACTCATGATTTGGAGTTAGCAGCTGTGGTTCATGCTCTGAAGATTTGGCGGCATTACCTGCTTGGTAATACGTGTCATATGTATACAGACCACAAGAGCTTAAAGTATATCTTTACTCAGTCAGAGTTGAACATGCAACAAAGAAGATGGTTAGAACTGATTAAGGATTATGACTTGGAAGTACATTATCACCCCGGTAAAGCAAATGTAGTTGCAGATGCCCTCAGTCGCAAAGGTTATTGCAATTGTCTGACGGTGAGAACAATGGGTTTGAATTTATGTCAAGAAATGGAAAAGTTGAATGTAGAAGTAATTCAACAAGGAAGTTTGACCAACATAATTGTTGAAGTCACTATTCGAGATCAAGTTATTGTTGCTCAGAAGGAAAACAAGGGTATAGCCCATATTAAGGAAAGAGTCAAGAATGGAAAAGCGGAATGCTTTAGCATTGACAATGAAGATGTGTTGTGGTTCAAGGATCGCCTGGTGGTACCAAAAGTTCCTAAGTTGCGGCAGTCAATTCTAGATGGGGCACATGCTACTAGGTTATCTATCCATCCAGGAAGCAACAAGATGTACCATGATTTGAAGCAAAGATTTTGGTGGACTAAAATGAAAATAGAGATTGCCAGATATATAGCGAAGTGTGATACTTGTCAAAAGGTGAAAGCTATACATTTGAGGTCTGCTGGTGAATTACAACCATTGCCTATTGCATCTTGAAAGTGGGAGGATATAAGTATGGATTTTATTGTTGGTCTACCCAAAACATCAAGAGGATTTGACTCAATATGGGTTATTGTAGATCGACTCACTAAGTCAGCACATTTTCTTCCAGTTAAGACAATATATCCTATGATCCAATATGCCAAGATGTACTTAGCAAGAATCATGAGTTTGCATGGAATACCCAAGACTATTGTGTCAGATAGAGGTACACAGTTTGTCTCCAACTTTTGGAAACAATTGCATTCTTCATTGGGTACTAAACTTCTATATAGTAAGCTTATCATCCACAGACTGATGGACAGACTGAAAGAGTTAATCAAGTGCTTGAAGATATGTTAAGGTGTTGTGTCCTTAACTATTCCAATAAGTGGGATGAATGCTTACCTTTGGCCGAGTTCTCATACAACAATAGTTATCAAGAAAGCATTAGAATGGCTCCATTTGAAGCACTCTATGGTCGTAGATGCAGAACATCATTGAGTTGGTCTGAGCCTGGAGAAAGAAGATTCTTTGGAGTTGACCTTGTGAAAGAAACAGAAGACAAGGTTAGGCAAATGCAGAGTAATTTGAAGATAGCTCAGTCCCGCCAAAAGAGTTATGTGGATAGACGACGGAGACCATTGGTATTTAACAAAGGAGATTTTGTATATCTGAAAGTATCACCAATGAAGGGAGTTAACCGTTTTGGTGTTAAAGGAAAGTTGGCACCCCGATACATTGGACCCTATCAAATTTTGGAAAGGTATGGAAAAGTGGCATATCGCTTGCAATTACCTGAACATCTTGCAGCTGTGCATGATGTGTTCTATGTTTCTCAATTGAAGAAGTGTCTCCGAGTGCCTGAACAGAATATTGAAGTTGAAGGAGTGGAACTAGAACCGGATTTAACTTATTCCGAATATCCTATCCGAGTGTTAGATGAGAAAGATTGTGTTACTCGAAGACGGACAATCAAGTTCTATAAAATACAATGGAATCAACATTCAGAAGAGGAAGCTACTTGGGAATCAGAAGATTACTTGTTAGAAAAGTTTCCTGAATTTTTAGCGTCAATATAGAATCGAGTAATGTTAGTTGAGCTCGGTAGTACATGTTGTGTTTTGTAAAAGGGACTTCAGCTGTTTTATGGACAGAGTTTGTATGTATTCTCGCGACACATTTCCTTTTCCATTACTTACCCTATGGCTTTGAATCTCGGGGCGAGATTTCTTTTAGGGGGAAGGATTATAA
Organism: Miscanthus floridulus; assembly: GCF_019320115.1. NCBI lineage: Eukaryota > Viridiplantae > Streptophyta > Magnoliopsida > Poales > Poaceae > Miscanthus > Miscanthus floridulus. The sequence continues at coordinate 110,028,495 of NC_089580.1, read as the reverse complement.
CACCTCGGTTGTTTAAATATTAAAATCTGACATGTCATCATATGCATTGCAAAGCATTTGGCATTTGGTGAAAACTTTGATGTGCATTTACTAAAACAAGTTTATATTTATGTGGTATGTGTTGCAATGTATTGTTTGACTTAAGTTCAATGTTTGTTTGGATTTGGAATTTTTCTAGAAAACCCCGCTTTTCAACATTTAAACCCTACCCTGAAAATCCATTTCAAAATCTAAGCATATTTTGGGGTTGGGCCCAAAAGCAAAAGTGTAGAGCTTGGCAAGTTATACAAAGTTTGTTTTTGGAGTTTTTCAAGTTGTTTAGAAAATTTTTGAGTAAATCAAAAAGGCGTAATTCGGTAAATTTCCCTATTCAAATTCAAAAGTTCATTTCAAAATCTAGACCGAATTAGGAGATGGTTATAAAAGCAAAGTTGTAGAACTTTTGATTTTGAACAACTTTTATGTTTGGAGATTTTTGAGTTGTTATGAAAATTTGGGAGTAATTTGTGAATTTTGGCGAATGGCAAACTTGTAATTTCGATGAACAGTGTTCACCGCTCAAAGCTACACCGGCGGCGACCTTCGGTTTGCTTCCAGGCGCGGTCGTGGCCGTCTTTGGCATCACGCTGGCGCGGTGAAGGCCACAGCGCAGCTTCCTTGCGCTTCTGAGCTGCTCTATTTAGCCCAGGCCGTCGCCGTTGGCCCCGTTCTCTTGCTCTGTTTTCCCGACACCACCGCCATAGCTCCGGCGAGCCCGCACCGTCTCCCTAGCGCCGCGGTCGTCTTGGTAAAGGCCGTTCCAGTTCCGTCTTTCTCTTGCGCATCCACCCAGCCAACTGTGGTCGGCTGATTTCGCCGAGAACTCGCTGACCACGCTCTTCTTCCTCGCGGCCGGCAGAGTCCCCGTCGAGCGAGCGCCGTCGTGGCCAGTACTCTACGCCACTGGAACACCGCCGTCGTTATTGCTCGCACCGCCGTGATCACTGTGAACGCTGCCCCGCTTCACCGTTGCTTCTCCGGCCTTAATTCTTGCTTGAACATGTTCGTGGTGAGCTACTGGATCTTCCCATGCCCTCTGTTTCCCCGTTTTCGGCTTCGTTTCGCCGGCGTAACATCGCCGAGCCACCGCATCCGCCATGGCCGACGCCAAGCTCGTAACTCGTGGTAATTCGTCTAGCTAGCGCCTTCAGTCGATGCGCCGGGATGATGTGGTCATTTTGGTGCCTTGACCGTCGCCTTTGGACTCGCCGTCGGTGAGTTTACGCCGGTCAGCGCCGTCGTCATCGTAGTCAACACGCGGGAGGTAGAAGATGACAGGTGGGGTCACCATGTCAGTGACTCAACGTTCAAAATGAATTTTTCTATTTTCAGATTTGAATGAATAGTGTCTGTTTTTGTTATTTTTGTGTAGATTTATTTAGAGCTCCAAAAATTATGAAAATTTTTGAGTGACTTCTTTGTGAGGTATAGTATTTAAGAAAAATATGAAATAATGTTTTTAAGTAATTTTTAAATGTGATAAAAATTGCTCAATTTATTCATAAATGGATTTCCATGATTTTTCTAGGCTTATTTATTTATCCAAAAATTATGAAATTTGTTTTGCCACTTAGTTAACATGTAATGAACATGTACTAAAATTTTGAGCTCAAATAGAATAAGTTGATTTATTTCATAATTTTGAATTAAATAATTAATTCATAAAAACAAATAGTAACCTTTAATGATTTAGGTTTTTGTTTGGACTTTTGGATTGAGTGATGACCTCGGGTCGTTTGTTGTTAATGATCCTTGGCAGTTGATGTATGTGTTACGAAAAAGATATAGTTTGTTTGACTTGCAACTGTACCGTGAAGGAAAGTTGTATTCAAATTATTAACTTTGCATCCATCATCGAGCATCATATTTCGTATTCCGCATCATGTTAAACATGGCATTGCTATTACATGTAGTGAACGAAGGTGAACACGTGGTAGTTAATCAAGTCGTGGAAGAAGTTTATCCGTCTGTTGAGGTCGGATCGAATACTTGTGAAACGTCGCAGGAATCGGACTTTTCCGTCAACGAAGGCAAGCCCCGGATGCATACAACCCTACCTTGTATTTTATAAATTAATTTTGCTTTTGCTTTCTGTTACTGCATTAAGTGATTAGGAGTTAGGTAAAAGCCTAATTGGTGCATTACCACCCTTGTTATTCCATATTTACCATATTACCTATTTTAAACTCATATATGCCTAGTTTTGCTTAGCTATGCATAGAACGATGAAAGTCGGGTGACTACCTGCCATCTGCTAGTTTTAAATGGAACATTGGTTAATTATGTTAGCATGTGATATGGGAATGTGGAGTAATAAATCTAGACCGGGCGGACTCGGTGTGTGTGAGCCACAAGACATGGAGGTCTTGTGAGCGGGTTCTTTCCGCCTGTGTTGATTAAGGCACGTCCATTGTTGAATTGCATGAGGTGAGAATTTGTAGTACTAACCACATACTCCGGTAAGCCTGAACTTGGAAATTCTATTAAGAGAATGGCTACTCGCGCACTGGGAGTGGAGAGATGGCGGGAATAGCGTGTACCCTCGTGGCTGGAATGTGGCCGGATTTGAGGTGTGCTGTATTCTCGGGTGGCGCGGACCCGTTCTTGTTTTAGAGGATCCAAGGGTAGGTTGATATATGTGAGTCGGGGACCTGCATATGTCGTGTGGTCTGGAATCCCCAGCTGGGCTTAATCGGTTCGAATCGTCGTTGCTCCTCGGTTATGGAGACTCAACTCACTGTTCATCATCGTAGAATTAATAACCGGAACTTGAATAAGGCTTGTGAAGGTGCTGAATATGAAGTCTCATGATCTCAGTGCGGATCGTGTCAGCTTTGTATATAATTCTTGAGAAGTTTTCTATATAAAGAATGTTGTTAAAAGAGCTTTTACGCAAAAGAACTTTGATCATTGTTAAAGCTATACCTTGAATCCCTGAGCCTGCATTACTGAGTTTATCAGTTAATATTTTGGATAAGTCTTGTTGAGTACTTTCGTACTCAGGGTTCGTTGACCCCTTGTTGCAGGTGAGCCTCATGAGCAGATCTATTTTGGATCATGCTGCATGACTATCGTTCGTTCTGACGATGAGAAGTAATGTGTGATCCTTGGGCAGGATGTTTATTTTGGGTGTTATGTGTGTATTAATTATGCCACTCCACTACTACTATGGTTTGTAATAATTAAAGAACTTAGTTTGTAAGGTTTGAAATAACTGGTTTGTAAACTATGTTATCATAAGACTTCCGCTGTTGTTACTCTGGTTTTGATATTTAAATAAATGTTGTAATACTGCAATGACTCTGTAACGTGATCTTGCTCGGAAATCGTGGATGATTCGGGGTTCCCCGAGGACACCCGACAGTCTTTTTAAGTTATTGGAAACATATGCATAAATGTCAAAGGTCGTCGGACAGTGACAGGTGCATGTGGGCCCTATAACTTAGGAGGTTCTGCCACACAATCATAGACATCTCAAACTCCTTGCAATAATCTTCATTTGATGATCCAAATATGATATCATCAACATATACTTGACAAATGAAGATTTCTCCATCAAGCTTCTTGGTGAATACTGTGGTGTCGACCTTCCCAATGGTGAAGCCCTTCTCAATGAGGAAATCCCGAAGGCGCTCATACCAAGCTCTTGGGGCTTGCTTAAGCCCATATAGTGCCTTGGACAACCTATAAACATGATTAGGATATCTAGGGTCTTCAAACCTAGGAGGTTGATGAACATAGACTAGTTCATTTATGAAGCCATTTAAAAATGCACTTTTAACATCCATTTGATATAATTTTATTTCATGATGTGATGCATATGCAACAAGGATACGAGTGGCTTCAAGTCTTGCAACCGGTGCAAATGTCTCTCCAAAATCAAACCCTTCAACTTTAGAGAACCCCTTTGCAACTAGTCATGCCTTGTTCCTCACTACAATGCCTTGATCATCTTACTTGTTGTAGAATACCCACTTCGTTCCAATGACTCTTGCACCTTGTGGTCGCTCTTCAAGAGTCCAAACTTCATTGCGGGTGAAGTTGTTCAACTCTTCATGCATGTCATTTATCCAATCTAGATCTTGAAGAGCTTTTTCTACCTTTTTAGGCTTAATGCAAGAAACAAAAGAGTGATGTTCAATAAATGAAGCAAGTTTTTGAGAGCGAGTCATTACACCCTTTGAAGGAGTCCCTATGATGAGATCTTGTGGATGTGCTTGTAGTAGAGGTGAATTTCTTCTATCAACCACTTGAGGGGGAGGTTGTGGAGCATCAACATCTTGTGCTTGTGCCACCATTTGATCATGAGAGACATGAGTATCTTCATTTTCTACTCTCCCATCTTTATCATCATCTTGTGGCACATTTGATGAAGAAGGTGGATCGATCACTTATACATCATCTTCATCATCTTTGGGCTTGATGTCTCCAACCAGAATGTTCTTCATGGCCTCCCTCAAGGTTCATCACCTACATCATCAAGATTATCATGTGCTCCTTGGGAGCTGTTAGATTCATCATATTCCACATCATATATTTCTTCAACCAAGTTGGTGGCATGATTACACGCACCTTTGCCAACAAATCTACCTTTGTGGGGTACCCCTCGGAGGACTGCCGACGATATTTTGTCGATAGTTGGCATGCTAGGTAGGGGTGTGGATGCTATTTCCATATCAAACAAGATGGTATGTTCTATAGGATCTTTGTCCCTCCCACGACCCAGATAGATCTTCATGGTCGTATTGTTATCCTAGGTCATCAACGCTGACGGAGACGGAGAGCTCATCGAGCCGGTGTAGATCGTTTCTACACTGATCACCCCATCACCTGTGACTACATATCTGATCTCGGAACCACCTCCAAGGTCGTCTTCACCAGTAATTCACCGCCTGCTTCCCTGCTACCTGAGGAGGTGGGCCAACAACGATGATCTGATCACATCCATTGATCTAGTTGGCCAGAAGCTTGCCGATTGCCTCTCCATCATAGAATTGGCTCTGACCACTCTAGTTTCATGTCGACCACGCTCTTACTCAGATCTACCAGAGGCTAATCAGCAATATCTAGGGGTTATAGCCCTATCCTTTGGGCTCACCAGCATTGTCGTCCTAAAGGGAAATTCATCGACCAGGCAGGATACATCCATCCTCTCACCGACCAGATCACCGACTAGCCCCCATCGACTGTTAACATGTTGCACATCAGCCAACACCCCGAAGCATCCCTCCAAACCATCCTAGAGCAAAATCCAAACTCTGAATCCTAGGGCACTATGAAGACTGTCGCTAAAACCACTGCCATACAACCTCCTTTCCCACCCTTCCGTGGATGCGGAATTTTCAACATCAGCATCGACAGCCCCCCATGGGACAAGGAAACCGATGAGGACCGTGCTGCTCATGTCAGTAGGAACACCAACCATGTGAGGCATAGAGCAAACGAGGCTGCCATTGTGCTAGCCGAGGTTGCTCGCAACGAATAGCTTGACTCGCAAGGGAGGCCACGCCCTCTCCAACGCAACCTCGATGACAAATTTGTCTGTGTCGATGGCCACGACATCTACAAGACCCCAAGCGCCAACTTGGCCATGGCCACCAATGAGCTCGCCCGACTCAAGCAAACACCAAAGGTCGCTAAGGTCACCGCCATGCTCAAAGTAGCACACAACTAGGTCAACGAGATTCACCAAAATCAGAGACCTTTCTATTCGACAAGCTCAATTTGTCGATCCACTGTGCCAAGATCTAATCGCCACCTCAGCAGAAGCCATTTCACCGACCAGCACCGTGATGATGGACAACCCCTCTAGGAGGGAGCTCAGGGAACCGCATCGACTACCCTCACCTACACGACCAAGAAGTTGACCAAGACATCCGTGCGCACATGAACAATCTCCATGACATGCGATGTCATATCAATGGGCGCCGTTTCTCATGCCATGAAGAGGAAGTGCGCTAGTGTCAAGAGTTCGAGCAAGAATTCAGAAACCTGGACTCAGCCCTCTAGCCACTCAACGCCGACAACACCGTGGATCATGATGGTGATGATCCTAAAGGGCCTCGAGCATTTACAAGGGCACTCCGAACACTTTAGTGGCCCCGTGGTTTCAAAATCACTAGGGTCGAGCTCTATGAGGGATGGATGAACCCCACACAGTGGCTACAAGCTTATGCCACTACTATGCTCGCTGCCAGGGGAGATACCAGCATCATAGCAAACTATCTTCCCATCATGCTCATGCCAACCACGATGAACTAGTTCACAAGCCTTGCCCTAGACTCCATCAGATCCTAGGAAGAGCTCAAGAAGGTCTTCACCGACAACTACATGGCTATGTGTATTTGTCCAGGCACAAAGCATGATCTGAATCGCATATACCAGAAACTATCCGAGCTCCTCAGTAGCTACATCAGATGCTTTTCCAAGATGAGGAATTCTATTCCCAACATCACGGAAGTAGAGGTCATCACCGCCTTCGTTCGAGGACTCCATCACCGCGACCTCCGCTCCAAGTTTAACCGCAAGCCACCAAAGGGGATTGGTGAGATGATTATGACCGCCGATCAGTACGCCAACACCAAAGAGGCCAAAGTATGCTTCAACAAGGATGCCGACACTCATCGCCCAACTCGCTACAACAACGACCGACCCAATGACTAACACCACAATGACCATTGCTACAACGACCGCAGTCACCATCGAGACAGTGGCCATGATTGGCTAGAAGGGTCTAAATTTGGTCAATATCACCACCGCCAACCAGACCACATCATCGCCGCTGTTGATGAAACTCGTGCCAAGTGCAACTATGATGAGCAGTACAAGAAGATCCTTGAAGGCCCATGCCCTCTCCACAAGAACAAGCACAAGATGAAGGACTGACTTGGCTTGGCTAAGGAGTTCCAGGCCAAAAGGCTAGACGACGACAACAACGACGAAGCAAGAGGCCACCGACCACCTGGGACAACAACAATGCCTTCCAAGATCATGATAAAGTGGTCGCCACTATCTTCGGGTGCCTCGCCACCACCAAGAGTAGAAGAGATCCAAAGCTCACTGCCCGCCGGGTGCTCACCGTCAACGTAGAAGACGCCATCGCCAACCCCAGTTATCACCCCTAATCCAAGGTCCCCATCATCTTCAATAGGGCTGACCACTGGGTGTACATCCCTTACATAGGGCATTTCCCCCTTGTTCTTGATGCAACCATCAGGAAAGTACTCGTCAATGGTGGAAGTGCTCTGAACCCCCTCTTCACCAGGGCCCTAAAGGAGTTGGGCCTTCGAATAGGTGACCTCACACCCTCCGACTCCACCTTCTGGTGTGTGGTACCTAGCAGGGCATCCAAACTGCTTGGAGAGATCAACCTCCTAGTATAGTTTGCCTTAGCCAGCAACTACCGCATTGAGCACATCAACTTCTATGTCGCCGACTTCAACAACGCCTACCATGCCATACTTGGTCAGCTAGCTCCATCGCCTACGCCTGCAAGATAGAGAGTCTTGCCCTCGTCGAAGCCACCAACCTCTCCATCCAGATGGCCAGCATGGTCACCGATGCCAAGACGGTGCTCACCGTCGATCTAGAGATCCCAGCGTTGGAGCCTCCTTGTGCCTCTATCAAGTCCAAGGAAACAAAGGAGGCCAGCCTCAGCCTCAACGAACCCTCCAAGACCATCAAGATCAGGGCTCACCTCAACCCCAAATAGGAAAGCACGCTTGTCTCCTTCCTATGTGCCAACACCGACTTGTTTGCTTGGAAACCTATAGACATGCCAGGGGTACCACGGGAGAAGATCGAGCACTCCTTGAATGTCTCGCCAACCGCCAAACCGATCAAGCTGAAACTCCAATGATTCGTGCTAGACAAGAAGGAGGATATTAGGGTAGAAATAAAATGGCTCCTAGCTGCTGGATTTATTAAAGAAGTGTATCATCCTGAGTGGTTAGCAAACTCTGTTCTTGTTCAAAAAAAGAATAAAGAATGGAGAATGTGCGTTGATTACACCGATCTCAACAAACACTGCCCTAAGGAGCCCTTCAGTCTACCTTAGATAGACGAGGTTGTAGACTCTACCACTGGCTATGAACTGCTCTCCTTCCTCGACTATTACTTTGGCTATCACCAGATATCCCTCAAAGGGGATGACCAGATCAAGACATTGTTCATCACACCTTTTGGGGCGTATTGCTATACCACAATGTCCTTGGGGCTCAAGAACATTAGGGTGACCTACCAAAGGGATATCCAAATGTGCCTCGATCAACAGATAGGCCACAATGTTGAAGCTTACATCGACGATGTGGTCATCAAGTCCAAGACCGCCCACAATCTTATCGTGGACCACGAAGAAACATTCGCCAACCAGAAAAGATACAGATGGAAGTTGAACCCTTCAAAGTGCATATTTGGAGTTCCATCTGGCATACTCCTAGGCTACATCATCAGCACCCATGGCATCGAACCCAACCCCGACAAGGTCTCTGCCATCACCAATATGAAATAGCCAACCTATGTACAGGATATACAGAAGCTCATAGGCTGCATGGCTACTCTTAGCAGCATTATATCGCGCCTTGGCAAAAAGGGACTACCATTCTTCAAACTCCTCAAGGCCTCTGAGCGCTTCTCCTAGTCGGAGGAGGCAGATACAGCTTTCAAGCAGCTCAAGTTGTTTCTAATGAAGCCTCCGATCATGACGGCACCTCTACCAGATGAAACCCTACTGATCTACATTGCTGCCACTTCTCGCGTCATTAGCATAGCTATCATCATCGAGCGTGAGGAAGCCAGACACACCTACAAGGTACAATGTCTGGTCTACTTCATCAGCAAGGTCCTTAATGAGTCTAGAACTCGTTATCCTCAAGTTTAGATACTGCTATACGCCATTCTGATCACATCACGCAAGCTTTGCCATTACTTCAAGTATTACAAGATCGTTGTGGTCACTGAGTTCCCTCTAGGGACATCCTCCACAACAAAGAGGCCAATGGCTACATCATCAAGTGGGCTATCGAGCTCGACACTTACTCCATTGAATTCAGAAGCAGGCCCACTATCAAGTCACAGGCGCTCGCTAATTTCGTCACTGAGTGGACTGAGATCCGAGAGCCCATCCCCACTACTTGCTGCGAGCACTGGGTGATGTACTTTGATAGCACCCTCAACATCAATGGTGCTGGTGCCATAATTTTATTCATTACGCTGACCAAGGACAAGCTCCAATATGTTCTCCAAATTCATTTTCTAGCCTCCAACAACGCCGTTGAATATGAAGCATGTCTCCATGGACTCTGTATTGTCATCGAGCTCGGCGTCAAATGTCTCCATGGACATGTATTGCACCGAGATCAGGAAACTCGAAGGGAAGTTCTATGGTATCGAGTACCACCACGTGGTACGAGATCAAAATCAGCTCGCCGGCCACTTATCTAAGATAGGCTCTTCTCGCGCCGCAATTCCAACTAGGGTCTTTGTTCAAGACATCTTTGCGCCTTCTGTTAAGGAAGAGAAGGAAGTTCAAGAAATCCCCCTCCGCTTTGCAGCTAGTACTTACAGTACCTTCGTCGGCTACCGATTAGAGGGAACAGTTCATCAAGTACCTCACCAGTGCTGACGTACCTGCCGACAAGACCGAAACTGAAACAACATGAAGATTGATCAGATGCTTCGATTGGAGGAAACAATTGATTAGATGCCGTCGTTGTTCAGCAGTTCGTGCTATGCCCTGCAACAGCATGAAGATTGTAAAGAACCCTATTCTCCAATGCCAAAGACGGACATCATCGACATAATACTAACCTTGATCTGCTTCATGGTTGTGGAAAGGGTGGACTCTAGCCTCCTCACCTCCCTGGTGGTATCCTCCTCTTCCATGACCACCACTTCATGCCCCCACTTATGAAGGATCCAGATGGCTTGAGGTCATGATTCCTCACACTCAATCTCCTCCACCTCATCCTCTTCCTCCGCAGCTAGTGGCACCACCTAGGGGCTCAATAGCCGCATAGCGCGTCCGACCACACCCTCCGATGACTTCGGGAGTGCCACTTGCTCCTCCGGCACCACCAGCCTCTCGTCCCTAGACTTCGACATAGTGCTGGTAGCTCCTATTTCTATCTTCAAAGGCTTGGCAGCTCTCGCCGTTGCCCCCGACATCTCTGTCGACTCACCCATCATCGTCATCCGCTGCTCTCCGCCTTCAGCTCCATCGGCAGCGGTGGTTGTCTCCTCTACAAGCTGCAGATCGCTCGAGGACTCCGGGATGGAGTCTACCGACATTGTCTCTGTGCCAAGAACAGCTCCCAGTAGCTCACCAGTCTAGATGGAAGGATTTAGATCCTCCGCGTGTCCTGTCCTGCATCAGATCAGCTTGTCAATCACCGCAACTATAAAGATCAAATAGTAAACGATTCCAAGGCAAGAACACTTACACATCGGCTCCTCGGTAGACGGTCCTAAACTAGCATGGCCTCCACAAGCAACCAGTCACTGCACTAGGGTCAACCCACATGTCCTAGGCTGAAGGCTCAGCCCCCGCTATCAACGTCTTCTCCGCCTATTGCTCAGGGACTCCTTCCCCTCCCTCCGATTGCACCTCCGTGAGCGTGTTGTGTGGCAGCACCTCAGGGCTTGGGGGAGGAGCTACTGGAGCCCCGTCGTCGTCTGACCACTCGAACACTGCCACACTCTGCATCCGAGTGGTTTGATCCCACCAAGTGAGAAGCCGCCCGACTTGTGGGCATCTACTCCCGCCATCTTCACCTTCTTTCGGGCTGGCTCATATGTTGCTGCCCTTTTCCCCCGAACCTTCTCCAACACCCAGGGTAGACTCTCCTTCCGACCAGCACCTTCGTCTTCGGACTCCGACGATGCACTGATGGCACCTTCCTCCGACTGAGTGGTTGGCTAGGCATCCACTACCTTCGGCCAGACGCTCCTCGGCACGCCTGAAAAGTATGCCGACCATTCCTACAAATGTATCTTTCAACAAGTGAATCAGCTCACTGCTCGGTGCCGATATGGGATTAAAAAAACAACAAAACACCAGGGCCAACAGTCGAGATTTTTACCTGAGGAGGTGGGTTCGTGTAGTTGAAGGGTTTTGACTGCCCTAGCATGTTGTACGGCACGTTGGGAGCGAATAGCTCAGTGGCCTGGCGAAGCACGGCCTCCTTCATTAGCCTCTCCGTCCTCCTTGAAGTCAAAGCCCACATGGGCCCTCTCCTTATAGGGATGGGTGTAGCACACTATGAAGCTCACCACCACCGCTACTCCATTCATCTTTATGCCTCTCATCAGATCAAGGAGCTCCTTCACCTGATCCATGTCAGCATTGGCCAGCTTCTCCGACCAGCTCCTCTGGTTCTCTAGAACCTGGTCGACATCGCATCTAATGGTTGGGTGACTCTGCTTCATGTAGAATCACCTGGCGTTCCACCCCTTCAGCGATGTATTTAGTGGCACCATAATGTACTCACCCGCTATCCCATCATGGAGCTACAAATACACCCCACCGACCACTTTGGAACCACCTCCGCCCTTCTTCTTCAGCCAGAACATGTGTCGAAATCAGTTGAAGTGGGGAAGAATGCCGAGATACGCCTCGTAGAAGTGGATGAAGATGGCAATATGCAAGATTGTATTCGGATGCAGATTACATAGGCTTATTCCCCAATACTCTAGCAAATTATGCAAGAAAGGATGAATAGGAATTCCTAACCAGTGCTAGAAATAATCTTCAAATACTACGACTTCGTTGGTGTGCGGCATTGGATAGGGCTCACCGTTGGTCGGACACCATCTAGCGGTGACTCACTTAGGGAGAACACCCACCGCCACCATTTCATTGAGCTCCATCTCCCCCATCATGGACGGCACCCACTCCTTGTCATGACTCATCCCGGCGACTGCCTTCTTCGGGTTACCACCTCCCCTCTTCGGCGCCATCTCTTAGATCTAGAGTGGGATTGGCAGTGGAAGTGCATGCGAATGCGGATGAGATTTGCAAAGGTTGAGAAGGAAGATGAAGTGGCGAAGTGGCAAAGGTGGGAGTGTGGAGCGTGGCGGCGTAGTTATAAAGGAACCATACCCACTTTTTGCATTCCAGGGTTTTTAGGAAACCGCACCATGATTTGTGACTTTCTGAATTCCCCGCAGCAGAGTACTAACAATCTGGGCTTCTGATCAACTGTAGCCCATATCGCCCATTTTCCACCGCAACTTGGAACTGCACACCGAATATTCGCCAACTTCTCCGCAACACCATCAAGGCTCAATAATTACTACTATACAACCACTACTTTGGTTTTTTCTCTGTGATTTGCTTTATCCAAGATTTCCACAGGTGGCTCGGGGACTACATCATCATTATGACTTGCTTTCTCACCACATTGGGGATTCTCTTCTAGTTACTGTTGTTTCTAACCCTGACACCATGTGACTACGTCACCTACTATCAGGCTCGGGGACTAAGTGCGCACACTTCACCTTGCGGTGAATGTGTGCTTTTCTTTTCAGGGTCCCACCCAGGGACTGGCTGCCTGCTCGGTTGGTCTTCTGCTTTTCTTCCACTTTGGACCCGGGCACCACGTGACTACGTTACCTACTGTCAGGCTCAGGGACTAAGTGGGCACACTTCACCTTGCGGTGAGTGTATTTTGCTTTGAAGTTGAAGAAGATTGTCTCCTTTTCTCGTGGTCGGACTCTAAGTGGGCACACTTGGTCCAATGCGAGGAATTTTTGATTTTGAACTTGAGCTCTTTACATCCTTCTAGCAAGCCTTACTTGAGAAAGCTCATGCTCGGCCGGACAGTTAAGCTGGTCGGCTACGATCCACAACTGCTCGACAACTCATTATGGTGGTCGAACCATGAGTCTGACTACTAGGCTTTGTTCACACCTACTTGGACAAGCTCAACATGGCATCGCATAGTGGATACAAGGTGCTCAAGGACTAGCTATGGGGGGTATGATCCTTGATACCCATGGTAGACTACATGAGCCGTGCTCCTAGGGGTGATCCAACCCATGAGACGAAGACCTATGGTGCACGGCACTACTCGACGTGCAGCGCAAGACATCAAGGGTGATATCCTAAAGATACTATGAGATCCGTTAGGATACGTTCGATCCCATGATTCCTGTAATCTGTTATTACTTTTTGGTTATCTCCTAGATCTAACCGACTTGTAACCCTGCCCCCAGATTATATAAGGCGTGCATGGACCTCCTCAAAACACACACAATATCATACAATCCAACAGACCATAGGAGTAGGGTATTATGTTGTGCTGACAGCCTGAACCTATCTAACTCTTATGTCTCTGTTGCCTTCTTGTTCTTGATTACGTGCACCTTTGCCGACAAATCTACCTTCATGGTGTACCCCTCGGAGGACTGCCATGATATTCTATCGATAGCCACCCAAGTGATGTTTTGGTGAATAGGCAAGTCTTCAAGTTTGCATCTTCGGATGTGAAATCCACTAGATATAGGTTGTTGTATCTAAATCCCTTGAATATAATTTGATCATCATCTTTCTTAGATACAACCACTTCCATCTCGGTAAACAAGCATTGAAAGCCAAGATCACACAATTGACCAACAGATAGCAAGTTGAAGCTCAATGAAGCAACATATAGCACATTTGATATTGAATGATCGTTTGATATTGCCACTTTGCCCAATCCTTGAACTTTTCCCTTTGAATTGTCACCAAATGTAATTCTTTCTTGACCATCTACTTCTTTATCTAGTGAGGTGAACATACGAGGATCACCGGTCATATGTTGAGTGCAACCACTATCAATAACCCAATGACTTCCATCGGTCTTGTAGTTCACCTACACACAAGAGATCAAGCTTGATGTTTAGGGACTCAAACTTGACGAGGGCCCTTGACTTTCTCAACTAGTGACTTTGCAACCCAAATTTTCTTAGGCCTATTCTTGTTGGGAGGAACTAAGAACATGACTTTCATTTTTCCACTAAAGTCTTTTCTAATCATGTAATGAGCATTGAAAGCAAAGGGTCTAGCATGCTTGGGCAAGGGTTATGGTGGTGGAGCTTGACACTCATGGGCAAAGTGACCTTCTTGTCCACATTCAACACATCTCTTTGGCTTGGGCTTTGACTTGTGTTGTTGTTGATGTTGAGCTTAAGCTTTCTTCTCTTGATGTGCCAAGTACCCAATGCCACTTCTATCCATCTTCATTATGGTGTTCTTGAGTAGCTCACTTTGGAGATATTGGCCTCTTGTGAACTTGCTCAAGCCGGTCTTGAGATGTTCTTTCTCCAACTTGAGCTTCTTGTTCTCTTCTTTGAGTTCATCATGATTTTTCTCCATCTTGAGTCTCTTGTTCTCTTCTTTGAGCTTTTCATTCTCAAGAGCTATATCACAGTCATGGTCAAGGTTCTCTATCACAATTGTGTTGGTGGTTGATAGCTTTTCAAGATCTTTCTTGAGCTTTTCATTCTCATGGTTGAGCTTGGCATACTCATCATAGTTGTTAGTCTCAACCACTTTCTTGCCTTTGCTACTAGATCCTTGCTCAATGCTCTCAACAATTAAGTCATCACATGATGTAGCTATATCAATCTTAATAACATGGTTAGTAGCATCATGTGGCTCATTGGATAATAACTCATGAGAGACAACAAGATTATCATGATTAACCTTGAGATTTGTGTACTCTTCTTTTAGCATATTATAGCTAGTGGTGAACTCATTATGTATCCCCTCAAATTTATCATGTTTTTATTTAAGCTCCTTTTTAGAGGATTTGAGCTCCTTGAGTTTGGATGACATAATTTTATTTTTCTTCTCTAAGCTCAACACTAGCTTTTTTGGCTATGTCACATTTTGCTAAGAGTGAGTGCTTCTCAAGTTCTAGCTTTTCATTTTAGCTCTTGTCTTTCTAATGATTTTAGTATATTGATTGAGCAACTTGACAAGATCATCATAAGAAGGTGATTCAAATTCATCATCACTATCACTATCATCATTGCTAGCATGATCATGACCACTACTATCATCATCATTTTGTACCTTTCGTTCACCCTTGGCCATAAGGCATAGGTGTGTAGAGGATGACGGCGGTGGTGTCGGTGAAGATAGTGAAGAATCAATTATAATAGCGGCCACCTTCTCATTCTAACTTTCATCATTGGATGAGTAACTTGATGAATCAATATCCGTGAGCCAATCACCAACGATGTATGCTTTGCCATTCTTCTTCTTGTGGAAATCCTTCTTCTTGCCATCCTTCTTCTTGTATGCCTTGTTTTTCTTCTTCTCATCATCATCTTCATCACTTGAGTCATCTTTTTTGCCCTTGTACTTCTTCTTGTACTTGTCTTTCTTGGGCCTGGGGCATTTATGAGCTAGATGACCAAGTTCTCCACAATTATAGCAATCCATCTCGGAGATGGGCTTCCTTCTATTGCTAGTGAAGAATTTCTTCTTCTTGCCATCAAACTTGACACCGTTTTTGTTGAGCTTCTTAAGCATCTCGGCGGTTCTTCTCACCATGAGAGCAAGACTTGCATCATCAATTTCATCATCACTTGAGCTCTCATGATCAACTCTTGCTTTGCCCTTCTTCTCTTGGGTAGCCTTGAATGCCAAGTCTTTCTTCTTGGTGGCAGAAGAGCCATCTTGTGGTGTGATGTGCATATACTTCTCATGTGCATTGATCTTTCCTAATATTTGAGTTGGTGTAGCGGCGGAAAGATCACCTTGATGAAGCACGGTCATAATATGCCCATATTTGTCAATGGGGAGGATACTCAAGATCTTTCTTACAACATCGGATGGTTGCATTTGTGTGAGTCCAAGCCCATTGACTTCCTCTACAAGAACATTCAAGTGTAAATACATCTCATTAGCACTTTCTTTAGGAAGCATCTCAAATGAATTAAGCTTTTTCATAACAAGATGATAGCATTCCTCATGCTCACTCTTTGTTCCCTCATGGAGTGCACAAATGTCCAACCATAGTGCATGGGCGTCCTTGTGGTTCCGCACACAATTAAAAACATCTTTACAAAGGCCTCTAAAGATGTTATTTCTAGCCTTTGCATTCCATTTCTCGTAATTAACTTCATCGCCTTGAAGGTGTGTCGGATCCTTAGGTTTTGGGAAGCCTTGTGAGGCGGCTCTAAGAATTCCAACATCTAAAGCTTCTAAATAAGCCTCCATGCGGATTTTCCAATAAGAAAAATCATCTCCCTCAAAGATAGGAGAAGGTGCATCCCCGTGGGACATCTTTCTCTAGGAGGTTAAGCCTAATTTAGTGAGCACAAGGTTCATATACCAATTGAAAGGATCAAGATGCCCAAGAGGGGGGGGTGAATTGGGCTAATTCTAAATTCTTTGCAATAATTAAGCCCTACACTTAGCCCACTTCACCCCTTATGCCTAGAATGTGTTTCTATTGTTCTACCGCATAAAAGTTTTGCACCCTAGGTTCCAATCCTACTCTAGCATGTCAATTCTAGGAATGTAAAGATATGAAATGAATTGCTCAAATGTAGATGCTCAAAGTAAAGAGAGGGAAAGGAACATGGCAATGTTTTCCTGAGGTATCAGAGAGTCGCCACTCTCCACTAGTCCTTGTTGGAGCACCCGTGCAAGGGTGTAGCTCCCCCTTGATCCACGTAAGGATGAAGTGCTCTCTACAGGTTGATTCTTTGATACTCCATCATGGTGAATCACCCACAATTGCTCACAACTTGAGTTGGGTCATCCACAAGCTCTGCTGGATGATCACCAAACTCCTAATCACCACCGAGCCGTCTAGGTGATGGCGATCACCAAGAGTAACAAGCATAAACTCTCACTTGACTAGGACAAGCCTAATGACAAGGGTGGATGCACACTTGCTACTCTTCTTTCACTAATGAGGACCTTAATATTGGATTCTCAAATCTCAATCACCTCACTAGGCTCTTGCTCTCCCTTGCACTCTCAAGGTGTTTCTCAGCTGAACAAATGGGCAAGAGACCTCCCATGGATGAGTGAAGTAAGTATTTGTACCCCCTCAATCAAAACATAACGTTTGGAGGCTGAGTCATCACTCTACGGGATGGCCGAACGCTTTGGTCAGTTATCCCCACCACTGTGTTAGAAAGAGCCGTTAAGTTCTGATCGGACTCCGACCAGCGTCTGGTCAGTACTGACCGAACACGTCCAGTCAAGAAAAACGCTCTCTAGAACCTTACTGATGTTGACCGGATGCTGGCACCCAGAGTTCGATCACTTCACTATTCAACGTCTGGTCAGTTACCGGATCCTGACCAGCATCCGGTCAGCACCGACCGGATGTGTCCGGTTAAGGAAATCCCTCTTTAGAACCTCCCTAGAGTTGACTGGACACAGGAACCCAGTGTCTGGTCCACTTTCGCTCAGCGTTCGGTCAGTACCAAATGACTTTAGTTGATCAAATGAACTTACCGGACTCACACTCCAGCGTCTGGTCGCAACCAGACCAGCGTCCGGTCAACATTTGACCCTCCATTCACTTCCAACTTGAAATCCTATGTGAATGAAGTTTACTCCAATTGATCTTATGGCTATTCCTGAGCTACCTAGTGCTAGTTTTGACAAGTGTGCACCACACCTAACCCACTAGACTCACCTAGGTCAAGCTACTAGTCCATACCCCCTTAATAGTATAGCCAAAGGAAAAACAAAGTCCTAAACTACCCTAAGTGTCTTTCCAACACCAAAATGACACTTAGAACTAGTCCGTCCTTAACCTTGTCATCCATCCTTTGAAAATAGAAATGATTTCCATTGTCAGGGGCATGGTAACCATGATTGCCCAATCAATTGCCATTACCATGACCTAACTCAAATTACCTCTACAAAACACATGTTAGTCATAGTAATCTCATGTCGTCATTAATCATCGAAACCCAACTAGGTGCCTAGATGCTTTCAAGGTGCATGGGGTTTAACCCTAGGAGCATAGTGAGAAGGATGCCAACGGTTTTTTCCGGCTACCATAATCATGATCCTAAGTGTATATGTCGTGCCGTATGCTACTCCACTTGGGGGCAGACTGGCGAGGAATGTGCTAGTTCTTGTGCGGTGCTTGCCTAGACCGCGGCCACGGTCGATGATGGTGATCCTAGAGGGTACATGTGTACACACTCTGTAGAGTTAAAACTATACATATAGCCGCGATCTCGGTCATGATCATTCCTATGAACTGTTTCACCTTGCTAGTCTTCTCTTGTGCTTTGCTTCTCTCCCTCAAAGTTAGGTTTGGCTTGAGGCCGTTGAGATGAGGGGCATGCGGAGGCTGCCTCATCGTTTAGACTGAGAGTATGAGGGTGTTGTGAGGGATGATGAGTGTTGAGATGTGATGATGAGTGGATGGTGAGAATGAGTGTGTGGGTTGGGAATTAGAGAAGATATACTACTATTTATTGACGCTTCTGCATGCACTAAGGATGCAAACTACAACCAAACTATTAGGATCGTCAGATCCCTTTATTTTCTATTTTCTACCAAAGCTCATCGGTGCTGACCATGGCCTGCACATATCTGGCGGTGTGCAGATTTCTTGTCTTGCAGTGATGTTGAGGATAGTAGTTGGTTTGCGGTCTACTCTCGAGGATGCCCGTGGATTGGAGATTCACCAAGCTTCGTTGCTACGAGTAGAGCCTCAGTGTTTTGATTGATCTTAGCCTAGAGAGCTTGTAATTAGGTTAGTTTTACTCTTTTTTGTACTCCATTGTTGCATGACTTTGTAATCAGCTGAAAAGTGGACGCCTGTGATAGCTGATGTATCATGGGACTATCACAGAGGGGCAAGAGAGCTGGTATTTCAAGTTTTGAAATCCTGGTTCGTTTCAGCCATGGCCGGAGGGCGGAGCTAACCCCGCACCGCCATGGTCGGACGGCCGAGCTCACCTCGCGCCATGGCTAGGGCTGGAGCTTGCCTTGCACTGCCATGGCCAGAGGGCCAAGCTCGCCCCGCGCCATGGCTGGGCTCTGGAGGTTGCGCCGCACCACCATGGTTGGGCATCGAGCTTGCCCACGCCGTCGCCGCAGCCGTGGCGCTGTACCGTTCGCCGCAGGCATGGTGCTCGATGAAATGTAACCAAAGAAAAAAAAGATGAGAGTGTGGTGGTAAGGCTACCGAATGTGTACTGGGGAGTAGCGATAGCCCCTTGACCAGAAGTCAAACACGATCTTAGTTAGAACCAGGCTTATCTGGACCAGGTGAACCAAACACATGACGTTGCACCATCAGAGCCATGCTCGGGCTGGTCAGAGCTAGACTAGCCAGCCATGCTGGGCAAGGACAGGTTATCAAACACACCCCAAACTATTCTAATGGGTGGTTCATTTCTCATTCTTCAAATTTAGTAGAATGACTTTATTTCCCATACTATTACTAATTATTACTTTATTAGGTTGTGAGAAATGAGACGACGGTGCATCAATTCATTTCTCACACTATTTTATCATGCGGTGCCCAACAGGACTCTAGTTTGGAATCATTCATGGGAGGTTTTCAAACAAATGTTAGAGCAGAAGCTCACAGTGCTAATATGAAAATGAAACGCATCGTAAGACTGTCTCCAACGAACGATGCATACCGCTACCCAAACCCATTTTGGGTCCGGCATAGTGAAAAACCGACTTCCAACGGAATAGCCAAAGTGAGCACCTATTTTGGGGAGGAGGAGGGAGGAAACATAGATATGCGTCCTCTTTCCGTCGTCTCTCTCGTCAACCCAAATCCTTGCGCCGGAGCTTCGAGCGCATCCTCTGTCGAGCGGGCTGCGCGAGCACGCCATAGTCTGAGCTCCGCCCCTGCCGAGCAGCTGAGGTGCACCAGCGCGTGGCCAGACCCTGAGCCAGGGCTGGGCGTGCCCCGCGCGGCAGCGAGGTAGGGTCATGTGGCCAAGAGAGAAAAGGGAGAGAGAGAGAGAAAGGGAGAGAAGGAGAGAGAGAAGGCAAGGTGGAGGGGGAAAGGGAGGGAGAGCGAGCCGGGGCACAGGGCGGCAGTGGCCGCCGGCGAAGTGGGGCTCCAGCGCCACTACACCCGTCCTCCTCTTCCAGGCACCCCCATCGAGGTGGAGCGGGCTAGTGTCGGCGTGGACCGGAGCAGCCGAGGTGGAGCGGCCCGACACCGAGCGACGCCACCCAAGCGGGTACCCCTCGCCACTGCCCACCGCCCCTATACCGGCCATCACCTCCTCCACCGCGCATCGTCTCCGCCATCATCCCCTCCCCCACCGGTCGCCTCCAACACAGGCGCTCAACCTCTTCTCCACCGTACTGACCCCTCCCTCCAGCGGTAGACGGGGAGAGGGAAGGAGCGGGCTCGGACTGCGGTGGCGCGGGCAGGGAGAGGGAAGCAGGAAGAGTGGAGGAGGAGGAGGAAAGGGAGAGAAGGAGAGGGAGGGCATCGGCGGCGGCTTCAAGCTCCGGCGGTTGCTCGGATAGCTGCGCCGATGGAGGGAGATAAGATTTCGGTTCGCTGTTGGAGAAGATAAGATTTGGGTACGTGACCTCTGTGTCGTAGGTGACCTAAATAATGGAATGTGTGCTGTGTTTGGGTATGCGTCGTTGGAGATAGTCTAAGTGGCTGATTACAGGTGACATCACAATCCACTAGTAAAAAAGGAACAAACAACTGTACACGGCCACCAGTGAGTCAACACGTCTTCATCCATTTCCTCTCGATTACGCACTCTCCCGGACCATTTCTCTCTGTACGTACTCTCTCCACTGCAGTTTTGGTTTACCTCAGTTCTGCATGTTGCCAATTCAGAGCAGTGAGAGCAACAATAGCTGAAGTAGATCGTGTCCAGCTATCTTCTGGACCAGCACAAGGTGATACAAGCAGCCATGGCCCATGAAGGAGGAGCGAGTGCACGTGGGTCAGCCGACACTACTACAGAATCGATTTTTAGGGGCGGCTCGTAACTATTTATAAGGGCGGTTTGGCCAGCCGTCCCTACCAAACCGTTTCTACAAATCATATATTTGTTGGGGCGGTTCCCAGGCCGTACTTAGCTTTCAGGATAAACAACTTAAGCATAAAACGTAGCAATGTCTAATGTGTTGGACAACCCTTTTCAACACAATACACAGTCTCCTTCGAAGCTTTTGTTACCCTTTCCAAATTTTCTAGACTTTTCGGGCTATTTAATAAAATCTCTGGTCCAAGGGCTCGAATCATGTCCTCCAAAATCATCTTCATCCCTGACACGTGCTACACCATCATTATTGGCACCACCTTCGTCATTACCATCCCAACCACCAGCATCACCACCTTATTCATTACCGAACTCGAAATCCATTCGTGCATCAAGCTCTGCTGAATATTGGGACAGGGATTCTATGGTTTCGTCGTCGTATTCCTCCTCATCCTCGCCGTTAACAATAACCGTTTCATCATGATGAATCCACACTGTGTAGTCCTCAACAAATCCTCGCATAATCAAATATGATCTGATGATAGTCATATCTGTCCATACCATACGGTTCTTGCAATCTTTACAGGGGCAAATAATTGTATCCTTATTCTCTTTCAATGTCGTTGCATGCTTCTTTACTGCTTCAATAAATTTATCCGCCTCTTCATGGAAACCTGCCTTGAATCTTAACGAACCATACATCCAAGAGTTCATGTACTCCATCTTTTACAACAACAACAAAACAAACATTAAAGGACTACTTATTCAGATATATATAAAAATAAATCAAAATAATAATTACTTGAGAATAATTATATATACTTCAGATATATATGAATATAAATCTAATATAATTACATGAAGCATACAAACACACCATGGTAGAGGAAAATTACTTAATGGCCCATTTATCCATAAATAATTAAAATACATATTTATTGATTATAATAAATAATTTCAAAGACAACAATTAGCAACAATTATACTTTACCCAATATCTTTCATACAAACCCTAGTCCAATTTCATCAAAAATAAATTTACAAAAACAAAATTAATAAAAAACCAAACCCTAGATCTAGATCCACATGCACATGAAACATCCATAAAACTAATTAATTGTTCACTAAAATCAAGAAACATGGACTAAATAAGGGAATGATCTTGTTCCCCTCCCTAATTTACCATAGTACATTTAAAACTTGGGTCTAATTTGCTTCATAAGTAGCTCAAGCACCATAGAAGAGAGAGAAAAACAAAACTCTAATTACTCACTAACCAACCATTAAAACTTCAAAAAAAATGTGGAATAGCATTTTCTTACCTTCTAGAACCTCTCCACCAAAGAATTTGAGACCAAAACCTTTTCTCTTAGTACAACAATTTTTGGGAGGTGCCCAAGGCCTCCCCACCTTTCTTTCACGGGTTGGAGTGAGTGACCCAAGGCGAAAGAAGGTGCTGCAGCTGTTTTATATGTGGGTCATTTATAGGGACGGCTGGTAATTGAGTCACCCCTATAAATCGGAGCTATGTATACGGGGCATTTGTAGGGGCGGCTCAATCACCAGCCGCCCTTACAAATAGCAACTCTAGGGGCGGCTGGTGATTGAGCCGCCCCTACAAATCAGACCCCATTTGTAGGGGCGGCTCGTATCACCAGCCGCTCCTGCTGTTCTATTTGTAGGGGCGGCTGGTGTTTGGGTACCCGAGCACGCCACTGTAGTGGCGGCTCCATCACTAGCCGCCCCTATAAAAAATCGAACCGTTGCTAAAAATCATTTTTTACGTAGTGCGACTAACTTTTAGAGGGTCTTACGATCCGGCTACTAAAATTTAGGAGATGTGTCGGGAAGACGTTGCATGGGGTGTTCAGATACTAATAAAAAAACAAATTATATAATCCGTCAGTACACCACGAGACAAATTTTTTACGCCTAATTAATCCATCATTAGCACATGTTTACTGTGGCAAACCATTGTCAAATCATGGACTAATTAGGCTCAAAAGATTCGTCTCACAAATTAGCCGCAAACTATGTAATTAGTTTCGTAATTAGTCTATATTTAATACTCCATGCATGTATCCAAACATCCGATGGGACATCGACTAAAATTTAGGAGGGGCAACCAAACACCCCCTTAAGCTGCACAATTTTATCTGTTAATCACTGCCGACTTAAATACCACACTACTTCATATGGTCTTAGACTAATCTTCCATTTGAGGCCTTGTTCGTCTGTATTGGGTTGGCATGGATGGAATGGCAGAGAATATAGTCCAATTCGATGACAAACAGAACGTGCGTGTGGTGCAAAAGATTGATTGCTCGCTGGCTCAGAAGAAAGCAACAACGTCTATATTAGTGTTAGTAGTTTAGTACTCATCTACTTTAGTTCCAAGTGGAGAGCATCTTTCTTTGGGTGAACTACACGCCTAGTTGCCTAGTACATTACTATAAGGTGAAGACACCTTCATGCTAATTTGAACTTAAGTCCGATTACTTGTTTTTTTGATCTTTTGATTGAAAATGAGAAGAATTAATAAAGCATTTCTGTATTTTTATAAAACTCACGAAAGTGTCTTTAGCCTAGTGGTTTGGACTCAGGTCCTGGGTTCGACTCCCTGTGGAAGCGAATTTCAAGCTGAGTTTAAAAAAATTTCCTCACCTGCCCCATAAACCAAAGTACAGGTCTAAGGCCCGACCAATTCTCACTTGGGCAACATATTCTGCTGTGTAAGGGTGGGGCGGGGATTCGGGAATTTTCTTCGCCTGGTGAGAAGGTTGTTAATGCTTTGGGGGCGGTCATTCTCCCGCTGGTTGAGGTTTTTTTCTTCTAAAACTCCATCTCATGTAACCATTTTTGTACGCACGAAAATGAAATTATTTCAGTTTTAAAAAAGGAAAATTAATCTATGCCTTCCAACCATGCAAGTGCTAGACGTTCTATATATTTGCTCCTAGTGGGAAGTGGAGGCTTTCTTGATAGCTACGTGGAAGAATATTTTCACATTGTGTCACATCACTATTGCTAAATGCTTTCACTTTTACATCATTAGTTGGTGAAAGCATATGGTGTTTCCTCAGTATGGGAAACAGTTACTTTGCTGAGTGCCCCAGGCACTCGGCAAAGCCCCAAATACACTCGGCAAAGACTTTGCCGAGTGTAACACTCAACGACTAGCACTCGGCGAATTTTCCACCGGCAAATAGATGTTTGCCGAGTGTCAAATATCGGGCACTCGGCAAAGGGTTTTCCGAGTGTCAAAAAACCCTCGGCGAAAAGGGGGTTCACGGCGTCCACGGTAACGGAGAGTTTGCCGAGTGTCAGACGGAAGACACTCGGCAAACATCTTCAACTTTCCTGAGTGCCAAGCCTCCGACACTCGGCAAAGAGGGGTCACCCCGCACCATTTTACTACGTTTTTGCTGAGTGTTAAAGCTAATACACTCAGCAAACATCTACATTTTTGCCGAGTGTTTTGGCTTTAACACTCGGCAAACATTGCACACTCGGCAAAAAATTGCCAGAAAAACAGAAATTGGCCTCTTTGTCGAGTGTTAAAGCCAAAACACTCAGCAAATGACCTCTTTGCCGAGTGTTACACTCGGCAAACTATCCAAAACCCCCCTATTTTTACTATTTTGTTATGTATAAAGGACCCCTCTCCAACAAAAATCACAGGCATATATATTACATCACAGGCATATATTAAGCATCACAGACACACAAATAAGTTCTAGTTTATTCGAGAAAGTAATCCACAAGTTCTAGTTTAAACAAGTAATGCACAAATAATCCACAAGTCACTGAGGAGGAGGCCCTTGGAACCACTGCGACTGATCCGGGTATTGTGGTTGAGTATTCAAAGTCGTCGATTGATTCTGCACATAGGAGAAGACATGTGTGAGACAATATTGATATCATTTGAACTAACTAAGGAACTTGTCTAAGTTAAAGTATTCAATATAATGTGTCAAGTGACTCACAGGAGTAGTTGTGGGTGGCTGACGTGAAGGGAACAACATCGGTGGTGGTGGCAAAGATTGACCCATGCTCGAAGCAAAATTCTGCATGTATTGGAACATCTGGTCCATCCTCATCCGATTTTCTTGCTCCATCCTCTGCTGCTCGGCCTCTAACCACTCCACCCTTGCCTCCATCTCCTCCCATTGCTTCTTTTTCTGCTTCCACCTAGGCCTAAAATATTTCATCGCAATGTTACAATGGAAAGCAATGCAAAGCTAAAGTACGTAAGAACCAACGAATGATGAATGAAAGAGAAAGAACCTAGAGAGCCTCTATCTAGAACTGTGCAGTGGTCGGCCGTGGGCGTATCGCTGGGCTCGAGTCTGTGCTCCTTGCTCAGATCTGGGAGAGAGTGGGAGTAGAGACCGTGTCGATTATGCTGTCACCAATCCAATACCGACCATGCTTCTTGCCTCCTCCCACCCTCATCATGATTTCTCCATCAATATCCTAGGAGCTTGGATCAAACTCTGACCTGTGAACCTCCCTTGCCATCGCTGTATACTGGGTGACATGGCTATGGATGCTTAGATGGCTGTATGCCTTAGGCGGGTCCTTCGGGTTGAAGTCAATGTTGGCCGTCGCCTTGCCCTTTTTGGACAGAACCCACTCCTTGAGCTGGGAGCAAGACTGGCCATCATGTGACGACGACTATGGCAAAAATGCAAAATGATTAGAAATTATGCAGAATTGAGTGTTAGAATAAAGAAATAAAGTTGCGTACCCATTTTTCCCTATATTTATCAAGGCTCAGGCTGCCTTGATGGTGTGATGCACCTGGCATCTGCAAACGCCGCTCCCGGCAAGCAAGGTGGTGCTCCAACCACCCGGGTTGCAACCACTCATCCACCATCTTTTCCTAGCACCGGATATGCGCTCGGCACCACCACGGAGGCACGTACATCATCAAGCATGTGACTTATGAAAAAAGAAATTAAGCGTAATTAATCTCAAATAAAGTAAGTATCAACATTCTTTGCTTACACTCATGAATTGGTCCTTGGTCAGGTTCATTGTCCTTGCCTCCTCTTTTTTAACCTTCATGGTTCTGTATTGAGCGTAGAACTCAATGATGGCCTAGACACGCGCCTCGTAGTGCTTGTCCTTCATGAGCTTCTTGGTGGCTTGTTCAGACACAGACTTCTCCTTGGCCTCGAATCCCTCCTGGCATCTGTAGAAGTCCTGCATATAGAGGCGATGTATAAAGTTATTATTTCAAGAATGTCCAGTGAAGGTGATGTATTGAGCAATGTAGTGCGAGGAATACTTACCCACAGCTCGCCCTTCACCCACTCTGCTATGTTGGTGAATCTCCTATGATCACAATCAGGGACGTCGGGGGCAGCGATGTAGTGGTCCCACGTGTAGGCCGGCTGCTGCTGTCTGGCGTACGCCACCAAGCCAAGGAAGTGTTCCCTACAAAAAAGGCCAAGGATGTCATTGACCTTGCGGTTGTGATCACCCCCACTGAGCTTAATCCAACTCCTGCACAAGTGATTAATATAAATTATTAGTTTCTTTTGTAATTTTCAACATATCAAAATTATTGCGAATATTTAAAGTTACTTACCTGGTCCCTGTCGGTTTAATCAATGGGTGTCTATGCTCAGGTATTGGATGCCTCGGGAGGGATGAGGGACCTCTGAAAGGTCCTAATGGCTAGAGGGGGGGTGAATAGCCTAATAAAAATTTCTACGACAACACTTAGCAAACTGGTTAGACAATTATGAGGCGAAGCAAGTGTTGCGCTAGCCTACTAAAAAGGCAAGCCACCTACCACAATTCTAGTTGATATAGTTTCTATCCACACAATAGCTATGTCACTACACTAAGTTAATGTGCTCTCAAAGGCTAACTAAAGAGCCACACTAACCAAACTAACAAGCTCTCACAACTAGCTACACTAAAGAGCTTGACAACTAGTTTGCGGTAATATAAAGAGAGTGAGCAAGAAGGTTATACCGCCGTGTCGAGAAAGGAGCCAATCAATCACAAAAATGAATAACAACGAAGACCAATCACCTCGGAATCAAATGATGAACACAATGATTTTTTACCGAGGTTCACTTGCTTGCTGGTAAGCTACTCCTCATTGTGGCGATTCACTCACTTAGAGGTTCATGCGCTAATTGGCATCACATGCCAAACCCTCAATAGGGTACTACACAACCAATATAAGATGAGGATCACACAAGTCACGAGGAATCCACTAGAGTACCTTTTGGCTCTCTGCCGGGGAAAGGTCAAGAACCCCTCACAATCACCATGATTGGAGCCAGAGACAATCACCACCCTCCCCTCGATGATCCTCACTGCTCCAAGCTATCTAGGTGACGGCAACCACCAAGAGTAACAAGCGAATCCCACAGCGAAACACGAACACCAAGTGCCTCTAGATGCAAACACTCAAGCAATGCACTTAGATTCTCTCCCAATGTCACAAAGATGATGAATCAATAACGTAGATGAGTGGGAGGGCTTTGGCTAAGCTCACAAGGTTGCTATGTCAATGCAAATGGCCAAGAGAGTGAGCTTGAGCTAGCCATGGGGCTTAAATAGAAGCCCCCACGAAATAGAGCCGTTGTACCCCTTCACTGGGCACAACACAGGGTGACCGGACACTCCGGTCATATTGACCGGACGCTGGACCTCAGCGTCCGGTCACGCGATGCGTGCCACATGTCCCCTCTCTTTAAAAGTTGATTACCCGATCTCAACAGTCAGTGACGACCGGACGCGCTGCTGCGAAGTGACTGGACACTGGACCTCAGTGTCCGGTCGTTTCCAGTAAGCATCTAGAAACGATATTCATGACACGGACGCGTTCGGTCATGCTCGACCGGACACACCTAGTGTCTGGTCACTCGGTGACTCCTCTATGTGCGACCATGTCAGTGTGACCGGAGACAGCCAGCCAGCGTCCGATCATTTCAGCACCAGCATCCGGTCGATGACCGACGGTGCGCTTCTCTTTTTTTGCTGCTACTGACCGGACGTGCTGGTCCTTCAGAGACCAGTGTCTGGTCACTTACAGTGACCTCCACCTATTCTGTCTAGGGCACCGGTGGCACCGTTGGATTGTCCACACTCTACGGGCGGACACTTCAGGCGACGGGGTCCTACCTCGATGCCTCCCTCGACCCCTCCCTAAAGCTAAAGCTGAACCTGACCCTAACCCAGACCTAGAACCTGAACCTAAACCTGAACACCTCCCTACAGCGGTGATTCTCTCGCAAATCACCGCGAGCTTCCTCGTAGCACCCACCATTGCTCAATTACCTACAAATAAAAAGAGTAAACCAATCAGCATTAATAAACAAAACATACTTAGAAAGATATGCAAAATTAACTTAACATACTTCAAAAATAACATGGTATGATAAATAATAAATAAATTAGTATGACTCATACATGTATTAGAAATAATCGTCATGATCAGGATTAGCTGGATCATAAGTCTCATCATCACTATCACGCATGTCGATATAATCATGCCTGTGCTCCGAAGGAGGAATGTCGCCATCACTGTCATTGCCTAATTGTAATCATTGAAGTAGTTCTAAGTCTTTCACATTTTGAACCTCGTCTCCAGCGTCCTCGTCAGCAACCCCTTCATTGTCTACTTCTATTCTGATCGCTTCAGTTAAATCTATCACAAAACTCCCTTCGAGCCCATCTTCTTGGTAGAACTCTCCATCATATGTGTTGGGGTCTATATTGTAATCTTCATTGTTTGGTACAAGTAGTTTACCGTGTGGCGATACCTTGTACACAACATCCCAACCCTTAAGATGGCTATTGGTTTGGCATGGGTATGACAAATGATAAACTTGCGTGGCCTGTTGAGCCACAATATAGACATCATCTCCTGGTAAGACGGATGATTGTCGAATTTCAACTAGCCCAAGATTAGGGGTGCATCTCACGACATCTGGATCAAACCAATGACATTTGAATATGACTGGATTAAGAGGTTTGCTGCATACTGTGTGGATCAGGGTGTGGGGCAACACCACACCGTGCCGTACTCGCCATAACAGAATGGCATGGTGGAGAGGCGGAACTAGACCGTGGTCGGCATGGCCCGATCCATGATGAAGGCCAAAGGCATGCCGGCAAGGTTCTGGGGGGAGGCGGTGACCACGACGGTGTTCATCCTCAACCATGCTCCGACAAGGGCCCTGACGGGCAAGACGCCGTTCGAAGCTTGGTATGGGTGCAAGCTGAGCGTGTCCTTCCTACGGACATTCGGCTGCATTGGCCACGTCAGGAAGACAAAGCCGAACCTCACCAAGCTAGAGGATAGGAGCACACCGATGGTGTTCCTAGGCTACACGGAGGGTACCAAGGCCTACCGGCTCTACGATCCATGTGGAGACAAGGTGCTTGTCTTGCGCGACGTCGTGTTCGATGAGGAGGCAGCTTGGGACTAGAGCAGTCTGAGCATGGGGGAAGCTAGTGGCTTCACCAGCACCTTCGTCGTCGAGCACTTGGTCATCCGCGGTGGTGGAGACGCCGGGGAAGAGGTGCCAAGCACTCCAGGAGGAGCGCCGAGCACTCTAGCCATAGAACCGAGCACTCCTAGGGCAGTGCCGAGCAATTCGGGAGCGATGCTGAGCACTTAGGGAAGAGTGCCAAGCACTCCTAGAGGGATGCCGAGCATGCCAGGAGTGGTGCTGAGAGGTTCTGCAGTGGTGGCGACCACTTTAGGACGGGTGCTGAGCACTCCCGTGGTGGAGCCAAGACGTCTTATAGTGGTGCCAACCACACCAAGACTGAGGCTGAGCACTCCTACAGTGTGGCTGAACACTACAGGAGTTATGATGAGCTGTCCAGAAGTAGTGCCGAGCACTGCAACCAGGGTGCCGAGCACTCAAGGTGCTATGCTGAGCACTCCAGCGGAACAGGGAACTCCATCAACACTGATCGAGTTCACCTCACCTCCAAGTGACATCACTGAGTTCGTGGATGCCTTCCACGAAGGTGAGGAGGTGCGGTTCCATAGGCTAGACGACATCAGCGGTGGCACAGGACCCTTAGGACTGGCTGTTCGGCTGCTCAATGACACAGAGCTGCTGCTGGTCAGTGCAGAGGAACCACCCACGTTTGCGCTGGCCGAGTGGGATGAAAACTGGTGATGGGTGATGTTGGAGGAGATGAAGGCGATCGAGGAAAACGAGACTTGGCAGCTCATCGATCCACCTCTAGGATGCCGTCCGATCAGCCTGAAGTGGGTGTACAAGGTCAAACGAGACGAGCTCGACGCCATTGT
This sequence comes from Miscanthus floridulus, assembly GCF_019320115.1. NCBI lineage: Eukaryota > Viridiplantae > Streptophyta > Magnoliopsida > Poales > Poaceae > Miscanthus > Miscanthus floridulus. Next base: position 109,998,209 of record NC_089580.1, on the reverse strand, counting down.
CAAGCACAAGGCACGCCTCATTGCCTGAGGCCTTATTCCGCATGAGGGCATAGACTTCGAGGAGGTCTTTGCGCTAGTAGTGTGCATGGAGTCAGTCCATTTGCTACTAGCCTTAGCAGCAGCAAAGGACTAGCTCGTCCATCACTTAGACGTTAAATCGGCCTTCCTCAATGGTGAGCTGGCGGAGATGGTCTTCGTCAGGCAACCTCCATGTTTCGCCGTCAAGGTAGGGAGCATAGGGTGCTCCGGCTGCGCAAAGCGCTCTACGGGCTATGGTAGGCCCCCGAACATGGAACACCAAGCTTGACGCCACGCTAGATGAACTTGGGTTTCAGCGGTGCGCAACCGAGCACACGCTCTACACACGGCGATGGGGGAAGGAGGAGCTCATCGTCGGCGTGTATGTGGATGACTTAATCATCACCGGCGCACGCATGGAGGACATCAACGACTTCCAGAGCGAGATGGTAGATCATTTATGAATGAGCGATCTTGGCGCACTCTCCTACTACCTCGACATCGAGGTGAGACAGGGGAAGGAGAAACTCACATTCGGTCAGAACACGTATGCCTCCATGCTGTTGGAGAGGAGCGATATGGCTGAGTGCAAGCCATGCATGACTCTGATGGAGGAGCTGCTGAAGCTGACTAAGGCTAGCACCGCAGCGAAGGTGGATGCAACACTCTACCGGAGCATCGTGGGCGGTCTGCGCTATCTAGTCCACACGAGGCCGGACATTGCGTTCGTCGTGGGCTACGTTAGTTGCTTCATGGAGGATCCCAGAGAGGATCACTAGGCTACAGTGAAGCGGCTACTGTGCTACATCAATGGGATGGTGGATCATGGGATCATCTTTCCAAAGACCGGTGGGAGTAGGCTGCAGCTCACTGTGTTCAGCGATGCAGACATAGCGGGGGACATCGATGGACGACCGAGCAACTCTAGCGTGCTCGTCTTCCTCGGGTCGGCCCCAATTTCATGGTTGTTGCTAAAATAGAAGGTGGTGGCGCTATCTACATGTGAGGAAGAGTACGTAGCGGTGGCCACAGCGGCGTGCCAAGTTGTGTGGCTACGCTGGCTGCTGGGCGAGCTGACCGGCATGGAAGCTCACCCACCAACATTGATGGTGGACAACCAGCCTGCCATCGCCCTCACGAAGAATCCGGTTCTGCACGACTGGAGTAAACACATCGACATGAAGTTCCACTTCCTCAGGGACTGTGTCGATGGAGGGCAGTTCGTCATCGAGTTTGTCAAAACTGTTCGGCAACTCGTGGACGTCCTCACCATGCCGCTCGGACGTCTTTGACTTACGGGGCTGAAGGAGATGATCGGCATGGAGGGGTACAAGGGTTAGCAGTAAGATTAGGGAAAGATTGTTAGATAATCTACTGCTACCTTGTGTGAACACAGCAAGGGAAGACGGCGCCGAAAGGCCCCCTGATGTGATACTGTAGCCGCTGCAGGTGCAGGCGCCGCACGACTCACCTGCAGCATTGTAGCCACATGCAGAGACCGGCGCAGAGTCAGCCCTGTATGTTATCTAGGAACTGTTACAGCATGTGCGCTATACTAGGACTAGATAGAGTTGTATAGATAGACTACTATGGCAACTCAGTAAAGAGAGTTCAGATTTGCCATATCCCATACATGGCTTCGGCCAACGCTGGTGTCTTGTACTGTGTGTGCATGCTCTGTTATCCCTTCTTCTTTTAGCTCTAGCCATAGTGTGTGGGGACGGACAACGCTTGTTCGTGGTCGGCACGGCTAGTGGGTGCTCGACAACATTAGCAGGTGCTCGACAAGACTGGTGCCTGAACCGGTGATCCTGTGGGTCAACAGGTGTCAAGGTAGGCCGATCCAGTGTCATAGGTACCCCCTCCCTGAATGGATAGTATAGGATACCTGCTGCTTGTTGCCCTCATCAGAGCTCAACTTTGGATGGATCTCAAAGTGTTTTGACAAATAAAATTAATTCAATTCTGCAAGACTAAAGAGGCTCCAAGAGTTTGTATATTTCATACTTGGCTACAATCGTGTACTATTGTCTGGATAGACAAATAATGTAGCCCTGCTTTCTGTTCCAATATTTCTGGCTAATGTGGCGCAGGCATATTATGATTGAATTATCAGAATAAACTTCTACTCTTGTACGTAGCGCTGCCCCTATTGCATGAATAAAGACGGTGATATAATAATCTGCTGTTACACCTGGTATATTGTTTGAATTTGCCTGAATATAGCAATGAGGAACACCGTGCCTATAATTCTCGCAATTTGCAGCAGCTTTGGCAAGAACAATTATCAGTTCACTGCAGGTTCCTAGATTTAATTTTGCCAACCAGTCAAGAACAAACTGTTTTCATTGTGATCCGGACTCTGCCCTCACAACCTCTTTTTCCTTAATGCCAGCGCCACATTTTCCCTGATGCCGCTGCCAGAGAATTTATATTGTATAAAGCTCGGTGGCATTAATCCTACATCATCAATTCCCCTTTTTCGAGCCATATCAAACATATTGTGTTAGGAATAATCATGACTTGGTTGTCGAGTCCTTGCATATGGGTCATGTACATGTGTGTCATGTATGTAGTGCGTCTGAGTGTGCACGTACCCAAAACGAGATATGTTCTCGTGGAGGATTGAGTCAGTCTAGGCACGTTTGGAGGCGTGGCTTGAGGTCAGGTCAGTGGACCGCTTCATGCGGCGTACGTGCAGCGTATGAGTTCGTGGCTCAAAAACTGCGGATAGGTGCGAGCGTGCGCATGAGACTCGGGCAGTAGTTGCTCCCGTATGCATGTGGGCAAGCCTATTTTAGCCGTGTATCCTGAAGGTTCAGTGGGTGTTGAATACAGAAAAAATTGCTGACTTTTGTTGCTGCAGGCATTCGTCGCCACTGTAAGAAAAATGGACTCTTGCCCATTTAGTTTAGATTCTAGTGTTTGATAATCAACACTGTCAAGTTGGACTAATGTGTTTGCAAGTATATGTTTCGTAGTCCAATAGGTTGCATAGTGAACTTGGACCGAGAGCGGAACGTGAAGAATATGATCAACACTCACAGGAAGACACAAGAGGATGTGTGATCAACCTAAAAGTGAAGCTAGAAATCCAAAACGCGAAGACGAAGAAACCCCAAAGACAAATGGCAAAGCTGCAGCTGGCACCGGACAAGCACTGTGCACCGGGCAAGACACCGGCATATTTTCCCAGAGAGCAGCGATTTTGGAATAGCCGGCACCGGACAATGAACAGTACTACACCCGGGCAGTGCACAGTATTTGTTTGGTGCCCACGCAGCATTTCAGCAGCACCTCCGGCGGCTGTTTTTTTTTATTTTGGGGCTATAAATACCACCCCAGACGGTCTTTTGAGGTGTGAGGGAGCTGAGGAACATACCAAAGGAGTTGTACTCCATTTTAGTGCTCTCCACATGCTAAGTGATTAGTGATTCATTTGGTGATTAGCGTAGGTGCTTTACGAAGTGCTTAGGTTAGTTAGACCACCGCATATGCGCTTGCTCTAGGTTTAGGCCTAGTGTTTAGTGAGGTTTGCACACCTCTTATCTCTCGGTGTTTGCGTGCACCATTGTTGTACTCGGCGGGGCTTGTAGTCTTACGAGACCACACCAACTGTCATTGTGGTGTGGCCGCCACCGTGTACCGAAGGGAACAAGGCCCGCGTCGGTTTGGCCGGAAGCTTGATAGTGAAGACGGTGGGGAGCGGTCCGGGAGAGGCTTGCCAAAAGGCACACTGGAGAATCCACTTGCGCGTGAGGAAGGCTCGGGGCTATTCACGGAGTTACCCGACCTAGAGCTTGACCCTTGTGAGGGGCTCTAACGAGGACTAGGGGGAAGCTTGAACGCTTCTCGATACCTCGGTAAAAATACCAGAGTCGTCGATGGGAGTTTGCATCTCTACCTCATCTTTACCTTCCGCATTTATAATATGTATCTTGGTTGTGTGCTTACTTTCCTAGTTTAGTTTGATAGGCTAGTTGATAGAATTGGAACCTAGGGTGCATGACTCCTTTGCAGTAGAGATAGCAACATACCTAGCTTAACCTTAGTTGCATATTTAGATAAATTATATTTTTGCATAGGTTTTGCTAAGGTGGAATTTAGAGGTCATAGCTTAGAGTAGAATTTTAAGTTGTCTAATTCAACCCCCCCTCTTAGACGTCACGGTCCCCTAGAGCCACATTCTTATGTACACTTCAAATTGCCTCATCTCGTGTGTTGGTTTGAGGGTGTTTGAGTTTACCAAGCTCAGTGCTTGGTTCTAACATATTGTAGGACTGAAAATGTGATTAGAGGAAGGCCAATGGGAGCCGATTTAAAAATTCTCACCAAGATGAACTTGACCTATATCCCCATTAAAACCCAACATGCCTCTCTTCTAATTGACAAGGTCACACACACCCTAATCAACAATATGTCAATCCTAGAAACAATTAGGAATTTCTCAAAACAATGCAAAGTAAAGTGTCAAAGTACGAATTGAATTACTCGCTAATTAGTTAGCTAATAAAATGTTAGAGGTGGCTTGGGAAGGAAGAAGAACTAGAAGCGAGAAAGAAGAACACATGAGAGACGGCGAGAATAGATTTGCGATAGATTCAGAGTTTAGTCATTACAATTCTCCCCTCTCTCACTTAGCTCTCTTCTGAATATAAGGAACACAATACGCTAGACACCCTATTGTGGGCTAGTCACCAATACTCTGCCAAAGATAACCATTGCTTCTAGTGATGCGGGCAAGCATGAACAAAGCACCAAAGATATGTTTCCAAACACTGATTGACTCATTCTATTTGCCCATCCATTCGAGCATGTTAGGTGGAGCTCATCCGAAGTTTGTGCCAGTAAGTTTAAAGAACATCTTCCATAGATTACTTGTAAAGACCTTGTCCCAATCTGACATGATAGCCATTGGGAGGCCCTGTAACATGTAAAAATTTTCTATGAAGAGCCGTGCCACGGTGAAGGCCAAGAAGGGATGCACCTATGCTAGAAAATGGGCGAATTTAGTGTACTTATCCATGACCACCGGGATGGCATTAGCAGAGCCAGAGCATGGTAGACCTTCAATGAAGTCCATAGATATGAGTTCCCAAGATGCTAATGGCACCGACCAAGGTTGCAAGTGGCCTAGATACTTGGCTCGATTCGGCTAATTTGGTTGAGCTATGGCTTTTGGAGAAGCTGCTGTGAGCTATCGCGTTTGTAAAAGCTACTGTGAATTTTGGAAAAAGCTAGTGTCAGCGGGTCCACGTGTCATCTAACCCCACCTGTCATTCTCTTCTCTCTTCACCGTCTTCTCCATCGTGCTCCCATCCATCGTCCTATGGTCGTGGTGTTCACCTGAGCTGCGCTCCTCAACAGAGCATGGCTGCACCAGCGCCTTGCTGGACCTACGCCTGCGCCCCTACCGTAGCATGGCCTCACTCGCAGCCGGACCTACGTCAGGGCTCACCGGGTAGGGCCGCGTGCCAGTGCAGCACCTGGATTGGAACCGCGCTCACATCGGGGCAGATGACACGTGGACCCGCGACTGGTGATGGACCTTGTGAAATGACCTGATTTCCAGGAAGGGAAATCCACAGAGTCGAAGTGTAATAAGACCGTTGTAGATCATATTACCCAAATTTCCAATTGAATACCACCTCCATACAACGATAATATCATAGTACAAATAGTGCAGAATTACATAATTTATTACATCGCCGCATTGGCGGGATCCAAAGTAGCATTCATTCAGAATAGCTTGAAGATAAGATCACCAAACTCAAGCGTAGACATGAATCCCTCAGCCGTCAAACTCCTCGGAGCTATACTCCTCAGCAGAACCTGTGTGCCAAAATTTATCAGTATGATTTGTACTGGCCACTCCCACCATATGAGCATTTGCTTTGTGGAAATTGGATGCAAGTTGGATATAATCAAAGGAATCTATAAGGCTGGGGTTTCCTATGTCTTAGCATGTCAAGTATATAATAATAGTCGGTCAAGTTTTAACACCATTCCCACACCCATTCCACCCCATTTCCATCTAGAGCCAGGTTTTGATCCTGGGATCGATATACCACCATCCACACCATCACCATACCATCGCTTAGTCGATAGGCCAACTCCCTCTCGGCACTGGCTCATGGCCCATAGCCCCTGGCTACGACCGACACTCTCTCATGGGGGAAGAAGAGAAGGACTCATCTCACTATCTAATTTAAGCGAAACCTAGGAAAGGTCCATAACCGACAAGTCGGCATATGTATCGATCGATCAACCAAACACTTTGCAGAGGTTTTACATACCCACAAGATAGCCATCCTCGATGGTGCCCCATCTAGGCAGATTTCGGTCGCTTGCTAGCCTAGAACGATGCCACCCTACCTCTCAGCCCTGGAACAACCCAAGTCTAGTCTGGGGTGGCTGATACTGTGAGTCGTAGACAGAGCCAGGGCCCTCCGGATGTCAAGAGCTAGGTCCACAAGGCCTCCTAAAGTCTCGAAAGGGTGTGGGGGAAACCGCGCGCCCCGTACCTCCTTGCACACGTTCGCCTAGCAGTAGTGGCATTGTTCTACCAAGTAGTCTAACCGTCCCGCACCATATAGGGCGAGCGGGATGTAAAGGATTCCTGGTGAATCTGAGTACTAGTAAGTTCTTAGGGATTGACCAAGCCAGAATGTCTTCATCAGGGTTTTCTATTTTACGTGCCACCACAGCACCTCTACCCCGGGCTCCACCTCTCCGAGGTTCACACCCAAGGACACCTCCAATTACCATTTACCCGCCATAGGTATTTCATATCCAAGTGCCCAGGTAGCACCACATAGCAAGACTCGCCCCAGGATTATCGTATATTCTAACTTGGTCAACACAACCCTCACCCTCCACACACCCAAGTCACACACGCAACACTCTCCGCATAGTCCAGATAACACCAGTTTCCACCATGCCTTAATGTAGTATAAGCATAGTAGAAGTATAAGCAATGAAATATAGCAGTAAGCATGTGTCTAGCCTAATAGCAGGGTATGCTGGGGTAAGGTTGCATCAAGGTAAAGGCCATCAAGTAAGCATACTACCATGCAAGTCCTATCATATTATGATTATAACCGTAAAGTAAAGCAATAGCAGTTTTACATTAGCCATGCGTAAATAGGTGCTACGAGTTTGGGTGGGATGTGGCACCTTCAGTGTAGTCGTCTCCGTACTCCTCACGGTACTCCCGGTCCTTGTCCGTCTGGTTCTCCTCCGAGTCTGCAAACGATCGCATTATGGTCACGTTAGCGACGTCTATAGAATAGCACAAAGAAGCAATGAAAATTCAAAAGAGCCAAATGCACTCAAACAAGGGTTCATTGCATAAAGTTCAATTTTAGGTGAATTTTGGTCCTGGTTTTGTATTTTCTGAGGTCATATGAATTAGTTATGAATTTCTGAAGTTTCAATCATTTCTGAAAATGAAAAAAGGCTGATTTAATCCTGGGCTGACACGTGTCACGATGTGACTGGTCCACGTGGCATCCTGACATCAGCATGACGTCATCAGAGCTAAACCGCGGCTGACAGGTGGGTCCCGCATGGTGGTGTCACTGACATGTGGCCTCGGTCAGTGGTCACCGTTTGATCGGTCAATGGTCAATACAGGCTGGGCCTAAACTGGGCCGGTTGGGCCTGGATAGGGGTGGATTTGGGCTGCCACGTGGCGCACGCTGGTGCAGCCACATCGTCTTACTGGGCCACTAACGGGCCACAATTCACGGGCGTAGGTGAGGCGAGGTTCATGGTAAACCCGCCTACATTGGTCCATAGACCGCAGAGCCGGTCTATGAAGGACTCGGTCCACTTACTCCTTCCCAGGGTTCGGTTCACGTGCATGACGTGGTCATGGTCAAAGCTGCTGGGACGTGGTCGGTGTAGTTGTGGTCGGTGAGGTCATGGTCGGAGCTGCTCGGGATGTGGTCGACGTGATCATGGTCGGAGCTACTCGGGATGTGGTCGACGTAGTCGTGGTCGGTGAGGTCATGGTCAGAGCTGCTCAGCGGAGTTGCTCAGGATGTGGTCGATGTGATCGTGGTTGGCGAGGTCATGGTCGGAGCTGCTCAGGATGTGGTCGATGTGATCATGGTCGGCGAGGTCGTGGTCGGTGAGGTCGTGGTCAGTGAGGTGGAAAATCCCCTGCTTCTTCCCTGGCGTGCTCCCGCCGGTGGTGAAGTCACCGGCGAGCTTCCGCGGCGGCGCTAGCGTCCGATTAAGGTAGGCAATAGCTTTCCCCAAGCCTCGGCAATTGCAATGGTGGGGTTAGGGCGATGGCTAGGGCTTCATAGGGTCCCGGCCATGGTGAACGGCGATGTGGGTTCGTCAGTGTGCATGGATAGGGCTGAAGTGGTAGCGAGAGCCTAGTTGGAGGAGCGTGTGAGCTCCACGGTGCTTCTATGGCCATGGTGAGCATGTTGGAGGAGCTCCTGGTACTCCTAGTGGCTCCAGTCACGGTGATGGGGGCAAAGCAGAGGCGGTGGCGCTCCGATGAGGTGCGGTGCGGCAACGCAGGGCTCTGGTGGGCTTCTTCCTCGGCCAAGGTGAGCACGGTGTGTCTCTTGACATGGCGGAGTCAGTCAGGGTGTCAACGTCACCTTTACTGTAACATAGAAGACGCGGTGGTCTCGCCATGGTTGTGCTCTCGATCATGGTGAGCGTGTCCATGCATGTGCGCTCCTGCTCCGATGTGCAACATCATGGCTAGGGTCCTCCTTTTAGCTAATGGCAGCACGCATGACGCATCTTGGGTCTCGGCAAGCGTGGCCATGGCGGTCTCCTTAGCTAACCAGTTGGGCTAGGTCGGAGCTCGAAGCTTCAGCAAGGTTTCGATCGGTGCATGTTCCATTTGGCTAGGGAGGTGGTCTCAGCAAGATGGCTCACTGTAGGGTTCATGGCGGTAGGATGGCGGTGCAGTGGCGAGGCAAGGCCGTGATGAGGCGATGCAGTGCCATGCTGAGCAGCTACATCACTGTAGCTGATTGGGGCGGTGCACCTAGCTCCAGCGAGGTCCTCCCTGCCATGGCTTCCTTCTCCTCCTTGCTTCTCCCTCCTCTCTCTCTCTCAGCTTGACGCTGTGTGGTGCTGTGCCACCAGCGGCGGTGGTGAACGGGCTGAGGGTTAGGGCTCATGGTTGTTGGCTTTTATAGCCGAGCTCCAAGGGCTCCAATGGTGGACAGCGATCGGGCGGTGGTGATACATGCGGCGCATTTGATGGCTCTCGTGCGGTTGCGTAGGCGCGGCGCAAGGGGGAACAAGGTCATGCAATTTGCATGACCCTAGGCCCACGCCTGCCACGCTGGTCGACTCCCAGTCGCGTGGGAGAGGTTGGCGTGGGGAGGAAGAAGATGCTACTATGCTGACGAGCGGGGTTGGGTCGTCAGGCGCTTGGCGCGATGTGGTTGCATGCTGTGCGTGATGGCTGACGAGTAGGCTCAGCTTGTCAGCGGCTGTGTGCGTGTGGGCGGCGATGTTGGGCTGGCTCGCAAGCCCGAGCAGGCCTGGGCTGCTGCTGCTCCCTCTTCTTTCCTTCCTCTTTTATTTGTTGCCAATTGGGTTAGGGTTAATCATAATTATTAAGTAAGTTAGTTAAACATCACATAAGGCAAAAGAATCCAAATCACAAGTGGTATTAGTATGCATGCAAGGTTCATTTATTTAGGGAACTTAATCACATGTTTATGCCAAGAGTTATGCCATGCTTATGTGTTGACTTGGGTTGGGGTTAGACCTAATGCATCTCTTAGGTTGGGTTTCTATACATGACACTCATCAACACATGGGAGTTTTAAGAAAAATTTTGTAGTTGGTATTTTTGGTGTATGGATTTTTGGGTTGTTACAGTCCTACCCCCTTAACAGAATCTCGTCCTCGAGATTAAAGCGTAATGTACTCTTTGAAGAGGTAAGGGTATTGTAGCCGGAGGTCAGACTCTTTCTCCCATGTTGCTTCTCTCTCAGTGTGATTGCTCCATTGGATTTTGCACATAGGAATGGTTTTACTTCGGGTCTCTTTGGTATCTCTTCCCAGAATTCTAATAGGATGTTCTTTATACTCAAGTGTATCTTGAATGTCAAGTGTATCAGTTGGAACTACTTCATCGGGCACTCTCAAACACTTGCGTAGCTGGGATATATGAAACACGGGATGTACACCCGCCAATTCTTTAGGTAGCTCAAGTTTGTAAGCGAGCTTTCCAATCCTTTTGTGGATCTTGTATGACCCAACAAATCTAGGGGCTAGCTTTCGTTTCACATGGAATCTGATTGTTCCACGTAGCAGGGATACCTTGAGATAGATGAAGTCTCCCACATTGAACTCAAGTTCTCTTCTTCTTTTGTCAACATAGCTCTTGTATCGACTTTGAGCAATCCTCAAGTTCTCCTTCACTTGAGCAACTCCTTCTTTGGCATTTTGAATCTTAGCGGAGTCAAAGAACGATCTTTCTCCTAGTTGGGACCACATCAAAGGTGTCTTACAAGGTCTGCCATACAGAGCTTCAAATGGCGACATCTTGATACTGGCTTGGTAGCTGTTGTTGTAAGAGAACTCTGCATAGGGTAGGCTTTTCTCCCAATCAGAGCCATAATTCAGTACACTAGCGTGAAGCATGTGTTCTAAAATTTGATTTACTCGTTTAGTTTGTCCATCTGTCTGTGGATGGTAAGCAGTACTGAAATCAAGTTTGGTTCCAATGGACTTGTGCAGGGCTTCCCAGAATCGGGACACAAACTGAGGACCACAATTGGATACAATACTAGAGGGAGCTCCATGCAGTCTGAGAATATGCTCAACATATAGATCTGCTAATTTTTTGGCGTCGATCTTGGTCTTAACTGGTACAAAGTGAGCAATCTTGGTCAAACGATCAACAATCACCCAGATGGAATCATTGCCTTTCTATGAACGGGGCAATCCAACTATGAAATCCATGGATATGCTCTCCCATTTCCACTTGGGAACGTCAAGAGGCTTTAGCAATCCTGCAGACCTTTGATGTTCAGCCTTGACTCTATTGCAGGTGTCACAATGTGCCACATGTCCTGCAATGTCTGTCTTCATGCCATTCCACCAGAAGTGTTTCTTCAAGTCTTGATACATCTTTGAACCTCCAGGGTGAATACAATATTTGGAATCGTGAGCTTTTGACAGAATTTCCTCTCATAGTACTGGGTCAGATGGAACATAGATTTTGTTCTTGAACTAGATGGTCCCTTGTTCATCTTCCTGGTGGTTGGTCTTGTAGCCTAGTTTCATCAGACCATGGAGATATTCGATCTCTTCGCAACTTTTCTGAGCTTGACGAATGCGATCTGTGAGATCATACTGTATGCGGAGCTCATTCAACAAATCATGCGGTAGTATCTCAAGTTGGAAATCTTCAATCTCTTCCTTGAACTCAGGTGGTACGGACTTAGTGATCAAAGTGTGACAGTAACTCTTGCGACTGAGAGCATCTGCGACTACATTAGCTTTTCCTGGATGATAGTGAATTTCTAGGTCATAGTCCTTGATCAACTCTAGCCATTGGTGTTGCCTCATATTTAGATCTTCCTGAGTGAAAAAGTACTTCAAGCTCTTGTGATCGGTATAGATATCACACTTGTTGCCTATCAAGTAGTGTCTCCAGATCTTCAATGCATGCACAACTGCTGCTAACTCTAGATCATGAGTAGGGTAATGGTTCTCGTGTTCTTTCAGTTGTCAAGACGCATATGCTATCACTCTTCCATCTTGCATCAGTACACAACTAAGTCCTTGACGGGATGCATCACAATAGACCACGAAATCTTTGCTAATATCAGGCAATGCTAGCACAGGAGTTGTGGTAAGCTTCTGTTTCAATTCCTGGAAACTTTGTTCGCACTCAGGCATCCATTCAAACTCCTTGGTCTTCTTCAGAAGGTTGGTCATCGAACGGGCTATCTTGGAGAAGTTTTTGATGAATCGGCGATAATATCTGGCCAATCCCAAGAAACTTCTGATTTCTGTCACATTACGGGGTTGATCCCACTCTTTCACAGCTTCAATCTTGGCTGGGTCAACTGCGACACCTTCAGCTAATAGTACATGGCCTAGGAAGGCAACTTTCTATAGCCAAAATTTTGCATTTACTGATCTTTGCGTAGAGCTGATGTTGGGCTAGTTTCTCAAGCACCGTTCTGAGATGATGTTCGTGTTCTTCAGCGGTGGGTGAATAGATAAGGATGCCATCAATGAATACTACCATGAACTTATCCAGTTCATTCATGAAAACCTTATTCATCATGTTCATGAAGTATGCGGGAGCATTCGTGAGTCCAAAGGACACCATGGTGAACTCAAACTACCCATACCTAGTTACAAAAGCTGTCTTTAGGATGTCACTCTCTCGAATCTTCATCTGATGATAACCAGATCTGAGATCAATCTTGGAGAAATACTTGGCACCTCGAAGCTGATCAAGCAAATCATCGATTCTTGGTAGAGGGTACTTGTTCTTGATGGTGACTGCGTTCAAGTTCTGGTAATCAATGCACATTCTCATTGAGCCATCCTTCTTCTTAACAAATAGAACAGGGGATCCCTAGGGTGAAGCACTGGGTCTGATATATCCCTTCGAGATGAGCTCATCAAGCTATTTCTTGAGCTCGGCTAGTTCTTCAACTGACATGCGATAGGGTCTCTATGATACCCTTGGGAATGTGATACTTAGTGAATGCTTCGGCGAACTCATCCCATGAGATGTTGGCAGGGTCTTCATGGGAATCACTGAAATTGTCCCACTAGGCGCGTGCTGCACCTATGAGCTAGTGTGTGGCAGCTCTAACACACTCATCGTCGATGAAAGTAGTGAGGTCAAGCTTCTTCTCCATCTCCTTGAGCCAATCATCAGCTACAAGCGGGTCAGGGTCGGTGCCATCATAGGTAGGTGGCCTTAGCTTCAAAAATCCTTCTAGCTTCCTTTGGAAGTCATTCTGCTAACCTCCCTGGCGACGGTTTGCTCCGTTAACAAGAGCTGCAAGAAGTTGAGTCTGTTGTGCCATTACTTCTACCAGGTTCGGTGGTGGTGGTGGTGGAATGTTCTCCTCAGGCGGCAAGGTATTCTCCAGGTTGAAGGGTATCCCTCCACATCCACAGCCACGGCCATGGCCATGGTTGTTGCCACCATGCCCCCCATTTGGTTCGACTGGTTCAGGGGTGGGCGCACGTCCACGGTTCATTAGGCGATCAGATTGGCGGTTCGACATCTGCAACACGGATCATAGGAATTTTGTGCTTGTGCCATAAGTGCTTATAATTTAGTATCATTACCTGATTTTGACGATTTAAAGAAAAACATTTATTCTATCCAACACTCATTACAAAGAAGCAATAAGGTCCATAAAATGCAATAAGATCCAAAACATTCATTACATGGGCTTTATTACAAAGCATCATCTCCAGTAGCTACACTTGGAGACTCGCGAGAATCGTACTATGCATAGTGTCTCATATTACATCTCATAAGGGGTACAACTTATGGAAGCCACTAACATGACTCTTAACCACGCAGGGTCATCTACTCTAACTCGTACACCGTAGCTGGGATACGACTGTTCTCGATCTCAATCTCCTCATCAGACTTGTGAAGTCGGGACACGTACTTCAAGGCCTCGGTGAGCTCCTCAGTAGGCTTGGCTCTAAGTAGGGTAGGGCAGGCATCTAGGTTGAGGCGAGTCGGGGCTAACTCAAACTCCTCTATCCTAAGCTTTGTCTTTGCTGCGAATCTCCTTGGGTAGCTGATCCCACATACCCTTCATCTCCCTGAGGCGCTTCCTGTCAGACTTCTACCAAGCCTGCCATGTCCTCTCACACTTATCCTATAGGTACTCGTTATGTCTAAGTGCCTCGATCAGGTGACCCTAGTTGCGAACGGCCTTCTTCCTGAACTCCTCTAGATCCTGAGTCATGGTCTTGTTCCGAGATTGAATTTTTAGCATATCAATCCCCTTGGATCTTTCTCTATCTCCTATATGGTTGAACTCGGCCTTCTTGTCATCCAACTCTCTCTGCAACTCCAAGACCTTGCTGGCGAGGTAGCAGTTCCTATTGCCTAGGTCAGTGGCTTTGTCCTGTAAGTCTGCGACCTCGGTTCTGTGGACTTCTTCACGACGGTTGAGCTCATCCTGTAGCTTGGCAAATGTCTCAAGTAGACTAGCTCACTCCTGTGCTCCCTGCGAGTCTCGCTCCTGGTACTCCCACAGAAGGGCTTGGTCCTGACGTGTCCTCTACTCCAGCTGGGTCACGTACCAGTCCTGCTCCAGTAGGTGGATAGCTGAGACGCGAAGGCATCTGTCCTCCTCAGCAAAGATAACTCTACCGGCTACGAAACTCTGCTCACTAGGGGTAAGGCTGAGGTCGAGGGCCTGGGGAAGTAGACAGAACTCTATCGTCTTCAAGTGCTCATAGTGGTCCCTCATCACTCTACGAAGTGCCATGTGTGAGGTAGCTTGCAGTCCCTCATCGACTATATCCTCTATAGTTAACTCGGTGAAAGCTAGGACAGAAGGTAAGGTAGTGCTAGCTGGGAACTCAACTGAGGTGACGATCGGTCCTTCGATTCCTCCTTCCTGAGCTAGCTTCCTGGTGTAGGTGACCTTGACAAGCTCGTCAAGGACTCCTAACGTGATGAGAACTCAGCAGAGGGTCTGTGCAAAACCCCCAAGCTCACATAGGTCGAAGGTAAGCTTGGCGTGGTCCAGAGGTAGCGGTCCTAGAGGCGGCCAGTCAACATTCGTTGCCATCTGCATTTTTTAAGGAACAGGTGTTAGCAGGTCCATAATAGATAAGCCTTGCATAAAAGTAAATGCAGGGTCGGTATATAACCAAAAGAAGGGTTGTTCACGTCCTATTCTATTGTCTATTTCTGAGGGTTTCGTCCTATGGTCAAGTATGGCTCTGATGCCAACTGAAACAACCTGATTTCCATGAAGGGAAATCCACAAAGTCGAAGTGTAATAAGACCGTTGTGGATCATATTACCCAAATTTCCAGTCGAATACCACCTCCATACAACGATAATATCAGAGTACAAATAGTGCGGAATTACATAATTTATTACATCGCCGCATTGGCGGGGTTCGAAGTAGCATTCATTCAGAACAGCTTGAAGATAAGATCGTCAAACTCGAGCATAGGCACGAATCCCTCAGCCATCAAACTCCTCAGAGCTATACTCCTTAGCAGAACCTGTGTGCCAAAATTTATCAGTACGATTTGTACTGGCCACTCCCACCCTATGAGCATTTGCTTTGTGGAAATTGGATGCAAGTTGGATATAATCAAAAGGAATCTATAAGGCTGGGGTTTCCTATGTCTTAGCACGTCAAGTATATAATAATAGTTGGTCAAGTTTTAACACCATTCCCACACCCATTCCACCCCATTTCCATCTAGAGCCAGGTTTTGATCCTGGGATTGATATACCACCATCCACACCATCACCATACCAACGCTCAGTCGATAGGCCAACTCCCTCTCGGCACTGCCTCATGGCCCGTAGCCCCTGACTACGACCGACACTCTCTCATGGGGGAAGAAGAGAAGGACTCATCTCACTATATAGTTTAAGCGAAACCCAGGAAAGGTCCATAACCGACAAGTCGGCATATGTATCGATCGATCAACCAAACACTCTGCAGAGGTTTTACATACCCACAAGATAGCCATCCTCGATGGTGCCCCATCTAGGTAGATTTCGACCACTTGCTAGCCTAGAACGATGCCACTCTACCTCTCAGCCCTGGAACAACCCATGTCTAGTCTGGGGTGGCTGATACTGTGAGTCGTAGATAGAGCCAGGGCCCTTCGAATGTCAAGAGCTAGGTCCACAAGGCCTCCTAAAGTCTCAGAAGGGTGTGGGGGAAACCGCGCGCCCCGTACCTCCTTGCACATGTTCGCCTAGCAGTAGTGGCATTGTTCTACCAAGTAGTCCGACCGTCCCGCACCATATAGGGCGAGTGGGATGTAAAGGATTCCTGGTGAGTCTGAGTACTAGTAAGTCCTTAGGGATTGACAAGCCAGAATGTCTTCATCAGGGTTTCCATTTTACATGCCACCACAGCACCTCTACCATAGGCTCCACCTCTCCGAGGTTCACACCCAAGGACACCTCCAATTACCATTTACCCGCCACAGGTATTCCATATCCAAGTGTCCAGGTATCACCACATGGCAAGACTCACCCCAGGCTTGTCGTATATTCTAACTTGGTCGACACAACCCTCACCCTCCACACACCCAAGTCACACACGCAGCACTCTCCCCATAGTCCAGATAACACCAGTTTCCACCATGCCTTAATGTAGTATAAGCGTAGTAGAAGTATAAGCAATGAAATATAGCAGTAAGCGTGTGTCTAGCCTAATAGCAGGGTATGCTAGGGTAAGGTTGCGTCAAGGTAAAGGCCATCAAGTAAGCATACTACCATGCAAGTCCTATCATATTATGATTATAACCGTAAAGTAAAGCAATAGCAGTTTTACATTAGCCATGCGTAAATAGGTGCTACGAGTTTGGGTGGGATGTGGCACCTTCAGTGTAGTCGTCTCCGTACTCCTCACGGTACTCCCGGTCCTCATCCTCTGGTTCTCCTCCGAGTCTGCAAACAATCGCATTATGGTCACATTAGCGACGTCTATAGAATAGCACAAAAAAGCAATGAAAATTCAAAAGAGCCAAATGCACTCAAACAAGGGTTCATTGCGTAAAGTTCAATTTTAGGTGAATTTTTGTCCTGGTTTCGTATTTTTCTGAGGTCGTATGAATTAGTTATGAATTTCTGAAGTTTCAATCATTTCTGAAAATGGAAAAAGGCTGATTTAATCCTGGGCTGACACGTGTCACGCTGTGACTAGTCCACGTGGCATGCTGACATCAGCATGATGTCATCAGAGCTAAACCGCAGCTGACAGGTGGGTCCCGCATGGCGGTGTCACTGACATGTGGCCCCGGTCAGCGGTCACCGTTTGACCGGTCAATTGCATTTCAATTTGCTATATTTGTGTTTGCCTCAATGTACTATGGGTTGTGCTTGTTTGTGTGCATGAATATATCATAACATAGCCCCTAGAAGGTCCCTGCAAAATTGGATTGAAGTTGGAATTGAAAAGTAGCAAGTTTCAGTTTTGGGGCTGCTCTGCACGTGCATATCAGACCAGTCCAGTTTGATATCCCAGAAACCGAATTCCTATATATTGTATTTCAGGTGTTTAGCTCTAGGCTTGTTTAGCAATCTTTATATGCTTAGTGTACCACTCTAGTGGGGTTCATTATTCTAATTTGGGAATTGGAAATCCACACTAACGGTTTCCACATTTTAAATTGCAAATTTTTAGAAATGCCTATCACCCCCGCCCTCACTAGGAGACATCCTCGGTCCTTGCAAACCTAAGGAACTGCTTAATTATAAATGAGGATTGGGGCTTGCTAGTTGTCAACCATGATGTTGTTGGAGAAAAAATAGGAGGAGCCCCTAGGCTTAGAGCTCTAATAGAGTGGGAGGTGTGGGGGCTTTTCAGTTTGGCGGCAGCGACTTAAAAGCCATGTTGGGCTTTGACCGAGGAATCATTCTCTTCCCTTTATTGTGTGTAAGGGGTGGATTTGTTTAGGTTATTCTCAGTGGGCACTTTCATAGCGTTATTTCTAAAATATAAAATGTAATAAAACATAGATGACGCAGTAACTCTCAATGCATAGTTTTATTCTTTTCTTCCAAATAGACATTTAGGGGGGTGCTTGGGACTACTCTACAAACTCTGCTCTATAAACTTCACCATGGAGCAGCTCCACAAAAACCTGGAGTTTGTGGAGCACCCCTTTAGTGCTCTCACAACTCTACTATTTTTTCTCGAACAGAGTGCGTGGAGTTAAAACCGTTTAGCTAAAAAACGTGGAGTAGAGCTGAAAACGTGGAGCAGAGCAACCCCTAAACACCCCCTTAGTTCCATGACTCATGTAGAGTTGGAAACCGAGCCATGATAGTTTCATCTTCATGGAACTCACTTCTTCTATCTCTTCTTAAAATCGTTGACATTCATTAAAAAATTTATGTGACAACCTATCAAATGTAGACGAAACTCCCATTGATATGGCCTAACAGCCGTTAATCTGACACAAGTTTGTTTGGCATGTTCAGCCATGCGGCAATGCCCGCATGACTGTAGTGGGCTCAAAAGCATGTTTGTCAACCTAGGCATACGTGAGTATTTTTGCTTCAATTGCAATGCACAAATATATTTATATTTATAGTATAAACAAACCTAGCAAATAAATAAAGTTTTATTTCTGATCAAATTATAATACTTTTATTTTTGAGCCAATAATTACAGCACATCTTCGAATAAATGTTTACCCAAGATGTATATAGTTAATTTTCTCATTACTGTGAAACAAAATGTTGCACACAAAATGACAAGGTATTGATTGAAGGTTATTTTATTCCTCATTGCCTTTTACATGCTCATATAAAATAGTGTCTGCAGTTTTGGTCTTTTGGTTGATAGTTCCAAGTTTATCCGTAATGCATAAGTGGTCCAGGACGGATTAACATCGCGAGCGCCATACCTACAGTCAATTCAACGGGTGGCCGGCCTTGTTCAAGGAGACTACAATGACGGGGTACATTGCCTTCGTTATCTCAAGATGCTTGGATACCATGGAGGCAAACACCACGAACAGCTCATCTAGTATAGCGTCACCAAAGTGCTCCATAATAAGGGGCTCCATTACTGCCCTT
Source organism: Miscanthus floridulus (assembly GCF_019320115.1). NCBI lineage: Eukaryota > Viridiplantae > Streptophyta > Magnoliopsida > Poales > Poaceae > Miscanthus > Miscanthus floridulus. The sequence goes on along the minus strand of NC_089580.1, from coordinate 109,979,410 downwards.
ATGCTTTTGTTCGCCACATTTTCCCCACTGCTGTCGCAATCAGGCACCACATCACTGTCTGAATCGTCAAGGGGATCCCAGTTGGACTCGAAGAGATCGATGTGGTCGATGTTAAAGAGATTGTCCTCCTTAACCAAGGCTTTCACGTCATTAACTGATGGTGCGTAGTATGGCAGGTTAAAGGAGCTCAGTTTCTCCTTTTTAACGCGACCCTGCCATGCATGCACTGTTATGGTAGGTAGATGGTTTTGTATATTTCTAGATAGATTCCTTGTAATAGAAATCCTTTGAAAATAAATGACACATTATTTGATATCGATCAGAAGCAAGATTTAATTATCTACCTTTTGTACCAGTGACTGCAGAGATTTAGCAAGCAACTCCCACATGGTACCAACTTCTCCATGCATCAGCATTTCTTCACTCTTTCGGCCTAGAAATGTTAGCACCATACGGCCACCAAAAACAAGTTCTTTGTACCGCAATGCGAGGAACAACTTGAAGTCCTTTCTGAATTGTTCTTGGAACAATGTTACCACGGTCGGTGAAGTAGTCTTCCCAATGTAGATGTTCTCTTCATTCAGATGACTCCCGTTTGTGAGATCCTCAGGGACCTATTAGATGAATACCAACATGCAGCATATACAATAGGAACATGATTAATGATAGGGACACACTTAATAAAATGCTGTCATTCAAAAATTCATATTACTTTGAATTAATTCAAAAACTCAAATATCATATTCTATAAGAATAGTTGCATTAATTATTGTTTCATGGATTCAATAATTACAATGTCTTTGCGTTGGAGGTACAAACACATGCGTCGGCAACTCCCTTTGCTATGATTATATAATGTTTTAATAATAAAAGTTCAGTGGGGGGCAACCCCTCCTGTTTTCGTCAAAAAAAAAAAAAAAAACTGCCTTTAATTTGCTATGGACCCCTTCGCCTGTCTTGCTTAGCCTGGGTTGACCAACATCGGAACAACCTATTTCGCAGGGAACAAGGAGCTTCATGGGACAAGCCCACGAAGGAAGAAAGGCGAAGCCTAGGAGTCTTGCATTGCATGAGTGGCCTTTCGACACGATGACCAAGATTCACGGATGCGAAAGCCTGGACGAAGTATCAAAGGATTGATCGGGCGAAGGCGGACGTGATGAGAGAACCAATCACCGGCGGTGAAGCCCGACTTTGACTTGAGTGTAACGAAATGGACCGTGATGCCCCTCCTAGTGTAGGAATATGCTTGGCATCCGGAGTTGGTGTGGGGAATATTTGGGGTCTGCTAATTGTAAAAAGAGGCTCTTTAAATAGTATCCTCATGAATAAAGAGGCAGGGGATGATTTACTGTTTCTATACACCTTCTGCTTGCCTTCGCTCTTGTTAGTTTGGCTTACCACCGTCCGAGACTTGGATCAAGGACAACGACATGTACCTCCGTACGTCCTCCGGATAAAGAAGTGCTATCTATAGTTTTTTTTACGATGTCAGTGTTGTCTCTTTTTTAAATTAAAATTGGCCAGTATTATACATCTATATCACGATCTGTATAGATGTTATAGATCTACTATACATATATTCTTTATTTAAACCGCACGTGATCAGGTTGAAGCGTCGAATAAACTAATGTGATACCAACTCCGATCCCTATTTTATCTCAGTACAGTACGTCATCAGATCTCACGAAAGATCGTTATGGACGTTAGCGCAAACCAACACGCTAACAAATCATTATTTAAGCAGTAATAATGTTGGTTGGTTAGAAATTTGAGAAATTTTACGATGGTTGAAAAAAATATGAGCCATCCATACGGCGAGATCAGACAGTGGAATAATAAGATGTAGCCTTACCAAATAGATGAGGTTAATACCAAAAATAGGTGGGGCTAGATCTATTTTTCTTTTTTATTATTTTTTTTGATATAAGGTCAATCAGTAACTTTAGGCCGGGTGTGTTACTTAAGTCAAAGGCACCGTTGTCCTCGAACCGCTCCGGCGAGAATTCCTCCGGCGTCGAGTTCCTGCCGATGGCCCATAACCCCCAGCGGCACGTCAAAATCGCAGGACCCGGCACGGTGTCCAGCACTCCCGTGGGATTAGCAGCGGCGCCGGACGCTGCAGTCGGAGTGCCTCCTTGATGACGAGCAGAAGGTAATGCAGACCGCTCAGGCTGTCCTCCGTGATGATCTCCTGCACGGCCGGCGAGGACTCGCCAGACCTTGTCCTGCGCCTTGCGCATTACTCTTGGGTTCCTTATGAGCTCCCATGGTCCACTAGAGCGTGGTTGCTGTGGTTGCCAAAGTCTCGCTGCTCCCTCCAAAATCCAAATATGTCGTGAATTATCTATCATGATTTTCTGATTAAGAGCTGGAAATCATACGATGATGCTGACGGCCTTGATGTTCTCGCAGGTGAGGGGTGGATCCAGCAGCTCGTCTTCCCTCTGGGTCCTCAGCACTGTCAGCAGCACGTCGAGCAAGTCCTCGTCGGCGACGGCACCTCTACTGTCTTGGTGCTCCTGGATCATGGTGTCGATGGACGACGACATCATGTCCCTGAACTTGCTGCTGCTGATGCCACGCATGGACGCGTCGGCCACGTACGCCGAGTCGCCGAGACCATCTCGCTCAGGTTCACCGCCTATTGCTGCTGCTGCCCCGGCGAAGCCGCTCGGAGCGTAGTAGCCAGCGGACCTCCTCCTCGCGCACGGCCCTAAACGAGCCAACGCGGCGCACACTGAGCAGCTCCGTGGTGTAGATCCTGCGGTCTGCGAGCTGCCTCCACCCGTCGTCGTAGTGAGCGAACACGAGACGGGCCTGCCGGTGGGGCTAGTGGTAGCCCCCATGGCCTAGCGCACGGCAGCAAAGGCGTCGGCGTCGGATGCATGGCCGAGCGGAAGGCATGTCGCGGAGGGATCCAATCGAAAAAAGAAACGGGCCAGGCCCGCTAGGCCAGCACGGGCCTGGTGCGGCACGCCCTACCTCGTGCCCGTGCCTGGCCCGGCCCGGCATCGGGCCCGTGCCTTGGCCGCCTCACTGGCCCATAGTGCCGGTCCGGGCATGTCATGGTTTTTAGGTCAGCATGATGCGGCCCAGCTATTTCCAATCGTTGGATCGGATGAACAACATCCGTTGGATGAAACCCTAGGTATAAAAGCAATCCTCCAACGCCTCTGAGTTTCCCATCCTGATCCCGCCCCTTCCTCCGACACCCTCACACGCGCGGGACGCGGCTTCGCTCCTTGCCGCCGCTCCCCATTCCCCGCGCCTTCCCTCCCAGGCCGCTGCTCCCCGTTCTCCATTCCCTCCCACAGCCTCTCCTCACGGCCTCCTTCACTGCAGTGGCTCCGGTGGCGGTGGCGAGACGCAGCGACTCCAGCGGCCATGGCGCGGTACAACGGCGGCTCCTCTGCTCCCCTGGTCGACGGCGGAGTGGAAGACGATGGCGGCGTGAGGTCTGCAGCGGCGTGGAGCGGCGACGTCGCGGGGCGCGTGGTGGCGTGGCGCGACAACGGCATGGCGTGGCCTCACTCGTCGAGCCAGGGCCGACACCGCCACTGGGGGCCGCCGTGCCCAGCAGCACGACACGGCACGGTTCAAGGGGCATAGTGCCATGCCTGGGCCACAACCTTGGCACGACCGCACTATCAGGCATGGCACGGCTGCGCCGCCGTGCCCTGTCGTGCCCGTGCATGGGCGGCCCGTTTGGCCATGTATACTTCTGCTTAGTCTGGGCACAACCTCAATTGCCAATATACCCACTATAATATATCAATTACATTTTATAAATAAAATTTTCTCAATTATTTAGCTAGAAAATAGAAATACTGAAAGTACCAAGGTATTTTCCCGACCACCGTAAAAAAGCTCTAGAAATTTATTTATTTGGATTGGAGATGGAGGGAGTACCTTGGATTGCCACATGAGGCTGTAGGACGAGTGGAAGAGATGGACGCTATTGGATGGGAAGAGCCTCGTGTAGAAGGACCCTGGTAGCCCGGCAACGTAGCACGGAAGCTCCGGATCATCAGCCTCAGTCTCCGAGGCCAAGTTCTGCAATCTCTCTAGGGACCGGAAGACGAGGTTGAAGTCGTTGCCTGGCAGATCGTTGAGGAAGAATTGCACCGCCGCCATGCCGCCGTGGCGCCGGTCGTCGTCGTCCATCTCCTCGCGGCGGAGGCATTCTCGGAGTGTGCTCATCACCTCGGAGACGACGAGCAAGGCGTTAGGCCCCGATGAGCAGCCGAGGTCAGCCACCACCATTATGCCCTGACCCTGAGGAGTGAGCGTCGACGTGTACAGATCTTGTATGGCCTTCTCAAGCATTGACCTCGTCTTTATCAAGGCCTTCTCCTGCTCCACCGATTCGATTCACGAAATGGATCGAATAATTAACAAGTGCCATTACATTAGTTACTCCTTGTCCACTGAACTGCATGCAGTCGAAATGCATGAAAAAGGGGTACAAACCGGGAGCCTGGAGTTGGCGGCGTAGCTGTTCCCTCCGTCGCCGGTGGCCATGCGAAGCACTTTCTCTACCTTCATGGCAGGCAATAGATTCTCAGCTAGCGCCACAGCTTAGATACGCCCGATCAGTGCTTTTTTGGTTCTATATGCACGCTCACTGGGGATTCTTTTATAGAGAGGACATGTTATTAGCAACCTGTTTCATGCTTTCTCTCACAAACCATAAGCCGAACAACTCTCTCAACCTATAAACGTGCATACACAAACTGACAGTTCTGGAGAGGGCAGCATCTCTCAACGACCACCGTGTCATTGCTACGCAGAATCTCTCAACGACCACCGTGTCATTGCTACGCAGAATCTCTCAACAACAATCTTGCATATACATGATCCTCGTGCATCATGCTTCCAAGAGACTCCGATCCATTGACGCATTAATTATATACATATTTATTTACATTTATTATATACTCCACTATATAATTGCCCATACGTTGCACTCGGGCTATGATTTTTTTTACTGAACTCAGTAATTGAACGTGGGGACCGACGATGAGCTCCGAAGATTTTGTATCGACACGGACACGTGGATCTGGTCTTCGTATCAAGACAACTGTAACTGCGTAGCAGCAACAAATCTTTACAATTTGTCGGTGCTGTATAATTTCAGATCATAGGACAGGTAATATCTAGGTATGAAATCCAATCTTCAAAAAGTAAAAACCAATAATGAATAGTTTTTGATTGAGAGATTGAAGGATAGAGAAATTAGCCTCACCTTTAATTCCCTGTGCGACAGCTGCCGTGATGGAGCTCTAGCAAGTACGTAAATATTTATAAAATATAGTCAATATATACTTTTATGAAACTATATTTCGAGATGAATTTACTTACATCACTTTCATATTTTCAAACTCAACCCAAAAGAAGTTATTTGTAATCAATGTTTAAAATGTTTGACTTAAGACAACCTCAAAACGACTTGCTTTAGAGAACCGGAGGGAGTACTTCTTTTAATATACTAGCCAATTTGTCCATGTGTTGCAACAAAAGAGATAAAAACACTAATTTTGACAACTCATAGCTATATAGATCTATTTTGTCAAAATAAAATCATAAATTATCAAAACTGATTTTATTAACGGCACAAAGGCTATAATCCTGAATAAACTTGTTGTTGATCTATGAGATAGATTTTTAGAGGCTAGCAATTGCTTAAATGAAAGTATTTTTAGAAAGGCGGCAAAAGCTTTGCCGGATTTTTATTAGACGAAAAAAAGGGAAAAACAGAGTTACAAAATGTTTTTTTTGGAGACCAAACTCCAAACGTCCAAGGCGCACAGACCAGGCACCAGTAAGCTACTGAAAAGAACTAACATCTCAAAACTACTGAACTGAAATAACAAAGCAAGAGACAACGCTAACTTCCAGGGGACAAACAGCTTTTGACAAAGAAGACTACTACTCATTGATGACCAGTCTTGTCGCAACCTGGTATTATTGTTGGATATCATCTTTGCATAGAAGAGCTACTCGGCATGGTTAAATGAAGCTTTAACACCTGACTATTTAAAGGACGCATCAGTTTGAACAAACAAGCTCTAAAAGGAATTATTCGTAACGGAAATGTATTAATGTGTTATCAAAATTATTATTATAACCAACTAACGTGTTTTGTTCGGACTCAACAAGGGCCAAAATCAAATAAAAGGAAACTTAGGGGGTGTTTGGTTACTACAGGGAAATTTTAGTCCCTGTCCCATTGGATGTTTGGACACATGTATGAAGTATTAAATATAGACGAAAAAAATAACTAATTGCACACATTGTGGCTAATTTGCGAGACGAATTTTTTAAGCCTAATTAGTCCATGATTTGACAATGTGGTGCTACAGTAAATATATGCTAATGGCGAATTAATTAGGCTTAATAAATTCATCTCGTAAATTAGTCTCCATCTATGTAATTAGTTTTATAATTAACTTATATTTAGTTCTCTTAAATAGCATCCGAACGTCCGATGTGACATGGACTAAAATTTAGTACATGGAACCAAACACTCCCTTACTCACCTTACTAGCTAGCCTCCAGCATGTCGACACCTAGCCAATTATATGTAAAGTAATATGGCACCAAAACTGATGCTAGTCTGACCTCCTATAATAAACAATGACGCACACAACAGTACAGAAAGACTAACACATTATTTAATAATTCGGTCATGATGCAAATCACCACCATTAGAATCTCGATCTGATCTCCTGTATGCAGAGGAACACATGCTAAAATTACCGCTTCTCTGCAAAGCACTCCTTTAGGTCAATAATAATTCATATGATATCCACATGCATGGAGCCGATAAGCGTATATTTTCTTGGCTTCATATTTCATTCTTTGTTGAAAATTGTATCTTTAAAATTGATCATCGACAACACGCCAACAGCAGTAAATTTCTTCGTGTTTGTGATATATTTCTCATTAAAAATAACAATGCGAAATTTAAGACCAAAGGATATTAGAGGATTACTGGCTGCTATATTTTAAATATTGCTAGACATATCTCCGTAAACATCTTGAGGAGCTATGGACTCATCACCTTTCCACTTATCTCTCTCTCCATTCTACTACCGAGTTCAGCGTCACAAACTCTCCTTCGCCATCTACAGACCACAACAATTGATGGAAGTTGGATTCTGCTTTGTGTCGTGTTGCTTGGATCTTTGCATCACCGGCATTTGCCTCAACCATGGCATATATAAATATGGTGTCATTCGGGAAGCCCATGCCCTATGCCAGGAAGCTCCAGCAACGTTGCACGTCGAGGCAAACACCAGCAGTCGCGTGCCTCGACCAAGACCTGCCGAGGGCTAACTTTCCTTTTTTTTCTCCCACTTTCTCTTCTTATGTTTTGCTCATCTCACTCCATCGGTTCTTTTAGATCTGGCAAGTGTGGCAGCACGTGAAACGATCTCAATTTTCACGAACGAAAATCCACGTATTCGAACCATAACGTGATAGTCCTAGATGATTATCACATTATCGAATAACAGTCAATATCACAAGTCATACGTCGAATACCTATCCTACAGAGTACAAATAGCAAGGTTTACTCATTATTACATCGCCACTTGATGGAATCACTAAGAGCACACAACATCTGGAACAACATCAGGTAGAATGGTAGCGGGCGTAGACTTCATCTTCACAAACCAAACTCGAGTGTAGAACGAGACCTCTAATCCTTCCAACCATCTCCTTGGAAGTCGTACTCAGACTTGGAACCTGCTAAATAATTATCAGTACGATTTGTACTGGCCACTGGTTTCTACCTATGCTTTGCGTTTGCTTTGTGGCAGTGGAATGCAAGGGTAGAGCAAAAGTCCTATTTGTGGTTGTAGTTTCCTATGCGAGTATAATAAAGTTTTAATAGTATTTCATCAAGTTTTAACCCTTCCCATCCACACATGTTTTCCCACCCATCACACACATCTCACCACACTCTCACTCTCTAGGCGGCAAGGACGACTCCTCTCGTACCTTGCCTTAATGGCTAACAGCCGAAGACCAACAAACTTGGGGGGAGAATAAGGAGGGACACCTCTCTCTAGTCAAGTGAAACAGTAACATAGGAAAGGTTCATTACCGAAAAGACGGCATATGTATCGATTGATCAACCATACACTCTGCAGAGGTTTACACTATCCACAAGATCTTCCGTCATCGACGACCATTGTCGTCTAGGCTGATTCCGTCTGTTTTCTAGTTTGGAATGATACCATCCTGCCACTTAGCCCCGAGGCACCCTAGATATCTCCGGAACGTTGAGACTGTGAAATGTAAATACCGGGCCCCACAAGTGGTAATACGCACCTAGAGGGGTTCAAGATTCAACATCCTCACCCCCACACTGTCAACTTACAACCTAGCAGTAATGGCATCGCCTAGATTAGTCCACAACAGATTTCTCCCTAGAGAGGAGCGAATGGGGTGCAAGGATTCCTATGAACCGGTTCCCAGAACATATAAGTCCTTAGGGTGACCGAACAAGACATCTTCATAAAGGGGCTTCCGACACCCCGTGCTTCAATAGCACCTCTACTTTAGGGATTCGTCCCACAAAGACCACTCCTCCCCTAAGTCTATACCTCCTCAATCCGGTACCCGCCACACGTATAACTCTCAAGGAGCGCTCAGGTCACACTCCAGCAAGACTCACTCAACAGCACGTCGTAGAATCCTACTTGGTCGACTCGACCCTCACCACACACCCAAGATGCACGCCAAGATCTCCCCAAGTTGTTATCACTTTATTTCCATATTATGGGCACCAAGTGCCTTAGCCACTCACAAACAATCCTTCACAAAGCATCACATCACATATATAATGCGTAGTAGAAGCAAGTAGTAAGTAGTAAGCGAGCATCTAGCCTAACAGCGGGTGTGCAAGGGTAAAGGTTGCGTCAAGGTAAAGGCTTCAAGCAATTCTACCATGCAACCTATCACAGTTCAATTGCTTAAAAATAGAGCACTAGCAACTATATTATTGCATGTCTAGTAGGATTCTATGAGGTTAGGTGGGACGTGGCACTTGCAGTCTGGTCATCTCCCAACTCCTCTGTGTAGTCATAGTCCTCCTCAGGATTCTGCTCCTCTAGGGCTGGCAAACGAGACATATAGCCGTGATAAGCGACTCCTATAAATGATCACAAAGAAGCAACAGAAATTCAAAAGATTCAAATGCACTCAGACACAAGCCTATGACGTATAGCTTAATTTTAGAAAAAATTAGACACTGGTTTCATATTTTTCTGAGGTCAGATGAATTTACTATAAACTTCCCAAGTTTAAACCATTTTCTAAAAAATAAAAAGGGGTGAATTAATCTGGTGATGATACGTATCGCTTCCTGGTTGGCTCGCGGCTCAGTAGAGACTGATAGGTGGGATCGGTCAACGGTCAATGTTCAATGCTTGACCAGGCTCAAACTGGTCCTGGCGGGCTGGACTTTGGGCCGGGCTGGCACAAACATGTGTTGGCTTTACATGCATCCACATGGTGGGTCTGGATCCATATGGGCTATTTCCATAGGATGGGTGCACGGTGGACCGAAGTGGTCGGGGCACTGTGGACCTCCTCTAGTTTATGGTGGACCAGCGCCATTCTCTTCCCCTCTTCTTTCTAGCTCACGGTCTATGAGGCTCATAGAATGGTGACCAAGGAAAAAGGGGGATGCTCCGCTCCTCGTCATGGTGGCTCGCCGGCAGTGAAGCAAGGTGCAACGGGGCTCGATGAAGCTTCTATGGCCTCCTAGGGTTTCCTCATGGTCAGGCGAATGTGGCAAGGGCACAAAGGCGAGGCCTTTTGGCTTGCCATGGATGGCTATGGCAACGGTGGGCATGGCGGCAATGATGGTGCAACGGCTCGCGCAATAGGGTCACAAAGGGCGGCGCCAGTGACCATCTCTTGTGGCAGGGTCCGCTCGACGGTAGAAGGCATGGTGGAGCTTCGACAAGGCTCTAGTGACGGTGAAATAAGGTCTAGAGTGGCCTAGATAGTCAACCAACTAGGTGGCTAGGTGTGCAGTGTCACGATGAACATCATCATCCTTTCCTCGCTCAACGAGGTGACCGGAATCAATGGGAACATCTATGGCACAACGGCAACATGGGAACACGGTGGCCCAATGAGGCGGACATGACCAGCGGCTCCCGAGGCTTCTCTTTTTCGACTAGCTAGTGCAGAACGTGTTCCATGGCGAGGCTAAGGTCTCCAAGGGGTCGCATGTACCTTTACAGTCTATAATCAAGCGGAATGCCCCTCGCCGTGGCCAAGCTCTTGCCATGGCGGCCACACAATCGTGTGGCATGGCGCACCAGCATTCCCGAGCTCTAATGGCTCGAAGTTGTAGTGCAGTGGCTTGTGCATGGCCGCGTGTGTGCGTGTGATGGCCAAAAGGTGCCGTCTTGGGCTTCCTAGTGGGGAAACCATGCGGCGGGGGCCATGGTGGGCATGCTACAACAAGCAAGGGAGGGCAGCAGGCTCACCATGGTGGCAGTGAAGAAATGCTAGCGGCGCAGTGGTGAGTTGCGGCCGTGGTGTGTTGAGGCAGTGCAGGTAGAACCGCGACGACGATGAGGACGAGCGGGCATCATCCTCAGCTTCGGCGACCATGGGCCGTACTCCGGCGGCCTCGACTCCTCTCCTTCCTCCTTCTCCTCCTTTTGGGACTCAGGCATGGGTGGTTAGGGGTGCCACGGAGTGGCGATGGGGTATGGGAGAGGCGCTAGGGCACTAGGGTGGCTTATATAGCCACTCACGACTATGGCGATGGCGGTGGATGGTGGGTGGCGATGGAGGGGTACGTGTATGGTGATTAGGGCACCTAGGCTAGTGTTTTGGGGTGCGTGAGGTGGTTGTGCGGGCGCTAGCGCTCCCAATTCGAACGACGGATGGTCAAGGCAAGGATGGGGTGGCGTCATGGTGCGGGGCCACGGAGGTGGATGTCACCACAGCGCGGCGCGAGCTGGGGGAGGTCTTGAGGCCACGGATTGAGGACGTGGCGCTCATCCATGCATGGGTGGCCAACGGCTCGAGGGCTAATGGTTGAGATGCGAAGGCGCGGCCATGGATTCCCTTGCCAACGAGATGCTCTGCTCTACGGAGAAAAAGCAGAGGAGGGGCATGCTGAGGGGGATGACAAGTGGGTCCTATGGGGCCCGCTTGTCGGTCTCACGGTGAGAGGGAAAGGGGCGCGGGCGGCAGCGCACTCGGCTGGGCCACGCTGGTAGGCTGAGCATCGCGGGCGTGCTAGTTAGGCCACAGTGGTGTGGGTGCGGCTGCTAGGCTGCTTTCATCTTTTATTTTTTCCATCTTTCTCCTTTCCTTTTTGTATTTCTAAACTCCATTCTAGGGCTTCTATACTTGTATGAGTGTAGCCAATACTTGTATACAAGTATGGGTGGGTCCACTAGGTCTAGTAAGGTCCACATTTGGGCTAGAGCCTTGGAAGCACACACACATCAAGTTGAATTAAAAGAAGTTGGTCATAATTTTATTAACATGCATAAATCTAAAAAGAAGCAACTCATGTTGTTAATTAAGTGCATATGCTCAAACATGCTAACTTGGGATCTACTTGTGCAACTACAAGGGTGGTTTCCTAGTATGCACACTCACCATGCATGGGTTTAGTTAGAAAATTTTTTAAGTTTCTGTTTTTGTGTTCTTGGAAAACCTAGGTCATTACAGTCATCCCCCCTCACAGGAATCTTGTCCCAAGATTTAAGGTCTAACGTACCTTTCGTGGAGTTGCTGGTAGGATAGGCTTTCGTGCAAAATTGATGGATACATATGAACATGTGGCACCAGAATCAAACAATACCAAAGCTTTGGCTCCAAGCACTATGAACATACCATACACCACGTCGGGGGCATTCGGTGCATCCTTCGTGGTCAGGTGGTTGAGGTGGCCTTGAGTGGCTCCAGCAACATTCTTGTATGGTGTACCCTGAATAGGAGCCTATCTTTTGGGAGTCTGAGCAGGCGCTGCGGCGTTCTTCAAGGGACAGTCAGCGATCTTGTGGCCCGGCTGGCCACAACCGTAGCAAGTGAAGGGCGTGCTGCCTATAGAAGTGGGCGCATCGGCCTTCCATGTGTTGGGGTTCTAAGCAGTCTGGCGCTAAGTAGGGTGGTGGTAGTTGGTGGTGTAGGTACCACCTCCACGGCTTGGAGTGGGTGCGGCTCCCTAGGTAGCATGAGGGTGAGGAAGCGAGGGCACATGAGCACGTGGCCTCTAAGGTGTCGAGGCGTGAGACGTGCTCTTGAACTAGCGCTTCTCCTTGTAGAGGGTGTCATCTTCTAGATGGTCCTTCTACATATCCAAGGCCTTGTTGATCAACCCCCATAGGGTGTAGAAGGTGTGAACCAAGATGGCCACCTTGATGGGTTTGTTCAGACCCTTCTTGAAGAAGTACATTTTCTTCTTCTCAGAGTCTATCTCGCCTGGGGCGTACTACATCATTCTATTGAAACGGTTGGCGTACGCCTAGATCTTCTGGGATCCCTATGTGATGTTGCTGAACTCCTCCACCTTGGCATCCATCATGCCCTTAGGTATGTGATGCTCACAGAAGGCCTCGACAAACTCCTCCCATGAAATGTGAGTGGGATCACGGTGGGTGTCACTGAAGCTATCCCACCACGCGTGTGCAGTGCCGGTGAGCTGGTGGGCAGCGACCCCAACACACTCCTCATCAGAGCAAGTGGTTAGGTCCAGCTTCTTCTCCATCTCATGCAGCCAGTCCTCTACAGTGATGGGGTCGTCGTCGGAGCTATCGAATGTGGGAGGCCTCAGCTTGAGAAAACCCTCTAGCTTCCTCTGGAAGTCATTGGGCGGGCCTCCATTGTGGTACAGTAGCCCCTTAGCCAGTGTCTCCATGAGACGCGTTTGGTGGTCCGTCACCTCTTATAGGAGTGGGGGTGGTGGTGGAGCATTCTTGTTCCTAGGCTGAGCATCATTTGGCGCCTCCTAGATAGGCGGTTCTTCCACAAGTTGATCTCTAGTGGGAGGTCCCACCTCCTCAAGGTTGAAGGCGATGTGGGCAATAGCACACACTCCATGATGGCCATGGCCACGACCATGACCACGTCCAGAGGGTATGGGGGAAGGGGAATGGCGGAACAAGCGTTTAGAGCGGTGGCACGATATCTTGCTACAAATATCAGGTTATGAATTATTAAGTAGTTAGGTGATTTAAAATAGTTTTAAATCTAGCCATACACTCAAACAAAAGAAGCAAGAACAACCATAAGAAGCATTAATAACCAAACATTCATTATATTGGTTTATTACATAGCGATGTCTCCAGCAACTACACTAGAAGACTCACGCAACACGCACTACACGCAGGTAGGCTCCAAACGAGGGACAATCTACTCTACTTCAGAAAGTGAGTCATGTCTCATTGCCATGCAAGTCTCATCATCAACACTACAACTACTAAATTATTGGATGATCTCTGAGAATCTAACCCTGATGAGGTGGTGAGGTGGTGCTACTATCCATCTCCTACAGGTCAGTGTCAGTGTAGTGCATACGCTTAACGAACTCCTAGGCCTCCTCATACTCCTGGGTCACTCTTGCCTCAGGAAGCAAGTCTAGAGTTGCAAGGATCTAGCAAAAACTCTTCTTCTCGTGGTGTCTTGCGGTAGACTCATGGGAGCTTAGTCTGCACTTGCTGATACTCCTTGCGGAGTCGAGCATCTGACTTCCTCTAGGCCTACTAGTCCCTCTTCAAGGTGTCTTGTAGGTACATGGCAGTCTTCATGTACTCGACGAGGTGGACCTTGTTGGACACATTCTTCCTTCTTGCTTCAGATAATTCCTCGTCTCTAGCCCATTGCTCCTCTCCTAGCTCATAGATCTTCTATCTGAGGCAATGATTGTTGTCTTCTAGCTCCAGGATGTGCCTGTCTTGGTAGAGCATGTGTCTCCCTATGACCTTGAGGCAGTCTCCTCCATCAGCGATGAGGGCTTCCTCAACTTCTTCCCACTGTTCTTTGGCGTTCCCCAAGGTGTTGAGTGCTCACGGTAGCAGGTGGTAAGGTCCACTCTTGAGATGCTCGTTTGCATCATGCATCATGAACCGAAGGGCAGACCACAATGTGTACTAAACTACAGAAGTAATGGTGCTTTCTACCTCACCATTGGTGAAGGGTTGCAGCTCAGGAACTTCCTTGCAAGTGAGGATTTGGACAGTGACTAGGAAGTAGTCCTCGGGCCCATTGGGTCCAACTTTGTAGTGGCATGAGTACTGGCATGTCTCCCTAGGAACGCCGAGTACCTAAAGCACTTCAATGAGTACTTGGGCGTACCCATCGTGGAGCTTGTCATCGATAAGAAGCCGTTCAAAGGTCATTATCTGCATTTACGGTCCAAGAGAAGGGGTCAGTAGGTTAGGAAAGGGGTAAGCCATGCATAAAAAGATGCAAGGTCGGTACATATAACCGAAAAGACAAGTTTTCACTCCTAATTCTATCATCCAATCCTAAGGGTCTTGTCCTAGGGTCAAGTATGGCTCTGATACCAACTGAATGATCTCGATTTCCATGAAGGGAAATCCACAGATTCAAACCATAACGTGATAGTCCTAGATGTTCATCACAACATCAAATAATAGTCGATATCACAAGTCATACATCAAATATGATGAGTACAGGCCCGATCTTCCGAGAGGTAGCCAGTAAGTTCGATTTGTGGAGATCTCGACGTTGGTGATCTGGCTTCAAATCAGACACGATTCGAACCCTGCAACCGTTACACCACTGCTCCGTTGGTTATCAACCAAGCACAACTTGATTGACCTCGCCAAGAAGGCTTTTCCTGCAAGCGAATCGAAGAGCACAAGCAAGAAGGTAAAACACGCAATCTGAAATTGCAAATATGAATGACGCGAATATCAATAAAGGATTCAAGAACTCGGTTCCAAAGGACTAATCGACACAGTGGAGGAGATCAAGAACGGGGGCCCTGGATCACTGTAAAAGGATTTGTCACCACAGTTATAATGAATGATTCAGTTCCTCGATGGAAAACTAAACTCTAAACAAAACCCCATTGTGTAGCAGTGGCGGCGGCTGTGTTTATAGTCTAAGACTCGACCTAGGGTTGGGGACGGCTAGGGGTTGGGCGCCCACAACTTGGGCTTAAGGCCCGACACGATACATGGCCAAGTTGGCCCAAATAGGTGACGCAGCACCTTGCCGTGGTCACATAGAATGATCCATGGACCTTCTGGAGCTGGGACCAGATCCAAAACGACGGCGTCATCGTCCCCTTTCCAATGCATCTAAGAACGGCCCATTTCGATGTCGTATGAGGAAGTTATGACCGAAACAGTGACGACGTGTCTGCTGAATCCGAGGGCGATGTGGCAGCTGAGTTGTGAATGAATTGGAACTTGGGGAAGACCATGGCGTCGGTGTGTCCAGCGTGGCGATGTCCTCATCATCCTCCCCTTCTCGAATTGGAGTCATCCTCGACTCCATCTTGGTGATGTCCTCATCAAAATACCTGTCCTATAGAGTACAAATAGCAAGGTTTACTCATTATTACATCACTACTTGGCAGAATCACTTAGAGCACACAGTATCTAGAACAACATCAGGTAGAACGGCAGCGGGCATAGACTTCATCTTCATGAACCAAACTCGAGCATAGAACGAGACCTCTAATCCTCCTAACCATCTCCCTAGAAGTTGTACTCAAACTCGAAACCTGCCAAACAATTATCAATACGATTTCTACTAGCCATTGGCTCCCACCCTATGCTTTGTGGTATAGGAATGCAAGGGTAGAGCAAAAGTCCTATTTGTGGCTGTAGTTTCCTATGTGAGTATAATCAAGTTTTAATAGTATTTCATCAAGTTTTAACCCTTCTCATCCACACATGTTTTCCCACCATCACACACATCTCACCACACTCTCACTCTCTAGGCAGCAAGGACAACTCCATCTTGTACCTTGCCTTAACGGCTAACAATCGAAGACCACCAAACCCGGGGGAGAAGAAAGGACACCTCTCTAGTCAAGTGAAGCAGTAACATAGGAAAGGTCCATAGCCAAAAAGACGGCATATGTATCGATCGATCAACCATACACTTTGAAGATGTTTACACTATCCACAAGATCTTCCATCATCGATGACCATCGTTGCCTAGGCTGATTTCGGCTACTTTCTAGTCTGGAATGATACCATCCTGCCACTTAGCCCTGAGGCACCCCAAATTTCTCCGACACGCTGAGACTGTGAAATGTAAATACCGGGCCCCACAAGTGGTAATATGCACCTAGAGGGGTTCAAGATTCAACATCCTCACCCCCACACTATCAACTTACAACCTAGCAGTAATGGCATCGCCCAAATTAGTCCACAACCGATTTCTCCCTAGACAGGAGTGAATGGGGTGCAAGGATTCCTATGAACCAGTTCCTAGAAGATATAAGTCCTTAGGGTGACCGAATAAGACATCTTCGCAAAGGGGCTTCTGACACCCCATGCTTCATCAGCACCTCTACTCTGAGGATTCATCCCATGAAGACCACTCCTCCATGGAGTCTATACCTCAAACCAGTCCTAGCACAAGTACAACTCTCAATGAGCGCTCAGGTCACACTCCAGCAATACTCACTCAATAGCTCGTTGTGGAATCCTACTCGGTCGACTCGACCCTCACCACACACCTAAGATGCATGCCAAGATCTCCCCAAGTTGTTATCACATTATTTCCATATTATCGGCACCAAGTGCCTTAGACACTCACAAACAATCCTCCACCAAACATCACATCATAGATATAATTTATAGTAGAAGCAAGTAGTAAGTAGTAAGTGAGCATCTAGCCTAAGAGCAGGTGTGCAAGGGTAAAGGTTGCGTTAAGGCAAATGCTTCAAGCAATTCTACCATGCAACCTATCATAGTTCAATTGCTTAAAAATAGAGCACTAGCAGCTACAGTATTCCATGTCTAGTAGGATTATATGAGGTTGGGTGGGACATGACACCTACAGTCTAGTCATCTCCTAACTCCTCTATGTAGTCATAGTCCTCCTCCTCAGGATTCTGCTCCTCCAGGGCTAGCAAACGAGACAAATAGCCACGATAAGCGACTCCTAAGATGATCACAAAGAAGCAATAGAAATTCAAAATATCCAAATGCACTCAAACACAAGCCTATGATGTAGAGCTTAATTTTAGAAAAATTTGGACACTAGTTTCATATTTTTCTGAGGTCAGATGAGTTTACTATGAACTTCCCAAGTTTAAACCATTTTCTGAAAAAGAAAAAGGGGCCAATTAATCTGTTGATGACACGTGGCGCTTCCTGGTAGGCTCGTGGCTTAGCAGAGACTGACAGGTAGGACCGGTCAATAGTCAATGGTCCTTGGTCAATGGTCAACCCTTGACTAGGCTCGGACTAGGCCTAGTGGGCTAGACTTTGGGCCGGGTTGAGCCGTGCTAGCTCGGACACGTGTCGGCTCTTCGTGCATCCACATGACGGGTCTAGATCCATATGGGCTGTTTCCATGGGATGGGTGCATAGTGGACCAAAGTGGTCAGTGCACTATGGACCTCCTCTAGTTTATGGTGGATTGGCTCCAATCTCTTCCCCTCTTCTCTCTGGCTCATGGTGGATTAGGCTCACGGAATGGCAACCAGGGGAAAAGGGGGTGCTCTCCTCCTCACCGTGGTGGCTCGTTAGTAGCAAAGCATGGTGTGATGGGGCTTAGCGGAGCTTCTATGGTCTCCTAGGGTTTCCTCATGGCTAGGCGGACGCTTCAAGGTCATAAAGGTGAGGCCTTTTGGCTTGACATGGCCGGCTATGGCGATGGTGGGCATGGCAACATTGGTGGCGCTATGGCTTGCACAATGGGAGCCAAAAAGGGGCTCCTTTCCATGCGATTGGGGTCATGGTGGGTCACAAAGGGCGGCGCTAGTGACCATCTCTCATGGTGGGGTCCGCCTAGCGGCAGAAGGCACGACGAAGCTCGGACGGGGCTCCGGTGATGGCGAACTAAGGTCTAGAGCGGCCTGGACGATCAACCAACTAGGCGGCTAGGTGTGTGGTGTCATGGCGAACATCATCGGCCTTTCTTCATGTTGGCTGTCACTAACGACAACATTCAGCCGCCAATTATTATCCAAAATAGGAGAAATAAACAAACTTTTGAAACATATGCATATACTATTGACCTAATTCCACTTGTATTTGAGAAAACATGTTTTGCAGGTCACACATTCAAATACAGGTGGAAAATAAATAGAACCAAGCAAAAGGCGCAAAGAAGAAAGCGTAAAACAGAAATGCGCAAAGGAAATACATAAAGAAGCCCACCTACATAACTTACGTGGGTAGAACACCACTGAGGACATGAACCAGGCCTAGCCAAGAGCCCATAGGAGCAAGGCGGTGGTGAGCGGGGCTAGCCAGGGTGTGGCCACACCAGGGGTGCGCCCGCACCCCCACCACCACCTCTTAGGCCCATGCTCCTCTAACGGTTGCATGCCGCCATGCATAGGCAATTTTTGCACGTTTCCTATTTTTCCCACGCCAAACCATCCTCACTCCACTATAAAAGAAGGGCTAGAGTTCATGTTCAACACACACCATCATTTTTAGCTACACCTCACTACCCTACTCTTGTACTGTTTTAGCTTTAGTTCTTAGTAGTATTTGGAGCTAGCAAAGCTACTTGGAGAGCTTGTCTCCTTGGAAGAAGAGCAAGTTTGGTATGAATAATACTGTGAAGAGTTCTTCCATATTCATGCTCTCATATCATTTATATAGTAGTGCATATGAACTAGAGTATAGTTTTCATGTTATAATCATGATATATGAACTAGCATATAGTTTGTGTGTTATGATCTTAACATGTCTAACTTTACGCTTAATCATTCATATGAATTGTATGAGTAGAAGTAGAACTAGGGTTGAGGTGGCAGTTTGTCATTCCTTCGAGGTTGCCTATATTCTTGCTTGTCAATTCGTAGGGTTGGAGACCCAGGGGGATATAAGTGGTTTCTTTGTACATGGGCGTGGTGCTCAGGTGCATGAGAATCTTCAGATATGACAGTATCCCCAGTTGAGGGGTTGGCGGTAGGTGGTGATAGCCCTGTCTGTCCCTTGTAATCCCCCACAGTCGGGTATTGTGTTGGAGTTTTAAAGTCTCCTATGCTTGCTAGCAGACTAGTGCTCGGAGATCTCCCCGTCCATCTTAAACTTAGCTCTAACTCTAGTCATATAACTTGTATGATCATTAACTGTTCTTGGCATGGCTATATTAGAACATGCCGGCTCCATGTAGGAATATTCTTTTATTCTTTGTTTTCCTTTTATCCTTGAGGTTGGCCCAGATGTGTGTCCACTATCCATGAAATACCATTTTTACCCCTGTCATGCACTATGGTCCACTATGCATGTATGTAATCTTGTTCATGCTCATGCTAGACTCTTATACGTTGCCCTCCTTTGGGAAAATATAAATAACGATACCCTGAATACTTCTGGATGAAATGCTACAATGATAGATCTATGCACTTGCGGATATTTCCATAATTGTTAAGAACTATCATAGTTGGTGTTCCTTGATGGCGTTGCTAAGATTAATTCAATCTTAGTAATGGTGTTAAGAAAGACCAATAGGCATTTCTGGGGCCATTGCCGGTGATGGACTTAAAACCTCCTCACTTGGTGATTGCGCTAAGAAATGCCAACACCTCACTCAACGAGGTGGCCAGAATTAATGGGAACATCTACGACATGGTGGCAACATGGGAATGCGGTGGCCCGGTGAGGTGGATGTGACCGGTGGCTCTCAAGGCTTTTCTTTTCCAACCAGCTAGTGCAGAATGTGTTCCTTGGCAAGGCAAAGCTCTCTAAGGGGTCATGTGTACCTCTACCATCTAGAATAGAGCAGAATGCCCCTCGCCATGGCCAAGCTCTAGCCATGGCAAGCGTGCTTTCGTGCAGCATGGCGCACTAGCGTTCCCGAGCTCCAGTGGCCTAGAGTTGTCGTGCGGTGGCTTGTGCATGGGCGTGTGTGATGGCCAAAATGTGCCGTCTTGGGCTTCCCAGTGGGGAAACCATGTGGCGGCGGACATGGCGGGCACGCTATGGTGAGAAAGGGTGGGTAGCAGGCTCACCATGGTGGTGGTGAAGAAAGGCTAGCGGCGTAGTGGTGAGTTTTGGCCATCGCGAGTCGAGCTAGTGCAGGTAGAATTGCGACAACGACTAAGATGAGCGGGAGTCATCCTCGGCTTCGACGGCCATGGGCGGTACTCTAGCAGCCTTGGCTCCTCTCCTTCCTCCTTCTCCTCCTTCTAGGACTCAGGCATGGGTGGTTAGGGGTGCCACAGAGTGGTGACAGGGTATGGGAGAGGCGCTAGGGCACCGGGGCGGCTTATATAGCCACTCGTGGCTATGGCAATTGTAGGACACGTGGATGCCTAAGAGGGGGGGGGGTGAATTAGGCAACTTATAAAATCTAACTCCAAACTATGGCCTCTCCTTCTTACTCTAGCAAAACCTATGCAAAAGATAAACTATCTAAATGTGCAACTAAGGTTTTGCTAGTGTGTTGCTATCTCTACCGCAAAAGGAATAATATGAACAAAGTAAATGCAGAAGCTTAACGAGCAAGGTAGAGATATGCAAACTCCCGTCGATGACTCTGGTATTTTTACCAAGGTATCGAGAAGTGTGCAAGCTTCCCCCTAGTCCTCGTTGGAGCCCCTCGCAAGGAATCCCTCGCAAGGGCCAAGCTCCCGGTCAGGTAACTCTGTAGATAGCCTCGGGCCTTCCCCACGCGCAAGTGGGTCTCCGACGTGCCTTCCGGCAAGCCTCTCCCGGATGCTCCCCGCCGTCTTCACTATCAAGCTTTTGGCCGAAACGCCACGGGCCTTGTTTCCTTCGGTACACGGTGGCGGCCGCACCACAAACACGGTTGGTGTGATCTCGCAAGACTTCAAGCCCCTCCGATGTACAACTCTTGTGCTCGCAAGCACGGGGTGGCAAGAGGTACGCAAACCTCACTAAAACACTCGGCAAACACCTAGAGCAAGCGCATAAGCAGTGGTCTAATCAACCTAAGCACTTCACAAAGCACTTATGCTAATCACCTAATAAAACACCAAGCACTATGCAAGTGGAGATCACTAAAATGGTGTATCAACACCCTTGGTATATTTCCTCAGCTCCACTATACTCAAATGGCTGGTTGGGGGTTGTATTTATGAGCCCCATTGAGAAAGTAGCTGTTGGGGTCGAACTCCCACAAATCTGCTACTGACCGGACGCTGAATCGTCCTGACCGGACGCGTCCGGTCGTCCCGACCGTTGCAGCCGTGAACTGCCGATCGGACGCTGCCAGCGTTCGGTCGCCTGCCACCGGACGCGTCCGGTCGTAGTTTCGCGTGCCTAGAACCTCTTTGTACTCGATTGAATGCTGATGCCCTGTGTCTGGTCGGTTGCCGCCAGCGTCCGGTCCTCGCGTCCGGTCGCCTGTCTGCCGAGCCACCGGTCCAGCGTCTGGTCCAGCGTCCGGTCGCCTCTGTGAGCTCGTTTCTTCACGATCTTGTGTACGGCTTGGTTCCTATCTTCATGCTTGGACTTTGCTTGATATCTTGGGTCTTCACTTGTGCTTCTAAAGTCTTGCTTGAGGTGTTGATCATCGGATCATCATGTCGCCTTCGTCCAAGTCACGTCTTGCACCCTATTAGACTACAAAACAAACACTTGCAAATTCATTAGTCTAATTTGGTTGTGTTGGTCATCAAACACCAAAATCCAAAGTAAATGGGCCAAGGGTCCATTTTCCTTACAATCTCCCCATTTTTGGTGATTGATGACAACACGACCAAAGCAAGCAAATAATAAAAATTTTGAATTTAAAAACTATCTACTTGCTAGGATGCAATGCAAGGGGCAAGGTTATATGATTCTAAGAGATACTACTTGAAAGGCTATGATACCAATTGAAGACCTAACTTGCCCTTGCAAATGTCCCCATGTGATATTTTGGATTAAAGCCTAGCTTTCTAAAAAAAATTTCTCCCATTGCTTAGACTAATACATAATTCACTTTCCTCCTTTTCTCGGACCATTACCACTAGTAGACATCAACTTGATGCTTGCCTTTGGTCCTTCAAATTCTCCCCCTTTGGCATCAAACACTGAAAAGGAAGACATTAGTAGCACAAGGGAGGGTCAAATTTCATGATCCTTTGTGTAAGAGTGAAATGGATCACAAAATTTGACTCTCACATTATATAGACTAAGCTCCCCCTAAATGTATGCATACATATGGTAGAAAGCAAAGCATATGCATAATTAGCAATTTATTGCACAAGAGAGTTTAATCTATATAATGCATAGAGAAAGCATATAAATATGAAATGAGATCAACATGATGATGCTAATTCCGGGGACCCCAATTTCCTTACAATGAGACTACTACACATGTGATAGGTTTTTTTAAAAAATGATACCATTTGAACAAGTGTTAGTCTCAAAGCATCCAAGTTGTAGATATACTCCCCCTAAATATGTGCACATAAATGTAGAATACTTTGTAGAAATCATGTACATTGATTTTAGAATCCAAAATACCACTTGAAAGATGACATCTCATGAATGTGAGAATCATTTTCAAAGAGATATCCGGGAGAGATTATCTACAATTTGGACTTTGGCACATATTAGATGAACAAAAGTAAGACAAGCTATGTGGCGTGCTTGTAAGCAATTTTAAACCATGTAGGTTTGCTCCAAAGGTTGATAATGTAACCGAGCAAGCCTACCATATGATGTACCTATTGAATGCATGACAAAAGATTTAAGCAAGTAAATGCAAACATAGGTATTAAAGATAACTAGATGCTTTAAGAGTATATCAATTGAAGGACAAAACCAATTGAAATGAATACTAATTGAAAGTAATGACGTCTAGTTACCTAACATGGGAAAGGGAATTTGGGTCCGTAGTATTCACTAACCTACTTGGCAATGACTTTGTCCATCATGATGCACCCTATGAAATGCACCCATTACCTTGCCAAGTCTCCAAATTCCCCGAAGTCTGATGGACTTCTTACTTCCCTTTTGGGATCCAAACCTTCTTGGTGCTCTTCATGTTGGAAATGATTTCCTTTGGCACCCAAAAGCGTTTGACCCTATTGTTAGCTTGGTTGTTCACCTTGATGGCCACCACCTTGTCATTTTTCTTCTTCTTCAAGAGATAAGGTGTGGAGGCCTTCTTGTCCACCTTGTTGGTGTAGGTGTTGGAGAGCTTGCTTGTTTGCTTTTTCTCCTTCTTCTTTGCTCCTCCCCCATTCTTCACCTTGCACTCATAGGACTTGTGACCTTCCTTGTGGCACACGTAGCAAACCACGGTTTGTCCTTCATCAAGCTTCTTCACTCCCTTGACGGTGTTATCTTGATGAAGTTTGGTTTGCTTCGCCTTGCCTTTCACTTGAGTCAAGTCCTTGGTGAGGCAAGCTACTTCTTGCTTGAGTTGCTCATTCTCTTTTGCAACCTCTTGTGTGCATGTATCTACAATCACTTTCTCAACACAAGCTTGGTTGCACAAAGGTGAGTCTAAACATAAATCATTGCAAGAGGTAGATGTATCCTTTTTAATTATGTCATTTCTTTTAGATGCCTTGGTGGGGGTATTTTTGACAGCCTCAAGATTAGCAACTTTATTTGTTAGCTCATGACAATGTTTGCACATGATTTCCATTTTAGCAAGCAAACTTTGATAATCATTTTGTGAGCTAGCTAACTTTTCTTTTAATTTTTTATTCTTCTTTTCAAGTTGCTTATCATTAATTGTGCATGCACTTGTTGTTGCACTAGCCTCAAATTGCTCAATTTTAGTAGATAGTTCAACATTGAGATTTGCAAAGTTTTCATATTGTTCAAGCAAATTCTTGTATGCTTCTTGTGAACTACCTAGCTCTTCTTTTAAGGTTTTGAGCTTCTTTTGTTGACTAGTGCAAATTTTAGCATATTTAAGATTTTGTTGCACAATTGTATTATAAGAAGGTAAATCATCATCACTATCGCTCTCACTAGAGGATGAGCTTTCATTACCTCATGCCATAAGGCACACACGAGAAGAGCTTGATGATGAGTGCTTGCGCCCTTGCTTCTTGTGATGATCTTCTTCACTTGAAGAATCATCCCATGACCTTATTGATGTGAGGGCTTTGTTCTTGCATGCCTTTTTCTTTGCCTTGAGTGTGGGCTTGTTTGGACAAACTTCCACAAAGTGCCCCATCTCGCCGCATCCGTAGCATCCTCTCTTTCTTTGCTCATTTCTTTGATTGGTGAAGATGAGATCTTGAATTTGGATGGGCACACCCTTGACATTGAGCCTTTGGATCATCTTCTCCACCTTGTTGATTAATTTGATTGATTCTTCATCAAGGTCGGAGGTGGAGGAGGAAGATTGATCATCATCACTTGAATCTTCATCATCATCATCATCCTCATCTTCTTCTTCACTTGAGGAACTTGAGCTTGAGCTTGACTCAACTTTCTTGCCCTTCATCTTTTTCTTCTCACTACAAGCGAGAGCTTTGCCTTTGCTTGATGAAGATGCTTCTCCTTGACCCATCTTATGTTACATTTCAAATGCCACTAGCTTTCCAATGACAATGCCGGGGTCATGGTGCTCAAGTTCTCCATGTTGTGAAGGATGGTGATGATGCTTGCATATTTCTTTTGTGGTAGAATGGAGATGATCTTCCTCATGATGTCCACATCATCTAGCTTTAATAATCCTATTAAATGGAGCTCATTTATGATTAGATTCAATCGAGAATACATATCACGAACAAGCTCATCATCATTCATAGCAAAGGAATCATAATTTTGCTTGGCTAAACAATATTTTTGCTCACGGACTTTACTTGTGCCGTCATGGAGCTCTTGGACTTTTAACCAAATTTTATGTGCCATATTTAAGGTGAACACTTGGTTAAACTCATCCATGCTAAAAGATTCAAACAAGCAATTCTTAGCTCTAGCATTGAAATGCATTTCTTTTTCGTCACTCTTTGTGGGTTTTTTGGGATTCTTGATGGGTTTCATCCCGTCACGAGTGACTCTCCATACACCTAAATCAACCGCCTCAAGGTGACAAGCCATTCTAGCTTTATAGTATGGGAAGTTAGTGCCATCAAATTATGGAGGCCTAGCGGTATCCATCCTAACCACTCTACAATGGCGTCGGCTCAACGGCGGTTAAGCCAAAGGTCCAAATATGAGCCAACCAGCTCTGATACCAATTTTAGGACACGTGGATGCCTAAGAGGGGGGGGGGGGGTGAATTAGGGAACTTATAAAATCTAACTCCAAACTATGGCCTCTCCTTCTTACTCTAGCAAAACCTATGCAAAAGATAAACTATCTAAATGTGCAACTAAGGTTTTGCTAGTGTGTTGCTATCTCTACCGCAAAAGGAATAATATGAACAAAGTAAATGCGGAAGCTTAACGAGCAAGGTAGAGATATGCAAACTCCCGTCAATGACTCTGGTATTTTTACTGAGGTATCGAGAAGCGTGCAAGCTTCCCCCTAGTCCTCGTTGGAGCCCCTCGCAAGGAATCCCTCGCAAGGGCCAAGCTCCCAGTCGGGTAACTCCGTGGATAGCCTCGGGCCTTCCCCACGCGCAAGTGGGTCTCCGACGTGCCTTCCAGCAAGCCTCTCCTGGATGCTCCCCGCCGTCTTCACTATCAAGCTTTCGGCCAAAACGCCGCGGGCCTTGTTCCCTTCGGTACATGGTGGCGGCCGCACCACAAACGCGGTTGGTGTGATCTCGCAAGACTTCAAGCCCCTCCGATGTATAACTCTTGTGCTCGCAAGCACAGGGTGGCAAGAGGTATGCAAACCTCACTTAAACACTAGGCAAACACCTAGAGCAAGCGCATAAGCAGTGGTCTAATCAACCTAAGCACTTCGCAAAGCACTTATGCTAATCACCTAATAAAACACTAAGCACTATGCAAGTGGACATCACTAAAATGGTGTATCAACACCCTTGGTATGTTTCCTTAGCTCCACTATACTCAAATGGCTGGTTGGGGGTTGTATTTATAAGCCCCACTGAGAAAGTAGCCATTGGGGTCGAACTCCCACAAATGTGCTACTGACCGGACGCTGAATCGTCCTGACTGGACGCGTCCGGTCGTCCCGACCGTTGCAGCAGTGAACTGCCGATCGGACGCTGCCAGCGTTCAGTCGCCTGCCACCGGACACGTCCGGTCATAGTTTCGCGTGCCTAGAACCTCTCTGTACTTGATCGGATGCTAATGCCCTGTGTCCGGTCGGTTGCCGCTAGCGTTCGGTCCTCACGTCTGGTCGCTTGTCTGCTGAGCCACCGGTCCAGCGTCCGGTCCAACGTCCGGTCACCTCTGCGAGCTCGTTTCTTCGTGATCTTGCGTACGGCTTGGTTCCTATCTTCATGCTTGGACTTTTCTTGATATCTTGGGTCTTCACTTGTACTTCTAAAGTCTTGCTTGAGGTGTTGATCATCGGATCATCACGTCACCTTCGTCCAAGTGACGTCTTGCACCCTATTGGACTACAAAACAAACACTTGCAAATTCATTAGTCCAATTTGGTTGTATTGGTCATCAAACACCAAAATCCAAAGTAAATGGGCCAAGGGTTCATTTTCCTTACAGCGATGGTGATTGATGGTGTGAGGCAATGGCGGGTTATGTGTTTGGTGATTAGGGCACCCAGGCTAGGGTTTTGGGATGCGCGGGGTGGTTGCATGGGCACTAGCGCTCCTAATTTGAATGGTGGATGGTCAAGGCAAGGATGGGGTGGCATCATGGTGTGGGGCCATGGTGGCAGATGTCACCACAGCACAGCACGAGCTAGGGGAGGTTTGGAGGCCATGGATTGAGGACGTGGCACTCATCCATGCCTAGGCGGCCAATGGCTCGAGGGTGAATGGTGGTGATGCGATGGCATGGTGTTGGATCCCCTTGCTGGCGAGATGCTCTGCTCTAGGGAGAAAAAGCAAAGGGGTGCGCTGAGGGGGATGACAAGTGGGTCCCATGGGGCTTGCTTGTTGGTTTCGTTGTGAGGGGGAAAGGGGCGTGGGTGGCTAGGCTATAGCGCTAGCTGGGCCGCGCTGGCGAGCTAAGCAGCGTGGGCCCGCTGGCTGGGCCGCTGTGGTGTGGGTGCAGCTGCTGGGTTGTTTTCATCTTTTCTTTTTCCCATCTTTCTCCTTTCCTTTTTCTATTTCTAAACTGCATTCTAGGGCTTCTATACTTGTATGAGTGTAGCCAATACTTGTATACAAGTATGGGTGGGTCCACTAGGTCGACTAAGGTCCACATTTGGGCTAGAGCCTTAGAAGCTCACACAAATCAAGTTGAATTAAAAGAAGTTGGTCACAATTTTATTAACAAGCATAAATCCAAAAAGAAGCAACTCATGTTGTTAATTAAATGCATATGCTCAAACATGCTAAGTTGGAATCTACTTGTGCAACTACAAGGGTGGTTTCCTAGTTTGCACACTCACCATGCGTGGGTTTAGTTAGAATTTTTTTTAAGTTCCTATTTTTGGGTTCTTGGAAAACCTGGTTAGTTACACATGGCTTTGAGCAGAGAGCAAGGATGACATCACAACAATGACCGGCGAGCATGGCTACTCAGGTCTAATGGTGGGCCAAGCAGCACGTGGCTGAGCTCACACATGCCGGCGATGCGACGACACAATGTCTAACTCGTAGAAGCGGCGGGCCTTGCAACACAATGACTAGGCCTCTTTTTCTATGATTTATGGATCTACCTCCTTTTTCCTGTTAAATTCAATGAGCCAATGACTCATGCACAACCATGGTTGGCAAGGGAGGTGCCTCCACCAGTGTGTGTGGGGTGAGGTAGAAGAGGCTCACTAGTAGATCCGCATTGGTGCCTTTGAATCCAGTCGTCGATCAAGTGGAGGAGCAGCTTCCATTCGTGGCTCAATTTATTGATTGGTTGTATTTGTTTTGAGGTGCGATTTCTGGTTGAATTAGGATTTTATTGGTGACTTGTACTTGACTTGGAGTACAATTTGGTGTGGATTTGGGGAGTGGAGGTGCTATGATCGATCTTATCACACTTTTTTAGTCAACAAGATATTTGTGTGATAGGATGCTTATGGCTTGGACTTAGACAAATATTGACAAACTTAATAAAATCGGTTAAACTATTTTTAAATATTTGTGTGATTTATGAACTTTCTTACCTATGTAGTTTAGATATAGTTTATAGAAATCAAATAAAATTGGTTCCACTTTTTTATAATACTTGTGTGATTTATTATTTTATATTTTCAAGTTTAAGCTTGTTTGATAATTTTTAGAAAATAATGAAAGCTAATAAGTGATTTTGCTTTGGGAATTCTAAACTATTTCTGAATTCATTCAGGCCTTCACTCATTTCAAATTTAAGCTAATTTGATTATTGTTAGAAAATTAATACAAAATAATAAATGGTTTTGCATTGAGAGCCCTAAGCTATTTCTAAAACCATTTAGACCTTCTCTTATTCTTTTTGTTAAGAAAAGCCATGGTTACTACATGGGCATAGCATGGATTCAAGTAGTTGATGGTATGCGTGTATTGCATACGTTGGGGCTATGACCCTTCTCGCACCATGGCTTCCGACCCTACAGCCACCTGCCATGCATGTATTCTATTGATGTTGAAGAGGACCTCGAGCCAACACACAGCGAGGGCCTTGGACACCCAAAGAGGTTGCACATAACCTACAACACAGCAAGAACGCAGCGTAATTGACCAAACTGATCTAGAGACCGATAAGGCCGATGTAGAGCCCGTTCTTTGCTAAAAATGCTCCCGAACTTCTCCTGGGAAGACTATCGGGGAGGAGCATGTGAGGATCTCCAAGGACCAGCAAGGCCACCTAGGATGCCATCAAATCTCGCTGGGAGACGTGCCGAACAGTAGAAGGGGTAAAAGGGCAAAATGAGTTGATTGATGTGTTTTTTAGACGATTGGATAGATGGAAACTCAATCGGCCATGAACCTCTCATATTTATAGAGGGGTTGGTCTTATCCTAGTAGGAAACAAGTCTAAATCGTAATCTCTAAGTTCCCATGTCAAAAATTACCTAAAACCAACTTTTAGTTTTAACTGAGTCAGTTTCTAGAGACGAGTCGGCTGAGCCGACAGTAGGAGTCGGCTAAGCCGACTTCTTCGAGCCTGGGCAGCCCTCGTGTGTAGGATGGAGGAGTAGTCGGCTTAGCCGACTTTGATTGTTGGCTAGCCGATTGGGGGGGGGGGGGGGTTAGCTGGCCAAGCTAACTAGCTTGGCTCGCCTTCTTCTCCACGCATCTTGTTCGCTATTTTGTCGCGCTGCTTGACTCCAAATATGTCCAATATGCTAATAACTTATTCATAGTGCCTGAAATCACCATGGAACATGTTTGAGTGTCAACATATCACTACGTAAAAAACAATTTTTAGCAACAGGATGAATTTTTTGTAGGGGCGGCTGGTGATGGTGCCGCCCCTATAGTGGCATGCTCGAGAGCCCACACACCAGCCACCCCTACAAATGGAACAGCAGGGGCGGCTAGTGATACGAGCCACCCCTACAAATGTGTCTAATTTGTAGGGGCGGCTCACTCAACAGCCACCCCCGGCGTTTCTATTTGTAGGGGCGGCTGGTGATTGAGCTGCCCCTACAAATGCCCCTATATAAAATACCTCCAATTTGTAGGGGTGACTCAATCACCAGCCGCCCCTACAAATGACCCACATATAGCACAACTCTAGCACCTTCTTCCTCCTCGGGTCACTCACTCCAACCCGTGAAAGAAAGGTGGGGAGGCCTTGGGCACCTCCCAAAAATTGCTCTACTAAGGGGGGAAGGTTTTGGTCTCAAATCCTTTGGTGAAGAGGTTGTAGAAGGTAAGAAAATACTATTCCACACTTTTTTTGAAGTTTTAATGGTTGTTTAGTGAGTAATTAAGGTTTTGTTTTTCTCTCTCTTCTATGGTGCTTGAGCTACTTATGAAGCAAATTAGACCCAAGTTTGAAATGTACTAGGGTAAATTAGGGAGGGGAACAAGATCATACCCTTATTTGGTCCATGTTTCTTGATTTTAGTGAACAATTATTTAGTTTTATGCATGTTTCATGTGCATGTAGATCTAGATCTAGGGTTTGGTTTTTTTATTAATTTTGTTTTTGTAAATTTATGTTTGATAAAATTGGAGTAGGGTTTGTATGAAAGATATTAGGTAAAGTATAATTGTTGCTAATTGTTGTCTTTGAAATTGTTTTTTATAATAAATAAATATGTATTTTAATTATTTATGGATAAATGGACCATTAATTAATTTTCCTCTACCATGGTGTGTTTGTATGCTTCATGTAATTATATTAGATTTATAT
This sequence comes from Miscanthus floridulus, assembly GCF_019320115.1. Lineage (NCBI taxonomy): Eukaryota > Viridiplantae > Streptophyta > Magnoliopsida > Poales > Poaceae > Miscanthus > Miscanthus floridulus. The sequence continues at coordinate 109,948,953 of NC_089580.1, read as the reverse complement.
TCATATATATCTAAAGTATATACAATTATTCTCAAGTAATTATTAATTTGATTCATTTTTATATATATCTGAATAAGTAGTCCTTTAATATTTGTTTTGTTGTTGTTGTAAAAGATGGAGTATAGGAACTCTTAGATGTATGGTTCGTTAAGGTTCAAGGCAGGTTTCCGTGAAGAGGTGGATAAATTTATTGAAGCCGCAAAGAAGCATGCAATGACACAGTGTGGATTCATCATAAGGATACAATTATTTGCACCCGTAAAGATTGCAAGAACCATATGGCATGGACAGATGTGACTATCATCAGATCACATTTGATTATGCTAGGATTTGTTGAGGACTACACAGTATGGATTCATCATGGTGAAATGGTTATTGTTAACGACGAGGATGAGGAGGAATATGACAACGAAACCAAAGAATCCATGTCCTAATATTCAGCAGAGCTTGATGCATGAATGGATTTCGAATTTGGTAATGAACAAGGTGGTGATGTTGGTGGTTGGGATGGTAACAATGAAGGTGGTGCCAATAATGATGGTGGAGCATGTTTCGGGGATGAAGATGATTTGGAGGACATGATTCGAGCCCTTGGACCAGAGATTTTACTAAATAGCCTGAAAGGTCTAGAAAATTTGGAAAGGGTGACAAAAGCATCGAAGGAGACTGTGTATGGTGTTGAAAAGGGTTGTTCGACACATTGGACATTGCTACATTTTGTGCTTGAGCTGCTCATCCTAAAGGCTAAGTATAGCTGGTTAGACTGTAGTTTCAATGATCTATTGCATCTCCTGACATGGGTGCTTCCACAACCAAACTCAGTTTCTGCCAACACATACCAAGCGAAGAAGGTCATAAGTCCATTGACAATGGGGGTTGAAAAATCCATGCATGCCCCAACCACTATATACTTTTTTCATGGTGAAACATTCAAGTCACTGGATAAATGTCCCTGGTGTGGGGCCAGCCGGTATAAGAACAATGACCTTTACGGTGGGGACAAAGCCTCCACGGGGAAAAAGAGGAATAAGAAGGGTACAAAAAAGGTGGTACAAGAATCTTGGCCCCCAGAGGACACTCCATTAGGCAATGATGCAGAGCAGAGAAGAATTCCTACCTTTATAATGTGGTATCTACCAGTGATCGACCGCTTGAGACATATCTTCCTAAACCCTAAAGAAGCCACACTCATGACATGGTGGATGATGATAAGATTGCACACCCGGCTGATTGTAGTCAGTTGCAAAGGTTTAATGAGAAGCACAAAGAATTCAGCGATGACCCAAGGAATGTACGGTTTGGCTTGAGCACCGATGGAATGAATCCTTTCAATGAGAGGATGATCGATCACAACACATGGCCAGTGATCTTGACCATGTACAACATCCCAACATGGTTGCGTCAGAAGAGAAAGTACCTTCTCCTCACTATTCTTATTTTTGGCCCTAAACAACTAGGCATTGATATAGACGTGTTCCTCAAGCCTTTGATGCAAGAAATGGAGAGGCTATAGAGGCATGGGGAGCAGATGTATGATGCGTTCCGAAAGGAGGACTTCATATGTAGAGCAATAATATTTGTTACTACCAATGATTACCCCACGCTGTTTGATTTGTCTGGATAGATCAAAGGGAAGATGGGATGCTTGGTTTGCTTGGATGGTACTACATGGGTGTACTTGGATGCATCCAAGAAGATAGTTTACCTAAGGAACCGATGCTTCTTAAAGACAAGTCACAAGTACCGCAGCAAATTGTTCTTTAGATTTTATGACAACGCCCCGGAGATTGAACCCCCTCTGGAGAGACGTCATAACGGAGAACACGTGTATAGAATGGTGAAAAACTTACGCGTCATCTATGGAAAGAAGAATCCGGATGGGATGAACAGAGATAGAAGCACACCTCTTGTCGAAGGCGTACCTTTCGAGAAACAATTGATCTTCTTTCAGTATGTACCTTATTGGCTAGACTTGGAGGTCCCCCATGCCATTGATGCTATACATGTGCAGAAGAATGTCTTTGAGAGTCTCAATGCTACCGTGATGGACACAGGCAAGTCAAAGGATGGTCTAAAAGCATAGAAAGACATGGTGCAGCTAAACGTGATGCCACAGCTTCACCCGGTACCTGAGGCTAATGGAAAATACACTCTGCCCGTGGCGTGCTTCAACCTAACACCAAATGAGAAGAGAGCTATATGCACTTTCCTGAGGGGGATCAAAGTCCCGACTGGGATTTCAACAAATGTGAAGAAGCTAGTGTCGATGAAGGACTTGTCAATAACACACTACAAGGCTCACGATTGCCATGTGATGCTGATAGTGTTTCTACCTATTGCAATCAGGGCTGCATGTGCTACTTCTTTTCGAAGATCTCATAGAAGATGATTGACAAGCAAGAGCTGAGTGACCTACATGAATTTGTGGTGGAGACACAAAACCAACTAGAGATGTGTTTACCTCCTGCTCTTTTTTAATATAATGCCACATCTCATGATTCACATGGTTCATCACATACAGGCATTGGGCCCTTGCTACTTGCATGAAATGTGGTCCTACGAGCGGTTCATGTCGATTCTAAGTCAATACATGCATAATCGAGCATACCCAGAGGGCTCCATGATAGAGGGTTATAGTACTGAAGAAGTCATCGAGTGCTGTCAAGAGTACCTAAAAGTATAGAAAGGGATTGGTAAACCCGATTCTCATCACAAGGGTAGGCTGGCTGGGAAGGGCACTAGTGGTAGAAAAGTGTTCATCGACCATGATTACAAAGAGGTGAGTCGGGCGCATTATAGTGTCTTGCAGAGTACACAATTGATGCAACCGTATATTGATGAACACTTGGCTATCATTATGGCGGAGAGAAATGGCCGTTCGGATGATTGGGTCATGAAACATCACAAGCAACGACTAACTACATGGTTGAAGGACCAAAATATACCACCTAGAGAAACCATAGACTCTATTACCATCAGTAGGTTGGCGGAGGGGCCATCAAGACAAGTGACATCTTGGAATGCTTATGACATCAATGGGTATACGTACTATACCCATGCAAAGGATAGTAAATATGTGAACCAAAACAGCGGCGTTCGAATAGAGGCTCTCGATGGATTGTGGCAAAAGATCCAATACTTTGACATCATTGAAGAGATATGGGAACTTGACTATGGAAGGGATATAATAGTGGCCCTATTTTGATGCCGCTGGATCAAACAACACCAACTGAACGAGATCGGATTGAGAGTCCTGGACCTCGAGAATCTAGGCTACCAAGATGGCCCATGGGTGCTCACTTCATGTGTTGCACAAGTTTTCTATATGTCTGACCCACAAAGTGACCTCCCCCTGAAGAAGAAGACAAAGCATGTGGTTGTCTCTAGGAAACAGCACATTATTAGAGTTGATGGCGTTGACGATGTTGAAGCTTACAATAACTATGATGAGATGCCACTATTCACAGACTTTCCTAAGAAGATCAGTGTTGTGGAAAAGAACCTACCCAAAGACATATTGCCATGGGAACAAAAAGGTGTCAAGGGGAAAGTCGTTACAGCGGGCTAGCTAGGTGTTGAACATGGAGTGTTTATGTAAGTGTGTGTTTGTAAGACTTCATTTATGCATACGTGTGAAACTATATATTTATGTATGTGTGTAAGACTACCTATTTTTGTATATGTGTGAGACTACATTTATGCATATGTGTGAGACTACCCTTTGCAACATCCAGATGAATCTATTTGAACATCTAGTCTATTACTACTAAAACTTTATGAAATCACTTAACACTTTATGAAATGAAGAAATGACCAAAATAAAAGTAGGAGGTCTTGACGAGTTATACAACTTTTATATTCATCACCTTTACAGCTGAAATCATTTAGTGTTTAAAAATCAGGTTTGAAGCTGTCATTTTCTGAAATTCAAAATTTGAATTGTTTAAAATTATTGACAAAGATAGATGACTAGACTAAAATGATAGAGCATGATTTTAGAAAATTTTAGGAAAAACCCATCACATTTGGAGTTAGTATGAGGGAGAAAAAGTAGTTACATGTTTTAGCCATAGATTAAAAAGAGAAATCATACTTGTTCATCATTGATCATCATGAACAGTTGTGATTTTTCTTTTTAATCTCTGGGTAAAATTTGTAACTAGTCTTTCTCCCTCATACTAACTCCAAATGTGATGATTTTTTTCCTAAAATTTTCTAAAATCATGCCCTATCAAGTTAGTGTGTTGATTTGGTCATCCTTTTCATTTGATAAAGTTTGAGCCCTTCAAATTTTCAAATTTAAAAAATGACAAGTTCGAATGAGATTTTCAACCATTAAATGATTTCAGCTGAAAAAGTGATGAATACCAAAGTTGTATAACTCATCAAGATCTACAACTTTTATTTTGATCATTTCTTTATCTGACAAAGTGATAGTAAACATTGTTCACAAATCAACATGTTTCTCCTATAGTTCATGAAACTAAGAGTCATATGTGAATTTGTGAACAATGTTTACTAATACTTTGTCATATGAAGAAGTGACCAAAATAAAAGTTGTAGTTAGTGATGAGTTCAACAACTTTTATGTTCATGACTTTTATTATTGAAATCATTTAAGGTTTCAAAATCTTGTTTGAAGTTGCCATTTATTGAAATTCAAAATTTCAACTGTTCAAATTTGATCAAATAAAAATATGATCAACGTAAAAGTTGTACATATTGATAAGTTCTACAACTTTGGTATTCATGAGTTTTTCATCTGAAATCATTTACTCTTTCAAAATATTGTTTCAAGTTGAAATTGTTTGAATTTCAAATTTTGAATCGTTCAAACAAAGTCGCATGACAAGATGATAAAAATAAAAGTTGTACATGTTGATGAGTTATACAACTTTTATGTTTACAATATTTTCATTTTATTTCATTTAATGTCATAAAATTATAGTCGAAGTTTTAAAATTCAAATTTTTAATTTTTAATTTTTTGTTTTGTATATTATTTTCACTACAATTGTTTTTATATATATTTCTACATATATAGAATAATACAAAACATTATATTTATGCATATATACAATTGTTTTTATACTACTTTATGTTTTTGTGATATAAAAAATATAGATTTAATATTTTAAAAAAATAAAAAATATTTGTAGGGGCAGTTGGACTAGGAACCGCCCCTACAAATGCATTTGTAGGGGCAGTTGGATCAGGAACTGCCCCTACAAATGCATTTGTAGGGGCGGCTAGATCAGAAACCGCCCCTAGAAATCGGCCTGAGTATAAATACAAGGGCGCACGGGTGAAAACCTGTAGGGAGCTCTCTTCTTCCTCCAACGCCGTCAGGCTGCCCACTCCTTCCCCGGCGCCCCGCCGACGTCGCCTCCCGGACGTCTCCTATCGCCAGCGCCCCCTCTCTGCACCCCTAGACCTCTCTCGACGCCTACACCCCCTCCCCGCACCCACGCGCCCCCTCCCCACACCTGGCCGGTGGCGCTAGGGTTTCTGACCTTGAGGTGCCGTGGGCCTGCTCCCCGTCCTCCCATGGCCTAGGTGCGTCGGCCATCCATGCTCCCTCCCATGGCTAGCGGCCACGGTGCCTAAGCTCTTCGGTGTCCGCACTCCTTCCCTACCATCCACACCTCCAACGGCGGGCAGCCTGCACGCACCTCCACCGGTGTCCACACTCCTTCCCGTGCTCTCTGGCATCCGCGCACCTCCATTGGCATCCACACTCCTTCCCAAGCTCTTCGGTGAGTGTGTTGATGCTTTCTTCCAGCTCTTTGCACTATTTTTTTGTTTTTCCTTCAATGGCTCAATCAGCAGCAGTGACCTCTCATCATCATGGCCAGTTCATTGGGCATGTTCTCCTTGGTGGCATCGAATGGATGTGTTGTATTTAAATCTATTTGTTTTTCTTTGTATATGAGTGCTGCAGCAAGTTGCATTGGCTAGTGTTTTGGATCAGTGCTAAATTATGCCACTTCAAAATGACTTCCTTTTTTTTGGTTATGGATAGTTTCCCCTGGTAGATAGATGGTTGATTTTGAAATTAATAAAGCCTGAATTTTATCCTCTTTTTTGTTGTTGTCCATCCTTTGTACTATTATGTAGTATTAGGAGCATGAGATTCTCTCAAAGGGGAACAATGCTATGAAATCATGTGGAATAGTAATGAACAGTGTTGTATGGATACAAAAGTTGCATTGGCGTTCTTCACTTCTTCTAGGTTCCTTGAGATAACAATGTTAATGAATATTCAGTTTCGCTGATTGCTCTTTACATCCCAATTTTTTTCCCATCCATATGACCCAAACCTTTTGTCTGTGATTTTGTAAAATATCTTAGTTGTCTTTGGAAACTTAGGAAACTCAATCTCTCATAGTCACTAATCAACAACTTTGACATCAGTGTTTTTATGCTTGCGGCATGACCTAAGCACCAGTTCTGTGTTTTGTTTGAGCTTATCTATTGAAGCAAGCTAGTAATTGTCACAAAAAATAAATCAGTTTGTATTAAATCAAGCAACATCTAACAGTGTGCACATTCTAATGATAATGTGTAAAACATTGAATTTTTGAGGTGCCTCAGGTGGTGTTCCATTTTAAGCTCTTACTTGAACATATAAGTTAAACCTAATGTTTTGCAGTGGGGGATTACATGACATGCACCAAATTTTTTATATTTATTGCTAGTGCAGTCTTTCTTTACATTGAGGCATTTGGCCACTGGCATTGAGGCGACCAAAAAACGACATGCACCTAGGCATTGAGGCGACCCACTGGCAGGATTTGGCCACCAAAGTTGTTCTACACCTTACTTTTATCATTGCAGCATGTAAATTGTCTAGGTGGGTAGTATTTGGGGAGTTCCCTGAAGAATGTGTAGAGGGGAGGGTAAGATTTGGGTAAATGATTTTTTGTGTATCATGCCTGTTCTGTGTCCTGTAGGCAGAGTTTGGCCAAAGAATAAATGATATTGCGAAAAACAGAGCTATGTTTGAAGCATGATAAGGGTGCTTTTGGTAACTATCTTCGATGTTGCCATCTCATGTGACCCAGCTGTAGAACTATTTACCATAGGGACAGGTTCTTGTGTGTGTAGAGGGCACAAGGAATCTCTCATGTAGTTGGCATGACATCCTAGTGTTAATGTTTGCCTTCATAGCACTCTTTGCACTACACCTAGCCTCACATTTTTTTACTGTTAGCCTTGCTATTTTCCATTGCTATGATATGTTTTGAAATGTTGTTCGAAATCATTGATTTGCCCATGTACCAGTGACATATGTGCTTGCTCTTGAATTTAACATGTATTCAATTAATCAGTCTTTACTTCAATTTCCTCTGTTTGTTAGATGCAGTACATTATACCATGAACTAGTTGCCAACTAGCACACTGGCAGGAATTGTTCTAGCGTGCTTTAACAATGTATTATACATTGTATCACCAGCATCATCATTATGAACTACTACCCTTTCCACAGTGTTGTGCAGCTAGAGCAGTCTATGGCTTGTCATTTTTATAAGCCACTACAGCTTCGTGTTCTTGTGAGAAAAAACCTCAACTTGTTTAATTTTTAAATTTTGCATCTGGTTCAACCTTCTATATAACTGGGCTTGTAAATAACTGCAAATTCAACTTTCCTACCTAATTTAATGGACTATAAGTTCACACATTTCTTTGTTAGTTCTGCGTGTACATGAAAGTTCTACGTAGCTACCTGTCACATTGCTGGTTTCTCTTCCAGTTTGTTAAAATGAAAACTTCATAGTACACCTTTTTCTTGGGAACATAGATAGTTGTCTTTCTATAATAACTGCTAGTCTCTTTTATGTTTTGAAACCTTTTTCTTGGGAACATAGATATTTGATTTTTATTTTCATTGCTTGCTGGCTGTCCTCCTCTCTCTACTTACTACTACTGCTACTTATTATCTTCTCCTAAATATTGTTGCTTTCCTAACTATGGCTGCTGGCTGTTGGTTGGTCTCCTACAACTCTTATTACAACTACTTGTTGTCCTACTACTTCTCTACTACTCCATAGTCTCTACTCTCTACTACTATTCTCTCTTACTATGTGGCTGGTGGCTACTAATCTTCTCTGTACTTGCTGTCTGCTCCTAGTACTTGGTGGCTACTAGCTAGCTGCTCCTACTACTACTTGCTACTCCTACTACTCCTCTCTCTACTTACTACTATTGCTACTTATACTCTTACTACTAGTGGCTGCTGGTTGGTCTCCTACAACTCCTATTACTACTACTTGCTACTCCTACTACTACTATACTGTCCTCCTGCTCTTCTCCTACTACTCTACCACTCCTCTTCTACTACTACTCTCCTCTACTCCACTCTACTCCTCTCCTCTCCTAAGTAGTTGTTGTTTTTTTGCTACTTCTACTACTTTCCTACTACTACTGTTTACTACTTCTACTTCTATCTTCTATCAACTACTTGTACTTCTATCAACTAATTCTACTACTTCCCTACTACTATTGTCTACTACTTCTGATTGTCTGATCTACCTATCAGGTTCGGAAGATATTAAGCATATGATGTTCATGTGTGATTGAGCAAAGTCAGTATGGTAGCTGCTGCTTTTTTGGGAAGCAACACCTACTTTTTTTTGCCAAATCTCCCCTCTCCTCTATTTTTGCCACCTTTCCTATCCTCTATGTTTGGGAAGCAGCAGCTACTTTTTTTTACACCTTTTCCTCTCTATGTTTGTTAAGCAGCTGTTGCTTTTTTTTGCCAAATCTCCCCTCTCCTCTCCTCTCCTTTGTTTTGTCGATGATGAAATAGTCTAAGTCCATACATTATATGAAATATGAGCTGATGATCAAGAACTTGTAAGGAACTTGGCATCATTAGCAGTCGCCCCTACATTACCTTCTCCTCTCTTCTCTGTTATGATGCCTTGATGCTCCAAGTTCATGATCAAATGATGATTGACATGTTTTTGAGGCCTCTACTACTGCTACTACTCATTTTTTTGATATATTGTTGTTTTATAGGACTACTTTGGTTTATAGACCTTTTTTATTTCTTATACCTTCTTGCGTGCCTAAAGCACACTTTCTTGCATCTATTAGAACAAAGCATGAAATAATATCGCGGACACCAAACAGTGTAGCCTGATGCCCCGAGCATGATGAGCAGCCAACCTATGAGGAGCAAGCACTAGAGGACCAGCTAACTCAGGAGCAGTTCGATAACAAGTTAGAAAAGGATCTAGAAGTGATGCTTACTCAGGAGCAGTGTGATGAGGAGGAAGGGGGAGCAGAAGGAAGAGTAGGAGAGGCAGCTGAAGGTGAAGAAGAAGAGGATGATGATGATGATGACTTAGAAGAGGGATATGAAAGTCCTGAGGATCCTTTCCCATGTGAAGCTAGAAGGAGGAAGATTTGGACAAGGATTTTGACCCAAATGAGGAGATAGGGAAAAAGCCTTAGCTTGTAAATTTTGCTAAAACTTTGGCTATGTTACCTATGCTAACACTTTGACCTATCGTATATACAGGTCCCTCCTAAAACTCAGAAAAGACAACGTTAATGTCCGTGACATCTCGCTAGACAAGACAGAGTAGAGGAAAGGAGAGCAAAGGCAACAGCCACGGAGATAGATCATGATGCCTCTGCTCCACTACCTCAAGACACAACCACAACTACCAAGCCTAAGAGGAAATGAGGGGATAGAAAAGGAAATCTATATCTAGATAAGGCATACTATGTGATAATAGAGGTCAGGCTAGCAGGGGAGATCCTTGAGCTGAAGGAATTAAGAGGACGATTCCATAATACGATCAGGGCCCTAGTAAGAGATAAATTGAACCCAGCAATCCCTAACTAGAAAGAGGTACTAGAGAACAAAAAGAATGAACTTTGGGATAGGCAGCTAAAGCTCAATTTTAGATTTCTAGAGGGTAAGCACGAATTGGTAAAAAAATGCTTTCAGGATGATGGGAGAGTCATTCCAACGTTGGAGGTCAGAGCTCAACACGAAGTATATCCAAAAGGGGTTAACTCCCTTCAACGAGTTTGACAAAATAACTCCTAGTCAATGGGAGGAGCTCATGGCTCAAAAGACTTCACCAGAGGCATTGGAGCTCAGTGCCCATAACACCAAGCTGGCGAAGAGGAACAAACACCACCATCATCTAGGCCCTGGTGGCTACTATGTTAAGGAAGAGCAGTTTAGGAAGATGGACAAAGAGGCCACAGCTGCTGGGAATATCGATGTGACAAATTTGAAGGTACGCTCAAGGAATTGGATATATGCGAGGAGTACAGAATCATCTAGCGATAATCTTAAGTTTGATAAGCCAGAGACCCAAGAGGCAGTATCAAGGATACTGAAATATGCTTAAGATAAGGAGAAGGGCTCATTCAATCCTTCTAGAGAGAGGGATGAGCTTAGCCTTGGCTTGGGAAACAAGGAGCACATAGGCCGCACCAGGGGGCTAGGGAAAAGGACAACCTGGAAGCAAGGATTCAAAGAGGACAGGCACATGTACAAGAAACATGGCAGAGACTGGGAGACTAATCTTAAGCTCCAAGTAAAGGCTCTAGTTGTGAATGCGCTGGAGGAGTAAGGACTGTCTACGGAGCCATGGACATTAGTGACGTTGCTGGGAGAACTGGCATTAGTTGGTAGCCCTCCGAAAGTTCCTAGCAGCCAAGGTTCCACTATAGCCACAACCCTCACGATCACATATGAGAACCAACTAGTCGCACCTTGGTGTTTCTCAGTGGCTGGCAAACACTATGATGGAGATGGCAACGGGTGTGGCACATCGTCTCGGTGGCTGACACCACAATAATAAGATACCGCTGGACTACACTAGGGTCAAGGTGCATACCGTGAAGCCTAAGTTCATGCAGTGGAGGATAGACTATGCAACTCCTGAGGGCTAGTGTTACTTGGAGACGTTATGGGGCAGTTCATCCTCTAGCACAAATAGGACATTATATTGACTGCTTCTTCGCTGCCTCCCCCTCTCCCAAATTTGGAGCAAGTTGTTGAGGTCGGGGAGATATTTTCACCATCTCATGACCACCACATTTCTAAGATGCCACATTCTTCCTCGCCTCCTAGCGAGCAGGTGCCTGATGAGATGCCACAACCTTCTCTAGCTCGTACCGAGCAAGTGCATGATGAGATGCCACAGTCTTCTCAACAAGCACAATCGATACATGAACAATGAGTGCCTCCTAAAGAAGGTGATGCACAAGAATATAAGGATGTGCCTGAATGGGAACTTCGAAAGAAGCATCCAATCACCATAAGGCCAGTTTATGTTCCGATGAAAGATGTCTCATCGGTGTCCAAGTGGTATTCCCATGACTAGTTCAAGCTTGAGAACCAAGTTAAAAAAGTCCCATCATGGGGTTCTGAGGAGGCCGTCACTAGCAAACTCCACCAAACTACAAAGTAGTATCCAAATGTTGATGCCATTAAATGGTCAAAGGATTGTTCGAAAACATATGAAAGAGGCAAGCCCTTCCTACCAAACCAGGACATCCAGCGCCTACCACTTGGAATGAGAAGGTTCCATGATTGGTACTTGCGTGTTCTCCCAACGAGCATAGACCTCATATAAGCATGCTTCCCCACTGGCACATTTGGAAGCCCAGCTAGGAAAATTGTCTTTCACTTCAATGACATGCACACATGCTTTCACCTAGGAGAAATGGAGATGAATCTAATTCGCACGTGGTGCCTATAAGTCCTTGTCCTCCTGATATGATATGAATGCAATCTTTGAATTTTGTTGTAACTAACCCACGCTGTGATTTGTAGAATGCAAATGCACATTGTCAAACAAATGCCAAGTGTGAAAGCCGAGTATCTAGACCCGCAAGCTATAGCCCAAACAAATTTTAATTACCCTAAATGGTGGAAACTGGATGCCAAAGAGCTAGCTACTGCAAAGACTCTTCGGGAGAAAGAGCACATCCGTACGATGAAACTAAGGGAAGAGTCCCTTAAGGTTGCGGCATACATTGCCCTGGCTTTCAAAACTCTCCAACAACACTCTACTATATGGCTACCATACAACTTTGAGTAAGTTTAACTCTATACTTAAAGCTTTGTTCGATATATTTTATTCAATGCAAAAGAGCTTATCTAGTTCTATGATTAAATCCATGCAGCAACCACTGGATTTGTATAGTCGTCAATGTCGGGAGGAGCATGGCATGGGTCTTTGATTCAATAGATAGGGACCCGGTGACATACAAAGACTTCATATCGATTCTCAAGACATATACATATCGACAATCCTCATTAGCTTATATGTTTGTATACATACTTGTAATGTTCACTTTTGGATACTAACAAGTTGTATTTGCTAAAATAATTCGAATAGGGCATTTAGGTTCTATGTCACTAATCATCATGGAAGGCATGATCCAACAAAGAAGGAAAAGTTGGCTATAAAAACACTATGTGCGGTAAGTGTAACTTCTTCAGTACTCCATTACATGGCTGTCAAAAGCATTACTTAACATTTTCATATGCAAAACACACAGTGCCCCAAGAAGAAGCCTGGGAGTGTACATTGTGGATACTATATATGTTCTATGATGAGTAACACCGGTGCTTACAGGAGACACCCCTTAAGGGTAAGTTTGAACCTCTTCACCCATAGTATAAAAACTTCATACATGGTATGAAATACTAAACCAAAACTTGTTCTCTTGTAGTGGAAAAAAGAGAAAGGAATGAAAAGAGACCCATACAAGGAAGACCAACTCTTAGAGCTCATCGACAACCTTTGCAACTTCATATTGGACCAGATTGTACATGTCAAAGACGCCTACCATGACCGAGAGTCTGACTTAGGTAGAAATCCTCAGTACCAACACCTTCATGAGACTAAAGGGCTAGCTCTAGGACGTTGATAACAATTTGTGTGGAATTTGTACATTTAATGATGGATTGTATATATTCTTGTGAATTGAACTTGTAATTGTAGTTTATATAATACTCTGGTGCTTGTAGTCTAAGGGGTTCGAAACGCTGGTCGTGGGGTGTTTGGCAACGTGAACGTCGTTCGGAATGTTGGTCACGGGGCGTTCAGCAACACGAACGCGGTTCAGAATGCTAGTCGCGGGGCGTTCGGCAACGTGAATGCGGTTCGGAACATTAGTCGCAGGGCATTCGGCAACGTGAACGCTGGATGGAAAATGCAGAAACAAACAGTGTTCTGGTCAAATTTGAATCGTAAATTTGAAAATTTTTGGCGGGAAAATGTACTGTAAGGGTGGTTCTAGATTGAACTGCCCCTACAAACAGGTATTATATAGGCGGCTAGTACTATAGCCGCCCCTACAAATAGGTATTATAGAAGCGGCTAGTACTACAACCGCCCCTACAACCAGCCGCCCCTACAAATCTATTTGTAGGGGTGGCTAGTAATACGAGCCACCCCTACAAATCGATTTGTAGGGGCAGCCTGAGAACCACCCCTACAAATGCATGATTTGTAGAGATGGTTCGGTAGGGGCGGCTGGCCAAACCGCCCCTACAAAGGGTTACAAGCCGCCCCTAAAAATGGTTTCTGTACAGTGTATGCCTCCCTATTTTTAGGTGAATGATGCATGAACCTGAAAACATTTAATCAAACAAAATAAAACCAAACAGCGATGATACCCATCTCATCGGCTGCTCAGTGACTAAGGGCGATGTATACATTGGCCATTTTTGTTCTAAAGGCGATACATGTATCGGCCATTGCTTGGAGAGCACTTAGGCTTCTTGCTAAACACTTGGAAAATACTTTTTCAAGTACCTCCCATTGATTGCTCTTGTGAGACGTTCACCTTGCAATGTCTCTGGTAGATAGGAATTTCCGAATCTGAGTTTGATCACTTTGTAAGGACACTTCCAATTTGGTGACCACTTGCCAAACTGATTGCTCTTAGATACAATTGGTAGTATGTTTTTTCACACTAGTTCTCCCACTTGGAAGGATTTGCTCTTGACTTTTCTGATTATACGCCTTGGCAACTCTAGCCTTGTCTTTCTCTATTTCCTTGAGAGCCTTTAATCTCACATCGGTCACCTCATCGATATTATCCATCATTAAATCATGATATATAACAGCAGATAGATCATTTTGTTTAGCAAGGCTATATGCATCCAAATTCACCTCGATGGGTAACACGGCCTCTTGACCATATACCTGCTCAAAAGGAGTAACTTTTGTAGCACCATGCCTTCAAATGTGATGTGCCCACATAGGTTTAGACAAAACTTCATGCCACTTCCTTGGGTTCTCCTCAATCTTCTTTATAATAAGCTTGATCAAAGTCCTGTTACTAGACTCAGCCTAGCCATTAGCTTGAGCATAGTATGGAGATGAATTGAGCAACTTGATCTTATATAATTCAACAAATTTCCTCACCTCCTTGGACACAAATGATGTCCCTTGATCTATAGTTAATGTTTGAGGGATGCTGAATCTATGAATAATATGCTCAGTGATGATCTCAATTACCTCCTTGTGTGTCATATTCTTCAAAGGAACTGCCTCAGTCCACTTGGTAAAGTAATCTGTAGCAACCAACACAAAATGGTGTCCCTTTGAAGATGGGGGATGAATGTGGCCAATGAAGTCTAGCCCCCAACCATGAAAAGGCCATGGTTTGATGATAAGATGAAGCATAGCAGGAGGCACAAATTGAACATTTCCAAGCCTCTAGCACTCTTCGCATCCTTTATAGTAACAAAAGTAACTGGCCATCATAGTAGGCCAATAAAAACTGGCTCTACGCAATAACTACTTCATCTTCAGGGCCAATTGATGCGTACCACAAATGCCTTCATGGACTTCTCCCATAGCCACTCTTGCTTGATTAGATCCTAAGCACTTAAGTAGCAAATCTTTGGCGGTTCTTCGATAGAGCTCATCATTAGGCAACACATATTTGAAAGCACTCCACTAAACACCTTTATCAATTTTAGCACTTGGATTACGTAAATATTTCAGCAAGGGAGTCCTCCAATCTTCTAAATCATCCTCAACATCACTAGAAGTTACATCAGTCCGATTTGGTAGCTTCTCGACCCAATTGACTAGACTAGTCATAGGGTAGTCGGCTGAGCCGACTTGGCTAGATCAGAGAGGGAGTCGGCTGAGCCGACTAGGTCAATCGGCTTAGCCGACTGGTCTATACCTACATAAGAAAAATTGAAAATTTCATGCATTGGCTGTTCTTGAATATAAAAATTATGTCCACCGATATCATAGCTAGATGCTTGTTGGGCTAACATGTTGGCCTTTTGATTTTAATGACTCAGAATATGCCGAATTTGTAATTTAGCAAAATAGTCAATAATTTTAAGGCCAGCATCAAGACAAGTTCTAACTGATCCTTCTAAACACTAAAATTCACCAGCATCTTGTTGTACCACCAGCAAAGAATCACCATAATCTTCAACATGTTTTATTTCCATGGAACACAACAAGATCAACCCAAATAAGAGAGCTTCATATTCGGTTTGATTGTTGGTACAATAGAAATCTAATTGGTTTGACATTCCAATTTCAGCACCATTGGGAGAAACAAGAATAATACCAACACCTTGGCCATCTTTACAAACCGATCCATCAAAGTATAATTTTCATGGAGTAAAATTAAGGTAATTGACTTCATCATCTAAATCAATACCATGCTCAACAATAAAATCAGCAAGAACTTGACCTTTCAATGTTTTCAATGGTTCAAATGTCAAGTCATATTCAATTAGTGTGTATGCCCATTTGCTTATCCTTCCACGAAGAATTGGCTGATATAACATGTGCTTTATCACATTGGCCTGACAAACAACAACACATGTACTAGACAATAGATAATGTCTCATCTTAGCAAAAGTATAGTAAAGTGACAAGCATAATTTTTCTATATGGGCATACTTTGTCTCGGGATCAAGAAGACGGCGACCAAGACAAGCAATCACATATTCTTTACCTTCGCCTTCTTGAGTCAAAACAACCCCAATTATCTTTTCTTCGGCAGCAATATATAATTTGAAAGGAACTCCTCTTCTAGGTGCATGAAGAACCAGTGGTGTTGATAGATATTCCTTTATCTTCTTGAATGCTTCTTGTTGCTTTGCCCCCCAAGTGAATTTAGATTCATCCATCAACTTTAATATGGGGGTGAAAGGAATAATTTTCCTGGACAAGTTAGCAATAAATCTACTCAAGTAGTTCACCTTCCCAAGGAACTTTTGCAAGTCCTTCTTGCATGTAGGCACCTGAATTTTCTTGATCTTTTCTATCCTCTTGGGATCAATCTCTATGCATTTATCATGAATAATAAAGCCTAAGAACTTTCTAGCCGATACTCCAAAGGCACATTTCAGCGGGTTCATCTTCAATCCATAGCAGTGCATCCTCTCAAAAGCAAGACAAATCAACCAAATGAGATTTATGGGCAGTCAATTTAATCACAATATCATCAATGTATACCTCCATAATCACCCTAATTAGATCATGGAAAATCAAATTCATAGCTCTTTGATAAGTAGCACCTGCATTCTTTAGCCCAAATGTCATCACAACCCACTCAAAGAGACCAACAAACCCAAGACATATGAAGGCCGTCTTAGACATGTCTTCCTTGGCCATAAAAATCTAATTATAACCGGCATTACCATTAGGAAAGCTAACAACCTGGTGTCCTGAAGCATCATTGATAAGCATATCGGCTAAAGGTATATGATATTCATCTTTCGGAGTAGCTCTATTCAAATCTCTAAAATCAATGCAAACTCTGTTCTTCCCAGAATCATTTTTCTCAATAGGCACAATGTTAGAGACCCACTCTTCATACCTGCATGGCTGAATAAACCCTGCTTGCAACAACCAATTAATATCCTCTTTAATCTGGTCATAGATTGTAGAATTGAAGTGACGGGGGTGTTGCTTGAATGTCCTGAATCCTTTCTTAATGGGGAGCCGATGCTCAACAAGCTCTTGGCTCAATCTAGGCATCTCTGTATAATTCCATGTAAAACAATCAAATATTCCTTGAGAAGTGCGATCACTACCACAGAAAGCTAATCACCACCGGCTCTTGAACCCCAATTACCGATGGTTTTGGCCCCTGTTGGTGTATGTCGGTGGTGATCGGTGACCTTTATCTCCTCCAGTTGTGCGCCGGCAATGATGGTACTTTACCACCATCAGCCTAGCATACCATATGGCAGTGACAACATCTTACCATCGCCAACCCAGCGTACCATCCGACAGTGATAATGTGTCCTTCGACGCTGGTCTAGTGTACCATCCAGTGGTGATGATGCGTCCATCAACGTTGGCCCAGTGTACCATCCGGTGGTAATGATGCATCCATCGTCCTTGGCTCGACATGCCATTCGTCGGTGATGATGCCTCCATCAACGCTAGCCCAGCATACCATCTGGTGGTGATGATGCCTCTATCAAAGCCGGACCGGCATACCATTCGGCGGTGATGGTGTACCTATCATCGTTGGACCAGCATACCAACCGACAGTGATGACGAGAACATCAATGCTAGTCCGCCGTACCATCTGGCTGTGGTGATGGGAGCATCAACACCAGACTGGCATACCATCCAGCTCTGATGATGAGAACATCAACGCCAGACCAGCGTACCATCCAGCTGTGATGATGAGAACATCAACACTGGACCAGCGTACCATCCAGTGGTGATGTAGGTGCCAACGCATGCGGTCGATGTTCCCTCTAGCAGTAATGAGGGGCGGCATCACTACCGCTATTGTGTTTGTTCCGGTAGTAATGTTTTGTCCATTACCGTCAGTGTTACCACTGTGGATCATTATTGTTCACAATACATTATAACACCAAAAATAATATAGAAATTTCATGGCTTACGCATCGCCAGCAACATATATAGATAGAAACAATGTATTGTATCCAAACATACATCACCACTGAGACACAAATATCCATACAAAACGACAGCGACAAACATAGTTTTCAACCATAATGACATAATGTCTAGCATCCAACAACAGTGAATATATACTTTTTAGAACACTAGCACCTTGATTAGAGAAGGTGATGGACTCCCTTGGTGTTGACGACTTGGTGCATAATGAAACCGGAAAGATCTTCTTGGAACCTAGATATATCCAAATCAGTCAGCTCCATTGTAGATGACACTTCAGTCTAGAACGCAAGAAAAGGGTGAAACACAGTTAAGAAAAGCTTTGCTACACACTCTAAGTATGTCATGAGGTCGTCCAAATTTACTAAAGGGGCCGAGGGGCCAAACCTATGAGTCGGAGAGAGCATTGATGAGGCTGCGCATGTAATGCATGACATAGAACCCATAGAGATCATTGCCCACAGGCTGCATTAGGATCAAACTGACCGATACTACTTGAAACCCAAATCTGCCAAGCTCATGATGTTTCTTGGACTTTGGCATCAACTTCTCGTAGGCCCTGTGTGATAAGTTGATGACAGCGACATAAAATGATAAAAGCTATGTAACAAATAATCTTATCAATGCTAATGTAGTAGTAGCTTGTCTTACTTGTTTAGTGCCTCAATGAAGGGATGGATGTAATCTAGTTGGCTCCCTCAATAGTCATAAACATTGACAATGGTCCTCTCTACATTGATGTCAAGAAGGACATGATGGTTGTCGCTGCATTCACAATGCCACCACTAGTTCCAATTAGGTTCAACCCTCAAATATGTAATGGAGTAGAAAATTAGGCATTTACAACAAACTTGCACACAGTTGTAGGATAGAAGTATGATGTGGGATTTGTTGAGATAGAAGCTCTTTGCCAATTCATTGATGGTGCTGGTGTACTTTAGTATCCCATGATAGCATAACACTGGGTTCAAGAAGCCTATTTGAATCTGTTGCGCACTGCAGAAGTCTGCCTCCTTCCTACAAAACAATGTGTAGTTGTTAGAAACTCAACTCGAAGCTATAAAATGCATGGTGTACTAACTAGATATACATGGTCCACAAGCTAATGATATGAATGTCGAGGGCCAACTTTTGGTAAAATTGAGACAATTCCTTGAACTAAATCCACAATGAGTCATTTGTTCCCTAGTAAAACTGTTTATATAAAATTCTTGCACCAAACCCAACACTACATTGACCTTTGTACCAATTACACACATCCCACCCTCTCAGTCCTAATTTTAGGACTTCTCCGGGAGCCACCAGATCACCCTTAGCCTAAAACTACCATACAGGTGGCTCCTCCTCTCTATCCCATCGAAGCTCAGCATCTGCAAGTTCTTCCTCTGTTGTTGTGTTTTCTTGCAAGTTTTGAGATGGTTGAGTTGTAGTCCTAGTGGATGGACTAGTCTTACGAGTCTTGGGTCATATCGGTTCCTTTGCCGATGTGTTTTCTTGCAAGTTCTAAGATGGTTGAGTTGTAGTCCTAGTAAATGGACCAGTCTTATGAGTCTTGGGCCATAGCGGTGATGAAATACTTGGTTCCCTATATTGGTGTGAGTGTTCTGAGTCTTCGTCATCCATATCATCGTTGGATTCGGAATCCAAGCCAAAGGATATGTAGCGTTTGTGCCAAAAAACTTGGCAACCCAAGTTCTCCCCAGTGTCTTCCTATCCTCATCCTCTAGGTGATCTAACTCAACTGCACGGTACCTGGTCTTAGTTACTACATCAATGGTCACCTTGGAGTACCCTACAGGCAACATATGGTTCTACAGCACATCCCCTGCTTTGCCACAAGGATAGGCAAGACCTTGTGCCACCTTGGTCTTATAGAACTTCTCTTGCATGTATAGGTTGCAAGGTATTGGCTCCATGATCTTATCATCGGGGAACATGAGACATGCATGGTTGAGAGGAAGTGATGTGCATCCATAGCTACTCTATACCCAGTCTAGGCTAATGACTCGACCACAGCATCCTCATCGAGTGCCGAAGGACAGTTCTTCATTCTACCCTCAAGCTCTTGAAGAAAATGTTGATTGTTTTCTTTCATTTCTTATCGAATAGCCTCCATCAGACGTTGCATCTCCAATTCTTTTTGGGCATTCCTCCTCATACGACTTCTGTACGTGGAGATGTCATCTGCGAAGGAAAGCTCCCATGGAATAAGTCTAAAACCTCATGTACAACCTGGATGCTCTTTATTTCCTAGTGCCTACGTCAACTGATTATTCTCCCTATTAGGCTTGAAAGTACCATTAGCAACTTCCTCATGGACTTCCTTCACCCTTTGTGCTAGTTCCCCGGTTGCAGCATCCAGATAACTTAGGGAGCCATCTAGGTTGAAGGTAACCCCCTCCCAAGAAGGAACCTTACAAAGCAAGGATCCTAGTCAAATGCATAGACCGTAACACCGCTCTAGGTCAGCTCCTCCTCATCCTGTTCCCAATCTCAAATTTTCCTCATGTAGCCATGCAAGCCGGTGCAATGCGGCTTCCTATTTTTGCGGGAGTTGATCGTATTTGCCTCACTTTGTTCCTTCGCCTCATCTGATTCCTTCCAACTCACAAAAATCACTCCAACTCTTGCTGATGTGGGTATTTATGCCATTCTGGCTTGATGCCCTTCTTTACATAGTTTTTGTTCAGGTAGTACCTAAAATACTTGAATGAGTTGCCCATGATAAAGAATGCCTGATCCTTTGTAATCTCTTCATCAAATCCAGCAGGAAACTCAAACAGGTCCTTCAACTTCTACCAACAAAGTTCAATTAGACTAGATGGAACCACCCATTCGCTATCCTTTTTATGCCAGTACCTATACTTGATGGGTATGTTGTCCTTCACTAACACCCTGATGGCCGTCTTGTATGGCCCCATGACACCAACTGACTCAATGGGTTCTCTGGCCAGATCCACCAAGGTGATCACATGTTTAGCACCGCTGGGCAAGGTGGCCAACTTGCTTGGCCCTCGCTTAGCCCAGCACCTAGCTGGCCTATCTGCTATGTGTTGATGGTAGTAAACAACCATTATAAACCATCAATAAAACATGTATAAGGGCACAATTGTGATCACCAACAAAGGTCTAGGGGTTTAAACTAATAAATTCCATGAGTTTTAGTGAATCTATATTTTTTGTAGGGTTTACCTAGAAAACCATCAAGGTGGACCTACATGTTAGAATTAATCATGCTTATCCACTGCAAAATGGGCACCAAAAGGTTCTAGAGGATTCTAGAGGACACCACACCAAAGCAGGAGCCGAGGGGCTACCAGGTGGGGCCACCTAGCCCACCTATAGGATGCCCAGCCCCTAGGCCCACCTATTAGCCTCTACGTCGCAATGTTAGTTGTCCACTACCTCCTAGGTTGCATCTATGCCATCCTTTAAGTCAGTTTGATCCAAGGGTTCACGATGGACGCTCTGGCCTATATATATCAGCCCCTACTCTCCTTCCTCAGGAGATCCCTAAAACCCTAATTCATATCTTTAGGATCAGAGCCAACAATTAAGAGAAGATTAGTCCTCCATAGGATCTAGTCTTATAAATAGAAATAGTGAGATAGAGAGTGAGGGAAGAGTTTGGAGGAGGTGCTGGCCTATCGGTGCTCACTCTACAGCTTTTATCTTGGTGGATCCAAGTTCTACTTGGGCTTTCTTTTGAGATTTCTCTGGTAATCAACATCTGATTCAAGTAAGTAATTGTTTATATTGTTCACCAGGATCACAACTCTCTTTTTGAGTGCTTTAATCTATAGATGCTCTATGTTAAAGTATTAATCATAAATGTAATCGTGGTGCTTAGACTTGGGTTAATCGTGGAGCCCCCCAGCATTCCAAAATGTCATAAATCGTGTGTGACATAAGTTCTATATAGCCTGTACTATATAGCAGCATCAATCCTTTGTAGTCCACCTCCCATCTGTAGGGGCACGTAGGACGTGGTTGCGAAGGAAAGCATCCTCTACTGTTGTCTTTCCCTAGTAATGTCCCTGGTTGAATAGTAGAAGACATAAGCTTACCCCAAGTCAGAACTAGAGAACCTTAGTTGTCATCTACGCTCCTATTTATCCTAACCTTGTTGCTACCCCTAGTTAAGTTAGACCATAGTTAGTCTCCCATGTTTTCCTATGGATACGATACCTGGAATACCTCCGGGTGAAAGCTACAGCGGTATTCGTGTGCTTGTGGATTTATCAATGTGCATTAAAATATACCAACAAGCTTTCTAGCACCGTTGCTGGGAAAATGGTTGCTGAATTAACTACAAGCCTAGCTTAACCTTTTATCTTTTATTCTTTCTCTTGTTTTACTTTTTCATTTAGCTTGGATTCCACTCCTATCTATCAATATGCTAAACCCACGAGCGCAAGCCTAAAGCTACCAGAATCCTCAAACCCTATCATAACACCTGGTTATGAGCTATGCCTGTATTTAATAAAACTAATTTGGGATAAATCCTTCTTAGGAGAAGGCGATGAAAACCCATACTCACACCTACGGGAGTTTGAATAGACCTATGTGTGCTTGCATATCACTGGCATGTCTGACAAAACCTTAAGATGGAAGCTATTCCCGTTCTCTTTGATGGGAAGAGCTAAACAATGGTACAACCTAACCGTAGGAAGTATGCAAGGAGATTGGGAAACATTATGCTCTAAATTTTGTTTATGTTTCTTTCCCATCTCAAAAGTAGTCAGCCTTCAAAAAGAGGTTCTGAATTTTAGACAACTAGAAGAAGAATCTCTTGGTACATCATGGGATCATTTTAATGAACTTATCATCACTGGCCTGGACCTTGCCATTCAAGACCCTATATTTCTTCAACATTTTTACATGGGTCTTAGCAAGGATTCTAGGGAATCCCTTGATGCAGCCTCTAGAGGAGCTTTCCTACATTTGTCTGCTAGTGAAGCAAGGGCTATGCTTGATAGAAGTAGTGGAAAGACTCCCTGCACTATCATTCATTATGAACTCCTCCAAGAAGAGAAGGAATCCTATTCGAAACAAGAAGAGGGAGTTTTGATAGCCAAATCACAACCACTCCGATCCCAAGATTTAGCTATCAATCCCGAACCACCAATACCCCAAAATCCCCCAAAAGAAGGAATTCCACCTTTGGAAATCCCTGTTGAGATTAAGGTTGACCTCTTTGGTGCTGATTTTGGGAGAGCTAAATTCTCATAAGAGACCTTCAAGCGAATATAATTCAAATCCTCTCAAGAAGGGATCTCTTAGAAAGCATCCTCATTCCCATGTGGGACATTGGGAAGAATTTAAGGATGGCATGTCTAGTGATGCCATAGAAGGAGAGCCAAGCCATTTAGAAGTCACTCCTATCCTCTCCCCTTCTATACCCACATTAGATGTCTTATTTGAACCCATCTCTTTCTCCTAAGTCTCATGATGACCCTAGAAATCCATTAAGACAACCAAAGAATAGGAATCATGAAGACCGCAAGGATGACCAAGAAGAGCAACGACAATGGATAGAATGTATTAAGAATTGGCTAGAATGTATTAAGAATTCATATGCCGTTGCTAAAGATTGGATGGACAAGGACGAAGCCTTATGGGTAGAATCCAAACTTGGCTTAGATCCAAACGGTGAGCTTAAATCAACCTCTTTAATAAACATGACTCATCCAAATTTGGAGGAGGCCTTAGAGAAGATCACCCCAAGAGTCTCCAATCCAAGGAAAATATTGCACATTCATGAAGAAACAACCTTGGTTCTTGAAAAGGAAGATGACATCGATGAGCATGGGAGTTATTTCATGAACACCTTATCAAATCCATGCTCACATGAGAAATCTCCTGAATCAATTGGTGTCTCCAACATTGCCACACACGAGATCTACAACCCCCTCGTACTCCCTATTTAGAAAACTATTGAATGGGTGGTTGTAGATGCATATGTTTATCATAAATATTGCAAATCTCATTGGCATGAATCTTAAGATAGGCAACCTAAGATTGGTGTTGGAGGGGAAACCACTTCACCAATTAGAAACACAATTTGAAGGTTTCCCAAGGACGATCTTCTGTCCTAAAACAAGCACTTTTGGGAGATAACATGAGCTTTTACTTTTTTCTATAATGCCCTTGTGAAGTGAGCATAGAAATATAATTATGAGCATATTCCTTCGGGTATTTTTGTCACTAACCATTCCAGGTTTGAAACAAAAATAATGAAGGATGATGACGCAAGGTATGTCCAACCAATCATCATGCAATATTGAATCACATCCATCCAAACTTGACTTTGCCTTGCAAAATTCAAGCCTAGGGGATGGGCTTCTCAGAAAAATCTTATGTCATGTTGCTAATTTATCTTGGTTGTCTCTACCTTTAAGTCATGCTCAATAACAATCATGCTTCTTCATCTCCAATTGAATAAATCTCTATAATGCTTTCATGCTACCTTTGTTTGCCATAGTATACTTAAGGTTTGGAGTATTTTCATACACCTTTTAAAGGCATGGTGCTTAGTTTAAACCATAAGCTATGCCGATTTTACTTCCAAAGGCTTTTAAATTAAGCGAGGTGCTTAGGTTAAAATGTCTTCCTAAATCAAATTAGACGTGGTGTCTAGGTTGATTTTTGAGCCGAAAGTATGCTTTAGTAGATACTGGTTATTTTGTTGGACTAACCCCTATAGGAAACTCTCAAATGAATTTGGGTAAGTCACGAGATAAATTTAAATCGGAGATGAAGCAAGGCACATGATGAACTCCAATAACGTTGCGCAAAGAAGACACAACTCATTCTTGGTCATTTGCTTTGTCTTTAGCTGCAAGTTACCTTTGCCTTGAGCCATGCCTGTACAAAACATGATAAACAAAAACTATGCTAAAATAATTCTAACACCATCTTTTCATTAGCATAGAGGGAAATTACAAAATCCTCAACAAACAACCCATGTTTCAAAATTGTATATTCCTTCGGGTATGTGTTGTCCATTAATCCTTTGCTGGCATAAAACAATGAGTGAGGAAAAAGGTCTAACAAGGTGTTAAAAAAATCGAAGAGCAGAAAGATGGCATGACAAAACGATGAGAAAGAAAGGGTGCAATCTAGGAGACAAGAAGCTCATGAATAGCTCAAGCTGCAAGGCTAGCCAAACAAGGAAAACTTCAAGCAAAATGGGAAGGACCATCATGAGTCATCTACCCTTCATCATGCTCTAATGACAAAAGTAACATCCAAAGGTAAATGGTCATTATTTAAAAAGCTTTTCCTTGATTCTGGTAGGCACATAAATAAGAAACAAAATATGTTTGAGTTACAGTTTACTTGATCTAACCTGATTAACTCAACATGTTTAGTTCTTCAATCTTGTTCCTAGCACCATTCTCTGGTGACCATAGTCTTAACCAAATAAACTAAAAAAATGCACATCCTATCTCTAGGAGCTAATAGTCATAATCATGTAAAGATTGATACATTATGCACAGATAGATAATCCATCCAAGGTTAAGAAACTCAACCCTTTTTGCCAAATATACTTAAATGCTACACTCATGTTCAACCTTTTGATCTTATCACCCATGACATAATTGAACAAAACACACAACATCAACTTCATCTTGATCAATGTGCCTAAGGTTCGAAAAGAATAAGGAAAGTTTTGGTTATGTTGGTGTTTTCCCACCAATAGAGTCCATGCACTTGATCTCTACCTTGTTTTATAGTAGGACACACTTCAAGCAAAGTGTGGGGAAATCGATTCCCCAATTTCTATAAGTGAAGGTCCTAAACCTGTCAAACCAAAATCAAAACTCAAAACCAAGACAGGTTTGGCGGAAGAAGGTGAAATCACCATTAAAGGCATCATCATAAGAATATTTGTCCTTAGAACAAACTGAGGTATCAATGAACTTCACAAGAAGAAGTCCGGTTTGAAGGACTTATAATACCGAACCCTCACCGAAAGAGCTAGCTTGGGGGAGAAGCACTCCCGTGTATCCATGTAAGTATTCTTTCCCTTTTTAGTTTTAGTTTCTTTTTAATAGTTCAAAAAATGATGAATGAAACAAAATAAAAAATTATCTTTATAATAAATATATATAGCTATAGTAATAATGTGTGATCTAGTAAAATTAAAAACAAAATAAAAGGTGTGTCTAGTTTGCTTTAATTTATTTTTAAGAGTTGGATAAATAAAGGGGACTCAGAATAATATCTTGAATGGAAATGATGAATAATTGCTCTGTTGTAATTCCTTTCAAGTACCTAGTTTTTAGCTTTGAATTCTCTTGAGTTTTGGATAAGATTGTTTTGATATAAGGATTTGCTCTGAACTTGAAACTCGTGGGTAGCATATGCTTGATCTAAGTCTAGGTAATTGACGGATATGATAAGAGAAGGTCTGAGCTACTGTTTATCTTGTTCCAAGTGACACTAAAGTTCTAGAGATTTATCTTTTGAAAAACACAAAAATGCTACATGATGAGTTCCTGTATGACAAAGCTTGAATTCCCACCAGAGCCATACATGTTATTCACGCTAGGAAACTTCCACATATATGCTGCTTGCTTTTGCATTGAGTTTTGTGAAGCTTTGTTGACCCTTATGAGAGATTTGTCATGCTCTTAAAATCAAGATCACTTACACACCACCCACATATGCACTACTACACATGGGGTAGGCGCAAAAACATGCCTTCCATCTAGATCCACCCAAAAATGTTCTACTCCTACATTGTGAGTGAGCACAAAAACATGCTTATTTGGTTTTCCATCCACCAAATAAATGCTCTAAATTCTTGTTGCTATCTCTCAAAAGTTTTGTTGCAGAAAAGAGGCATGGGACTATGCAAAAGTCATTCATAAAAAAAGGAAAGAAAAGAAAAAATAAGAGTTGAGAAAAAATTGGACAAGTGTCCAAGATATCTAAAACAATGGGTACTTAGATGTCTGCTTGAAAAAAAAAGAGATGAATAAGATAGCCCTGCTCTCTAGCAAGTGTTTCTAAGTTTCAAAAGAGAGGTAAGTTTTCAAGGAGAAAAGTAGAATTAGGATTAGCCACCATATATATCCACCATATAGTCCACACACATGCACATCTTGATTTGATTGTATGACTCAACTCTCTTTGGATCCGAGGTTTGACTTTACAATATATGCATTGCAAGTATGCCCTAGCTTTCTCCCTACCTATGAATTTCACATAAGCCTTAGTGGTAGGAAGAGAAAAAGGCATAACATCTTTATTGCCTTGGTGAGGATCCACAAATAGCACATATATTGAGAGACTTGAGAGTGTCATACAATGGAAGCTTTGAGTTTTATTTTGAAAAAAAAACTCTGAAATAATAGTTGAGCAAAGAACTTGAGACATAGTGCTTGACTTAATCGTTCTGTCTTTCAATTGCTCAAGACTGAAGTGAAAGCTAAGAAACCCCATGGTTGAGGTAATATGGGTAAGTTTGAAGTCAGATTAGTTTATTTTAATCTAGAGGAGAATTCTTGTTTGAACGCATGTGTACTTTTGAGGAGTGAAAGCATCATAGCAACTCCTGATCCATTTTGTTGAGTTTAGCTTTACTAAGGGACTAGCAAAGGTTAAGCTTGTGGGAGCTTGTTGACGGTAGTTAACAACCATTATCAACTATCAATAAAACTTGTATAAGGGCACAATTGTGATCACCAACAAAGGTCTAGGGGTTTAAATTAACAAATTCCATGAGTTTTGGTGAATCTGTATTTTCTGAAGGGTTTATCGAGAAAACCATCAAGGTGGACCTACATGTTAGAATTAATCGTGCTTATCCGCTGCGAAAGGTGGATCTAGTATTATAAATAGAATAGTGACATAGAGAGTGAGGGAAGAGTTTGGAGGAGGTGCTGGCCTGTCGATGCTCACTCTATAGCTTGTACCTTGGTGGATCCAAGTTCTACTTGAGCTTTCTTTTGGGATTTCTCTGGTAATCAACTTCTTATTCAAGTAAGTAATTGTTTATATTGTTCATCAGGATCATGACTCTCTTTTGAGTGCTTTAATCTATAGACGTTGTAGGTTAAAGTATTAATTGTAAGTTCAAGCATGATGCTTAGACTTGGGTTAATCATGGAGCCCCCTGCATTACGGAAGGTGGTAGATCACATGTGTGACATAAGTTCTATATAGCCTATACTATATAGCTTCGTTGTTCCTTTATAGTCCACCTCCCGTCTATTGGCGCATGTAGGACACGGTTGCAAAGGAAAGCATCCTCTGCTGGTGTCTTTTCCTAGTAATGTCCCTAGTTAAATAGTAGAAGACATAAGCTTACCCAAGTCAGAACTAGAGAACCTTAGTTATCCTCTCTACGCTCCTATTTATCCTAACCTTGTTGCTACCCCTAGTTAAGTTAGACCATTGTTAGTCTCACACGTTTCCCTGTGGGTATAATACATGGAATACCTCTAGGTGAAAGCTACAACGGTATCCATGTGCTTGTGGATTTATCTATGTGTGTTAAAATATACCATCACTGTGTTTGATGTGTTACTCTCGGTGGGAGGTGCCTCCTGCACATATATATAGATCGAATACTCTGGCTATAAGATTGTTGTATATATATCAGATACTCTTGGTGGGAGGTGCCTCATGTATGGAAATACAAAGATAGATTACCCCGCTGTTTCCATGGATGTCGAGGAACAAGGAAGGGGAAGATGGTTCACCACCCAAAGGCCCTACTACTACATTCGGAGGCTGACTCCCTGAATCAGTCTAACTAGTCCGTTGTCAATTGGTGACCATTTGCCATGTCAATTGTCCAATGGAAGCCATCCTTTTAAAAGTCCTAACAAAACACAATTTTGTCAAGCCATTCAATTCAAAACTTCGTGAAAAAATGACTTGATACTACCTAGCAAGGTACCACCGACAACGTTCAAATATGGGTAAACATAACTAAAATAAGAACTTAATAGGTGATGACGAACCTTGCGATGAAGGTGCACTACAAGTCATTTTTCACCAGCACAAATAAAGCAGCCTTGTTCAACACTAGATGCCCAAGCTCTAGATGAGTACTTCCTCCGTCCAGAAAAGAATGCAATTATGGGATCCGCGCCAGTCAATATAGCT
This sequence comes from Miscanthus floridulus, assembly GCF_019320115.1. Lineage (NCBI taxonomy): Eukaryota > Viridiplantae > Streptophyta > Magnoliopsida > Poales > Poaceae > Miscanthus > Miscanthus floridulus. Next base: position 109,919,921 of record NC_089580.1, on the reverse strand, counting down.
CAAGTTTGACCAAGTTTATAGTAAATAGTATTAGCATTTATGTGTTAACATAAATTTATTATGAAAATATGTGGTATAACTAATCTAATGGTACTTATTTTATATCATTATTGTTTGTACTTTTTTATATAAATTTAGTCAAAGTTTGAATGGCTTGACTTCTTGAAAAAGCGAGAATTGCATCCTTTTGTGGATGGATGGACTACATATAAATGGTAAAGCTATGACAGATCTACCCATATGATAGTTCTACTTGAAAATCAAAATCTACAATATGTTATCTTTAACTTCTAGTCCTAAATAAAAGGAATGCAAACACAATGAGGAAAAGATACAAGAATATACCCCTTGGCTGTTGATTTCACTTAATCAACATACAAGAATAATTAATGGCTCATGCTTCACCACTATTCTGCAATAGCCCTCACCAATCCAAAGTTGATTTACCTCAGATCTACAGGAAATGATAGCTGGAGAGGTGGGATTCGATGGCCAAGAAAATAGATAGTGAGCTCGACTGCCGTCGATGAATGGTTGAGTGGAGGGAAGCCAGGGGGTGGGCCGACGGCGAATGGTAGAGTGGAGGGGGCAAGCCAGTGATTGGGATGCCTGCTAATGGTGGGGTGGGAGGAAGCCAGCGGGTGGGCCACCGGCCAATGGCAGCGACTGGCAGGGCAACGGCGATGTAGTGAGCTACGAGCGGCTCCAGGGGATAGGAATGGAAAATTTGGGGAATTTTTTTTGCTGTGAGCACTTATATACCGGGTTCATTTTACACTGACAGTGCGAACGCTAGGACGACGGTGATCATCAACATCACCACTGGTCCTAATGTCCACTATGAACAAACAAATGGAAGAAGACACTCTGCCCATGTGATACTGAACCAGGAGTGATGTTTTCCACTAAGCTAGGGAACCACTATATCATGCGCTGAGACGTTGATAGCTATTGACGGTAGTTAACACTCATCATAAACCATCAATATAACTTGTATAAAATGCATGAAAATGATCACCAACATAGGTTTAGGGATTTAAACTGACAAATTCCATGAGTTTTGGTGAATCTGTGTTTTCAGCAGGGTTTATCTAGTAAACCATCAAGGTGGACCCAATCGTTAGATTAAATCATGTTTATCCATGACGAAATTGACTTAGGAAGACTCCAAAAGGAAACCCACCATGACAGAGCATGAGAGGATGACATGTGAGGCTAGCTAGCCCCACCTACAGACTAGCTAGCCTATGGGCCCCACATCTCAACACCTCCTTCGAACGTCAGTTCTTCACCGCCTTAAGGATCACATCTACGCCATTGCTCAAGGTTGGTTTGATCCAAGGGTCCAAGATTGATGTTGCCCCCTATATATAGCAGCCCCTACCCCCCTCCCTAAAGCCATCCTGAAACCCTAATTCATATCCTCATCTCAGGATCAAATGATCACATTCAAGAGAGATTAGTCCTCTAGTTAGAATCTATTCTTTGTACATAATAGAGAGAGAGAGTGAGGGAAGAATTTGGAGATAGTACTAGGATTGTCGATACTCTCTCTATGGCTTGTACCTTGGCAGATCTAGGCTCTTCCAAGTACATCTGGGATACTTCTGGTAACTGATTTCTATTAAGTATGGTGCTCTTTTGTTCATGGGTTCACAGTTCTTTTGAGTACTCTAGTTCTTGCTAGGTAGATTAGAGTGGTAATCGTTAGCGTAAGCATGGTGCTTAGGTTATCGGCTACCTATGTTTGCTCCCTACTGCCTGGTTGTGTGGTAGTAGTGGGTGGTTACATCCCCATCTATCCTTTGTAGTCCACTCTGAATTGAGTTGGTTCTTAAATTAATTGGACCATAGTTGTGACGATAGAGTTATCTATTAGCGGTGCTTTATCATTTAGCGGCATCCTAAAGTGAACACTAGAATCATAAGCCTTGTTTGCATAGGGTCAAAACCATAGGAATCCTCTCTACTCATTCTTTAAACCTTGATTGCTATCCCTAGACAAACTAGTAAATAGACAACACACATGTTTCCCTATGGATACGATACTCGATAATACTCCGGTTGAAAACTACTTTGATACCCGTCCGCTTGCGGTTTTTGTCTCTGTGCCACCACAGGTGTCGACAAGTTTTCTAGCACCATTGCTAGAGAAACAGTTGTTATGATTTCGTTGAACCAAGTTTGTCCTTGTATCTTTTATTATATTTCTTTTTAAGCATGGATAACATCACGCCTATCAATCAATTCGCTACTCCCACGGGCACACAACTAGAGCCACCGGAATCTTCAAAACCTATCCTTACACTAGGCTATGAGTTGCATCCGTGTTTAATAAATTTGGTCCAAGAACAATCATTCTCAGGAAAAGGCAATGAAATCCCATATACTCACCTATGAGAGTTTGAGCAAACTTGTGCATGCTTGTATATCGTAGGTATGTCACATGAAACTTTAAAGTGGAAGCTATTTCCATTCTCTTTGACGGGAACAACTAAACACTGGTATACCCGAACCATAGGGAGTGTACAAGGAGATTGGGAAGCCTTATGCTCTAGCTTTTGCTTATCTTTCTTTCCCATCTCTAGACTGGTTTGCCTTTGAATAGAGGTTCTATCTTTTAAATAGAAAGAAAAAGAATCTCTTGCATATCACGTTTTAATGACCTAGTCCATTCTTGCCCTGATCTTGCCATTCAAGACCCTATGCTTTTACAACACTTTTATATGGGACTTAGTGGGGAGACCATGCAGTTTCTTGATATAGTTTCTGGAGGTGCTTTTTTACATTGTTCTGCTAGTGAAGGGAGAAAAATCCTGTATAACACCCCCTACACTAGCGTTTGCGACAATGGCCCAAAAAACGTAGTAGAGAAAATTCCTGAAGAAGAACCTATGATAGTTGAGCCTAAACCTTTAGCTACCACAGAAGTCTCAACTATCCTCTAAGTTCCTGACCACCGAAGGAGGAAGAAATTCTGCATTTGAAAAATATGTTTGAATTCGAGGACAAGCTCTTCTCCAATTTTGGAAACACCTCGAATTATTATACAATAAGGAAATCTTCGGCACCATCAACACCTAACCAACATCTTCCTGACCCAACCAAAGAGAAGTTCCTTAAAAATACTATGAAGGAGTTGATAATAATCATAAGCAATGAGTGGTTGGGAGAATCCAAGCTTTCTCCTAAAGTCATTCATTTAGATTCTCCTTCTACCTCCATTTGTTGTTAGATTCGTAAAACCTCCTTTGATGCTTTTTATAATCTGGTTGTAGGATTAAATCTTATATCTAAATATTTTGCACATACCCTTCCAGAAAATATGCACTTAACTCCAACAACCAAGTTTCTAAGAAGTCTCTTAGGGCAAATCCTTCCTAGTTAAGGAATTTTTCACCTCATTCCTATCAGAGTAGATGAAACCAAGGTGTATCTTAGTTTTTATGTTTTCGATATTTGGGAGTTTGACCTTTTGATAGGGCATCCAATAGAGAGACTCCTACATTAAGGAAGAAAGGGGAGTATAAATGTAAGCCTCAGGAAAAGCATAAACCTATCTATCCCCATCACTCTCTCATTACATGTTAAGATAGAGTTGAGCCCTGAGCAAGATCCAGTGGAAGAGATTATGGCAGCATCTCTCCTGGAAGCCTCCAACAAAGATCTCAAAGAAGACACCTAGGAGTTCATCCTAGAAGAAGAAGAACCACAAGATCCTTTCCCTCTAGATGAAACTCAAGAGCCACCAAAACACCCCATTCTGCTCAAACCCCTTCCTTTAGGTTTGAAATATGCTTTTCTAAACAATGATAGGGAGTCTCCTGTTATTATTAGCGATAAACTCTCTAAGGACGAGACCCTCTGGCTCCTTACCATTTTAGAAAATCATCACTCTGCTTTTGGCTACTCACTCAAAAACCTCAAGGGGATTAGTCCTACCCTTTGCACCATCACATTCCCATAGATCCGGCATATACACCTTCTAGGGTGCCCCAACGTAGGCTTAACAATGCGATGAGAGAAGTTGTTAAGAAAGAGGTTTTGAAACTTTTGCATGTAGGGATAATCTATCCCGTTCCATATAGTGAGTGGGTAAGCCCGGTACAAGTTGTACCAAAGAAAGGGGGCATGACTGCGGTAAAAAATGAAAAAGATGAATTAATCCCACAACGAACAGTCACAGGATGGCGGATGTGCATCGATTACTAAAAACTAAACAAGGCAACAAAGAAAGATCACTTCCCATTACCCTTCATCTTGATGACCAAAACAAAACTACTTTTACTTGTCCCTATGGAACTTATGCTTATCGCATGATGTCTTTCGGATTATGCAACGCTGTAGCTTTGTTCCAAAGGTGCATGATGTCTATTTTTTTATATGATAGAAGAAATTATGGAAGTTTTTATGGATGATTTTTTTTTGTTTATGGAAAGACTTTCAATGATTGCATAGAAAATTTAGACAAAGTTTTGCAAAGATGTAAGGAAAAGCACTTAGTCCTTAATTGGGAAAAATGTCATTTCATGGTTAGAGAAGGCATAGTGCTTGGACACTTGGTGTCCAAACATGGGATTGAGGTAGACCGAGCTAAGATAGAAGTAATAGAACAACTGCCTCCTCCCATAAATATTAAAGGGGTACGAAGTTTTCTTGGTCATGTGGGTTCTATCACCGTTTTATAAAACATTTTTCTCATATTGCTAGACCCCTTACTAGTTTGTTACCCAAGGATGCTACCTTTGAGTTTGACGACGAGTGTTTAAATGCTTTTCAAATCCTTAAGAAAGCACTCATCTTTGCACCAATCATTCAACCCCCTGATTAGACGCTGCCTTTTGAAATCATGTGTGATGCTAGTGATTATGTGGTGGGGGAGCTTCTGGCTATTGTTTTTGCTATTGCCAAGTTTAGATCTTACTTAGTAGGAGAAAAGGTTATTGTTTACACTAATCATGCTGCTCTTAAATATCTCCTTACTAAGAAAGATATTAATCCTCGACTTATAAGATGGATCCTTTTGCTTCAAGAATTTGATTTAGAAATTAAAGATAAGAAAGGAATAAAAAATTATATACCCGATCACTTGTCAAGAATGCAGTTCAAGAATCCACATGAGATGCCCGTCAATGATTTTCTATGGCATGACATGCTCCTAAAGGTCATAGGATCTAACCCCTAGTACGTAAATATTGTTAATTTTATGGTTGCAGGTTACGTACCACCAGTTGATAATAGGAGAAAGCTCATCCATGAAAATCGCATCCACCTATGGGATGAACCATACCTCTACTGAGTCTGTGCCGATGGATTGCTCAGTAGGTGTGTTCCAGCCGAGGAAGCAACCAAGATCATCGAGAGATGTCACTCGACACCATATGGAGGACATTATGGGGCATTCCACATTCATGCTAAGATCTAGCAGAGTAGATTCTTTTGGCCAACAATGTACGATGATAGCAAAGACTTCATACGGAGGCGCATCCCGTTCAAAATCATAGGAGTATTAATGCAAGAGATGCCATGCCACTCACCACCAACCTCCAGTTTAGCTCTTTGATGTCTGGGGAATTGACTACATGGGACCCTTTCCAAAATCCCAGTAGTGCGAATATATCCTAGTGGCAGTCGACTATGTTTCAAAATGGGTTGAAGCTTTACCATGTTGAGCTACAGACTCCAATAACGCCAAGATGATGTTTTCATAGACCATCTTTCCACGCTTCAAAGTTTCAAGCATGGTGATTAGTGACGGAGCTCCTCACTTCATTGATAGGAAGTTCCAACGCTTCTTATCTGATCATGGAGTCCATTATAACATTATGACACCATATCATCCTCAAACTAGCAGACAAGCAGAAACATCAAACAAGCAAATCAAGAACATTCTATAGAAGACCGTTAATGAAATGGGGACAGCATGGAAGGACAAGTTACACAGAACACTATGGGCTTACAAAATAGCTTACAAAACACCTCTTGGAATGTTACCATACCAACTCATCTACGAGAAGGCATGCCAGTTACCTATCAAGTTGGAATTCAAAGCACATTGTGCCATAAAAAGGTGGAACGTGGACTTTGAAGCAGCTTGGAAGAAAAGAAAAATGCAAGTCTCTGAGTTAGAGGAATGGCGAGAAAAAGCATATCATAATGCAAAACTCTACCAAGAGAGGACAAAAAGGTTGCATGACAAAAGATTGATAAAGAAGGAATTCAAACCAGGTGACAAGATGTTGCTTTTCAACTCCAAAGTGAAGTTGTTCGGACATGGGAAACTACGAAGAAAATGGGAAGGGCCTTACAAGATAATTAGCACATCGTCTCATGGAGCAGTCACACTTCAAAATGATGAAGGTACACTTTTCAATAATTCAAGTCGTGGGAGGCAAACCTCCCAAGCAATGGAACCACGAGAAAGGTAGGCTAACCTGTCTTGGGTTTGCTAGCCTTACACTTCGTCCTCGGCCAGGTTTACCATCAACCAGCTTGGCGGAGAGGCACCCCCATGTATCCAACTAAGTATTTATCTTCCTTTGTTTTATTATATTTGGTGTGCTTTATAAAAAATGAATAACTAAAAAATAAATAGTTATCCCTATAGTAGTAAAAAATAAAAACAAAATAAAAAGAGTGTGTCTAGTTTGCTTTAATTTCTTTTAAGAGCTAAATAAATAAAAAGGGATTCTTAATATAATCTTTTAAAATGGAAATGATGAACAATTGCTCTGTTGTAATTCCTTTCAAGTACCTAGTTTTCATCCTAGAATTCTCCTGAGTTTTGGATAAATTTGATTTGATATAAGGATTTACTCTGAACTTAAAACTCGTGGGTAGCATATGCTTGATCTAAGTCTAGGTAATTGATGGATATGATATGAGAAAGTCTTGTAATAGAACCACCCAATCTATAAGAGCACAAGTACAATTGCAGCCTGCAAGCGGTCATATCATACTTGAGCCCATATAAACTCGACAGTCCATTGAGTACCATGAAGGGTCTCAATTCATCACCAACATACAACCAAGATCATACATGATTCAACATACATGCCACACGTTACATAGAGTTCACAAATACATTGCCATATATCATAGTGCGATTAAAGTTATTACAAACCAAGCTCAAATAAAGTAGTAGCAGAAGCAAAGTAGTTTTTAAACTAACATCTAACACCATTGTTCAAATACTTGCCAGTCTATGATCATAGCCCACAAAAGCATCATAGATTAGATATATAAATAGAAGCACCTTGCCCGAGGCCTACTCCTCGTTCGCTGTGGGATAGAAGCAATTCTTACAATAGCCATAAAAGACTATGTTACCTACAACAAGTGGGAAATAAACCTTGAGTAAAAGAAGGTGCTCAGCTAGACTTTCCCATCATAAACAAAAAATAAAGTGACTCCAAGGATCATACAAGGCTTTACAAGTGGAGCTAGCTTGACAACATTTTGCATAAAAAAAGCAACTAATTCAGCTATACATTTTATAATTCAGTCATCAAGTTAATTATAGCTATTCATCTCTAGATTAGTAACTAACATGTGCCAAACATGTGGTATATCATTTAGTAGCATAACAATAGTAACCATAGCCGGTGTAAGATTTTTATATTCATCAGAACCATCATATTCCATAATCCAATTACTACGGTGAAGAAGCTCCATCAAGTTTCTCACTATCCGGGAGAGACGGCGATTCGAATCGATTTCAACTAGCTAGGTAGTATTCCTAACACAAACCCAAGTAGACCAGATCAATAGTCACCTTAGGTCACCTTTGGTACAACTCAGTTCCAATTCACGGGTTCGATCAATGCCACACAACCAGGGACAACCAGCTACCAGGACGTTTAGGCCTGGCCTACCCTTGTGCTCATGTCTGGCTCCCCACACATCCTTACTACCATCCAGAGTGCACACTCTAACAAAACGAGGCCCAGCCTGAGTTGAGCTACTCGGCTTCGTGGTCAGAACGAGTTATCCGGCTAGCTAAGCGAGAGGCATGCGTTCAAAATGACAAGAGGGCCTCCAATGATGCAGTCCTTAATTGGTATAGATAGAACCATATGAGTCAACCTACACATAGACTCCGCCCCATGTTTAGTTACAAATATAGCCAACCGTGCTCCGATGTCCACCTATATCTTGGAGGTGAGAGAAAATCACCCAACTTCTACCGGTCTAAGCATTGCTAAGCATATATTCGATCTTGGACCTATACAGTGTTAAAGGTATATATATCTAGACAAGGTAGTTCTACGCATCAAGTGTTTCCAAACAACTCTTATAACCTAATGTATCAAACATAAAGGACTCAAGTGATATTTGTAAAAATATAGGAGGCTTAGAACGCTCTAGGGCTTGCCTTTTAGGAATGAAGTGGCTCGGTGGTTAGGGCACTCTAGAAGTTCATCAGTGGCTGGCTCCTCTTGTTTGGGAGATGTGGTTTGGGGTGTCCCTTGATTGTCCTCCGCCTCTTCTTCGAATTCTAGTAGGGTTACTCCTTCGGGCTATCCTATATGTATGAGCATGAAATAAGATATCATGGATGCATAGATAATGACATGGATGATATGATATGATAAAATGCATACTCATAAGTGTCCTTAATAGTAATATATTAAAGTGGTAACATGATAATTTTTTTTCTAAGTAGGTGCATGTCTCCTCTCTAGTAATTAAACAAACACCTATTTAAACATTTTTTGGGCTACAAGACAGCAGCCACTTGTTTTGACCATAATTGGAGTTATACACACCCAAACAATATGGTTGTGGACTTTCTAGAAACCTTATGAAATTTCCTATAACTTTATTTTAATCATCTTAAGTTGATTTAGTAGCTATCTAGGTGAAACAATTCAATCTTCTAGATCTTCCTAGAGGACAAGTAAATCTAACAGCAGACTTCTAACAGCTATAAATCTTAAATCATTTAGCCTATAGCTATGAAATTTTAGTACAAGCAAGATGAGTAAGTTGCCTACAACTTTGTTATTAACAAGTTTAACAGGAAAAGTAACTATCATCATGAATTTGTCAACACAACAGAAACTACCCCTACAACCGTCTAGTTGAATTATAAAAGCAATGATTAAGTAGCTGCCTATAACCAATCAATTCTAATCACAACTACTAATATTAACTGATCATATGCATCACAAGCACCATAGAAAACATCATGGTTAAGCCCAAATAATTTACTTATGTGCATTTATTAATTTCTTTATATAATAAGGTGATTTAAAGGATGAATATTTCCATTGCTCAATAAATTCTAAGAAAATTACAGTAGCCTAATCTAACCCTAGTAGTCTACTATACAAATTTCATGCCATTTGGATAAGTATAGCAACCTCTATAGAACAGACAAGTTGCATAGGCTTATTTCAGCAAAAATAGTTTAACCTAGTGACAAGTGCCGAACAACAGATTTCATATTTTTCTTACAATCATCCTAGCATAAGAACATTATGTAAAAATTTGTATGATCATAAGTTATGTGTTTTTACCCCATTTATTTTCACTAGAAACTAGCAATTTTTTAAGATTAAATAGGAAGACCATATTCCAAGTATGCATACTCTAGGTTTAGTATTTTTCGTAGCTAGATCATGTCAACACAAGACCAGCAAAATTGGAATCACACTTCCTAGCTCAAGATATGCATTTTACAAGATTGAAACTATTTTAAAACCACATAACTAGCTCAATTTAATTTCCCCTAGAAAATATCACAAACATTAGTTTTCATATTTTTATCATATAGTACACTTCATGATGAACCCAACAAAATTTGGTTCACTCAATTTGGACATTCCTAGCTCCAATTATGAATTTTTGAAGTTTGCAAAAAAATCTAGAAAAATAAATAAAGAACATTTCAAAACCTTGACTGACAGCTAGGCCCTGTGGGTCAACGGGCCCACACATCAGCGAGACAAGAGTAGAGGACGGCGCTGACCGGCTACATTTCGGTGATGACGAGCTCGCTGGCGGTAGCGTCACCACTGTTGTGTTCCTCTCATCAAGACGCCTCGATGGGTGGTGAAAACAGAACCTAGGGTTCACCAGAGAGGGCTCATCGGTAGCGATGGCAGATGACAAAGGCAGTGTGGCAGTACGCTAGTGTTCTTGGGCCGTGCGGTTCTTAGGTGAGGCTTATTATGGCTTCATATATCCTAACGAAGCTATCTAGGGTGGGTTAGGGTTTCGGTGAGGTGGTGGTGAGCTCCGACCGCGTGTAGGTCTCGGCGGTGGCGATGGCACGGCGGTGCGTAGCTGTGTTCCAATGTACACACACTGGTAGAGGTTAAACAGTCACCAACATGAGCTTCTAGGGTTAGAGGGGAAGACAAGACATGAGAAAAAGAGAGCGGAGGTGCTTCGGTCTGAGCTGGCCGCGGCAAGCTTGGAGATCGGCGGCGCTCCAACGATGTCACGGGGGTGGAAACAGACGTAGGTCTTTACCTAGGGCTCAAACGGTGGCTCTACTAGGTTGAGGTGGTAGAGCGGAGCAAGGCAAAGCTATTGGCGCGGGCAATTTGGAAATGGAGCGGTGAGGGCTATGCGTGGTTCGGTGAAGTTCACGATGGCAACGGCGCTCGGCTTCGCCATGACGAGAGGGAGAGAGAGCGATAGAGAGAGCACGGGCATGATGCGATGGCTTTGTAGCCCACCCTAGCCTTACCTATGGGGCTAGTGCCAGCATATGGCTGCCAGATGGCATGCCTGGCCTACTACTGGTCGGCCACTCGGCCAGTTTGAAAATGGCCATGAGGGTCTGATGAACCAACTGACAGCGTGACTTACTCCACCTCTATCTCCTAATCCGTTCGTCCTTTGCAAAAACTTCTTTAACAAAAGTTGTAGAGCTACATGTAAACTCCAACTTTGCTTCTATGGGTTTAGTCTAGATCACCATGGTTTTCAATCTACAGGGATCCAAATTAGAGCACATGGAAACTGAAATTAGGTTTAGACCCTAGAAAAAAATTTCTAAGTTTGAAAACAACATTTCATTGCTACTTGTGGGCTCTATTTGGCCATGCTAGGCACTAAATTAGCTAATGACCCTTAAATAAAGTTTGTTACCCACGTCAAGAACTACAACTTTTATGAAGGGTGCACTACCATGCAAACAATCTATGCTATAGTTCAACTTTGGTCAAAGTAGTAACATGAAAATGGAAGTTTAGAGTAAACTATGACTTAGAAGCAAAATTGGCCCATGTCATGAATACAAACATTGTTCCATTTACCATCCTAGACGTGTCTAAGCTATTTTTGTGACCTCACAACCATCTCTTACATTGGTCACACATGATCACAAGCATATGCATGTATACAATCAACATCACATGTGATAATATGTAAAGAATAAGATGAAATTCCATATGCTCATGCTCATGAATGCTTGGATGATGCTTGTGCTCATGAAATGCACCAAATGCAATGTTTAACACTAGAGTGTTATAGGTTTGAGCTGTTGTTTATCTTGTTCTAAGTGACACTAAAATTCTAGAGATTTATCTTTTGAAAAAACACAAAAATGCTATGATGAGTTCCTGTATGATAAAGCTTAAATTCCCACTAGAGCCATACATGTTATTGAGGCTAGGAAAACTTTCACTCATATATGCTACTTGTTTTGCATCAAGTTTGGTCAAGCTTTGTTGACTCTTATGAGAGATTTGTCATGCTCTTAAAATCAGGATCACGTACACACCACCCACATATGTACTACTCATACACTTGGGGTAGGTGCAAAAAGATGTCATTCCATTTAGATCCACCCAAAAATGTTTTACTCCTACACTGGGAGAAAACAAAAACATGCTTGTTAGGTCTTCTAGCCAAAAAATCAATGCTCAAGTTCTTGTAAGCTATCTCTCAAAGTTTTGTTGCAGAAAAGAGACATGGGGCTATGCAAAAGGTATTCATAAAAAAATAAAAGAAAAAAGAAAAAAATAACAAAAAATTAGACAAGTTTCCGAGATATTGAAAAAATGGGTACTCAGATGCCTGCCTGAAAAGAAAAAAAAGAGATGAATAAGATAGACCTGTTCTCTTGCAAAAATATTTCCAAGTTTCAAGAGAGAGATATGTTTTCAATGAGCATAGTAGAATTAGGTTAGCCACCACATATATCCACCTCATATATCCACATACATGCATATCTTGATTTGATTGTATGACTCAACTCTCTTTGAATCCAAGGTTTGACTTTATAATATATGCATTGCAAGTATGCTCTAGCTTTCTCCCTACCTATGAACTCCACATAAGCCTGAGTGGTAGGAAAAGAAAAGGCATAACATATCTATTGCCTTGGTGAGGATCCACAAATACCACATATATTGAGAGACTTGAGAGTGTCATATAATGGAATCTTCAAGGCCCTGTTTGGATGTTGTAGTATTAAGAAACCATAGTTTCAAGAAGCTATAGTTTTAGAACATTTGATGTGCAAAACCATGGTTTAGAAAAAAGAGGTCTAGAGTGGAGTTTTTAAAACTCCAAAAAGTCTACTATTTTAGCAATATCATGGTATTCAAAACCATAAAGTTTGTTGCATCCAAACACCTCATGGCACTCTAAAACCGAAGTATTTCAGAAAATAATGGTATTTTTCTAAAACTCCAAAATACTTTGTATCCAAACAAGGCCTGAGTTTTATTTTGAAAACTTATAAAAACTCTGGAACAATGGTGGAACAAAGAACTTGAGACATAGTGCTTGACATGATTGTTCTGTCTTTCAATTGCTCAAGACCTAAGTGAAGGCTAAGAATCCCCATGGTTGAAGGTAATATGGGTAAGTTTGAAAGTTAGATCAGTTTATTCCAATCTAGAGGAGAATTTTTGGTTGAATACATGTGTACTTTTGAGGAGTTAAAACATTAATGCAACTCCTGATCCATTGTTCAAGTTTAGCTTTGCTCAGGTACTAGCAAAGGTTAAGTGTGGGGGAGCTTGTTGACGGTAGTTAACAATCATGATAAACCATCAATATAACTTGTATAAAATGCATGAAAATGATCACCAACATAGGTTTAGGGGTTTAAACTAACAAATTCCATGAGTTTTGGTGAATATGTGCTTCCAGCAGTGTTTATCCAGAAAACTATCAAGGTGGACCCAATCGTCAAATTAAATCTTGTTTATCTGTGATGAAACTAACTTTCGAAGACTCCAGAACACTCCAGAAGGCAACCCACCATGATAGAGCATGAGACAATGACATGTGGGGCCGGCTGGCCCCACCTATAGGCTGACCAGTTGGTGGGCCCCATGTGTCAGCCCCTCCTTCGAACATCAGTTCTCTACCGCCTTAAAGATCACATCTACACCATTGCTCAAGGTCAGTTTGATCTGAGGGTCCAGGATTGATGTTCCCCCTATATATAGCAGCCCCTACCCCTCTCCCTAAAGCCCTAATTCATATCCTCATCTCAGGATCAGATGATCGTATTCAAGAGAGATTAGTCCTCTAGTGAGGATCTATTCTTTGTACACAATAGAGAGAGAGTGAGGGAAGAATTTGGAGATAGTACTAGGATTTTTGGTCCTCACTCTATGTCTTGTACCTTGGTGGATCTAGTCTCTTCCAAGTCTACATCTAAGATACTTCTAGTAACTGATTTCTATTAAGTATTGTGATCTTTTGTTGACGGATTCATAGTTCTTTTGAGTACTCGAGTTCTTGCTAGCTAGATTAGAGTAGTAATCGTTAGCATAAGCGTGGTGATTAGGTTATCGGCTACCTATGTTTGCTCCTAGCTCCCTGGTTGCATGGTAGTAGTGGGTGATGGTAGCCCCATCTATCCTTTGTAGTCCACTCCAAATTGAGCAGGTTCTTAAATTAGTAGGACCGTAGTCGCGTCGTTAGAGTTATCAATTAGCGGTGCTTTATCGTTTAGCTGCGTCCCGAAGTGAACACTAGAATCATAAGCCTTGTTTGCATAGGGTCAAAACCATAGCTATCCTCTCTACTCATACTTTAAACCTTGATTGCTATCCTTGGACAAACTAGTAAATAGACAACGCACACACGTTTCCCCATGGATACGATACTCAATAATACTTCGGGTGAAAACTACTTCGATACCCATGCGCTTGCGGTATTTGTATGTGTGCCACCACAGGTGTTAACAATAGCCAAGTTTTCAGGGCACTTTAGAAACTCTAATTTTGGTTGCCAACTTAACCTGATTGGTTGATATCTGAAATTAACATTATCTAATATATATTGGTTTGTTGCCAAAATTTGCAGTTCTAATGTACGAACCAGCCCAAATTACATTGAGAGCAGTACATGGCATCCCACTGCTCCAACTCATTTTTCATACTTACTTATATTCTACTTCTCCTTGACTTCACAATACAAGATTAGTGCCATCCCACTGATTGAAGTCATTTTTCATACTAACTTATATTCTACTTCTACTACATGACTTCACAATATAAGATCAGTGCCATCCCACTAATCGAATTCATGATTGCTAATTACATATGTAGCTCCCGATACACAGAAGTCCTAGTGACAATGCATATGGCGCCCATCTCCTTTAGATCCAGCCGTCATCATCCTCACCAGATTCCTCCTCGCCAGCAGCGGGTAGTGGTGGAAGCCAGCCCTCATTCCTAACTAGGGCACGGTGGCGGCTCTTCTTCTTGTTGTCCATAGTGTTGGACTTTGTGGTCTCCAAGACGTGGTTCTTGGCCGCATCCCTGGTCCACTATGAGTTCACCAGACCAGGGCAGATGGGGCACCATAGCTGCCCATGTGCGGTCGATGATGCATAGAGTGTGACCCTTTAGGAAGGGCATCATGTACCCACGGGCAAGGTCGTTGTCGGTGTTGGTGGTGACATAGCCCAGGGAGCGCGGGTATGGCAACTGCGGGGAGGGGGAGCGCGTCAGCAAGGGCGAACTAGAGAGCGCTAGAACCGGTGAGGGTGAACGGGAGCATGATGGAACTGATGTTGGCGAATGGGGGCGTGATGGGACTAGCATGACCAGCGCGAGCAAGAGGAAGACGGCAGAGGCACTAGTGCATAGTGCTCACGCCTGGTAATCGATGATGCCAGTGGCATCTACTACGATGACGCGGTGGATGTTGTAGCACGGCAGGACGCCTAACAGTGATGAGCCCTAGACCATCGGGAGCGCTGTGAGGCCAAAGGCGAACGGGAACAAGAGAGGGAGCTCGACATGGAGATGCGCTGCGGAGGGCGTGGATGGGGGAGTTGGAGTTTAGGGGTGACGAGATTGGTGTGGCTAGGTGTGTGCGGGTGGAGAAGCCGACTGAGGGAATTCAATGGGAGCAGTGCTCTAATTCAATGTGACATGACAGGGAGCGTTGGGGTGGTGCCTTGAGAACCACAATCGGGGTGGCCTCACCGTGGGTCACTCCGGATTCCAAACCAACATTGTTTTGGGCTGAGCTATCCAGATCATGTCCAAGCCATAAAGCAATGCATAGTTGGATGATACACCACTCAATAGATAACATCATTGATTAGTTTGTCAAGACGATATGAAGCAGGACGACATGTGCACTAGATGATATGCAACCGAAAATGTGACATGGTTAGGGCACCCATAATGGCTAGCTCTAAGCATTTTTTTATATTTTATATTTTAATAGAATAGAGAAAAAATATAGCTCTTGATCAAGAGCTAGGCTCATACACACATTCTAAGATCATGTGAGAGTGTCATGTGGACCTAATCATACTATGATCCATTGCTAAAAAGCTAGCACTATTGGAGAGATTGGCTTAGAGCTACTAACTGACTTATACCATTGTTGGTGCCCTTAATACAATGGTCAATTTTGTGAAGTCATCTTGGTAAACTCATTGTACCATCCTTGAATCCAAACATAAGTGCAATGCAAAGACAACGATGATGTCAAAGGAAGCTAAACATTCATTCTAGTAGGAATTGATTGAAGCACAATGACTAGTTGATACTCTAGTGAGTGCAGCACAACTCGCCCGGATGATATGCAACCGACACAAGTCAATCTTGGTAGACTCAGCTTATCGCACCATCCTTGGATCCAAACATACCCCATGGACTACAATCAGTCAATGATTGTTATTCATCCATGAATTTGATTGTACAAATGATTGTTTTTTATTTTGCCATAGATCCTTCCCCATGCATGTTCTTCATCAACATGCTCCTAGGACACCACCAGTTCAGCTTGCATGAGGTCCTTAGATTGAACTCTGTTGATGGTCGTTAACACTAATTATAAACCATCAACATATCCTGCATATGTAATTAATTCCATCACTAAACTAGGTATATGGGTTTAAACTAAATAATTCCATGAGCTTTGGTAAATATTTGTATGTTGGAGGATTTATCCAGAAAACAGCTCCTGGGACCACTATCATACACTCCAAACAAGCAAACCGACGACAACAATGGATTTAACCCACGAAAGCTATGAAAGACAACTCTAGAAGGTTCTAGAAGACACCACGCTGAAGCTTGGGCCAAACAGACACAAAAGTGGGCTGGTCGGCCTAGCCCATCGGCCGATCGGCCTACCATGAAGAACGCTCGCCCTCCACTGCTTTGTACTCCTTCCTATGATCTACACCATTGATCGTAAGGTGGTTTTAGGTCGGGTTATCCAACGGTGGTCGAGGGAGTTGATGCAGATCGATCATGTGGCAATTCCTTGCCCCCTACTCCACCTTGATTCCTTGCCCCCTACTCCACCTTGATTCCTTGACCCTACTCTACCTTGGCCTATATATAGCAGCCCTACCCCCTCCCTAGGGCCATCTTGAAAACCCTAATTCATCTCTCATTTAGATCAGACACATCAGGAGGATTAGATCTAGAACTCTCCAATGTAGTAGATTAGTAGCTCAGGAGTGAGTGTCGAGTTGGGCTCATGCTCAAGTTCCAGATCTAGTCTTGGAGGCTCAACAAAGCCTTGTATCTTCACTTCTACATATTATAAGACTTATTATCAAATATCAATTTATCATGTTCTTATCTACATGGCTATGTTTACTTTAAATATATATCTTGCTTAGTTAAAGGTTATCAATACTTTTGTGTGTGGGTTCATAGAGCGCTTAGCTTGCTAGTTTACCGGTTAGGCTAAGTAGCCGAGTCTTGTGTAAGCATGGTGCTTATACGATGCTCTGCATGTGAGTGCACCCTATTCTTTGGTTGGGTGGTAGCAGCAGGAGGTGACAGCCCCATCTATCCTTTGTAGTGCACTCCGAATTGAGTAGGTTCTTAAATTGTAGGACCGTAGTAGCGTCGGTAGAGTTATCTATTGTGGGTGCTCTACCATCTAAGCAGCATCCCATAGTGCACAATAGTAGAGTTAGTCTTAGCTATAGTCGGGTACATATATACTTTGATGCTGTAATAAGAATATCATAGGAATCTACCTCACCTGTTGTTCTCCCGAGTGGACTAGTTTACATTATCTTTATAGATCTATCACTGGAGTGTCATTATGCTTAATTCCTATCAATATATTTACCCTCTACTTAAGCTATGCTAGCATGTTGATAGATAATCCTCTATTACTCAATAAGTCTTACTCCATTGTTTCCCTGTAGTAAAATATAAATAACGATACCTAGAATAGTTCTAATAAAATGCTACAATGGTATTCTGTGCGCTTGCGGAATCCTTCATATTCTTTTTGCATTAATAAATACCAACAAGCATTTTTGGCGTTGTTGCCGGGGAAGCAATTGGCATAAAGATTTAGATCATTAACATACCACTAGCTTTAGTATGATTACCCCTGTTCTGTTGAGTTGTGGAATAAGATAGGACAACAGATGTTGTTTTGACCTTTCAGTAAGCTTGCACAAGAAAAGAAGAAAAATTGAAGAACCCAGGGTGCCTGAACATTCAAAGATCCATCAACATTGGAACCCTACCATCTCATAGGTTTATATAGACATATATATTATTCTAACCATGTGTAGATTGGAGAAAAGGCCTATGTCACAAGAATTCAAATCACATCTCAAGTGACGAATATAGATGTTGAACTACTCACAAATTCCATCATGTGAGTCATGGTTAGTATGATCAAGAAAGGTGAGATAGTCATACTCATGAACTTTAAACTTGATGAATAGTTATCTTTAAATTTATTGCATTCCACTGCATGTTTACTTAAAATAAATCATGCATCCACTCCATTTAGTTTGAATTCTCTCATATCAAATTCATAGCATATTTAGTTACCTGCATATATCCACTTGCATCCTTTGTCTTAAAAAAAAGAAATCACTCACCATGATCATGCTCTTTCATCTTTGTTTGAATAAATCTCTATAATGCTTTTATGTTATCTTTGTCTGCTATAGTATGCTTTAGTTTAGGAGTGCTGATCTCACTTGCAAAGGTTTTTTAAATTAAGCATGGTGCTTAGGTTAAAATGCATTTCTTAATAAAAATTAGACATGGAGTTTAGTTTGGTTATTGAACTAAAACTTGTTGTAGTAGATACTGGTTATTTTGTTGGACTAACCCTTGTAGAAAACTCTCAAACTCAAATTTGGGAAGTCCTGAGTTAAATTAACACCGGAGATGAAGCAAGGCATATGAATTAAAAAAACTTTGCACAAAGAAGACCCAACTTATTCTTCATGGAAGGAAGAACTGTGAGTATCAAGGTTTATTCACTTATCTTTTGTTGCAAGTTATTTTAGCCTTGAACCATGTTAGAATGCAGCCAACACATAAAATTTGTTAATAAATAAAATCTATGCTAAAGCAATCTTAAAACCATCTTTCATTAGCATAGAGTAAAACTACAAAAGTTATGGACAACAACCTGTCACGCAAATTTGTTGTATTCCCTTGGGTATGTGTCCACTAAAATTTTGCGGGAAAGAATGAATATAAGTTGTGCCTATCCATGGTTTGGTATGAACTTGCAAACCCAAACCAAGCCACCACTTTAGCTATGGAACAAAGAGAAATGAGACAAGTGCCACAAAAAGGATCTACAATAGAAGCACTCATTCATAGGAAGTGGATGAACAAATCAATGGGCTACAAGTAACGTCGAAGGCAACCTGGCATTGAGCCTTTCTAGGACTCAAGCTAGGAGGCTAATGGAAGCAAGGTGCAACCCACCTCATATTAGCCAGAATATGCCTACTTCCATCATCTTTGAAAAGACCATCTCGCACGTCGGCAATAATGACTAAGACAACGAGATGTCACTATATCATGGCATACATTCTCATGCCAACGGACATCATCAATCAATGGTTCACTGCCGATTGTGTCTTGTAAGTCCAAGAACGACCATGGTCACACAAAATACATCACTAGGTCATTGAAGATAAAGCTTTCACACAAACACCAAGTAAGTTCATTCTTTGATCTTCAAGATGGCTGTCGTATCGCTAACAAACAAAGAAGAACAACTTTCCACCATGTTGTTAGACAATCAAGGAAGAACTTGAGTTGCATCTCCAGTGAATAGAAATTAAGAAAGGTTGATGGAAGAAAAGCATGAAATTGTCTGTATCCTCATCTATAGGATCGAGGCTTAATACATGGAAAGGTCCTGCTTAATGGATTACAAGCTCTCGCCAATAGGTAAATCAGATAAGCCTCCTTCAGGTAGGCTTGTCACTAATCATTTCAATAAAAGAAGGAAAACATAAGGTATATCCAACAAAGCATTATGCAACATAGAATCACATTCATAGGAGAATTTTATCATCCAAACTTGATTCTGCATTTTGTAGAATTCGAGTATGGGGGATAGAGTTCTTCAAAACATCTCATGTCATATTGCTAGTTTGTCTTGGTCATCCCTACCTTTATGATGAGCTCAACTTGCTAAATCACTAACAAGTAAAAAATTTAAATAATCATGCTCCTTTGGGTCACCATATATAATCTTGTTTCTACTTGAAAGAATCTCTTTAGTCTTTTAAGCTTCCTTGTTCTATTACAAGTATGCTTCGGAATTTTATTCAAACATGATTATTGAATCAAAACATACTTGTATAGAATTTTGTTGTATATATGGACTAACCCTTGAAGGAAAGTATTCAAATTTTGTTGGGAATGGTAGGAGATCATTCGTAGAAATAGATCAAGGTTTGAGGTATTCTTCAAAATGATTTTACACATCTTTGCCTTAACCTTGTTGAAAATTGGAAGTAGTGGTGAAAAATCAAGGTACATTATTTAAAACATGGGATAAAGATTCTATGCTAATTAAAATGTTAAAACTAACTCTGTTATAGCATAGAGGATGACCTTTAGCTCTATGACAACACTATCCTTGCTTTCAAACACTTGTATATTCCTTCGGGTATGTGTTGTCTACTAATCTTTTGCAGAGAAGAAACAATAAAAGGAGTAGAAGGTCCAAACAAAGTGTTGAGATCCACAAAAGAAAGGACAAAAAGATAGAATAACAAAAGAATGAGAAAGGAGTGCGACATAGGAGATAGGATGCTCATGAACAGCTCAAGCAAGGAAAGCTTCAAGCATGAAGAAAAGACCACCACATTCATCTACCTTCGTCACATGGTGTCATCATGCTCCAATGATGAGGTAACATCTTAATGTAAGTGGTTATTATTTAAAAAGCTTTCCTTTGACCTTGCTATTCATACAAATAAAGAAACAAACATGTTTGAGTTACAACTTTGCTTGATCCAACCTGATTAAGTTAACATGCTTTGTTCCTTAAGTTTGTTCATGGTACCACTTTCTTGATCTTATAGTCTTAACCAAATGAGCTAAAATTTTGCATATCTTATCTTTGGAAGATGATAGTCATAATCATGTAAAGTTTGATACATTTTGTAAAGATAGAGAGACCTTCCATAGGTTAAGCAACTCCACTCTTTTTAACAAATGTATTCAAATACCACATTAATACTCATCCTTCTGATCTTATCACCCATGTTATAAGAATGAATGCACATAACATCAACCATAACATGATTCGATGTGCCTAAGGTTAGAGAAGAATAAATAAGTTTTGGTTCTATTGGTTTTTCCACCAACAGAGCCCAAGCACTTGACCTCTACCCTATCTTTATGAGCAGAACACACTTCGAGCAAGTGTGGGGGAGTCGATCCCCCAATTCTACAAGTGAAAGTTCTAAACCAATAATAACAATGCACATGAGATGTCGCCAGTTTCTACTACTGATGGTTGATTTTGAAACACTAAACATAGACGAGGAACAAGTCAAGAAAGGATAAACCTGTCAAACCTAGATCAAACTCAAAACTAGAATGGGTTTGGCAAAATAAGGAGGCACCACCAGTGGAAGTGCCACTACTGGAGGCACCACCTCAAGAATCCTCATCTTCAAGAACGAACCAAGGGTATCATGACTCTTAGGAGCCCTACCACTGATTCAATAGTAGACTCGCAACCATTGAAGAGACAAATGCTACCATACAAGGTACATTATATAATCATGCACAATGGTAGGTAAGCATGGGACACGAGATGGCCAGCCTCCAGCAACAACAGCAATAGCAAAATCAAAATTGGGAGGCTCTGTTCTAAAACCTCCACATTCGGCCACCTCATTGAGCAACCACGACAACAACCAGCTTGGGGGAGAAGGTATCCCCCATGTATCCAGATAAGTATTTCTTTTCTTTTTATTATTCTTAGTTTGCTTTATATATATTAGAAAAAAATGAATAAGTAAAAACAAAATAAAAAGAGTGTGTCTAGTTTGCTTTAATTTGTTTTTAGGGAGATGAATAAAACAAAAAAGGACTCTGAAGATAATCTCTTATAATGGAAATGATGAATAGTTGCTCTGTGTAATTCCTTTCAAGTACCTAGTTTTTAGCCTTGAATTCTTCCAAGTTTTGCATAAAACTATTTTGATATAAGGATTTACTCTGAACTTGAAACTCGTGGATAGCATATGCTTGATCTAAGTCTAGGTAATTGACGGATATGATATGAGAATGTCTAAGCTGTTGTTTATCTTGTTCCAAGTGATACTAAAGTTCTGGAGATTTATCTTTTGAAAAACAAAAAAAATGCTACAAGATGAGTTCCTGTATGACAAAGCTTGAATTCCTATCAAAGCTATACATGTTATTTAGGCTAGGAAAACTTCCGCATATTTGCTACTTGCTTTTGCAGTGAGTTTTGTCAAACTTTGTTGACCCTTATGAGAGGTTTGTCATGCTCTTAAAATCAAGATCATGTACACACCACCCAAATATGCACTACTCCTACTCAGGTGTAGGCACAAAAACATGCCATCCATCTAGATCTACCCAAAAATGTTCTACTCCTACACTAGGGGTGAACACAAAAACATAAATAAATGCTCCAAGTTCTTGTTGATATCTCTCTCAAAGTTTTGTTACAGAAAAGAGGCATAGGGCTAACCAAAAGCTATTCATCAAAAAAGAGAAAAAAGAAAAAAGAATTGAAAAAAATGGACAAGTGTCTGAGATATCTAAAACAATGGGTACTTAGATGCCCGCCTAAAAAAAGAGATGAATAAGATAGCCCCTGTTCTCTTGCAAAATTGTTTCCTAGTTTCAAAAGAGAGATGAGATTTCAAGGAGCAAAGTAGAATTAGGATAGCCACCACATATATCCACCATATACAACCACACACATGCACATCTTGATTTGATTGTATGACTCAACTCTCTTTGGATCCATTGTTTGACTTTACAATATATGCATTGCAAGTATGCTCTAGCTTTCTCCCTACCTATGAACTCCACATAAGCTTTAGTGGTAGGAAAAGAAAAAGGCATAACATATTTATTGCCTTGGTGAGGATCCACAAATACCACATATATTGAGAGACTTGAGAGTGTCATACAATGGAATCTCTGAGTTTCATTTTGAAAATTTATAAAAACTTTGTAACAATGGTAGAACAAAGAACTTGAGACATAGTGCTTGACTTGATTGTTCTATCTTTCAATTGCTCAAGGCCCAATTAAAGGTGAAGAAGCCCCATGGTTGAAGGTAATATGGGTTAGTTTGAAAGTCAAATCAGTTTATTCTAATTCGGAGGAGAATTTTTGATTGAACACCTATGTACTTTTGATGCGTGAAAACATTGTAGCAACTCCTATTCCATTACTGAGTTTGGCTTTGCTTAGGGACTAGCAAAGGTTAAGTGTGGGGGAGCTTATTGATGGTCATTAACACCAATTATAAAAAGTCAACATATCCTGCATATGTACTTAATTCCATCAACAAATATAGGTATAGAGGTTTAAACTATTGAATTCCATGAGCTTTGGTAAATATTTGTATGCAGGAGGATTTATCCAGAAAACAGCACCCGAGACCACTATCATACACTCCAAATAATCAAACCGATGACAACAAGTGATTCAACCTATGAAAACTATGAAAGACACCTCTAGAAGGTTCTAGAAGACACCATGCCGAAGCTTGGGCCAAACAGCCATGAAAGTGGGCTGGCCGTCCTAGCCCATAGGTCGGCCAGCTTGCCACGAAGCCCACTCACTCTCCGTCACATCGTACTCCTTCCTATGATCTACACCGTTGATTTTATGGTGGTTTTAGGTCAGTTTATCAAATGGTGGTTGAGGGAGTTAACGCGGATCGATGATGTGGTGATTCCTTGCCCCCTACTCCACCTAGATTCCTTGCCCCCTACTCTACCTCGTCCTATATATAGCAGCCCTACCCCCCTCCCTAGAGCCATCTTGAAAACCCTAATTCATATCTCACATTTAGATCAAGACACACTAGGAGGATTAGATCTAGAGCTCTCCAATGTACTTGATTAGTAGCTCAGGAGTGAGGGTCG
Organism: Miscanthus floridulus; assembly: GCF_019320115.1. Classification (NCBI taxonomy): domain Eukaryota; kingdom Viridiplantae; phylum Streptophyta; class Magnoliopsida; order Poales; family Poaceae; genus Miscanthus; species Miscanthus floridulus. The sequence goes on along the minus strand of NC_089580.1, from coordinate 109,896,088 downwards.
AGTTGGGTTCATGCTCAAGTTCCAGATCTAGTCTTGGAGGCTCGGCAAAGCCTTGTATCTTCACTTCTACATCTTGTAAGACTTATTATCAATTTATCATATTCTTATCTACATGGCTATGTTTACTTTGAATATATATCTTGCTTAGTTAAAGGTTATTAGTACTTTTGTGTGCGGGTTCATAGAGCGCTTAGCTTGCTAGTTTACCGATTAGGCTATGTAGCCGAGTCTCGTGTAAGCATGGTGCTTATATGATGCTCTACCTATGAGTGCACCCTATTCTCTGGTTGGGTGGTAGAAGCAGGAGGTGTCAGCCACGTCTATCCTTTGCAGTCCACTCTGAATTGTATGTTCTTAAATTATAGGACCATAGTCGCGTCAGTAGAGTTATCTATTGTTGGTGCTCTACCGTCTAAGCGGCGTCCCAATGTACACAAGAGTAGAGTTAGTTTTAGCTATAATCGGGTATATATATACTTTGATCCTGTAATAAGAATATCATAGGAATCTACCTCACTTGTTGTTCTCCCGAGTTGACTAGTTTACATTATCTTTATTGATCTATCCCTTGAGTGTCATTATGCTTAATTCCTATCTATATATTTACCCTCTACTTAAGCTATGCTAGTATGTTGGTATATATATTCCTCTATTACTCAATAAGTCTTACTCCATTGTTTCCCTATGGTAAAATATAACTAACGATACCTGGAATACTACTGATAAAATGCTACAATGGTATTTTATGGGCTTGCAGAATCGTTCATATTCTTTTTGTGCTAATAGATACCAACAAACTCCTTATTATGCTAAGAAATATAATGTACCCAACATGTATGAGTCACGAACAATGCGGCTATAAATAAGTATGTTATGTGAAAAGCAAAGACAACATTTATGCCAAATGAAGCTAAACACTCATTCTAATTTCTAGGTACGAATTGAGTGAAGAGCAATGACCGGATTATTCTTCGTGAGTAAGTAATTCATCACTATATAGTGGGAGGACAACAAAGTCATTGGACACTCATCCCATAATCTCACCATATGGACACCCAGATTACGGCACACAAAGCATCAGAACATGCCCAAATTTGCTCCACCATTAACGAGAGGAATTTAACAACCTGGTGGGTATATAGTTTGCGATCTCACACATGGATAAGTACAAAATTAAAGTATAATAATAGGGGTGCGCACCCAACATATTGTTTACACACACACAAGTTCACAAAATATTATACCAAACAATAGAAGGTGTTGCAAGATGCAAATTAATAAGATAACTAGTAGGATACAAATTGCAGGGAGGAGGAAATCACACACGATATCTACTCTTCATCAAGAGCAGAACGGAGGATCCGCTCCATGTCTGTTGCATAAATAGGCGGCAACTAGAGCTCTGGTGGCCCCCACCCGAATGCCATGCAAGACCATGCTGTTGACACACATAGGCATTGCATGGAGGCACTCCTCAACCTCCACTAGAGCACCATGCTCCTCCATATGGGACACCGCATTGCAAGCAATGCCTGCTGCCCCATGGAGGTTTGCAAGATCTTTAGTCCGTTGATTGATGAGACCCTACAGCATGAGTTGTCTGCCCTCAAGAACGTGGCGCTTGTGCCAAGAAGTTGTCGCATCGACAAGATGGCACCCCACATTTCAGCGCTCCGCAACCAGCTATTCTCGAAGGGCTAGGAAGAATAACAAATAGATCAATGGCAGGATGTAATGGGATCGATGCGGATTCAAATGCGATCGTAGTAGTAATTACCGGCAAGCTACGCTTGCACCATAACCCTCTCCCCGTGAGTCGAGGCCAGCGCCACCTCCGTAGCCTCCAAGGAAGACCGTAGCCACTCCTCTTGCTCGTGCATCTCCAAGACAATGGTGTAGCTCCAGTCAAGGTCCCTGATCACTGAACTCCTGTCTGATCCATCGACTGAATCATTAGAGGCATCGAAATCGATAGAACGAATAGGGGAGGGATGGTGAAGTGAAGTGGTGGCAGGCTCGTGGGAGGTAAGGTGACCATCCAGTAGAGGACCAGTCATGGAATGGGCCCTATATAGCAGATGAAGTAAGGGCAATGACTCAAATGAGACAAAGGACGAAAGACAAGCTTACCGGATCAGCGCATGAAGAGGAGGACGACTGCTCGACTCAGGTGATGAATCCATTGGTTGCTGGCCGTAGTCCATCGATCTTGTTGAGGCAGAGTTGAGGATTGAGTAGAGATCACAAAGGGGAAGGTGAGTCTAAGAGCTTGACAGTTAATCGCCTCCTTTTCTTCCACTTTTATGGACTAAAAAAAGTCTCTAGTGGCCATTGAACTCCAATGGCTGTAGAAGTTATAGCCACGCCATGCCCCCATGACTTTCAGTGGGGTGGGTTTCCCAAGTGTAACGAACCACGCATCGAAAAGCAAACCATCAAGACCAACACTTCAACTTGCCTTGGTGATATGCAATCGACACAAGTCAATCTTGGTAGGCTCAGCCTAATTAATCCATCATAAACACATGTTTACTATAGCGACACATTGTCACATCATGGATTAATTAGGTTTAATAGATTCATCTCGCAAATTAGTCTCCATCTATGCAATTAGTTTTGTGTCCCAACATCTGATGTGACATCATGTTTGAACTACGTTTAACACTCCTTGGATTGAATTCCTTATTATGCTATATGAATCATACTATACCCAACATGTATGAGTCATGGACAATGTAGCTATAAAGAATTATGTTATGTGCAAAGCAAAGACAACATTGATGCCAAAGGAAGCTAAACACTCATTTTAATTTCTAAAGTATGAATTGAGTGAAGAGCAATGATGATATCATACTCCTATGAGTAAGTAGTTCATCACCATATTTTAGGGGACCAACATAGTCATTGGACACTCATCCCACAATCTTGTCACATGGACACCCAGATCATATGGCACACAAAGCATCAAAATTTGCCTAGTTTCGCTCCACCATTAATGTAATAAGATAACATTTTCCTTGTTGTAGGGAAAAATGATATTTTTTACAAACGACAGGGAGGACAAAATCACAATCGATCTACTCTTCATTAAGAGTAGAATGGAGGATGTGATCTGCATTCACTATAGCAATGATTGCATCACCGACGGCGCCAAAGTCAGCTACAAACGATGCAATCCTCCTCGGGGATGATAGTGGCGGCGGTAGGAATCCTAGGTCTGCTTCATGCAAGTCCACCGCATCACTAGACCAAAGCTGGGCGGTAGCTAGAGTTCCTCAACTTCTGCCAAAGCAACAGGCTCTACCATAGGGGAACCGCGTTGCAAGCAACGATGGCTGCTCCATGGAGGGTTTCAAGGTTATGGTTCCATTGTTCAAGGAGACCCACTGTGGGGGTATGGCCCCCGGTATCCACAAGACAAGACATGGGCCGCGCCATCAGAGGTGGTCTAGCCTAGAAGATCAAGGCCTGCACGGCGCTGCTCAGCATGCACTATAAGACATTGTATAGTACCAAATATGATACTTTACTTATAACCCTGTCCCTCTAGACTATATAAGGAGAGGCAGGGATCCCCTAGCAGACACGATCCATCTAGATCTATCTACTACAGATCAATACAATACACCAAAGACACAGGACATAGGGTATTACGTCGATCAGACGGCCCAAACCTATCTAAATCCCTGTCTCTGTGCCCTGTGTCACCATCCAGTTCCTGATTACGTGCATCCCCACCGACAAAGCCCCTCAGTGGACTGCCGAGCATCTTTTGTCAACAGTTGGCGCGCCAGGTAGGAGTGTGCATCTAATCCTCCGGTGAACCAGATGGCGTATCTCAAGATCAACATCATCCATGGCGGCACGACGTCATGGTGGCGACACGACATCATGGTGCAACTCGCTGTGAATTCACAGCAGCATCACACAAGTAGCACGACAACACCAAGCGATCCTTGCCGAGGCCCCTTGGGTTTTGTTGAGATCAGAGTGACTCGGCATGGAAAGGCACGATGATTTCAGCCGTTGCAGCATGTTTCAAATCCAATCCAAGACCTCACATAGAGGCAGAGGGCAAGCCGATCTGCAACACCGCCTTCTTCGTCTCTCAGCAATCAAGAAGTCAATCTGACAACATGAAGACGTGCAGCAATATGCAAGCTGAACCAATCTTGGCTTCTTGTATGTATGCTTACATCTTACAAGCATGAGCGACACGATCATGAAGATTCGCTCCAATTAGAAATCTGCCAATATGGCCTATACAGGCTACGCGGATGCTACAAGTCACCCGCACGAGCCAAGATTGGATCATCCAGAGCAGTAGATTATCAGATTATCAGAGCATCGCAATCACCAGGCAAACAATGAGGACCTATGATCTACAGCACCATGAAGATGACGCAAGCAAGACCAAAAGCCATGCAAGCTAACATGCAAATTAGGCCTGCATGTATGTGCATGTGCCTGGGTCATGCAAGGCGCACGCACATATCGTGGTTTTGGCATCCGACTGCATCAAGCCGTCATCCGAGCCACCCGAGCAATAAGCCATTTGGACTACTTACTCTGACCACATGCCGTGACAACCGCGACCACCGCCATGACGACAGCTCGGAAAGCTTGAGCACCAGGCAACTTTGTCAACACCAACCAGATAATGCCATACATCGCGTGACCAGACGCTCTGTCTAAAGCTAAGTCACACTTTAATATTCTTCTAAATATTCTCCGATCTTCGTATATTGCCATAATGTTTCTCTGAACTGTTTTCTCCATATTTGCTCTCCAAACGATTTTTTGAACCCTCAAACAGTCACGTTGATGCTCAGACGCCTCCAGAGATGGCCCTATCTCTGGCTCCTCCCTACACGTGCTATAGGCTCTGCGCTCTACATTATGGGTGGTTGGCAGCGGCTCCTTGTGTAACACCCCAGGTGTTTGTCACCAGTTAAGCAATGGGATTAAGCTTAAATATGATAGATTAAGTGACGATGGAGATGTCAAGATCAAATCTACATGATGGTGCTCCAACTTAAACTTGGGCCACGCACATTTGCTTACATATGGACCCTTGTTAATATTATGCAAGAGTAATGTTAAACATGCTTATTCCATGTACATTACATCCACATGCATCCATCTTGACCCGTGGAAAAGTTTCATGAAGTTTGGAATCAAAAAGTCACATGAAATGATGAGTCATATCTTTGCATGAATTGCTTTATCAAGTGGATGGAAACCTATGAAGTCAACCAAACCTTGGTACCTTGCTCAAACAACTCTACTTGCACTCATGCACAAAAGTTATGAAGGGTTCATGTTGAGCAGGGGCCAGAAAATGCTCCAATGGATCAAAAAGGATAATTTAAGCTTCATCGTGTTCCTATTTTGGTCAAAGTAGAACAGTAGGTTCTATACCAGTTTTGAGGTTGGACCTTAAATGAAAGTTGTAGTCCATATCATGTAGAACAAACTTGGTTTTTGTACTAAGAGCTAGATCAGCTTGGAAGTAAGTCAAATCGAGGTCACAAGATCGAATTTGCTGTGGTTTTCAACACTTAGAATTATTCTAAGTCAGTTTCGCTAAGCAACGACATTGACATTCCACGTTCTCCAAATTTTGCTAAGCAACTTGAGTTAGTCCAAAAATAAAAGTTCAAGGTTATGTTATGGAGATGAGAATGCAAAAAGTTGCACTAAGTTTGATCGAGTTTCAACCTCCGAAAGCGAGTTTCTGTGATCGCTGTTAACATATTGACACTATCATTTTGGAGCTTAATTATCCGTTGTTACGGAGCTCAAATGGCCAGGCACCTTAAATAAGAAACATAGAGCAGGCCAAGTGTACAAACTTTGTTTATGGCCCAATGTCTAATTCGGCCTGGAAGCAGCCCAAAACGGTGTTCCACCTTGCCCATGTCGCTGCCTGCCACGTGCTCGGTTAAATGCCCTAATGGGCGGCACGTGTCCAGGGCATGGCCGCCATGCATAGAGCACTCCCACCATGGCTGATGCGCGTCCAAGCACCGCACCATGCGCTGCCTCATGCCCTGCTCTTCCAAACTGAGCGCCCAAGTTGCTCAGCACTCATTCTCCCGCCTTCCCGTCGCCCCTCTCGCTCCGACCGTGCGCCTGCTCGTGTGCCAGAGCGCGGCCGCCATGGCCGTCGCGGCCAAACTCCCTTGTGCCATTGTTCCTTCTCCTGCAGCCCTCCTGTGTCACCTCCGTGAATGCCTACGGCTCCGTGACCGACTCCCCAAGCCCTAGGCCGAGCCGTGACCACCGTGTGCTCGCCGTCGATGAAGCTACCGCTGCCGGCAACGCTGGCCTGGCGAGGCTCTATTGCAGCGCTGCTACTGGCTACAGCCGGCCAAGGCCAGGGCTAGGCGCGGCCACAGCGGTCCATGGCCAAGCCCTAGCACGCCCCTCTGTGGCCACCGACGCCCCTCCAGCTTGCCGAGTTGGCCGCTGGCCGGCAACAGAGCGTGCTCTGCGTCCGTCTGTGTGTTGGAGAAGAAGATGGACCTCGCGCGGCAATAAGGGAAAAGGCAAGGGGTTTTGTGAAGACTAGTGACTCCTGTGAACAGTGCCAAAAAGGATCAATGTGTTCGTATTTAATTTGTGTTTTCCGCAGGGGCCCCGATGCAAGATTTCAATTTCCTTGTTTTCTCTGGTTTTTACAGATTTGAATGCTACACTTTGAAAATCCGTATTAATTAGTAGAAAAACCCTAAAATAACAAATGTGGACTTTTTGGAATCCTTGTGAAATTCTCTATGTACTAGATCAATAATATTACATGTTTTAGTTTAACGGTTTAGCTGTAAAAATAGATTTAGGCAGTTAGGTTCTTAATGCTAGTCATGTTTTGTTCTTTTTATAACTGCAGTTATTTTACCCAAATAAATGTGAAATGTTTATGGAGTGTTACTGATGTGATTAGTGATGTTTGGTAAAAATTTCAGTATTTTAGGCTTGATAGTTTAAGATCTATAAAAATAACAAATTGCCTATATTGCCTTACCCCTATTCTGAATAGGCCTGCAAGAGTAAATTAATTGGCCTAATTAGGTTATGAATCATGACTTTGTGATAATACATGAGTTGTATTACTTTTATTAAGCTTTTCAAAAAGCTAAATATCATGATTTTTGGTTAAGTAGATCTTGAGTTATACTTGCTTAAATCTCAGTGGCTGTTTCTGCCCAAACTTTGACAGGGTTACCTTGTTGGTATTGTGGGGCCTTCTTAATAGTAGAATTTCCTTTAGGTGTTTACAACAAAGTTGTTTAGAATTTGATAATATTTCTAAAAAGTCTAGAACCACATTTATTGGATATGTATAACTCCATTTATAGTTGTTTAAAGTGTCAAGTCAGTTTCTGTCTATGTTTTGGACAGCGATGCAATTATTGGGTTAATTGACCCTTCTAACTGTAGAATCATCTTAAGATGATAATACGAAAGTTGTAGATAACTCACCAAACTAGCTTGTGTTAAATTTTCATGGCATGTGGCCAAGTAGTTTGTGAGTTATGACTGTTCTAAGTTGGTCTTCAGAAATTGTAGCTTTCTGGAATTTCTGGACCAGCCTTGATAAATGTACCTGTTTAACCTTGTTAACTTTGGAATCATGCTGATAGGTTTAAATATGAGTTATAGACAATTTCATAAGATTTCCAGAATGTCTTCTTGCAAGTCATTTGGATTTGTGTAACTCCAGTTATAGCTAAATCTTGTAGCTGCTATTTGCATGTCCAGAAATTGGCAGATTCCAATTATAGTGGTTGCTTGTATATTGTTAAGTGTGACTTATGCCTTGAATGATGACTGAGTTAGAGCACCTGAGATCTTGGGAAATTTGTGTCATGCTTGGTGTTGTCATCTTCTTTGCTATCGGGGGATGATAAATTGTTCGATATTTAAAGTAGACAATGCGAAGTGCTTGTGCATGTTAATGTAACCCTGTGCTTGTCTTACTTACTGCATGCGATGCATTGTCTATTGCACTTCCATGTATTCATACACTTGCATATTGCATCTCTACATGCACCACGTGAAGGATGCGATGTTGGAGCCAAACCCGAAGACAGCGTTTGATGAATCTATCCCGAAGATGGGAGGACTAAGCAAGTGCTAGGACCGTAGATGTCGCCAGGACAGTGCAACCTAACTGAACTGACTTGTGTCGGATCCCAGGCAAGCCCTGGAGCATTCTAAGCCTCCAATGTTTTTACAAATATCTTGAGTCTCTTTTATTGTTGATGATGCATTAAGTATAGGAACTAGTTGGAACCAATTGTTGCATTATATCCTTACCTTGTCCAGATAAAATCCTATGAACCCTAAGTAAGTGTAGGATCGAATGATGCTTAGCTCTGCTTAGACCGGTAGAAGTCGGGTGATTTCCTATAACCTGTGAGATGTAGGATGAGCTCTGCTTAGACCGGTAGAAGTCGGGTGATTTCCTATCACCTGTGAGATGTAGAGACCGGATGGGATGATGGTAGTGCAGCAACAAGGCATGGAGGTCTTGGGTGTGAATCTATCCCTGTTTGTGTCATTTAAGGACCGATTCGCTGTACGTCCTCATGTCATGTTGAATGCATGCCTATCACTTAGTTGGCCGGATAACTCGTTCCGACCACGAAGCCGAGTAGCTCAACTCAGGCCAGAAGACCGAGAAGTGAAAGTGCGCACCCTGGCGGTAGTAAGGATGTGCAGGGAGCTATTGGCGTAAGTCCGAGGTGAGATTGACCACCTGGCAGAGTGGACTCCCTGAGGGTGCGGCACTGCTCGGAGCCACAATTCCTGAGATGTACCAAAGGTGACCCGAGGAAACCCTTGATCAGGTGGATTGGGTGAGTGTTAGGAATACCCCTCCAGCTGGATAGGAATCGATTCGAATCGCCGTCTCTCCCGGATAGTGAGAACTTGACTGAGCAGCGGCAACGTAGACTCACTAAGTTTAATGATATGGTTAAATGATGATGATGATGACTATGATAATGAGCCATGAATTACCTGATATGGTTATTATTGTTTGCAACTTAATTAAGTGAATGATTAGTACATGTGCTAATATAGATGGTAGGTAATGGCTAAAAGTCGCTGCTAGTATAGGCAGATAATGCTAATGATTACTCAAGCTTTTATGCAAAAAGGTTGTCAGCTCAGCTCCATCAAATAAAGCCTTACATAATCCTTGGTGTCACTTTATTTCTAGTTTACGATGGGTAAGTCTGGCTGAGTACATTCTCGTACTCAGGGTTTATCCCACCTTGTTGCAGGTGGAGTTCTCGGCCTGTTGTAGATGGTGGCTAACCGCCAGTGGGCTCGGTGATTCTATACTTACTTCTCATCTCTATGCTTTTGTCGGATGATGTCACTTATGCTAGCAATATATTTGGAACTTATATTAATGTAATCATTTGAAAGCTATGTTGTTTTCACTAAGTGGTTTTGAAACCCAAACTTGTACTATTATTTGTGAATCCATTTGTAATATTATTTTCCGCTGCAACCCTGTGTATGTGATGTGTATTTGCTTAATCCCGCGATCTTGGTTGTGATGTTGATTTACCGAGGTCTTTCGGGACACTCGGTGGACTACCAGGTTTATATGAGTGAAAGTATGCGCATGTCAACGTGTTAGTGGGGACAGCCGTACTTGATCTTGTATAAATTGGGCGGTTCTGTTACAGCTGGCATCAGAGCAAGATTAAGCATAATACTGTCATGTACATTGCTTTAAAAAAAACAAAGTTTTGGTTTTAAAAAGCCTATTTTAACTAAAACTTTTGCTACGGGCAAATTTGTCAAAACTAATTTGCAAAACTATGCTAGCGACATCCTTCTTTATGCCTAGTTAAGGACTATTAGGTGGCTATCTAAGTACTAACATGGGGGTTTTTACTTTCGTCGTCCATACAGCGTGCTATTGTATGGATGCCATTCGTTTGAATGGTAATGTATGGATCAATTGCCTCTACGCCTAGGTAAGTGTGAGTTGTGAGAGCATGACCATCCAACTGTCGGTCTAGGGGAGAGTTAGCTATGGTTACTAGAATATTTACATGTCACACACATGTATATATGAAGGTACTTAATTGCGGGTATATTTATCGGGTAGCTATGGATATCGAAGTATATACATTTGGGGATGTATATATGCAGAGTATCTTAGTTTACTGCTTTCATTGTGTGCTCATTGATGAGTACAGGCCCGATCTTCCGAGAGGTAGCCGGTAAGTTTGATTTGTGGAGATCTCGACGTTGGCGATCCGGCTTCAAATCAGACATGATTCGAACCCTGCAACCGTTACACCACTGCTCCGTTGGTTATCAACCAAGCACAACTTGATTGACCTCGCCAAGAAGGCTTTTCCTGCAAGCGAATCGAAGAGCACAAGCAAGAAGGTAAAACACGCAATCTGAAATTGCAAATATGAATGATGCGAATATCAATAGAGGGTTCAAAAACTCGGTTCCAAAGGACTAATCGACACAGTGGAGGAGATCAAGAACGGGGGCCCTGGATCACTGTAAAAGGATTTGTCACCACAGTTACAATGAACGATTCAGTTTCTCGATAGAAAACTAAACTCTAAACAAAATCCAATTGTGTAGCAGCAGCGGCGGCTGTGTTTATAGTCTAAGACTCGACCTAGGGTTGGGGACGGCCAGGGGTTGGGCGCCCACAACTTGGGCTTAAGGCCCGACACGATACATGGCCAAGTTGGCCCAAATAGGTGACGCAACACCTTGCCGTGGTCACACAGAATGATCCACAGACCTTCTGGAGCTGGGACCAGATCCAAAACGACGGCGTCGTCGTCCCCTTTCCAACACATCCAAGAATGGCCTGTTTCGATGTCGTATGAGAGAGTTATGACCGAAACAGTGACGATGTGTCTGCTGAATCCGAGGGCGACGTGGCAGCTGAGTTGGGAACGAATTGCAACTTGGGGAAGACCATGGCGTCGGTGTGTCCAGCATGGCAATGTCCTCATCATCCTCCCCTTCTCGAATTGGAGTTGTCCTCGACTCCATCTTGGCGATGTCCTCATCATCACCTCCTTGTAGAATTGGAGTCGTCCTCGACTCCATCCCATCATCAGCGAACTCCTGCAAAAGATTAGTGACAGCAGGCAATGCACCAGACATAAAAGGTTGACAAAACATAGCATAACATGGTGCATCAGGATTATCACATAACTCAGCAGTAGCAGGAGTTGTAGCAAGAAAAGCACCTCCTTTTAACTTAATCCCATTATTTTTAGCAATGTCTATTGGAGGTTTATTTTTTATCTCATTGGCATGTTTAATAATATCCGTAGGAGACAAAGGCAGCAATGTAATTTTCTTGTCCTTATGTATGATAGTGTATGTATTAGTTCTACCATGGTGTAAAGCATCATTATCAAATTCCCTTGGGCGACCTAACAAAATGGAACAAGCTTGCATAGGGACAACATCAAAATCAGCAGTATCATGATAAGAGCCTGTGAAAAAGCTAATGCGTGCTGATTTAGTTACCTTAGTCTTACCACTATTATTGAACCATTGAAGTTTATATGGATACGAATGTTGTCGTGTGGTCAAGCCAAGCTTGTCAACCAAATCTAAACTCACCAAGTTGTTGCAACTCCCGCTATCAATGATAGTGAGAACACGACAACCATGCACAATGAGATACATGTGGAACAAATTGTGGCATTGGATCTTCATCTCTTCTTCATGACCCACACGTGTACTCAACACACGCTGCACAAGAAGGCTAGGGTAGTCCGCGGCAGCAGCCACGGAGTCAATGGTGATGGCCTCCTTGTCGTGATCGCCCTCGGTGGGATCTGCATCAATGTTAGCAGCAAGGGCTAAATCATCTTCAACATCACTAGCACTTACATATCCATCCTCAGTAGCAATGAAAGCGCGATGACTAGGGCATTCCTTCATGACATGTCCCATGCCTTTGCATCGGTGGCAAATGATTTTAGAGCTAGACGAGGAGGAGCTAGTAGAATCACCTGGAGTGCCACCTTTCTTCAGCTGTGGAAACTACACATTAGACAATTTACTTACCCCGGAAGAAAATGGAGGTGTAGATGGCTATGGTGCAACAGGAAGCTTGGGCGTCTCCGGCTCGGAACGCTGCTGAAAATTCCTCCCATTGTTAGACCTGAAAAGCTGGTGTTGTTTGCGTCCCTGTACTTCTCGTTCGGCCTTAATAGCAAAATGATACAATTGGGAAAAATTGCGCCATTCTTTGTAATCAAGTATGTTCTGTATATCATGGTTTAAACCACCAAAAAATCTAGCACTAGCATCATCATCATCTTCATTTATACCACAACGTGCTAAACCAATAAGCAATTCTTGATAGTATGCTTCTACTCCTTTATCACCTTGTTTTAAAGTTTGTAGTTTCAAACGTAAATCACGTTGGTAATAAGGAGGAACAAAACGAGATTTCATACGTTGCTTTAAAACATTCCAAGTTTGAGGCACAGCAGCAGCATTATTGGCATTGCAAAGATCACTCCACCAGAACAAAGCAAAATTAGTAAACTCACTAGTAGCAAGTCTAACTCTATGCTCAGCAGGAACATTATGAGAATCAAATTTTTGTTGAACAGCAAGCTCCCAATCTAAATATGCCTCTGGATCAACATTACCAGCAAAAGGTGGTAGACTAAATTTAATTTTAGCAAAAGGATCATTATTACCATGATTATTACCTGCCATACCGCGACGATTGAAATTGAGGCGGTGACGGGCACCACCGTCAGCATACGCATCTTCATCACCAAAAGCATCCGCATCTTCATCATCAGCACGATAAGGTGGAGGGCGTTGCTCAAGCTGTTCAATGCGGGTGACCAGATTGTTCACGTTGCGCGTCAGCTCGGTCATAAGATTGCGTTGTTCAGTCATGAACGTTGCAAGCTCGCCCTTGGACATGCACTCATTGAAGTCCGTCGGAGTTCCTGCCATGGTTAGAAGATAGAAAAAGACAACACCAAAGTATTATCCCTATCAACTAAAAGGAAACAAGTGGTGGTGATGGTGGTGAAAGTGGAATGCAAAATCACAAGCGGCTTACCACCGTCTTGCCTGTATTCTTACCAACGCCAAACAGGAGCAAAACCAAAGTGGCGAAGCAATCTGTTGTTGAGCGTGGGTAACAGTTGCAAGATGAACCTGTGCTGACAGAAGAATATGTGGAGCTATGGGTAGGCACACAATATGACAGCAAGGATTAGCAATTAACGAGTGCAGAGTAGCGATTGTTCAATCTGGATCCAAAGTACAAATCACAGGTGCTGGCTAAGACGTGTCGAGACGTAGCGCAACAAGGTGAAAACAAAGAAAGATCGAAAGAACTCACAGAACAAGCAAATAACCCAGATTTCTCCTTTTTCCTGAATTTTTCCTGGATTTTTCCAAAAGGCACTAGTAGGAAACAAAAATTTTTTTTTTTACTATTTTTTTTATACTTTTCTCTAAACAAGGATCACAAAAGATGCAACCACAAAAATTGGCACCTACAACTGAGGTGGGATGTGGTCTACAGAAATTCAGCACGTTCTCTGAAAAGCGTGCAAAAACTTTGACAAATTTTTTTCTATATTTTCCCGAATTTTTTTGGCAATTCTGATGAAACCAAACAGGGTCGGGTCCAAATGGTGTCAAGAAGCTACTGAAAAAATTTCAGATTTTTTTGATAAACGAGCAAAAAGTTATGTCTGTTTTACCAAAGGTATCTCAAGGTATGTTTTCCGGGAGGCACAACACGGCGGCGGCAGTTAGGGCAAAGCGTCCCTAAACTCTAACACCGATCACAACAGTAGGTATTCGCCTGATGATGTAAGGAGGGCTGCGATGCAGGCAAAATAAGAGCGACTGGCAACCTATCTAGGGTTTGCGCGGCGGCGAGAAGTTACACAAGGCGGCTAGCGGGGCAAGTCGAGTAATGTGGTGGCTTCGACTTGTTGTTTGGGAACGGTGGATGGGATAGCGGCGGAAAACAAAATCACAGCAACGGGCGATTGAACTACGGCCACGAACACAATCCTAAACCAGCAACAAGACTCAACCACGGACACAAACTCAACAACACGAATCTGAAACGAAATTGCAAAGGCACAAAGGGCGATAGGACAGCGGAAATTGAAATATTTTTGGGCTTTTTGTGGACTCTAGGTAATGAACAAATATGAATCTAAGGCAAACGAGATTATACCTCGCGGTAAACCTGAAATATCTGATACCAATTGATGAGTACAGGCCCGATCTTCTGAGAGGTAGCCGGTAAGTTCGATTTGTGGAGATCTCGACGTTGGCGATCCGGCTTCAAATCAGATACGATTCGAACCCTGCAACCGTTATACCACTGCTCCGTTGGTTATCAACCAAGCACAACTTGATTGACCTCACCAAGAAGGCTTTTCCTGCAAGCGAATCGAAGAGCACAAGCAAGAAGGTAAAACACGCAATCTAAAATTGCAAATATGAATGACGCGAATATCAATAGAGGGTTCAAAAACTCGATTCCAAAGGACTAATCGACACAGTGGAGGAGATCAAGAACGGGGGCCCTGGATCACTGTAAAAGGATTTGTTACCACAATTACAATGAACGATTCAGTTTCTCGATGGAAAACTAAACTCTAAACAAAACCCAATTGTGTAGCAGTGGCGGCGGCTGTGTTTATAGTCTAAGACTTGACCTAGGGTTGGGGACGGCTAGGGGTTGGGCGCCCACAACTTGGGCTTAAGGCCCGACACGATACATGGCCAAGTTGGCCCAAATAGGTGATGCAGCACCTTGCCGTGGTCACACAGAATGATCCACGGACCTTCTGGAGCTGGGACCAGATCCAAAACGACGGCGTCGTCGTCCCCTTTCCAACGCATCCAAGAATGGCCCATTTCGATGTCGTATGAGAGAGTTATGACCGAAACAGTGACGACGTGTCTGCTGAATCCGAGGGCGACGTGGCAGCTGAGTTGGGAACGAATTGCAACTTGGGGAAGACCATGGCGTCGGTGTGTCCAGCGTGGCGATGTCCTCATCACTCATTTATCTCTTGTGGGGATGGGATGCAATGAATTTGCCTGCAGTTACGCTAACAACGAATGCGTAGATTGAATATAGCTGACGACTAGCTATATATCGAGAGAGCACGTGTTATGCCACCGACATAGAATGTGATTGCCACCTTAGGCTGGCAATTTCATGAGGACGAATAGGACGAGCATGCATCATGATTGTGCTTGTGCATAAATATGCTTCCCTCACCTTGTTCTAATGCTAAGTGACTTATGATCAATGTGATGTCACTATTTTCCCTGTGTGAAGCTAGCCAAAATGTCTTGTCCCATGCTGCTTGAATAGCTGTGCTTGAAGATAGGATGTGATTAGCTTTGCCTTGTATGTTTGCTTCCAAAGGAAATAAAAAGATAACGATACCTTACTACCACGTTCACATGTTTACGTGTAGTGGTGTTGCTATAGGTGACTACTTTGTTGTGTGCGAGTTTTGTGCTTAGTAATAGTCGCTTAAGCTAATTGGATTGAGTGTTTAGAAATGCTCGCTTGAGACCATGATGTAGGTGTGGATGCTCATTATCTAGGTAGTGCCATAGTTGTCACCCTTTTGTCCTCGGTAAGCATATGAGTGTGGAAGAGCGCTATCCTAGAGCAGCGTCCAAGTTTTGATAATCTCATGGTTGTCGTCTCCAATTTAGTTCTCTCTTAGGAGCCCTTGAACGTTGCACTGCGAAGACTTTATCTATGCCTTTGCTTGACCTTAGGCCCAAGCTTAGTTCCCTTGAATGCTTGCATGTGTCGTGGTTGTCCCACTCCTATGTGGGAGGACCTTGCTCAAAAATCCTTGTCGGACTTCATTGCTCTTTCTCCTACTGATGATATGGTGCAACGCTAATTGTTATCTACCCTGCTTTGGAACCTTTTCCTCGCAAATCATGTCATTGCTTTAACAACTAAATCCCTAGTTAGTGCAATGGCTCTGTCCCTCAAATCTCGTGTATTTTGTCTCCAACCTTTTCAAGTCTCTAGATGTTTACCAGTCTTGATCTCATGTTGCTGCTCGACAAGACCAAATCTCATGTTAATCTTTATCTAGTAATCACTTTGGTGGACAAGAGGCGTAAATGGAAGTTAAGCAAGAGTCTCCTGCTTAGTTGCCTTTAGCAATTAGGCTATGTTCTTTTGCGCTGTGTTTTGATCTTTGGATCACCTCCTTATTGAATCCTCACCTTGTGACTACCTTTGTTTGCTATTCCTCCTTTGCATAGTGCTTGTTCTTATGACCCAATCTGTGCAACTTGAAAATTCACTATGGGTGTGTGATCAGTAATGGTGTTATGAGTAGCAACTACGGTGCCACGACAGAACCTAGGGCCTCCTTGTGGCCGGCCAGCACATGGTTGTGCTGCTGGGTGCACGCTGGTATCAAGGTTTCTAGTCATGATCCATTGCCGAACTGTACCGATGTGTTATTTTCACGTGAGCTCTTCCTTGGTTATCTCTTCATATCTTATCGAAGATCCATATATCAGACCAAAAGTAGTAGAGCTTCCTGTTGAAGTCACAAAAAGGATAACCTTTGAAGAACTGGTCACCGACATAAACATTAACCGACTACAAGAGGTGGTCGACAAGTGACTCCACTTGGCTGTCCCAGTATTGACGTCCGTCACCTAGTGAACAACTTATGTCATCATTGTTGGATCAGAAAGGCACACAACGATTTAAGTTGTTTCCTAAGAATCATATATGGAAAACCTTAGTCTATACCCTTAGAGAAAAGAGCTGCTGCTGCTATACAAAGAGATCAAGAGTATAGAACACACACCACAACGTGTGAAGCAAAGAAAAGGGAGAACACAAAATCTGTCCAGATTTTGTGGCACTAAACCGGTTATCTTCAAGCTGGCGATTAGTGACTCAAACGAAGTTGGATTGACCCCAAACTTGGTGATCTCATTCCTTGCTTAGGACCCTTCAATGTCTTAAGTTGGTTTGAGTATTGGTTGAGTAAAACATCGGATTTGAGAGATATCTTGTTGGCTCGGTTTGCTGCCAATTCAGAACAGAGCAGTTTTGGTAGATGAATTGTTTGGATGGTCAAACGGTGTCCGGTTGAGTTGAATTTTGGTGAGTAGTTAGAAGACCCATGGATCTACATGCCCACCAAAATTAGTGCATATTGAAGCAGTAGTTTATGAGATATGAATAGAAAACAAAAGGGTACAGAATCTGCAATTTCGCTGTGACTGTGATCATCATTTGCATTAGACGGTTGTGTTTGTCATTCATGCCAAGAAATTACAACTTGTAGGTGTATTGCTGTTAGACAACCCTCCATACTCTTGAAAAGACTAATTGCACCCCTATGTGCCTTGCTTTTGCCCTCTTAGATCAGCAATGCGTGAGCAGTCAAGGTGTTCTAGAAGTCAAATTGTGCCCTTGCAATTCGAAAGTAATTGGAAAGGTGTCAAACAATAGATTTTTGGATTTTTTTTTGAGATATCGATTGGCCTAAGAATGGAAGCCACGACGTCAAATATAGTTTAAGAAAGCTGGTTTTGCTACGATGCAAGTCAACCAACTTGTTGTGCAACTGCACCACGAAGGCAAATTGTACTTAACCTGCTTGGTAGTGAACTAGTCCCTAGTTTTGTGATTACTTGCAACTTGTGTTGCCCTCCAAGCCTCGCTAACATCCTTCTGCATCAATGGTTCTCCAATGCTGACATGCCTAAGGTGTCTTCCATGTGTTTTACCCAAGGGGTTGCCTTAGATACAACTTAGATAACTGTTGCCGTTTGGATACGAGAATTCCCTTAAATAATGGTCGTCGAAAACAATGAGTCAACAGAGTCAGCTATCACATTCACCGCTCACTCAACTGACTTAGGTAATACAGTATTGTTATCAGAGAAAGAGCATTGCACACATGGAACATTATGTAGCTTTCCATCAGTTGACATAAGAGTGAGTGCACCACTACAACTAGTTTGGATATTGATTAACTAGCTCCTCATACCCTCAAAGGATGTTTACCCTGTCTATGATCACCTCCTTTGCGAAAGGTTGTGCTCAAGCCACTTTTGTAGAGAACTGCTTTTCAAACCTTGGGAACAAATATAGCACCGTTGCAAGGAATATCCGTCAACCGACTATGATCTAGTGCAAAGTCCATAAGTTCTGTGCTATATCCACTAGGGAAGTAGATGTTACAAGTATTTAGTATACACTTGTATCACTCTTCGTACATCGAGGATGAAGTACGTAGGACAATGCTATCTTGCATTCCTTCCAATGTAACAATGCTTTATAGACGCCAACGAGGGAAATTCTTCAGACAACATCTTACGATGAAAAGCAAGTATCAGAAAGTGTTGTGACCAAATTAGCCTCTCTGATACTCTGAAGTTAAGTAGCCTAATGCTATCACTGATGTTGGAAACTGGATGACATGTTTCTCTTCCCTTAAAAGTCTTTCGCATCGAATCTTAGGACGTGATTCCTTTAAGGGGGGATGGCTGTAACACCCTAGGTGTTTGTCACCAGTTAAGCAATGGGTTTAAGCTTAAACATGATAGATTAAGTGATGATGGAGATGTCAAGATCAAATCTACATGATGGCGCTCCAACTTAAACTTGGGCCATGCACATTTGCTTACATATGGACCCTTGTTAAGATTATGCAAGAGTAATGTTAAACATGCTTATTCCATGTACATTACATCCACATGCATCCATCTTGACCCATGGAAAAGTTTCATGAAGTTTGGAATCAAAAAGTCACATGAAATGATGAGTCATATCTTTGCATGAATTGCTTTATCAAGTGGATGGAAACCTATGAAGTCAACCAAACCTTGGTACCTTGCTCAAACAACTCTACTTGCACTCATGCACAAAAGTTATGAAGGGTTCATGTTGAGCAGGGGCCAGAAAATGCTCCAATGGATCAAAAAGGATAATTTAAGCTTCATCGTGATCCTATTTTGGTCAAAGTAGAACAGTAGGTTCTATACCAGTTTTGAGGTTGGACCTTAAATGAAAGTTGTAGTCCATATCATGTAGAACAAACTTGGTTTTTGGAGTAAGAGCTAGATCAGCTTGGAAGTAAGTCAAATCGAGGTCACAAGATCGAATTTGTTGTGGTTTTCAACACTTAGAATTATTCTAAGTCAGTTTCACTAAGCAACGACATCGACATTCCACGTTCTCCAAATTTTGCTAAGCAACTTGAATTAGTCCAAAAATAAAAGTTCAAGGTTATGTTATGGATATGAGAATGCATAAAGTTGCACTAAGTTTGATCGAGTTTCGACCTCCGAAAGCGAGTTTCCGTGATCGCTGTTAACATATTGACACTATCATTTTGGAGCTTAATTATCCACTGTTACGGAGCTCAAATGACCGGGCACCTTAAATAAGAAACATAGAGCAGGCCAAGTGTACAAACTTCGTTTATGGCCCAATGTCTAATTCGGCCTGGAAGCGGCCCAAAACGGTGTTCCACCTTGCCCACGTTGCTGCCCGCCACGTGCTCGGTTAAATGCCCTAATGGGCGGCATGTGTCCAGGGCATGGCCGCCATGCATAGAGCACTCCCACCATGGCTGACGCGCGTCCAAGCACCATGCCACGCGCTGCCTCATGCCCTGCTCTTCCAAACTGAGCGCCCGAGCTGCTCAGCACTCATTCTCTCCCCTTCCCGTCGCCCCTCTCGCTCCGACCGTGCGCCTGCTCGCGTGCCAGAGCACGGCCGCCATGGCCATCGCAGCCGAACTCCCTTGTGCCGCTGTTCCTTCTCCTGTAGCCCTCCTATGTTGCCTCCGTGAATGCCTACGGCTCCGTGACCGACTCCCCAAGCCCTAGGCCGAGCCGTGACCACCGTGTGCTCGTCGTCGACGAAGCTACCGCTGCCGGCAACGCTGGCCTGGCGAGGCTCTGTTGCGGTGCTACTGCTGGCTGCAGCCGGCCAAGGCCAGGGCTAGGCGCGGCCACGGCAGTCCATGGCCAAGCCCTAGCACGCCCCTGTGTGGCCGCCGACGCCCCTCCAGCCGGCCGAGTTGGCCGCTGGCCGGCAACAGAGCGTGCTCTGCGTCCGTCTGTGTGTTGGAGGAGAAGATGGACCTCGCACGGCAATAAGGGAAAAGGCAAGGGGTTTTGTGAAGACTTGTGACTCCTGTGAACAGTGCCAAAAAGGATCAATGTGTTCGTATTTAATTTGTGTTTTCCGCAGGGGCCCCGATGCAAGATTTCAATTTCCTTGTTTTCTCTGGTTTTTACAGATTTGAATGCTACACTTTGAAAATCCGTATTAATTAGTAGAAAAATCCTAAAATAACAAATGTGGACTTTTTGGAATCCTTGTGAAATTCTATATGTACTAGATCAATAATATTACATGTTTTAGTTTAAAGGTTTAGCTGTAAAAATAGATTTAGGCGGTTAGGTTCTTAATGCTAGTCATGTCTTGTTCTTTTTGTAACTGCAGTTATTTTACTCAAATAAATGTGAAATTTTTATGGAGTGTTACTGATGTGATTAGTGGTGTCTGGTAAAAATTTCAGTATTTTAGGCTTGATATTTTAAGACCTATAAAAATAACAAATTGCCTGTATTGCCTTACCCCTATTCTGAATAGGCCTGCAAGAGTAAATTAATTGGCCTAGTTAGGTTATGAATCATGACTTTGTGATAATACATGAGTTGTATTACTTTTATTAAGCTTTTCAAAAAGCTAAATATCATGATTTTTGGTTAAGTATATCTTGAGTTATACTTGCTTAAATCTCAGTGGCTGTTTCTGCCCAAACTCTGACAGGGTTACATTGTTGGTATTGTGGGGCCTTCTTAATTGTAGAATTTGCTTTAGGTGTTTACAACAAAGTTGTTTAGAATTTGATAAGATTTCTAAAAAGTCTAGAATCACATTTATTGGATATGTATAACTCCATTTATAGCTGTTTAAAGTGGCATGTCAGTTTCTGTCTATGTTTTGGACAGCGATGCAATTATTGGGTTAATTGACCCTTCTAACTGTAGAATCCTCTTAAGATGATAATACGAAAGTTGTAGATGACTCACCTAAATAGCTTGTGTTAAATTTTCATGGCATATGGACAAGTAGTTTGTGAGTTATGACTGTTCTAAGTTGGTCTTCATAAATTGTAGCTTTCTGGAATTTCTGGACCAGCCTTGATAAATGTACCTGTTTAACCTTGTTAACTTTGGAATCATGCTGAAAGGTTTAAATATGAATTGTAGACAATTTCATAAGATTTCCAGAATGTCTTCTTGCAAGTCATTTGGATTTGTGTAACTCCAGTTATAGCTAAATCTTGTAGCTGCTGTTTGCATGTCCAGAAATTGGCAGATTCCAATTATAGTGGTTGCTTGTATATTGTTAAGTATGACTTATGCCTTGAATGATGACTGAGTTAGAGCACCTGAGATCTTGGGAAATTTGTGTCATGCTTGGTGTTGTCATCTTCTTTGCTATCGGGGGATGATAAATTGTTCGATATTTAAAGTAGACAATGCGAAGTGCTTGTGCATGTTAATGTAACCCTGTGCTTGTCTTACTTACTGCATGCGATGCATTGTCTATTGCACTTCCATGTATTCATACACTTGCATATTGCATCTCATCTAGGTACGCTAGATGCACCACGTGAAGGATGTGATATTGGAGCCAAACCCGAAGACAGCGTTTGATGAATCTATCCCGAAGATGGGAGGACTAAGCAAGTGCTAGGACCGTAGATGTCACCAGGATGGTGCAACCTAACTGAACTGACTTGTGTCGGATCCCAGGCAAGCCCCAGAGCATTCTAAGCCTCCAATGTTTTTACAAATATCTTGAGTCTCTTTTATTGTTGATGATGCATTAAGTATAGGAACTAGTTGGAACCAATTGTTGCATTATATCCTTACCTTGTCCAGATAAAATCCTATGAACCCTAAGTAAGTGTAGGATCAAATGATGCTTAGCTCTGCTTAGACCAGTAGAAGTCGGGTGATTTCCTATCACCTGCGAGATGTAGGATGAGCTCCGGTCACGGTTGGCTATAATTGCTATCATGGAAAAGAACCATGTGTTAATAATGAAAAGAGACCGGACGAGATGATGGTAGTGCATCAACAAGGCATGGAGGTCTTGGGTGTGAATCTATCCCCGTCTGTGTCATTTAAGGACCGATTCGCTGTACGTCCTCATGTCATGTTGAACGTATGCCTATCACTTAGTTGGCCAGATAACTCGTTCTAACCGCGAAGCCGAGTAGCTCAACTCAGGCCGGAAGACCGTGAAGTGAAAGTGCGCACCCTGGCGGTAGTAAGGATGTGCGGGGAGCTATTGGCGTAAGTCCGAGGTGAGATTGACCACCTGGCAGAGTGGACTCCCTGAGGGTGCGGCGCTACTCGGAGCCACGATTCTTGAGATGTACCAAAGGTGACCCGAGGAAACCCTTGATCAGGTGGATTGGGTGAGTGTTAGGAATACCCCTCTAGCTGGATAGGAATTGATTCGAATCGTCGTCTCTCCCGGATAGTGAGAACTTGACTGAGCAGCGGCAACGTAGACTCACTAAGTTTAATGATATGGTTAAATGATGATGATGATGACTATGATAATGAGCCATGAATTACCTGATATGGTTATTATTGTTTGCAACTTAATTAAGTGATTGATTAGTACAGGTGCTAATATAGATGGTAGGTAATGGCTAAAAGTCGCTGCTAGTATAGGCGGATAATGCTAATGATTACTAAAGCTTTTATGCAAAAAGGTTGTCAGCTCAGCTCCATCAAATAAAGCCTTGCATAATCCTTGGTGTCACTTTATTTCTGGTTTACGATGGGTAAGTCTAGCTGAGTACATTCTCGTACTCAGGGTTTATCCCACCTTGTTGCAGGTGGAGTTCTTGGCCTGTTGTAGATGGTGGCTAACCACCGGTGGGCTCGGTGATTCTATACTTACTTCTCATCTCTATGCTTTTGTCAGATGACGTCACTTATGCTAGCAATATATTTGGAACTTATATTAATGTAATCATTTGAAAGCTATGTTGTTTTCACTAAGCGGTTTTGAAACCCAAACTTGTACTATTATTTGTGAATCCATTTGTAATATTATTTTCTGCTGCAACCCTATGTATGTGATGTGTATTTACTTAATCCCACGATCTTGGTTGTGATGTTGATTTACTGAGGTCTTTCGGGACACTCGGCGGACTACCGGGTTTATATGAGTGAAAGTATGCGCATGTCAACGTGTTAGCGGGGACAGCCGTACTTGATCTTGTATAAATTGGGTGGTTCTGTTACACCTTGGTCACGCCTATTCCACCTACATATGCATGAGCTCCGCACTCCGCGTTATGGTTAATGGGCTAGCTAGGACTGGAGACTCAGCTACACACTAACTATTCGGACGGTTTATATTAAACATAAATATATTTTCACGCCAACTGATCGCCGAACTGCATACGCCGTTTCATCACCATTGCTGATTTTTCTCTAGAGTTCACTTATTTTTACATCATGTACTACCTGTTCTACATGTTTGTATTGTAGGATCATCATCCACCTGGTGCTTGGACTTCTCCACCGATCAACTGGTCGGACCGCTTGGTTCATGGACTCTGTCGCCGACCAGTTGATCGAACTGATTGCTAGCTACGTTGGTTACTCCTTGGCGCACGGATACTTCATGCTCGAGGACTAAGTGGGCACACTTCACCGCACGGATGTCGTCAGCTACGTCGATGCTCGGACCTCGCCGCCTATGCCGGGGACTCCTCGGTGCTCGGACCTCGCCGCCTACACTGAGGACTCCTCGGTGCTTGGACATCGCCAGCAATGTCGGGGAATCCTCGCTCCTCGGTGCTCGGTCATTGCCGCCTACACTGGGGACTCCTCGCTCCTCGGTGCTTGGTCATCGCCAACAACACCGGGGACTCCTCCCTCCTTAGTGCTCGGACATCGCCAGCAACGCCGGGGACTCCTCGGTGCTCGGTCATCGCTAGCGACGCCGGGGACTCCACGCTCCTCGGTGCTCGGTCATCGCCAGCGACGCCGGGGACTCCTCGCTCCTCGGTGCTCGGACATCGCCAGCGACACCATGGACTCCTCGTGCACGGTCATCGCCAGCGACGCCGAAGACTCCTCAGTGCTCGGTCATCGCTAGTGATGCCGAAGACTCCTCGCTCCTCGGTGCTTGGACATCGCCAGCGACACCGGGGACTCCTCGCTCCTCGGTGCTCGGTCATCGCCAGTGACGCCGGGGACTCCTCGGTGCTGCCTTGGTGGTTGGATCTTGCTACATCTTGTTGGTGTGCTATCAAGCTGCTCCATACTGTTTGGATCAGGGTGCTGATCTTGGGTAGCACGTTTGGGGTCATGATACACAAATATCAGACGACGTCAACAAGCTTTCAGACTTCTTTTTCTTTGATCCTACCACAAGATTCATTCTTCATCTTCCAGCAGTCTCGGGGACTAAGTGGGCACACTTCACCTTGCGGTGAATGTTCTTGTTCTCATCTCGAGGCTATGCTCAGGGACTGGCTGCCTACTTGGCTGATCTTCTACTTTCTGACCCTGGCACCACGTGACTATGTCACCTACTATCAAGCTCGAGGACTAGCTGTGGGGGTATGGCCCCCGGTATCCACAAGACAAGACATGGGCCGCACCATTAGAGGTGGCCTGGCCCATAGGATCAAGGCGTGCACAGCGCTGCTCGGTGTGCACCACAAGACATTATATAGTAGTAAATAGGATACTTTACTTGTAACCCTGTCCCTCCAGGCTATATAAGGAGAGGCAGGGATCCCCTAGCGAACACGATCCATCTAGATCTACCTACTATAGATCAATACAATACACCAAAGACACATGACGTAGGGTATTACGTCGATCAGATGGCCCGAACCTATCCAAATCGCTGTCTTTGTGCCTTGTGTCACCATCTGGTTCCTAATTACGCGCATCCCCACTCACAAATCTAATATCGTGGGATGCCCCTCGGTGGACTACCAAGCATCTTTTGTCGATAGTCGCCCCATGTTCTAACACTCTGCGTCTAGCTGTTCTTGGATGGCTAGAAGATTGAAAGAAGAAAAAAAAGGTATATGGTAGGATGCAACGGGATACTAGATTCAAATGCGATCATAGTAGTAATTACCGATAATCTCCGCCTACGCCACAACCCTCTCCTGGTCAGCCTCGGCCACCGCCACCTCCATAACCTCCAAGGACGATCATAGGTGGTTTGCTTCCAAGTGCATCTCATGGATGGTGGTGCTAGCCTGGCTAAGCTGCATGACCAACATGTCGATGTCTTATCCGTCACCTGAAGCATCATTGGTAGCATTTGCGGGAGAAGAAACAATGAAGGGATGGCATGCCGAAGAGGTGCTAGGTTCGTGGGAGGCAATGCAAGCAGCCGCGGCAGACTTGGCGAGGAGAAGTCGTCTCTATATAGCACAGGGCATTAGGGCAACTCGAAAGAGTCAAATGAGGAAAGACTAGCTTACCAGATTAGGGCATGAAGACGAGGATGGCTGGTCCTCAGCTCATTAGCTGATGAAGATCCGAGGCGCTTGTCATTGTCCATTGATCTAGGTGAGGCTGAGCACAGGACTGACAAGAGATCGCAAAGGGGAAGGTGAGTCTGAGAGGTCGATATGTAATCACCTCCTCCTTTTCTTCTGCTTTTCTAGCCACAAAGTCTCATTCGGCCGTCCAACTCCCACGGCGGGGGAAGTTATAGCCACGTGCCTATGCAATGCCCCCCATGACTCCTAGTGGGTTAGGTTTCCCAAGTGGAACCATGCATCGGGAGGCAAGACATCAAGAATGATGCTACAACTTTGCCCCAATGCTTATTTACCGAAGCAACGACGAAGATTACGCCCAACGTCCAAGATCAAGGTGCCATAGAGCACTGCATAGCTAGACGATACGTAACATGACCGCATCATTTTGTCAAGTCAATCTAAAGCAGGACGACACATGCACTGGATGACATGAAAAACACATAAGGTCATTGGAGCCATACATATCCCATGTTGCAGCTTGCATGAGTTCCTTGGATTGAACTCCTGCGCAATCTCCATGGAGAGTTTCATAGCATTGTTTCTAAAAATTCCACATCAAATAAAATGCAATGAAACTAGTTTCATTGTATACTTTCATTCTATAGTTTCATAAACATTTAATTCCATGACTCTCATTGAGACTGGTCTTATGCTGTACCCAACATGTACGAGTCAATGACAGTGCGGCTATAAGAATTACGTTATGTGCAATGCAAAGACAATGATGATACCAAAGGAAGCTAAACATTCAAGTAGTTCATCACTGTATGTTAGGTGGGCCAACATAGTCATTGAAAACTCGTCTGACAATCTCACCATTTGGAAACCCGTATCATACGGTATTGAAAGCATTAGAATGTTCCCAGTAGAGTTTTGCTCCATGATTACCGTGAGAAATTCAACAACCTGGTTTGTATATAGGGCATGATCTTACACACAGATAAGTAGAAAATAGAAGTGGTGGGGAGGATGATGAGGACATGACCTCCATGCATACAATCATGCTTGGAGAATCACATGGAGTCCAAGGAGATTAGCAAGGGAGTCCAGATCAAGAAGGAGGCCCAAAGCTTATCCAGTTTGAGTCACCAAGGTGGAGGACCAAATCAAGTTTGAGTCCACCTCGGAATCTAGGAGCTATCCCGTGCAAAATCGACGTCCAGGGTGCATACGGACTCTATTTTCGATGATCCATATATGCTTGGAAAGATAATTTGATAAGCTAACCAATGGCTATAGTTTGACATCAAAATAGGACCGGAGTCAATAGGAATCATCAAAACAATTCAGCATCCAGAATCTACGAGGGTGCTGCGACACCATCTTTTAGTCCGTTGGGCCGTGTATAGTCTTCGAGCCCATTAGGGGGGCATCCAGAGGGGGCTATAATAGAACCATCCAATTTATAAGAGCACAAGTACAATAGCAATCATTGAAGCGATCAAACTATCATACTTGAGCTCATATAAACCCGGTAGTCTGATGAAATCACGAAGGATCTCAAACCAACCAACATATAAGCCAAGATCGTACAAGATTCAACATAACAAGTCACATGTTACATCATAGTTCACAAATGGTTCACAAGTATCTCACATACATTGGAGTTCACATAGTTAGTACAAACCATGTTCAAATAGTGGAAGTAAAGTAGTTTGTCATCAACATCACACTTAGTTCAATACATGCTAGTACCACGATCATTTCTAGCAAAAGCATAATAGAGCGGATAACTTAGGAGTACCATTCCCCATGGTTTAGTCCTCATCCATGGTAGGATGAAGGCAGTTCCTATAGTACCCATTGATGAGGACATGACACCCATGCATATGACTATGTTTAGCACATGGTATGGAGGGGTAGGAGGCCAGCAAGGGTGTCCAAGTCAAGAAGTAGGTCCGAGGCTAATTCGGTTCGAGTCCCCGAGGTGGAGGTCCAAAGCAACTCAAGTTCATGTCTGTCTCGGTCTCCAGGACCAGTCTGCCTTAAACTGGTCACCCAGGACGCATCCGGACTCTGTTTTCGATGATCCACATATGGATGGAAAGCTAATTGGATAAGAAAGCCAACCCAATTAGTTTCACATCAAAAGCCCTTCGTAATCAACGGGAATCATCAAAACAAGTCAGTGTCCAGAATCTATCAGGGTGCTGCGACACCGTCTTTTGGTCCGTTGGACCGTGTATCGTGTTTGGGCCCATTAGGGGGCACGTCCCGGGGGGTGACGCCCAAGACTCTATAAATAGCAGCTGTTGCTCTCCTTAGGGTTTATGTTTTGTTTAGTTCTTGATTTCCTCATGAAACAGACGTCATTTTGCTGCAACTATCACCGCCAAGGCCGCTTGATGTAGACTAGGCCCGATCTTCCAAAAGGTATGATAGCGTCGATTGGTGGAGACTCGACATTCATGATCTAGGCTTCGAACCAAGACTGATTCGGACCCCCACAACCGTTAGGCGTCGATTTTGCTAAAAGTCGATCCTACACAACATGAGGACAAATGAGGTTTCCAAAATAATAGGAATGGACAATGTTGTGAGAAAGAATATGACCATATGTCCAGGTTTGTAGCATGTCTTGTCCTACAGGCATGTAGTTTGCTTGATTGAAATACACACGATCTTTGCCAATACTATCCTACAAACAATTAGTACTAACAAGAAATATATGCTCCCTTTCTTTGGATTCCACTTGTGTTCGAAAAGCAAAACTAGAGGAATATGGCATAACAACATTGTTGGTTGTTACCTATGTCTGCTAGACCATCTATTCCTGCATTGTCTTTGGTTAGTTCTAATCTTTTGCAGGATAATGTTGACATACATCGTGTGCATTCGGATCAAAGAGTCTACATGCTTGCTAAAATTTTTATGCGAGATGTCATGCTAGAAACTTGGAAACATGGTCACGTTCCTTCTCACAATTATTTTAGTTCCCTTTGTTTTTGCAACCCCGTTCTCCTTTATGTTGTGCAGGATCAGTTTCAAGCACAATCGACGCCGAGGACGGCTTTTCGTCAAGAAGGGGAGGATGATGAGGACATGACACCCATGCATATGACCATGTTTGGCACATGGTATCGAGGGGTAGGAGGCCAGCAAGGGTGTCCAAGTCAAGAAGTAGGTCCAAGGCTAATTCGGTTTGAGTCCCCGAGGTGGAGGCCCAAAGCAACTCAAGTTCGTGTCTGTCTCGGTCTCTAGGACCAGTTTGCCTTAAACTGGTCACCCAGGACACATCCGGACTCTGTTTTCGATGATCCACATATGGATGGAAAGCTAATTGGATAAGGAAGCCAACCCAATTAGTTTCACATCAAAATCCCTTCAGAATCAATGGGAATCGTTGAAACAATTCAGTGTCCAGAATCTATCAGGGTGCTACGACACCGTCTTTTGGTCCGTTGGACCGTGTATCATGTTTGGGCCCATTAGGGGGCACATCTAGGGGGGTGACGCCCAAGACTCTATAAATAGCAGCCATTGCTCTCCTTAGGGTTTGAGTTTTGTTTAGTTCTTGATTTCCTCATGAAATAGACATCGTTTTGCTGCAATAGTCGCCGCCAAGGCCGCTTGCTGTGAACCAGGGCCTCAGTTCTTGATCTTGTTCGCCTATGGCGATTAGTCCTTTCGAATAAAGACTTGAACTCCTTCTCATTATCATAAGCCTCATATTTATTTGCAATTTCAGATTATGTTTATCCTGTTCTTGCTTGTGTTCTCGATTCGCTTGCAGGAAAGCCTTCTCGGCGAGGTCAATCGCGTTCGCATGGTTGATAACCAACGGAGCAGTGGTGTAACGGTTGTGGGGGTCCGAATCAGTCTTGGTTCGAAGCCTAGATCATGAACGTCGAGTCTCCACCAATCGACGCTATCATACCTTTCGAAAGATCAGGCCTAGTCTACATCACCCATGATACATCATATCATTTGCAACAAGAGGGAATAAACCCTGAGTACAAGAATGTACTCAGCTAGACTTACTCGTCGTAAACCAGAAATAATATGACACCAAGGAGTATGCAAGGCTTTATCAGTGGAGTTAGCTTGACAACATTTTGTATAAAAGCTTAAGTAACATAACTTGGAGATTTAATATCTTTAGCATCAAATTGAATACCTATTCAATTAAGCATCTGTGGGGGTATGGCCCTCGGTATCCACAAGACAAGACATGAGCCGTACCATCGGAGGTGGCCCAGCCCACAAGATCAAGGCATGCATGACGCTGCTCGGCGTGCACCGTAAGATATTGTATAGTACCAAATAGGCTACTTTTCTTGTAACCTTGCCCCTCCAGAGTATATAAGGAGAGGCAGGGGTCCCCTAGCGGACAAGATACATACATCTACAAGATACATATATCTATACGATCCATACATCTCAATGCAATACATCAAAACACAGGATGTAGGTATTATGTCATACTGACAGCTGAACCTGTCTAAATCTTGTGTCATGGTGTTTGTATTACAATCTCACTCCTAATCTCGCTCACCTCTACAACAAATCTACCATCGTGGGATACTCCTTGGTGGACTGCTGAGCATCTTTTATCGATAGTTGGCACGCTAGGTAGGGGTGTGCGCTTGATCCATGGCAAGCCAGATGGACCTCAAATCAACAATGTGTTCTCATCATCAATCTCATGGAGATCCATGCCGGTCCATGATGATGATTCATCGCTGGCTACGCCAGCTCCCGCGACAGCAGATCCGATCTCGGAACCGCCTCCGAGGTTGCCTTCAACAACAACTCGCCGCCCGCTTCCTCGCTACCAGAGGAGGCAGATCAACAACGATGATCTGATCGCATCCATCGATCGGGTTGGTCTAAAGCTCGCCGATTGCCTCTCCATCATCGAATCGGCTCTGGACACTCTAGTTCAGCGCCGACCACCCTCTGATACAGATCTATCAGAGGCTACTCAGGAAACTTTAGGGGTTACAGCCCTACCCTTCAGGTTCACCAACACTGCCGCCGCTTACCAACATGCCCTGAGGGGCAGATTCGCCAACTAGGTCGAAGATGTCCATCCTCTGGCAGACCAGATAGCGCCATACACCGCCGACCAGACTTTCTGTCTAAAGCTAAGTCATGCTTTAATATTTTCCTAAATATTCTCCAATTTCCATATATCGCCATGATGTTTCTCCGAGCTGTTTTCTCCATGTTTGCTCTCCAAATGATTTTATAAACCCCCAAACAGTCCTGTTGATGCTCGGATGCCTCCAGAGATGGCCCTGTCTCTGGCTCCTCCCTACACATGCACGAGCGTCTACCCTCTACATTATGGGTGGTCAGCAGCGGCTCCTTAGCGATGCCTATTCCTCCTACACATGCATGGGCTCCGCGCTCCGCGTTATGGTTAATAGGCTAGCTAGGGCTAGAGACTCATCTATACACTAACTGTTTAGGTGGTTTATATTAAATGCATCTTCGCTCCAACTGATCGCCAAGCTACATATGCTATTTTTTCTCTAGAGTTCATATATTTTTACATCATGTACTACCTGTTCTACATGTTTGTATTATAGGGTCATTGTCTAGGTGATCGGACCACCTAGTGCTCGGACTTCTCCACCGATCAACTGGTCAGACCACTTAGTTCATCGACTTCGTCGCCGACCAGTTGATCGGACTATTCGTCGGTCATTTCTAATCAATGCTCACTTCACCGCCGACTAGTTGACCATAATGTTTGTCACTCGTGGTTCATCGCTTGCTACGTCGGTTACTCCTCGGCCTCAGATTCTTCGTGCTCGAGGACTAAGCGGGCACACTTCACTGCATGAATGTTGCCAGCTATGCCGGTGCTCAGACCTCGCCAGATTCGCCAGGAACTCCTCGATGCTCGGACATCACTAGCTACGCCGGGGACTCCTCGGTGCTCGGACATCGCTAGTGACGTCGAGGACTCCTCGCTCCTCGATGCTCGGTCATCGCTAGCGACGCCGGGGGCTCCTCGCTCCTCGGTGCTCAGACATCACTAGCGACACCGGGGACTCCTCGCTCCTTGGTGCTCAGACATCGCCAGTGATCCCGGGGACTCCTCGCTCCTTGGTGCTCAGACATCGCTAGCGATGCCAGGGACTCCTCTCTCACTGGTGCTTGGACCTTGCCAGATTCACTGGGAGCTCCTCGATGCTCAGTCATCACTAGCGTCGCCGGGGACTCCTCGCTCCTCGGTGCTCGGTCATCGCTAGCAATGCTGGAGACTCCTCACTCCTCAGTGCTCGGTCATCGCCAGCGACACCGAGGACTCCTCGCTTCTTGGTGCTCGGACATCGCCAGCGACATTGGGGACTCCTCGCTCCTCGGTGCTCAGTCATCGCCAGCGATGCCGGGGACTCCTCGCTCCTTGGTGCTCAGACATCTCCAGCGACACCGAGGACTCCTCGTTCCTCGGTGCTTGGTCATCTCCAGTGACACCGAGGACTCCACGCTCCTCGATGCTCAGTCGTCACCAGCAATGCCGGGGACTCCTCACTCCTCAGTGCTCGGACATCACCAGCGACACCGGGGACTCCTCGGTGCTCACTTAGTGGTCGAATCTTGCTACATCTCATTGGTGTGCTATCCAGCTGCTCCATGCTATTCGGATTAGGGTGCTGATCTTGGGCAGCACGTCTAGGGTCTTGATACGTGCATGTCAGATGATGTCAGCAAGCTTTCAGGCTTCTTTTTCTTTGACCCTACTACAAGATTCATTCTTCATCTTCTAGCAGGCTCAGGGACTAAGTGGGCACATTTCACCTTATGGTGAATGTGCTTGTTCTCATCTTGAGGCTATGCTCAGGGTCTGGCTGCCTGCTTGGCTGGTCTTCTACTTTTTGACCCTGGCACTATGTGACTACGTCACCTAATGTCGGGCTCGGGGACTAGCTGTGGGGGTATGGCCCTTGGTATCCACAAGACAAGACATGGGCCGCACCATCAAAGGTGGCCCTACCCACAAGATCAAGGCGTGCACGGCGCTACTCAGTGTGCACCGCAAGATATTGTATAGTACCAAATAGGCTACTTTCCTTGTAACCCTTCCCCTCTAGAGTATATAAGGAGAGGTAGGGGTCCCCTAGCGGACAAGATACATACATCTATAGGATACATATATCTACATGATCCATACATCTCAATGCAATACATCAGAACATAGGATGTAGGTATTATGTCATACTGATGACCGAACCTATCTAAATCTTGTGTCTTGGTGCTTGTATTACCATCTCGCTCCTGATCTCGCTCACCTCTATGACAAATCTACCATCGTGGGATACCCTCGGTGGACTGCCAAGCATCTTTTGTCGATAGCATCTCTATATTAGCACGTGTACTAGAGCAATCATGTGATTAAGCTAACAAGCATTAGTAACCATATCCGGTATATTAATTTGAGCTTCATCATAACCATCAAGTTCCATCAATTAATGCTACGTTGTCGCTGCTCAGTCAAGTTCTCACTATCCGGGAGAGACAGTGACTCGAATCGAATCCAACCAGCTGGGGAGTTATTCCTAACACAAACCCATACTTCCCCATTAGGGTCGCATCGGGTCACCTTTGGTACAACTCAGGTATAGTTGCGGGTCTGATCAGCGCTGCACCCTCAGGGATACTACCAGTCTACCATGAAGTTTAGGCCTGGCCTACCCTTGGACTCATGCCACTAGGTCCCCCCACACCCTTACTTCCTCTAGTGTGCGCACTTTCACTTACTAGGTCCTGGCCTGAGTTGAGCTACTTAGCTTCACAGTCGGAATGGCTTATCTCACCAACTAAGTGCTAGGCATGCGTTCAACATGACATGAGGACGTACAGTGAATCAGTCCTTAATCAACATAGATGGGGATAAATAGGCACCAAGACCTCCATGCCTTGTTGCTTCTCTATCACAATTCTGCTTGGTCTCCTTTTATTCATCAACACATGGTTATTTCCACGATAGCAATTATAGCCAACCATGACCAGATATCTACCTATATCTTGTAGGTGACAGGAAATCACCCGACTTCTACCGGACTAAGCATGGCTAAGCATATATTCAATTTTGGACCTACAAAGGATTCAAGATATATTTGTCTGGACAAGAAAAGTATATGCAGCAAGTGGTTCCAATCAACCCTTAGTACTTAATGCATCAACATAAAAGGACTCAAGTTGATATTTAGAAAACATAGGAGGCTTAGAATTCTCCGAGGCTTGCCTTTTAGAAATGAGAAAGGTTGGTGATCATGACACTTAGGAAGATCTTCCACATTGACTCATCCTTTTGCCTGAAGCACCTACTCCTAGGCTACCTACTGCTCCTCCTAACGCTCAGGTTCGAACTCGAGTAGCGTCATTCCTTCTGGGGAACCTATTGCATGCATATGCACAAATGAGTATCATGAATACATAAGAGATGAGATGACATGATGAAGTGTATATGCATGAGCATGGTTATCCGCAAGATGTATGATAAGTTTAACATTCATTGACCAAGTAGATGTATAAATTTCTTCTAGTTGATCTTTACTGAGTTGGTGCATATCTCTTCTGTAGTACAAGAAAAATACACTCACCAAGTCTAGTAATCTAAGGTAAAGTTGTTCATCATCAGTAAGAGGCTTAGAACCTGTGGCTAACAACTAATCTCAATTAGCGTAAGGATTTACACAAGTATCACATAAGACAAACAATTATAATTTGACTTAGTCATTTCCTGGACTGTAAACAGGAGCTACTTATTTTGGCCGGATCTAGAGTTCTACTCAACCAAATACTATGATCTTCGACTTTTTGGAAATCTTATAAAACTACCTACAACTTTATTATAGTCATATAGAGATGATTCAATGTCTATCAAGGTCAAACAAAGTAGTTTCCTAGATCTGTCTAGAAATTCCAGAGAATAAGTATTTCTAAAGATCAACTTCCAATAGCGATAAATCTCAATCCATTCAGCCTATTGCCATGAAAATTTGACACAAGCAAGATAATTAAGTTATCTACAACTTTGTTATTGACAAGATTCACAACAAACATCATTTTACCCATACAATACTTAACAACAGAAACTGTCCAAAACTATCACTATAGTTGAATTATAGAGCAATTAATATTTCACTGCATACAAGCCATTAAATCTAGGCACAACCAATGGTACCAATAGTTCATAGACATCATATACACTTTAGAAAACATAATGGTCAAGCTCAAATAAATTATTTAAATGCCTTTATTAATTTATTTGGACACTAAGGTGAAATAAGGAACATATATCAAAAGTGCACAGTAAATTCTGAGAAAATTGCAATAGCTCATATATGCTCCCAGTAGGCTACTATATAAATTTCATGCCAATTGAACATGTATAACAACCTCTACAAAAATGATAAACTCATAAGGCTTATAATAGCATAAATAGTTTAACCTAGTGGAAACTGTCAAGTAACAGATTTAATATTTTTCTTAGCTCCACCTTAACACAAAACACTGTACAATTAATTTCATGCCCATTGGTTACATATATTGACCATGAAAAATTGCACAAGATACTAGCATTTAATTACCTAAGGCATGTTAGGTTTAGTCAAAGAAAACTCTATACCCAGGTTCGGTACATGTAGTCACATGTCATTTAATGTGTTTTGTATGTTGATTTATATAATGTCATACTTTGTTAAGTTTTTTTGCAGCACGTGTTCAAATTTAAATACATCCGTATCATTAAGTAGAATATTAAGATCATAAATAATAAAAACAACCACATAATTAAAAGTTCGATACTATGCCACATTACACAACATATTAATACTATAACTATGTGCTGACAGTAGACATAGGGGCAAATGCACTTCCAAATCCTCAGTCTGAAACGTACTGAGTAAACAACTCATCATCCGAGTACCAGTCCTCTACTACAACCCTATTGCTGTGGCTAGGCTCAACTGCATTGCTCTGACCTGCCTATCGCTTGTAGTAAGCGGCCTCCGCTTCATCTGCGGCCACTGCGGCCTAAGTAAAGAACGTGTCGTCATACCCCTCTGACTATAAGCCTGCCTTTGCTAGAGCGATGAGCTCGCTCAGTCCGCTAGTGTCATCGTCAGCCTCCTGCGCCTGAATGCCCGCCTCTACTAGAGCGATGAGCTCGCTCAGTCTGCTAGTGTCGTCCTCAGCCTCCTACGCCTGTATGCCCACCTCTGCTAAAGCAATGAGCTCACTCAGTCTGGCAGTGTCGTCCGCATCCTCGTCTCCCTCATTAGACAACACAATAGGTGATTGAACGGTGTGACCAGCTCCTAATCTATGGCCATCTAACTTCTTCTCCTCATACCTTGCACGAGCCACCTCTGCGGCATATTCCCTGCTGCAACCAATCCCTTCATGTATAAAATGCAATCAGTTAGCAACGCGATTATATTACATTTAAAACTAGGCAATGAAAAAAAAGATTTTCAAGCACTCACTGGCACATAATATAGCAACATGCTCGTTCAAGACCTGCATCTGTACTCTTGTCTCCTCCCTTGCCTCATTCCTTGCCCTCTCCTCCTCTAACGTCATTCGCCTCTCCAATCCCCATTTGTTAAGCCCAGCATCGATCGGGTTACAAATACCACGCTGTCTAGCAAACTCATGCATCTTTTCTTTGTGATGTTTAACGAATAGGTTGACATAGTCAGGTCCATATCCCCTCTTCTGTGCAATTAGTTGGCTCTTCTTCAGTTCATCCAAGAACTTAGTTTGACTATCATAACATTTCTAACTGCATTTCCTAGTGCTCTGTTCAAAAGAAACATTATATCATATATGTCTTAGCAAAACAAACAAAATACGATTTCATGTTTACCAGAAAAATAATGAACCTCATCATACTCAATCATATGGCCACAATAATGGCCTATTTCGAGCTCCGAATGGACTAGGCCATAGTTGGATTTTACACCACATTCGCACATGACAGGAGGTGCTTTGTAGATTACCTTTTCTTTCTTCTTTTCCTTAATCCTCCGTGGTTCTTCCGGCCATTGGTTCTTAGGACCATACAACCACTCCTTGAAATGACACTTCATCATTGAAAACATCTAAATAATGAGACATTAGTACATGAACACATATAGCTCAAGATTTTAACACATACACTTTGCACTTACTTCATGCTTGTTTGGACACACAAACTCCAACGTATTCTTAGGGTTTATCATAGCTCGATCTCCACAATCACACAGAGGAGGTTCCTTGAGTCATCTAACTATGGCTAGGTGCTTCTCCTTAGCCATCATTGCTGGAGGGTTAGGGGGTGGAACCCATCGCTTGAAGTGCTCACGTGGATGTCTCCCTCTAAACCAATCGTCGAAAAAGAGGTACCTAGGATCAAA
Organism: Miscanthus floridulus; assembly: GCF_019320115.1. Taxonomy (NCBI): domain Eukaryota; kingdom Viridiplantae; phylum Streptophyta; class Magnoliopsida; order Poales; family Poaceae; genus Miscanthus; species Miscanthus floridulus. The sequence continues at coordinate 109,859,073 of NC_089580.1, read as the reverse complement.
CTTGTCTGCACCATCGATCCACTGAAAGAAAAAGCACCTCTCATGGTCCTACACAATGAGATTCCAACAAAATATTAGTACCATACTTAAACAAATAAAGAAAAAGGATAGTGCAAACAATTTCTTACATTAAACTGACTACATGTGTAGAAGCAACGCGCGGCTGTGTCTGGATGTTTCGATTCAAAAACATGGGCCAGGAAACCACAGTCACAGTTAGGGACAGGAAGGTCAGGAGGGATGGGGGCATCTTTGCTAGACGCATCGGTGTATAATTCTTGAGGACGACCCCGTTTTCGCCAAAACTCCTCCCAAAACATTCTTGCATCTAACAAAATGGATGTAATTTAACAAACATAAATCAAAACATCACAAATAAATATCAATGAGAACCATAACTACAATACAACCAATTTCGTTCTAAGAACCGAAAGCAGTTAACATTATACCCTAAACCTAGGGTTTCTCATTTGATCCACAACAATAAACCCATAACATAACTACATGCGCCTAGGTTTGCTAGCTTTTTTCATGCATTGGAATCAACCTACGGTTGTATAATACATATATTGAGGGATACAATGAAACCCTAAATGATGACGATTCTTAGATTCAAAAATCCGACTAATATATACCGAATCGATGCAAAAAAACAAGGAGGTGAGCGAGGATACCTTGCTCTCGAAGATCTAAGGATTAAATCAAGGTTTTCGAGGTCCAATATGTCGATTCGTGAGGTAGGGTGAAGTGGGGAGAGAAAAACCCGAGAGAGAGGAGAAAGAAGAGGAAGAACGCTCGGGCAAGAAGGTTGGTCTAGGGTTAAATGCAGGGACCTCGACGCCACTTACTACGGTGCCGAGCTTGGCACCAAGATCTACGGTGCCAAGCCCCCTGGCAGGGCACCGATCTTGCCTAGGAGCTCGGCGCTAGAGACGGTGGCGCCGAGTTTGGCACCAGCATAAATGGCGCCGAGCTAAGGGTCCATTTCCTAAATTCTTTCCGCCAGGGGTCTATTTGTGAGAAACTTTCAAAAAAGGGCCAAATTTTAAAAAAATTTGGACTCTGCGTGCCTGTGCCGAGCTGCAGACTTGGGCGGAGTTGCAGAGGGCGGCAAGTCACAAATTGAATCAGGGCAATTTGGGCGGAGTTGCTTGGAGGGCTACAAGTAAGATTGAATCAGGGCAATTTGGGCAGGGTTGCGGAAGGCTGCAAACTTGCAGGAGGTGGCGCTAGGCGGCTAGGGGCTTCGTCTGTTCTATAGTCGTCGCCAGTACCAGCTCGGCGGTGAACTCTGCTTCGCACAAAACAAACAGATGGGCTTTGGTCTAGGGAGTACGAAAGAAAAAGTCAATTTTGCCCCCTCACCCTAGAAGTCAGTTTTTCCTCCGTCAACTCAATTAGAAATAGTCCCCTCCCCCCAAAAAAACTCAATTAGAAATAGTTCCTCCCTCATCTCTCAAAACCGGTCACTTGTCCTCCATGGCTGATTCTCTTGGTGTTTTTTTTCTTTTATGTTGATTTCGGTTAAATCTTTGAAAAAACATAGAAAAATCATAAAATGAAAAATACAATTGTGTTGAACTCCACATTAGTAGATGTACACTGTGAACATATAATATACTATACTTTAGCACAAAGTATTTTTAATGTAACTTTAAATCTATGTTTTTCTGTAATTAATTCATATCTATGGTTTCTCTAGTCTAATTGTGGTGAAATTTTTATGGTGGGCTAATGATTACATGCTTGAGCTTAGTAAAAATTTCATGTTCATTAGATTACATAAGATTGAGTTATAGATTTATCTAGGTTTATGTTTGTTAAGTAACTTTTAAATGAAATGAAATGTATAACTTAGTCATACATGATCCAATGAGCATGAAATTTTTGTTGGACTCCACATGAGTAGACCTACACAGTAAACATATTGGTATGTTTTAGTATAAAGTTTTTGCTGTAGCTTTAAATCTAAACTTTTCTGTAATTAATTCATAGCTGCAGTTTTTTGTTGTCCAACTATGGTGATTTTTTTACGGTGGGCTAATCTTGAATGCTTGAGGTGTTGCAAAAATTTCATACTCATTGGATTATGTATGACTGAGTTATAGTTTTATCTAGATAAACCTAGATAAATCTATAAGTCAGTCATATATGATCCAATGAGCATGAAAGTTTTTCGCAAGATCAAGCATGCAATGATTAATCCACCATAAAAATTTTACCATAATTGGACTAGAGAAATTGTAGCTATGAATTAATTATAGAAAAATATAGATCTAAAGTTACATCGAAAACTTTGTTCTAAAGCATACCATATGATATATTCGTTGTGTAGATCTACTCATGTAGGGTTCAACACAATTGGATTTTCTATTTTTTGATTTTTCAGTGATTTACTATGATTTTTCAAAATACAATCGAAATAAATATTAAAAGAAAAAGAAAAACCACCAAGGAAAATAGATATGGAGGACAAGTGACTGGTTTTGAGAGATGAAGGAGGAACTATTTGTGGTTTTAGAGTTGAGAGAGGTTTCATGGTAGTTGAGGGAGATAAAAATGAACTTTTTCCGAGTACGAACTACGTAGGGTACAGTGTCGTAGTCTAACCTCCAATTCTCTAAAGGTAGAAAGCCCAAATGGCCATACGTTCCAGCACAACCATAGCCCACAAGGCCCGGAGGCCGAGTAACTGTTCGCCTTTGAGTCCTGAATCGAAGTTGTCTTCTTCCTTGGACGGACTTACGATCCATCTTCAGAATTCTAGCGAAAGCAACCTTCTGCCCATGGCTACCGGGGCGATTTGGGGCGGGGTCCACGGCAGAGTTGAGGTACGGCGAGCACCCTACCTTGCCCTACCGGGTCCTCTGCCCTGTTCAACTGGGAGATCGTCTGAGCACCGTAGCATTCGAGTTCGTGTAAGTGTTTCCCTCACTCTAGTTTGACCGGGCCGGTTTAATTAGTCCCATCACCTGGGCCAACCATACGAACCCCGTTGCATACCTGGGCTGGAGGTGAATCGTGAGGGTCAGTCCACTCTGTTAAGTGTCAATATAAATAGCAAATGGAGATGCCGTCATGACGAGTGGAGGTGGTTCCTTCATCTTATCTTGCTTTCTCTTTCTTGTGGGATTCCCAGCTTTTTTCCTTCCACTTTCTCAACTCGACCTCCATGTCCACCATGCCAAACACTCATTCCCTGCACCTCATCTCTTCATGCACCTGTTCGGCAGGTTACAGCTCACCCTTGTTGTCGAATTACTTATTCATCACAACTGATCGATACATGTACCCATTGGCGAGGAATTGCTTGTGCCTCATATACACCATATTGTTGGATCCCATGAGGCAAGCATAGTAGGTACCGTCAAGGCAAATTAAACTACGCTCTTCCCTTTGATCTGCGCCGTTAGGGGAAAAAAGACCAGGGTAATTGCTGATTTGGACAAAGATGGTGGCTTTTAGAGTGAACTTGTTCTTTAGAGACACATCCATTATCTAGACCCCTTCCTCCCATAGTAACTTCATGCCCTCCATGAGTGGCTCCACGAACACATCTATATGAAAGCCATGCTGCTTCGGTCCATAAATAAGGATGGTCAGAAGAAAATACCTACGCTTCTGACACAGCCAGGGAAATAGGTTGTAGATGCTGAGGATGACTGGCTGAGTGTCGTGCTTGCTACTGCGATCTGAACTGATTCATCTTGTCGGCACTTAGCATGAACCTATTGTTTCTCACCTCGTTGCCAAACTTCAGGAACATGGCATCAAAACGCTTCCACTACCGGGCATCGGCAGGGTGTCGTAGCTTGCCGTCGTCCTTCGTGAGATCACCATATGCATGCTAGGATATCAACTATGCATCCTCGGGGTTACCGAATAATAATCGATCACGAGCAGGTACCACATCAATAGGGCAGGAATTCTTCTCTACGTGTAACCTTCTTCCTCTTCCTAATGAGATGAGATCTACTTCACACTACTCTTCTTGGCCACCTTCTTCTTTGGCCCACCCGAGGCTTCCTCATCGTTCACATCCACGCGGCACCCCCGATTCCTCTTGTATCGACTCACGCCACAGTGCGGACAGCTCTCCAAGCTCACAAACTAGCCCTAATACATTATACAGTGGTTAGGGCAAGCATGGATCTTTTGAGGATTCAGCATCATTGGCCAGATTAGCATCTTCGCCCGATATGTATTGGCAGGCACTTTGTTATCCTTTGGAAGCACGGAACCAAGGGTACATAACAACTCATTGAAGCTAGGTCAGACCAACCAAAATGAGACTTCAGCATCAACATCTAGAGATCAAAGTGCAGAGCCGTCCATTGCTTCAGACAGTCCTTATAGAGAGGATCCTTTGCCACCTACTTCATCTCCTAGAAATTCTCTAGGCACCTCGGGTTAATGAAATACTCAAAGAACTCCATGTCCACCAAGTCCACCAAGGCCGGCTCACCATCACCACTATCACCCTAGTCGTCGCCCATGTCTTGGACAAAATCATCTATCTGATGACATCAGCATTTTTGCAAGAAACATCGCGCCCATTGGCTGATGATGATGAGGGTTCTCCTCCATGGTTTGCATTCACCGCTGTCGACGATGACGAGTTTCCTCCAGATGCGCCGCCAATCGCATCTACTTCGGCATGAAACCTCCAAACCACGTATTCCTCGATGAAACCCCACTTGATGTAGTGAGATTGCACATCACCGCCTTCGAAGACAAGCTTGTTCTTGCGGTGAGAACATAGACATAGAGTATGCTTTCGAGCAGTGTCAACTAACTTTTTCACCTGATCTATGTAGGTCAGTGATAGCCTCGATATAAGGTACATCCATTTTGACCTTTCCATACCAGCGAACCTTGCACACATAGCGAAGAAGACATAAGTATAGCAGTGTTACAATGAAATGACAACAAATAAAGAACTAGATATGTTTTCTCTCTCTCCACCATGAAGAACTAGTTCTAGATCAAGATCACCCAAATCTTGAAAAAAGAGTAGAATAAGGATGTGGGAGGTGATAGCAACCTCCTGTGGTGTTCTCCTTCAAGCAATCCTAGAGCAAAACCCCCCCCCCTAAAAAATGGTGAATTTTTAGAGTTTTAGAGCTCAAGCCCCGTCAAATAGAGAGGTTGAGCTCGTGGAGGAAGAAGGTGGGGGTGGTCGGCTGCATTTATAAGCAGCGATTAATGGAGGTGGGCATCCTAAGGGCGTCAACCTCCATTAATTGCCCATTAGTGGAGACGCCATAGCTGTACCGCCTCCATTAATTGGTTAACCGAGGCGGGTGGCTTAAGTTGTTTGCCTTCGTCCATGGTTAATGGATTAACGAATGCAGTTGCCTTAAGGCGACCAGCTACGCTAATGGAGCATTAACCGAGGTGAACGTCTTACGTCGTACTCCTTCATCAATGACTAACACAGGCAGGCACTCGGCCACGGGCCCTGCCACCGATTAATGGAGGCAGATGGCCACTGTCCCCTCCTGCATTAATAAAAGTGTAATGCCTCACGAAATCATTTGTGTAGTGGTGCGACCCGAGAAAAGGGAAAGGAGCTGAACTCTTTGGGAGTGAAGAAGCGCGTGGTGACTCTGTTGGTGAAGAGTGTGTTGGTGGACCTATTGAATGTTCCGCCTGCATTTTGAAATAAAAAACTTCAATTGGGTCTTGAAGTGGGCTAAGCCCAAAACAAATTGGGTCTTGGAGTGGGCTAAGCCCAAAAAATGAAGCTCATAAATTAGCCCATGGAAGGAGCTTACATGAGCTACTTTGCATTTATGATGATTACTCCCTCCGTTTCAAATTATAAGTCACTTTGACCTTTTTGTACTTATTTTGCTATGTATCTAGACACACATTATGTCTAGATACATAGTAAAATTGATGTACCCAAAAAGTCAAAGCGACATATAATTTGGAACAAAGAGAGTAAATTTATAATAACATTTGTGCCATGGATGTTTTTTTATTACGATTCAAGTTCATCACATAAGGTGCTTAGAGATGCACTGTTGTTCTAGGCCTTAGCCTTCCAACACTAGGTTGTCGCTTGAGTAACCGAAAGCACAACAACGAACGAACGAAAGGAACAAGGAGTGATGAAAAGGCAAATATAGACAACTGAAGGAATTAGGGCATCCCCCCTCTATGGCTCTTGTGGAGCTCTATTTATATGCATCTGTATCTTTTATAAGGACAAAAATAGTCTTCCAACTACCTAGATCCTAAAGCATATTCCACCCACGACAAGGCATCCGCAGTCCATTCCGTTTCTAGCCTCCCCCAGAAGTCACCTTCATTGTCTGGTCCCCCCGCCTATGCTCCATAGCCGATGTAAGGAGGGGACCCCACCAAGAGAGCCAGGCGGCTTCTGTCCTTCCGTGCTATCAATGAACTAGTCAACCTGCTCAACACAATGCAACATCGTACCGGAAGTGTCACGACAAACGAAAAGTGCTTGCACCATTTCGGCGGAATCGAGGCTTCATAGACCGAAAGACCTTTTGCCTCGCTGATGATGAAAATCCCTTCCGTTTCCCTGACCATTGCCTCCTTGGGGGAGCCTGCGAAAGCATGGGCGGCAGTGCAAGGGTGCCGAAAAGGCATAGCCTCCCCCAATAGCCAGCAGTGGCGAACACATATGTCGGCTCCGCGTGCCATTTCATCTTGCAGTGCGGAAAAGGGATGCAAATGCTCCCATTTGGTGATATTGACCAATGGGCATTCTAGCCCCTAGGGCCGAGGATGTGTTTGAAAAGCCTGAGGAAGGAAAGGGGGTGCCGAAAGGGCATACCGCCCCCAAACATGGACCTTCTATGACAATCATATTTTTGTCACAAGGACGTCATAAATTACGTTTAGTGATATAAAAATTCTTGTTTATGACATAAATTGAACATCATAGAAGGTCACATTTCTTGTAATGAGCTGAAGGGCAGCATTGTTGAAGGTGGAGTCATGAATTAGCAATGCAACTGTGGTGGTGTTCTGTCCTGGTGATAGTGTGGATGTGGGATCAGCCTCATTAGGCTGCTCATAGTAAGCAGCGGAAAAGACGGCTCAAGTCTGGGTACATGGAGGTTCGCACATCGACGACTCCAATGTGGAGGTTGTTAGATATGTGTCCAATATGTTTGGGTCATGCTAGGACTCGAGTTGTATTAGGGGTTAAGATAGAGTTGGAGTCTAACTCTATATCCTAGAGGGACATAGATATAAGACAACTCTTGTTGTATCTTTGAGACAACTGGGCTACTGGGTTGGACGGCGAGTGTGCGGAAGCACCCAGATGTCGGTGTAGCTGTTGTTTTTTTATGGCGAGTAGTGCACCTAAGGATGTAGGTACATGGGCGAACCTCATTCAAAAACATTGGTCCTCGTTGTTGTTGTAGTTCTACGGTGCTTATACTTCTACCTTCTTTGGTTAGTAGATCCGATACGATATTACCGTGCACTCTAAAAGGCTGGACCCCCAAATCACGTAAATGCATGAATTACCGCCCAAGAGGCTCAGTACATATATATCATCCAATTACAACCAATAATTCTAACCTCCTACTATTTTTCTTATCAAATTTTATCTTTCACTCAGACCTGGTAATGTCTAAAACTTCCCAATAGCAGTGGTGAATTGTTGGCAAGAATAGTACAAACCGTGTCGGTTGTGGATTCGCATGTACGACAATAGTAATAATAAGCCCTTGTTTAGTTCGCGAAATTTGGATTTTGGGCTACTGTAGCACCTTCGTTTTTATTTAGCAAATAGTGTCCAAACATTGACTAATTAGGCTTAAAACGTTCGTCTCGCAATTTCCCACCAAACTGTGCAATTAGTTTTTCTTTTCGTCTACATTTAATGCTCCATGCACGGGCCGCAAACATTCGATGTGACAGGTACCGTAGCAACTTTTTGGATTTTGGGGTGGAACTAAACAAGGCCTAAGTGGATGTCGATGTGATGTTGCTGCCATTGTTGACTGAATTTACAGACTATTCCAAGCTTGCTTGTTTGAACGAGGAACCTCGGTGGTCATTTTCCGTGATGTCGAATATGGTACTCTTATCCTCAGGAAAGACACTGTTTTATGGACGATATACTGAATTGCACAGCAAGGAATCTATCAATGGCACAGTCTGATAATGCGGCTGATGGGTGCCAGATAAAAATATAAACCAAAACTGAACTCGCTTTCCGCTTACTAAAATTGGATGGAACAATGAAAGAATAGAAACTGGAAAATATTCCATAAACCATGAGTTATAGAATCCTACCTTCTACTAAAAATACAAAATACAAGCTTGTATTTGTTGAAAGGTTTGATGATAAACTGACAAAACGTCGATATACACGGTGCATGAATGTGCAAGAACGACAAAAGGCTGGTGGTAAGGTCACACACGCTAGTAGTACATATTTCTGGACCCCTGACATCAATTAGTTACGATGAACCCTCACCCAGACATAGTTTTAGTTTTTCCTCCTGGGTTAATGAGGAAACACATCAGAATTTACAAGAACTATTATTTGTGAGTGGCTGAAGTGACTATTCCAAGCTCGCTTGTTTGAACGAGGAACCTCGGTGGTCATTTTCCATGATGTCGAACTAGTCCATCACGCGCGCACCGGCAAATCACGCGCATGGGTGGGCATAGGAATGATTTGAAATATGGAGAATATATATAGACTGTATTATAAGGTAGGTAGATATACAGTGGAAAAGTTCAGATGATATATGCATACATTTGAAACTTAATTATAAGAGAAGATGTATGTTTGACTAATGAACTGGGAATTAGGTAAGAGTGGCACCCTAGTATAATACAGTCTATTGATGTAGGTAATAAGGTAGGTAGATATACATCCAGGAGGCAGCGCGTCGTTCACAGGATAGATTATTACTTCCAGGAGGCAGCGCCATTATTATCCACATTGTTGTAGGATCAGAAGGCAGATACATATCACTACCTAGTTATGCAGGCATACGCAATCTTGATGATGGCACATCTTTGTAGTTTGTGCATATATGAAATAATAAGATTCAATAAAATCAGTGATGTCCACATAGCAGGAATGACAAATGCAAAGGGTTGGGTCATTTTGTGGACAACGGGCCCTTTCAAATTTTTGCCAATTTGTGTACATGTCTTGGAAAGCGGGAATTCTGATGGAACTACCAACAGAACATGACGGATAAAAGCTGTAAACCAAGTCTGTAGTATGCAGTGTGTTGTAGCTAACTGGGAAGCTGTTTTTTTGCACATCCTGGAGAATTGGGGAAGTTGTTTTGGTTGCCATCTTGGTACTGAACCCTGGACGTCACGGGTTGGAATACAAAGGTGCTAGTTTTTTTTATAGCAACGATGATTGAAACTGCAAGCTATAAAATGATATTGCAAATTCATATATCTAGAAACGGAAGCGGTGAAAGAAAACTCTGAGAACAGAGCAGCAATTAAGGAAGTATGCACCATGCCCATTCATTATTATATATTGAAGACAATTTAAGAGAGAAGCTAGAGAGCTATGATTAACCATGAGTACTGCAGCAATCACTCATGGTCGGGTTTTTTTTTTATGAATAGCAACTGGCGCTGCAAGCTGTGAAATAGACATTGCAAGTTCTGTATATGTGAACTCATATATACATCGAGAAATATAAGTGGTGAAGCAAACCTCCGAGAATAGAGCAGTAACTAAGTAACTACGCAATGCAAATTTAAAAGTACGTCTCTCTAGCAAGGAAAGGTCAGAATTGTAGAAGTATAATCTATTATCAAGTTGTCGAGGTTTCATATTAGCTTCAATCTAGTTATGTGAACTTGAGAAGCAGACATTTTTCACCAAGCCACAAGGCTGACCATACGGTATATGGAGCAACTGAATAACCAATGTTCTATGGCTTGGAAAAATGACTTAGGACACCAAATCGCTTACTTGTCCTTCCGGTGTTTCAACAGGACACATCATTCCACCAATGTGAATTATGCAATTGTGGGGTCTTGCCAATTTTCCTATTGACTACATTAGAACCAAAATTTATAATCAAGTATTCATGGAGAAGTATTAGATGGAAGAAAATCTAGGATGTCCACCTTCACATCCAATTGGAGAGTTTAGGCTCCGGAGATGCGAAAGTGTAGAAGCATAGTTGAGCCGCTTAAGCACCTTTATAAGAAAGGTTACGGAACATGGATCAGAAAATTTTTCACTAAAGCGAGTCAGATGTAGTGACTTAAAAATTAGTTGGAGGGAACATATAAAATAGAAGGTACATTAATCATGTAATTTGGCATATAAAATTGAAGGTTATACAGATTATGTTAGAACCCATGGGCGTGTCTAATCTTTATCATGAATAATAATCATGTAATCTGACATGATTGCTGTAAAAATTTGCATACCTATGTGGGGCTGGAGGGGATCAAACCTATTTTCTCTGCAATACTCAACTTCTTTTTGGCATAGTCATAATAGGTCTTGAGCCTTGGAACCTGAAAATGAACTTAGCTTCCAGATAAGTGAAGTCAAGCGAATATTTGGAACACACTGAATAAAAAACAGAATAAAGGTACATACAAATCTCAAAGGAAAAAAAGAGCCAACTAAATCTTTCTTTGTCAGCGTCCATGATCAACCAATAAGCTTCACTCTCTGCAAGCTACACACAGAGAAAAATTGCTTAGGGGAAAGGACAATTCCATGTTACACTAAATATCTAAAAAACAATGAAAAAAGGTAGAGCTGATTTGACTCTCGAAATCTTGTGTGTACTATTGTAAAGAATCATATAGCATTACCTCAAAAAGATTAATTTGAGCATCAACATCAACTAGCAGATTTTTTGAAAGTTAGAGAACTCCTCTCCTAAATTCTGTGAGTTTACCTAAGATAATTAACTGCATGAGGCAAACAGAGGCATCACATACCGATCTTATGAATAGAATTGTCGTAAAGAAAAAACGAAAGTTTACATTTTGAACAACAAAAGACAATATAAATGCTAGTGCACTAAAAACAGGAAAGAATATAGCTTGACAAAGTGTACCTTGATAATGACTCAACCAGCGTCAACACACAATCACTGCAAATCACATGAGCCTATAGCAAGGACTCTCATCATGGATCTATATTGAGTCAAACATCTATTTTTGGTTGCATCTAATGCTGCCCAGCCAGATTAGGCATACAAAGTAGTTTTTTCCTGTAAAATATAGGCAGTAAGATGCAGGCCTAAATTGATAAGGTGATCACTTTGCTAAAAGGCACCATAGGCAGCAAGGCGTAAGGCTATATCGCTAAGCTGATCGCTTTTTAGAAGCTATTATTAGAAAGCAAAACAAACCATGAGGCACTACATTGCTGCTGCAACTTATACACATACAAATGGCATAGCAACTAATATTAGCTTAGTGGTACTCCAAAAAAATATAGAGATAATTCTTGATGGTGCTACAATGTTATCTGGCGAGGTGATCTACCACTTGTCTTTTCATAAAATCACATGATCCACATATGAACACACCTATGAGAGATAGAACTCACCTATGCAGCACATGATCCACATATGAACACAAAAGAAGTTCAGGCCGACAAGAAATTCATGTTCTTCTATAATAAGATAAGCGACAACAATGGGAACACCACAATTATCAGCAAAGAAATTCTGAACACATATGGAGCTGAAACAAGAGGTAGCGATAGTATCAATATAAGAAATACAACGCGTTTGTGCTAATTGATATACTGCAGAAACACTATAAAAGCTAATTACATATTTCATTACAGCCAAGACAACCTGGTAATACATGGTTAACAGTAACAATTTTAGTTAATTGGCTACCTAGAAATGGCTGCAGCAAAAGGAGGGAAGGTAATCTAAGGACAGACTGTGACGGATTTATTGTGATGGCATGCAGGTGCAGGGCATCATCCACATAGTCGTACCTCTATACAAACGGCCGCGTCCTTTTCCCATTTTATTACGCTATCGAAACATATATATTATGTAGCAAGATAAAAGAGGGCAATTGGTCTACAGCTGTATATGGTTGTACCGAAAGCAGAGACACTCGGCAAAATTTTTTTTAAAAAAATTAAATCTTTGTCGAGTGTCAGATCTGGGACACTCGGCAAAGAATTTAAAAAAAAATCAAATCTTTACCGAGTGCCTAACACAGGCACTCGGCAAAGAAGGCCGTGACCGAACGCCGTTTCTCGGGCAGACTATGCCGAGTGTAGAGATTTTGTCGAGAGTCTGGCACTCGGCAAAGAAGTCCTTTGCCGAGTGCCCGTATTTGCCGAGTGCCCGTCTTTGTCGAGTGCCCGATTTTTAACACTTGACAAAGAATTTTGCACTCGGTAAAGTCCTGTTTCCAGTAGTGTAGTTTGATTGGCATGCACAACAAAAGGAAAAATAAGTGGATGTTCATGTGATGACGTGACCATTGACTGGATTATTAGTGGACTATTCCAAGCCAATTTGTTTGAACGAAGAACAGAACGTCCGTCGTTATCTTCCATGCATTTGAATGGCGTACGTATGGTAGTGATGATGGGATGCCTGATGAACGAGATAGTAGTAGACTGGAACAACTTAACTTTCCGCTTACTGAGACTGGACTGAACTTCCAAGAATAATAGTCTCTCATATATCTTCCTATCGCAAAATAAAAGAAAAATAAACTTGCATGTATTTCTTGAAATCTCTGATGACAAACTCACAATTTGTCAATACCTACGATTTACCAATATGCAAGAATGACAAAAGGCTCTGCAAAGCCGGTAGGTTTTTCTATGACGTGTTTTTTGATCTATTCTAATTTATGATTCATATGGCAATTCTCATGCCGTCCATTACAAAACAAAACAAAGGCTCCTGTACTAAGGACAAACATCGGAACCGTGCCAATGAACTCTTGAGGTAGCAATCGTGCAAATGCTTGTCCATTTTGTACACAAATCTTCAGAGGGTGTTTAATTTTAATTTTTCCCTTCTTTTGTGATATATACATATATATAGGACATGCTGTTTCGTAGCTAATAATATATATAAATAAACCTGTTTTCTTATGGCATGTATATTCACACAAAACTAACTATCCTGTCCAAATTGCAGTCTCTCTCTTGATCCCTCCCAAATCCATGGCGTCCACGCAGTACTCCCCTCTGCCCTGATACCTGACCATCAACCTCAGCAGCTCAGTTGCATTCTCCTTGGTTTCCTGTCTGCACCCAGCCTGCAGAAGGAACAGCACCTTCTGGAGGGCGCCCAGCTGCAGCGCCTCAACGATGGCGTGCCGCCTAGCTGCCTCTGCCGCCGCGTCGTCGTCCGGGCATTTCTTGCAGATGCGCAGCAGCGCGGACACGACGAGCGCGGTGGCGGCGTCGGACACCCAGAACATTTTCTTGACCAGAACGGGCATGGCGAGCGCGTCGGCACGGGCACGTGCTCTGCCGTCGCGAGACGCCGCCAGTGCTGCGTCGAGCGCGGCGAGAGCCTTCTCGGCCGTGCTCTTGTCAGCGTCAACGAGGAGCTCCACGAGCACCGTCACGATCCCGGCCGACGCGAGGCGCGCCCCGGCGCTCTCGCCGGTGCACGCCAGGTGGTACGCCGCGACCAGGCACGCCCTGGTCGCCGGCGGGCAGATGCCGTCTCTGATCGTCTTCACCAATACTTGGGGGACGGCCTCGGCGTTCGCGCTCAGATCGATCGTACCGGCCGCGGCACCTCTGTAAGCTGAGAGCGAGACGATCTCTCTGATTACCACCACAGCTTGCAGCCTCCTGTGCAGGTCGCCGTTCGCGGCGACAGCGACCAGCCGCGCCACGGACGCGGTGGACGAGCCCATGGCCAGGATGGCCTCCTCGTCCATCGGCATCACGAGCACCAGCGCTGCCAGCACGACGTCGAGGACGTCGTCAGTAGCGGCGGCCGCAGCATCGGCGGTGCCCGCAAAGAATGTGAACGCCGCGGCGAGAGCGCGCGCCGCGCCGGCGGACTCGAGGCGGCGCCGGCTCTGCGCCGCCTCCCGCCAGGCGAGTCGCCGGACCCCGCGCGCTGCGGCAGCGCACCGCTCGGCGTCGCCTGCGCGCGTGGCGCCCTGGAGCTCGGCGACGGCGGCCTCCTCAGGCGTGGCGGGGACCCGAACCCGATCGACGCTGCAGCAGCAGCAACGGTTGGTGGCGTACCAGTCCTGGATGAGGCGGCGGAGAGTGTGGTTGGGGACGAGGTCTCCGGCGCGGAGCTCGCCGTGTGTCACAGGACATGTGCGCTGGCCGCCGGCGAGCAGCCAGGACTCGATGGCAGCGCGGTCGTAGGTGATGCCAGTGGGCGCCGCGACAGGGTCCTGCATAAGGTCTAGCGTGATCGGGCACAGGAACTCCGGTGGCGCCTCCGGCTTGGCGGGAGCCGTCCACAACTGCTGGGACGACATGGACGACCAAGGTGGAGACTGAATAGTGGGTGAGCGGAGCGTTCTGTGGAATGGATCAGTGAAGGACTTTATTTATGGAGGCCATTCCTTACGTAGTTAGGTGCCACTAAAAAGTTCTAAATTTCATATCTATCAATAAATAATTGGTATGCCATATATTAAATCATTGCTCTAACTTTTACGACCCTCGTGTGCCACTTGCGTTAACATGTCGTCCAATCTAACTGCTAGGTGGTGGTAGAAAAGAGACGACTTTTACCCTCACCGTTGCCATCTCACCATCTCTCTTACGGACTCAAATTTCCTAACTTATACCAATGTAAAGTCGCATTGTAGCTTTCTCCTCATCTCTGCCTTCCAAGTCAGATCCAAAGGTTGTCATTCATCTCAGCTTAGAAGGCATCTTTCAGTCGCTGCCTTTGGACCTTTTGGTATGTGCAGTCAACAAACACTGCCGTACACCGTTGTATGCAATGCAACCTGCAAACACGTTTTGTTGTGGCACGCCGCCTCAACACACTGCGGTGCTGCGCCAAGCCGGGCGCCATCCTGCGCTATGTATATATCAGCTGTATTTCAAGCAAACTCTAGGCTTCTTGCCTTGTTTTCTTACAACAAGCATGCTAAAACATGCGTAGCACAAAGAGCACCACCTTCGTTGGAAATACTTGGAGTCTACCTTGCTACTCTTTGGCTTCATATTTAGGGCCTGTTTGGCAGGGCTTTGGCTTTGGCTTCTCTGGAGGAGCAGCTCCTTTGGAGGAGCTGAAGCCGTTGTGAAAAACGTTTGGCAAAATGGCTCCTTCGCACTAGACGACGTGAACCCATAGTAAGGAACCGCGCGAAGCTCGTTTTTGAGGCTTCTCCTGCGCAGGTGAAAAATGGCTCCGGCTCTTGACCGGCTCCACATGCGGAGCCCTTTCTAAAACAGACGTTTGGCATAGCTCCTACAGGAGCCGGAACTAAAGCCTCTGCAGGAGCCCTGCCAAAGAGGCTCTTACTTGCAGCAGCTCCTACTTCCTCTTTTTGCATAGAGGATTGAGCTAGATTTTCAACAACAATCGACTCATCAATTTCATTAACAGGCACTTACATAGAGCCTCTTATAATTAATGTTTGCTTGACTTAATTGAATCAGCAGTAATCTCCTTCTTCTTAAGCACATAAATTTTCTTTGGAGGCCCGACTTTTTTTTATGGGTTGATTCATCTAATCCACTTTTTGCTTAGTATACTTGTTCATAAATTGGTCAAAAGCTCATTGAGAGCTTTCGCAAAAAAAAAAAAAAAAAAAAAAAAAAAAAAAAACTCATTGAGAGCACCTCCTTACTAGAATTATTGATTTTATTGGCCTTCAAGTTCCAACCTCTGATTGCCTTCGCGATGGTCTTTGATCCACCTTAACTAGGCCGATAACCTTATTGTTTTTTGCTTTTTAAATCCCCAGACAACAGCAATAACATCTTCGTTTTGCTTTCTCACGTTAGTTTTTGTTTCACCCACGAGCCTAGAAGACTTGATTACGATTTTAATATTCTCCTAGCCATCCATAGACCTCTCGAGGATGGTTTCACGGCATAATAAAGTCTTCTCAATAATCTTGTTGTCTCCCCTAGGATAATCAATTATCATATTTTTTTTCTAGTAGTAGATTTGGCTTGATTGCACCGAACCGAGATAATAGGATTCTTCCATTCTAAAGTGTTGATTAGGAATGTCCTTATATGAACCTGCATTTCTAATATACTCAATCGTCCATTACTAATGGTTGATTGAACTTGCCACAGAAAGACATTGCGGTCATTAGTAGCATCAGGAACATAATTATACCATTTACAATATGCATGGCGCTTCAACTCAGGAAGTGGCTGGAAATGATGTGACAATTTAATGTATACATTTTTTAACATCTCATCAAAGATACAATCACACCTAGATAATAAAATACAAATTTCATCTCCGTTTGCGGATTCTTGTGAATTAGCTTGAGGGAAGAGCATGGAACTAAATTAGATTGTGCTGGCCATACAAATTCAGCAATAAAACAATATTTAGTTTCATCATCCAAGCTATCTGAATGATGATCAAAAGCATGCATATTGACATGATGTGAGTTATGATATTCTCCAGGATTACTTTGGCTTTTAACGGCTGAAACTTTTTGCAACAATTGATTAAGAAAGAGAAACTCAAAGGGCACGTTTGTTTGCTTGGCCCAGCCGGGGCATTGCGCCCATGGGCTGCAACCCTGGGTGTTTGTTTACCTGGACCCCCTCCCTAGCCCGGCCCTCACGGTCATCAAAGCAGGGCTGAGCCAGGCCGCGGGGGAACGAAAATGAAATCCGTTCCTCCTAGGCTCGGCTTGCTTGGGTGCGCATGTGGCCATTTCGGCCTCCTCGCGGTTGGCCCCCGTGGGCTCACGTAGGAGCAGTGAAATCTCCGCGCGCGGCGCCGCTAGGGTTTTGGCCTCCATTTATCCCCTCCCTCCCTCCCCTTGCTGCTCACTCGCCCTCGCTCTCTCCGCTCTCCTTCCTCGCTCTGCCTGGTGGTGTCCGCGCAGTCAAGGACGCTCCCGGGCCTTAGGGTTTGGGAGTTCTCCCGCTGTCGTCGAGCTGGAGGTGGTGTTGGTGGTGTGTCTGCTTCGTCTCCACCTCCGGTCCGCCGCCTGCGTCCTTTTCTTCGCCTGGTAGTGGTGGTGGCCGGTGTTGCGCGGGCCCCGTCTTCTTCCACTGCTCTACATCTTCTTCCTCCTCTCCGACTCCGGTGCGGTGGTGTTTGTTTGCCTGGACCTCTCCGCCGCGCCTCTTCTTCCTATGGTTCCTCATCGCTCGTACTAAGGTGATATCATTTCTCGGACCTTACCTCGCGTGGATCTGGTGTATTTGGATCTGGATGGTCCAAATCTTGAGATTTGAGGTGGTTGTGTGCAAATTCCTAGCCACTGTGGTGCCTTTGATGCTGTTCTTGGTGATTTATTACTCTGGTGCTATTGTTCTTGTCGATTTCGTATGTGATATGCAGTACTTGCTCCGTTAGGGTTTACTGTTTATTGTTCGGTATGGATTCAGTGATGGTTTGTGGTTTTTTATACTAGTTGATGATGCTGGTAGTAGGTCCTGGGGGGCTTCTCTTTGGAGAAGCAACCGTTCCTGCTACTTTTTGTCCATCTGTTTATGAATCCAGTTCATTTAGAGGCCAGCAAAGGCATGTCTGATGACTGAAAACTGTTTTTAATAACTAAATGTAGATGGATCCAGCTAGCCAGCATTCTATCTTGGCCAGCCAGGCTACAACAAAGGTTGTGGTCATGGTGGCTTTTCTGTTTTCTAGGATTAAGAGACTGAGGGGTGAGGATAGACCCATACCCTATGGTCCTACAACTTTAGTAGATGAGCATAGGAAGAAGAACTTGGACTTAATTTATAACTCCATTGATAAGGAGTGCATTGCCATGCTAAGGATGAGTAGGGCCCCTTTCTTTGCTCTTTGTAATCTGTTTAGGCAGAGGGGTCTTGTGCTAGACAGTGTAAATGCAAGTGTTGAGGAACAAGTTTCTATGTTCCTCCATGTTGTTGGACACAACCAAAGGTATAGGGTGGTCCACAAGAGTTTTAGAAGGTCCATAGAGACTGTGCACCGCCATTTTCACCAAGTGTTGTATGCTGTTGGGGAGCTTAGGAGTGAGATGATCAAGCTTCCATCCTAAGATTTTTGGGAGCCAGAGATGGAACCCATATTTCAATGTATTGTACCTTATTTCATTAGTTGATAGTTTAGGGATTATAAGTGGCATAGACCTAATTTGTTCTAATTAAATGTTGTTTAGGGCTGCACTGGGGCAATTGATGGCACCCATGTGTTGGCTAGGGTGCCTAGACACATGCAGGCTACCTTCAGGGGTAGGAAGAGTAACCCCACTCAAAATGTTATGGTTGCTATGGACTTTAACCTGAAATTCGCCTATGTATTGGCTGGGTGGGAGGGATCAGCATATGATGCTTTGATCCTGACAATGCTATTGAGAGACAGGATGGGTTGAGTGTACCAGAAGGTAATTGCATTGTTAATAGTATGAGTAATTTAATTGTTGAAACAACAAACACAAACTGATTGCAGTCCTTGTTAATGCTGTAGGCAAGTTCTACCTAGTTAATGTAGGCTATGCATGCCGTCCTAGGTTCATGCCGCCTTGCAAAGGTGTGTAGTATCATTTGTCTGAGTTTGGTAGCAGAACCTACCCTAGTAATGAGAGGGAGCTCTACCACTTGAGGCACTCTTCCTTAAGGGTGACAATAGAGCATGCTTTTGGGGCTTTGAAGAATAGGTTTCATATTCTAGACAACTAGCCCTTCCACACCTACAAGACCCAAGTGAAACTTGTCCTAGCTTGCTGCATTTTGCATAACTAGATTTTGTCCTTTGGCATTGATGAAGTTGGGCCAACTGAGGAGTCTTGGACAGCCATCCCCCATGTTGTGTTAGGGAACCAACCTATTAATCATCTGTAGTCCCAGCACAACAGTGGAATGGCAGCTTTGAGGGATGCTATCTCTGCTAGCATGTGGGCCAATAGGAGCACTACTAGGACTTGAACCACATTTATGTAATAAATTTGTATAATTTAGGCTGCCTTTCTATGGAACTAATTAATGAACTATGTGTATGACTATTTATGTATTTCATGGACAATGCTGAGACTAATGGCTTATATTATCCTATCTTCTTGGTTTTTGATTGAATGCTGGTTATGTGTTGTTCATTGTGTATTTGTTAGTTAAATGTTACCTTGCTACACTTAGGATGGCTTTTGCCAATGTCAACGATGCTGGTGGTGTTGCTGGTGAGGGGTTTGTGACTGCTACCTCACTGATGCCTAGGATTGGGATGGCTACTGCTGGTGCCCCTACTGGTGCTAATGTGCAATCGTTGCCTACTGCTGGTGGCAATGGGAATGGTGCTGCTGCCAATGTTGGTGGTGTGAGGCCACCTATGAGGTAGACTAACAACACTAGTGGGTTTGTACTACATAGGATGAGGCAGCTCATCCAATCTGGTGCTAGAGCAGACAAGGGCTTCAAAGAAAAAAGACATTAACCAGGTAGCTAAGGCCTTGAGAGAGTACTCTGGTGAGGAGCACCTTAGGAAGTGGAGGCAGAGGTGGGGGAGGGTGTACAAGTTGAAGGACCTTAGTGGGTCACTTTGGGATGATGACACCAAGGCCATCATGCTGGACTAGGACCACTATGCTAGTCATGTTAAGGTAAAGCTTGCTGCATTTTGTAGTTAATTATGTTTAGTGTTTTCTCATTATGATTACTAACTGTCTTCTCTGGTTTTGTGGTTGCAGGACTATCCCAAGGATGTTGAGCACCTAAACACCCCTATCAGGTTCTATGATGAGATGAGACCATCTTTGGTAGCACTATAGCTATTGGGAGGTTTGCTGTTGGCTCAAATGAGCCCCTGGGGGTGAACTGCAACACCACTAACACTGTAGCAAGTAAGATAGAGGGCACATTTGGGCACCAGCTGGGGGATGAGAAGCATAACCATGGGGAGAGTAGCAAGGCCATTGTGCTTAACAGCTCTGTAGTGGGAGGGAAGAGGAAGAGTGCTTGCTTTAGTGAGGATGAGATGCAGCTCATGACCAACATGACTGATGCAGTCAACAATGTGGCCAATGCTTTGAGGAAGACAGTGCTTGCTCATGTTGATGCTGATCTATACCATGCTGTGATGGACATGCCTGGCTTCATAGAGGAGGCCTTGATTGGCATTTAGCCACCTTCTGGACAACAAGGCATAGGGTAAGGGTTTTGTGGACATGGTGGACAACCATAGGGTTATCTGGCTTAGGAACTTCCTGGCCAAGCACTACTACATCTAGAATGCTTGCACTCTACCTCTACTGCAAGCTAGAGGAGGGAAGTAGTTGAGAACCCTTATATGTTCTCCACCCTCCTTAACCACTCTCCTTCCCTAATCTTTTGTGCAGTGACTTAGGGCCTTTTGTGCAGCAAGGTAGCTTTACTTAGTAGTACCTGTCCTTTTGGGGGTATTTTGGTTGCTCATTTAGGGGATGGCTAACCATATTTATGTAATATTTGATCCTGGTGAAGGTAGCTATGTCTATTGGTACTTGAACTAGTAAGGCTTGTGATGGACATGACTGGTTCAAACTATTTAGATATTCACATATCCTAATCTATTTATGCATGAGTTGCCTATTTATTCTGTTTGTAGTTTTGCTTTTGGGTGGCTAGTTTGACACACCACGAGATACATCCATACCCAACTAACTACCTAATGTGGTGATGTTTCATCATGTGGCTAGCTAGGGATGGGTGCATCTCATGATGTGCAACCATTCACCACTACTAAATGCTTTCTGTCATCCTTTGCTATTTTGCTTCTGTTTCATGGTTTGAAACACCATGTGACACGTCCATTCCCAACTAGCATCATGATATGCTCATCTATGATCATGTTGGTAGCTGAGGTTGGTGTGTGACATGCTTTGCAACTATTCAGCAGGACTAACCAGGTTTTTGGACTTGGTGACGATTTGGGTAAGGCCTATGATGATGATATACTATGATGAGGTGGCATTGTCTTCTTTTGATTCTGTTGTTCTTGCTTTTCCTTTCTATGCTGCAACCTAGGGTGTCAGTTGGCTGCTAACTATTATGTCTAGGCAAACAAACACACCCTTTTGGTATTGTCCAGTGCTTGAGTTTGTATTGTCTAGTGCTTGAGTTTTATTGCCCAGTGCTTGATTCTTTACTGCCTTGATCTTTTTCTGACTTAATCAGTGCCACCAATGATTCTATACCAGTGCCATATGAATTTAAAGAAATCTAAGGCCAACATTGATCTAATTGCCAGTGATGTCTTACATGTTGGATGGATTAGGATGCAGGCCATTTACTTTGCTTCCTGCATCTTCTCTTGGTGCCTAAACCAAGTTATTCTTTGGTTAATCAATAGGCGAAGCCATGGAAAGTAAAATGATGGTCTGTGACCATTAACCACATGACTGAGGCCTATGCTACTCTGCTGCAAATGATGTTTACACTCATTTGCTCATTTGGTTGGATCTATAACATAAACTGAGGCAGCTTGTTTCTTTTTGCAGAACTCAGATGAGTCCATGGTACACTACTAGAAATCCCCACTTCTATGATGAAAATCTTAATGATGAATCCAAAACCATCATAGAAGGTCGCTTTTTATGATGAATATTTTTGTTTTGTCAAAGATCAGTGGTGACGATCCTGCAACCCTCCTTTTCTATGATGAAATTAGGCATCGTCACAAAACACGTCACAGAAGAACATAGGGTTTCATCATAGAGCACTCACGTGACTCATCTATGATGATCTCCTTTAAAATTGTGACAAACAAGGATTCATCATTGAACTAATTACCTATCTATGATGAACAATATTCGATCTGTAATGAATGGCTTCATCATAGATCTCCACATGGTACTTTCTCCATCCGATGTGTACCTATGGGACCTGCAGTTACTGATTTGTGATGCTTGCAATTCATCATAAAGTCTCTGCTCGATCCTTTCTCCATGAGACGTGTACTTGTGGGACCCATCTCCATCCGACGTGTACCTATGGCACCTACAGTTACTCATCCATGACGCATGCAATTCATCATAAAAGTCTTCGCTCGGTCTTTTCTCCATCCAACATTTTCCTACGGGTTTATGGTGTGTGCTTATGCAAGAAGGTCGAGTTATTGCCTATGCTTCTCGGCAGTTGAGGAAGCATGAAGTGAACTACCCTACACATGGTTTAGAACTTGCCACAGATGTTCATGCATTGAAGATATGGAGACATTACTTGTTGGGAAACATATGTCACATATACACTAACCACAAAAGTCTCAAGTATATCTTCACTCAACCAGAGCTGAACATGAGATAGCGTAAATGGTTAGAGCTAATCAAGAACTATAATTTGGAAGTGCACTACCATCTAGGAAAAGCCAATGTTGTAGCAAATGCACTCAGTCAGAAATCTCATTGTAATGCCTTAGAATCATTGTTGGAGGATGGGTTTAATTTGTTGCATCTATTGTGCTACACAACATCACTGCCAGTTGCTCACTTGAGAGCAAGATCATTGAACTTCAAAGGATAGATGTAGGTGTGTTTCACATCAAGAGAAAGATGAAGGAATAGGAACCCAAGCATTGTAGGTTGGATGAAAAAGGTGTGCTATGGTTTAAGGACCGACTAGTGGTACCAAAAAACCGTGAACTTAGTAAATCAAATCTTAGAAGACATGTTGAGAGCATGTGTGATCTCTTCCAAGGGTTCATGGGGAAAATAGCTACCTTTAGCTGAGTTTTCCTACAACAACAGTTATCAAGTGGGCATCAAGATGACTCCTTTTGAGGCCTTGTATGGTCAAAAATGTAGAACTCCTTTGAATTGGGTTGAACCTGAAGAGAGGAGATATATGGCATTGATTTTGTCAAAGAAGCTAAAGAGCAAGTGAGTATTATCCAACAACATATCAAAGCAGCTCAGTCTAGGCAAAAGAGCTATGCTGACAAGAGAAGAAGGCCAATCGAATTTCAGGTAGGTGACTATGTATACCTCAAGGTATCACCAATGAAAGGAGTACAATGATTTGGTGTGAAAAGAAAACTAGCACCTAGATATGTAGGCCCATACAAGATCATTGAGCGAAGCGGAAGAGTGGCTTACAAGATCCAGTTGCCTCTAGAGATGCAAGCTATATTCAATGTCTTCCATATTTCTTAGCTAAAAAGATGTCTTCGCATACCTGATGAAGCTATTGAAACCACTAATATTAAGCTCCAATCAGATTTGACTTATGCGGAAAAACCAATACAAGGTTTGGAAGAAATGGAAAGAGTAACCCAGAGCAAGGTTATTAAATTCTACAAAGTGGTGTGGAATAACCACGGTGAACAAGATGCTATGTGGGAATAGGAGGATTATTTATGTGAGGTTTATCCCACCTTTTATAAAAAATGGTAGGTCTTTCAAATCTTAGGACGAGATTTCTATAAGGGGGAGGGGCTAAAACACCCTAGTGTTAAGCATTGCATTTGGCACTTGCATTTCATGAGCACAAGCATCATCCAAACATTAATGAGCATGAGCATATGGAATTTCATCTTATTCTTTACATATTATCACATGTGATGTTGATTATATATGAAAGGATCAATTTGGCGTCAAACACCAAAACCTAAGGATCGGTCGGTAGGGCTGTAGCGGACGAGTTGGGCGCTGAGGTGCGATGAGGGATCTAGAATTAGGTTCCATCATCATCTGATCCTGAGCTCTGAGCAGTCTGACCCTCTATGGCTAGAAGTAATGCTAAAGCGGTCTAGGTCGAATCAAGGATTGGTGCGGCCTATGACTCTAGAGGTATGATTGTAGTAGGTGTCTCTGATTATGCAACTGAGGAAGGGAGCATCTCTATAGTCCTAGTAATAGGAGTAACTATGGAAGGACTAGGGACATGTAGATCTGGCAGAGTAGGTTGCCCTGTCAACTCATTGAAGGTAGCACCAAGGCTCCTAGAGACTAGGGTATCTGTCACAAGCATCAACAAAGTCTGTGCCGGTGTGAAGCCCATAACAAGAGGTGTGAAAGAAGGACCCTAGGCTGGCACTGGTGAAGCAAACCACTAGGACACCTGCTCTATAGGTGAAGCAAATTATGTAGCTGGCTGTCCCTGACTCTGAAGTCCACTAGGTTGTAAAGCTAGAGTCATAGAAGTGGTGGCAGGCTGGCCTATCTAGGGTGAAGGCTGTGGCGGTGGGGCCCCAATAGTTGTCATGACATGATGCATAAATCCAAGTAACTACTGCTGCATGGCCTGCTGCTGCTGTGGAATAGCCTGCTGCTGTCTCTAGAACTCGTCCTGACTAGCCTGAACCTGTGCTAGAGCAGCTACTGTCTCCTAGCCCTGGTGAGCCTGATCCTGCCTCATCCGCTCAAGTATAGCAAGTAGAGCAAGGTCTGTCTATGGTGCAGGTGGAGCTGAGCTAGAATTACTGGCCTCACCATCATGTTGTCAAGGAGGCATCTAAGGGATATCCTGGTAGTCATCATCTATGCTATCACTGGGGTCGCTCTCGACCATACCCTCCTGCTGAGCATCAAGCTGCTCCTCCTCTGTAGCTACAATGCCCCTAATAGTCTCATCCTATTGGGCTGTAGACTCTGGCACCTCTAGGCGATGGCTTGGCTGGCTAAGTGTCCTCACTACACTATAGCAGAGCATCTGAGTCAAGTTATATGCAGGGAACTCTGTAGTAGCACCACTATACTCTGCCAGCATTTTAGGAGGCCTCAGTGTAACTACCCTATGAATCAAGAATGTAATCCAGTGAGCATATGACAACTGCCTATGACCTCTGAACCCCTCTGCAAGAGTGTCCTCCATCTCTAATAGAATAAGATCCCAAATATCAAACATAGTCTGCTGCATTAGGGAGTTCAGTAGCCATAACTGAATGTGAGTCAAGCCCTCACGATATCACATCCTTAGGAGTAGGGTCCTCCTCATGATAGCATCTAGAAATCTCTCTGTAGGAGTAAGATCCCTGGTGTCTTGCTCGACCCTCACCGAAAGGCTCTATGAAGCACTAGCGGACCAGATCTGTATGAGGCACAAGACCACCATGAGGGCATTTGGGAGGCTCTATCTGACCATAGCACAGTTCATG
This sequence comes from Miscanthus floridulus, assembly GCF_019320115.1. NCBI lineage: Eukaryota > Viridiplantae > Streptophyta > Magnoliopsida > Poales > Poaceae > Miscanthus > Miscanthus floridulus. The sequence continues at coordinate 109,833,895 of NC_089580.1, read as the reverse complement.
TAGCCGGATAGGTTGCTCCTAAAGCCTAAGAATCTCTCTGACCCTAAAGCTCATCAGCCTATAGTCACAGCCTCTGAATGCAAAGTGAATAAATCTGTGCTGTGGGTCAATCCAAAGTGTAGCATAGAACTCACGGACCCATGATGGTACATATCAGACTATCCGCCCAAGTAAATCTATCAGCTCTGGTAGGTAAGATAGGTGAGGGTGGATCTGCTCTCCTGCTGCTGCAACAATGGCCTCAATGGAACAAACTCTATGAGATCTAAAAGCTACCCCACTGTTAAGATATGCATTATAGAAATCCTCCTGTAGTGGTGTGTAGAAGCCATCTGAAGCATGCTCATCCCTCTTAGGCAGGAACCAGTCTTCGAACTGAATGAACCTGAGCTACAGAACCTACTTAGATGTGGTGGCCCTCAAATCCAGATGAGTCACTAGAGGTGGACCCTATGGTCTAGGAGGCCGACAAGAACCCCTCCGCTATGTCTCTAGCCTCGGTGTCACCTAGGTGTGGGTACGACTAGAGCGGCGAAGCTGTGGTGCCTGCTCAGTCTCCTCTGCTGGCTCTCCCTCTTGAGCCTACTCTGTCTACTGCTGTGGCTCCCTCGGAGGCTAAGTCTCCTCCAAAGCAACACATCGTCCCTCAAGCATGATAGTCCTAGCTAGAATACCATGACAATGCTCAACCTGCTCAATAGCTGCCCTCTGTGCTGGTGAAAGTTGATATGTGATCTAGACTCCACTCCTAGAACCTCCTCTCTCTACATGCTCTACGGCGGCTACAACTGCTGCTGCTCTCTCTGTGTCAGCATTTGGATACTTGCGCTTCTTCGTCGCTAGCTTCTTTGCCTTGCCTTTCACATCAGTAGGCAAGCGAGGTGGGGGCCTCAGATCCTCATCACTAGGACCACCTCTGGCATTCTTGACACGTGCCATAAGGAATGAACTACTGCCTCGGTCAAGAAACAACTGCCAACTATCACTTCTGAGGCTTGGCCTCGATCCGTACTCATGAGCTTGGCCCTAAGTTGACTGATAACTGCCAAAGTGACCTCAACAACACCGACTTGTTGTTTGTTAGAATAGATCAGATATATGAATAATTTCAATATACATCTAGCGATATGAAACCCTAAGAAGCAAGAAATAGGTACAAAATTAGAATATAGGGCTTGCTACCTGATGAACCGGTGAACCGAAGAGCAGAGGAACGGAACATGAGGGCACCACCAGGAGTTGCCTAGGGTTAGGGTTGCGATGCGAAGTGCGGTGATGAAGCAATGTAATGTAGGCACAAGCATGAGGATGGCAGCTAGGGTTCTGGTGTGGATTATGATGGCAGTGGCGCTGGTGCGGGCAATGGCAAGTTATGGCGATGCTAGGGCACAGGTGCAACACTGGTGAGATGGCATGGTAGATAGAGCAGGGAAGATGTAGGCGCGGCGATGTAGCACGGTGTCATAGGATGGTAGCACGGACATGGCGACGCGGGATGCGTTGGCGAGATACGGTGGTGCTACTGCGCGGCTAGGGCATGGATGTGGTGGAGCAATGTGTGGCAAGGGTCTGCATGGCAGCTAGGGAATAGGTGATGTTAGCATGGGTGGATGCAGATTAGGTCAGCGGTGCGGCGGTTATATGGTGACTCACCCATGATAGAATAGGAAACTGAGAAGAGTTTTAGATTCATACGACTTCTACTGACCGGACGCTCCGATGGCAATGACCGGATGCTACCACCCAGAGTCTGGTCGACTCTAGAGAGGTCCAAAACCTCTCGAGTTGCTACCAGACGCGTTCGATCACCACTAACCAAATGCAGCCAGAGTCTGGTCCAACCTATCTTCTTCGTCTTCGCTTGACCGAACGTAGGAATGCTGTCTGACCGGACACTAGACATCAGAGTCCGATCACTCCTTCGCAGCAATAGTTCACCTCCTATGAACTGACCGGACATTGGACATCAGAGTCTGGTACAGCGTTCGGTCACTCTTTTTCAGCAAATCTTCAAAGTTCCTTCGTGCTGCCTATTCCCAATCAAGTCCCAACTTCAATAAGACCCAAATAAACACCAATTAGGACTGATGTGAGTGACCTCTCTCAAACCCTCATATTTTTCAAAATATTTTGCCTTAGGCTATAATTCTTTTTAAGAAAATAGGCAATAAAAGGGTGATTGAAGAGAAACAACAAAATAACATTCATGCATATGCAATGCAATACTTGAAATTAATTCTAGTTGCTTGTCAAGTTTGATCCAAGGTGAAGCTTGTTCACATGCTTTACGGCGGTTGTCTTAACCATGTTAGACAAGCCCTAAATGCATTACCAAAAATTAAACATATTGTATATTACAATGCAATGCAAGGGACAACACAAGCTCATTTTCTAGTGAAGTTGCTAAAATCAAGCACATTGAGCTCATTCCGCAATCGACAAAAAGTCACCTCATCTAGCGGTTTAGTGAAGATATCCGCCAATTGATCCTCGGTCCTTACACCTTCTAGTGAAATATCATTCTTAGCAACATGATCTCTAAGAAAGTGATGGCGGATATCTATGTGCTTGGTGCGAGAGTGTTGAACTAGATTATTAGCAAGTTTTACCGCACTCTCATTGTCATACAAAAGCGGTACCTTTTCTAGAACTACACCATAGTCGAGCAAAGTTTGCTTCATGTAAAGTATTTGTGCACAACAAGCACTAGCGGCAATGTATTCTGCTTTGGCGGTGGACAAAGCCACACTATTTTACTTCTTGGAGGACCAAGACACAAGTGATCTGCCAAGCAAATGGCACCCTCCGGATGTGCTTTTCCTATCAACTTTGCAACCGGCATAATCCAAATCGGAATAGCCAATTAATTCAAATCTAGCTCCTTTGGGATCCCAAAGACCAGTGCTTAGTGTGTGCTTAAGATACATAAGGATTCTTTTAACACACTTAAATGAGCTTCCTTAGGATTAGCTCAAAATCTAGCACACATACACACACTAAACATGATATCAGGCCTAGATGCGGTTAAATATAATAAGCTACCAATCATAGAGCGGTAGAAAGTTTGATCAACCATTTTACCTCCCTCATCTAGGTCTAGATGTCCATTTGATGGTATTGGTGTCTTGATTAGCTTACATTCATCCATTTTGAACCTCTTGAGAAGATCATTTGTGTACTTTTCTTGAGAGATGAAAATCCCTTCTCTCATTTGCTCGACTTGAAAACCAAGAAGGAGTGTAAGCTCTCCAATTATTGACATCTCAAACTCCTTCGACATCAATTCACCAAACTCTTTGCAAGAATCTTCATTTGATGATCCAAAGATGATATCATCAACATATACTTAACAAATGAAGATATATCCATCAAGCTTCTTGGTGAATAGTGTGGTGTTGACCTTCCCAATGGTGAAACCCTTCTCAATAAGGAAATCCCGAAGGCGTTCATACCTTGCTCTTGGGGCTTGCTTAAGCCCATATAGCTCCTTGGACAACCTATAAATATAATTAGGATATCTAGGGTCTTCAAACCTAGGAGGTTAATCAACATAGACTAGTTCATTAATAAAACCATTTAAAATGCACTTTTAACATCCATTTGCTATAATTTTATTTCATGATGTGATGCATATGCAAGGAGGATATGAATGGCTTCAAGTCTTGCAACCGGTGCAAAGGTCTCTCCAAAATCCAACCCTTCAACTTGAGAGAACCCCTTTGCAACTAGTCTTACCTTGTTCCTCACAACAATGCCTTGATCATCTTGCATGTTGCGGAACACCCACTTTGTTCCAATGACTCCTTGTGGTCGCTCTTCAAGAGTCCAAACTTCATTGTAGGTGAAGTTATTCAACTCTTCATGCATGACATTTATCCAATCTGGATCTTGAAGAGCTTCTTCTACCTTAGTAGGCTCAAAGCAAGAGACAAAAGTGTGATGTTCAATAAATGAAGCAAGCTTTTGAGATCGAGTCATTACACCCTTTGATGGACTCCCTATGATGAGATCTTGTGGATGAGCTTGTAGTAGAGGTGAATTCCTTCTATCAACCATTTGAGGGGGAGGTTGTGGAGCATCAACATCTTGTGCTTGTGCCACCATTTGATCATGGGAGACATGAGTGTCTTCATTTTTTACTCTCCCATCTTTTTCACCATCTTGTGACACACTTGATGAAGAAGGTGAATTGATCACTTGTACATCATCTTGAGGCTTGATGTCTCCAATCAGAATGTTCTTCATGGCCTCCCTCAATGGTTCATCACCTACATTATCAAGATTCTCATGTGCTCCTTGGGAGCCATTAGATTCATCAAATTCTACATCATATGTTTCTTCAACCAAGCCGGTGGCATGATTAAATACTCTATATGCTTTGAACTTTGATGAGTAACCAACAAGAAAACTAATATCACAATGTCTTTGAAACTTCCCTAGGTGTTGCTGCTTCTTGTAGATGTAGCATTTGCAACCAAACACCCTAAAGGAGACATCCGGCTTCTTCCCATTGAGCAACTCATAAGGTGTGTTGCTAAGAAACTTTTGAAGGAATATGCGGTTGGATGCATAACATGCGGTGTTGATAGCTTCCACCCATAGAGCTTCGAGTGTGTTGTACTCATCAAGCATTATTCTTACTAGTGTGATTAATGTCCTATTCTTTCTCTTAACCACACCATTTTGTCAAGGAGTATATGTTGCGAAGACCTCATGCTTAATCCCAACTTCATCACAATAGGCTTCAATGTTTGTGTTGTCAAATTCCTTCCCATTGTCACTTCTAATCTTCTTGAGCTTCACCTTAAACTCATTTTGTGCTCTCTTGGCAAACTTCTTGAAACATGATGCCACTTCGGATTTGTCATGAAGGAAGAATACCCATGTATATCTAGAATAGTCATCAACAATCACAAGACAATAAAGATTTTCTCCCAAACTCTTGTATGTTGTTGGTCTAAATAAGTCCATGTGAAGGAGCTCTAGCACTCTTGTTGTTGACATGAAAGCTTTTGTAGGATGAGTGTTTGCAACTTGTTTGCCGGCTTGACATGCACTACAAAGCTTGTCCTTCTCAAATTTCACATCCTTCAACCCTCTCACCAATTCATTCTTCATTAGCTTCTTGAGTGAGCTCATCCTAACATGAGCAAGTCTTTTATGCCATAGCCACCCAAGTGATGTTTTGGTGAATAGGCATGTCTTCAAGTTAGCATCTTTGGAGGTGAAATCCACTAGATATAGGTTGTTGTATCTAAATCCCTTGAATATCACTTGATCATCATCTTTCTTGGATACAACCACTTCCTTCTCGGTAAATAGGCATTAAAAGCCAAGATCACACAATTGTCCAATGGATAGCAAGTTGAAGCTCAAAGAAGCAACATATAGCACATTTGAGATTGAATGATCATTTGATATTGCCACTTTGCCCAATCCTTTAACTTTGCCCTTTGAATTATCTCCAAATGTGATTCTTTCTTGTCCATCTACTTCTACATCTAGGGAGGTGAACAAATGAGTTTCATCGGTCATATATTGTGTGCAACCACTATCAATTACCCAATGACTTCCACAGGTCTTGTAGTTCACCTACACAAGAGATCAAGCTTTAGGAACCCAAACTTGTTGAGGGTCCTTGACTTTCTCAACAAGTGACTTTGCAACCTAAATTTTCTTAGAACTATTCTTGTTGGGAGGTCCTAAGAACATAACTTTCATCTTTCCACTAGAGTTCTTTCTAAGCATGTAATGAGCATTGAAAACAAAGGGTCTAGCATGCTTGGGCAAGGGTTGTGGTGGTGGAGTTTGACACTCGTGGGCAAAGTGACCTTCTTGTCCACACTCAAAATACCTCTTTGGCTTTGGCTTTGACTTGTGTTGTTGTTGTTGAGCTTGAGCCTTCTTCTCTTGGTTTGCCAAGTACCCAATGCCACTTCTATCCATCTTCATGATAGTGTTCATTAGCAACTCACTTTGAAGATGCTTGCCTCTTGTGAACTTGCTTAATCCAATCTTGAGATGTTCTTTTTCCAACTTGAGCTTCTTGTTCTCTTCTTTGAGTGCATCATCATTTTTCTCTTCCTTGAGTCTCTTGTTCTCTTCTTTGAGCTTCTCAATCTCAAGGATCAAATCACCATCATGATCAAGAGTTTCTAACACTATAGTGTTGGTGGTTTTGAGCTCTTCAAGATCTTTCTTGAGCTTTTCATTATCATGCTTGAGCTTGACATACTCATCATAGTTGTCGGTTTCAACAACTTGCTTGCCTTTGCCACTAGATCCTTGCTCAATGCTCTCAACAATTAAATCATCACATGATGTAGCTATATCAATCTTAATAACATCATTAGTAGCATCATGTGGCTTATTGGATAAAAATTCTTGTGCGATAACAAGATTATCATGATTGATCTTGAGAGTTGTATATTCTTCTTTTAGCATATTGTGGCTAGTGATGAGCTCATTATGTATCCTCTCAAGTTTATCATGTTTTTCTTTAAGCTTTCTTAGAAGATTTGAGCTCCTTGAGTTTGGATGACATAGCATCATTTGCTTCTCTAAGCTCAACACTAGCCTTTTTCACTATATCACATTTAGATAAAAGAGAATCATTCTTAGTTTCTAGCTTTTCATTCTTAGCTCTAGTCTTTCTAATGATCTTAGTGTATTGATTTAGCAATTTAACAAGATCATCATATGAAGGTGATTCATATTCATCATCATCACTATCACTATCATCATTGCTAGCATGTTCATCACCACTACTATCATCATCATTTGATACCTTTCATTCACCCTTGGCCATAAGGCATAGGTGTGTAGAGGATGATGACGGTGGTGTCGGTGAAGATGATGAAGAGTCAATCACAATGGCGGCCACCTTCTCATTGTCATCATCATCGGATGAGCAACTAGATGAATCAATGTTTGTGAGTCAATCACCGATGATGTATGCCTTGCCATTTTTCTTCTTCTTGTGGAGGTCCTTCTTCTTGCCATCTTTCTTCTTGTATGGCTTGTTTTTCTTCTTCTCATCTTCATCTTCATCACTTGAATCATCTCTCTTGCCCTTGTTCTTCTTCTTGTACTTGTTTTTCTTGGGCTTTATGCATTGATGTGCTAGATGACCAAGTTCTCCATAATTGTAGCAATCCATCTCGGAGATTGGCTTCCTTCTAGTGCTAGTGAAGAACTTCTTTTTCTTCCCATCAAACTTGATGCCATTCATGTTGAGCTTCTTTAGCATCTTGGCGGTTCTTCTCACCATGAGAGCAAGACTTGCATCATCAACTTCATCATCACTTGAGCCCTCATACTCAATTCTTGCTTTGCCCTTCTCTTGGGTAGCCTTGAATGCTAAGTCTTTGTCTTTCTTCTTGGTAGAGGATGAGCCATCTTGTGGTGTGATGTGCATGTACATCTCATGAGCATTGATCTTTCCCAAGATTTGAGTCGGTGTAGTGGTGGAAAGATCACCTTGATGAAGCATGGTCATAATATGCCCATATTTATCAATGGGGATGACACTTAAGATTTTTCTTACAACATCAGATGGTTGCATTTGAGTGAGTCTAAGCCCATTGACTTCCTCTACAAGAACATTTAAGCGTGAGTACATTTCATTAGCACTCTCTTTAGGATGCATCTCAAAAGAATTAAGATTTTTCATTATGAGATGATAGTGTTCCTCATGCTCGCTCTTAGTTCCCTCATGGAGCACACAAATGTCCGACCATAGTGCATGGGCATCCTTGTGGTTCCTCACCTAGTTAAACACGTCCTTGCAAAAGGCCTCTAAAGATAGTGTTTCTAGCCTTTGCATTTCATTTCTCATAATTCACTTTATCACCTTGAAGGTGCGTGGGATCCCAAGGTTTTGGGAATCCTTGTGACGTGGCTCTAAGTATTTCAACATCTAGAGCTTCTAAATACGCCTCCATGTGGATTTTCCAATAAGGAAAATCATCTCCCTCAAAGATAGGAGGAGGACCATCCCCGTGAGACATCTTTCTCTAGGCGGTTAAGCCTAAATACATGAGCACGAGGCTCTGATACCAATTGAAAGGATCAAGATGCCCAAGAGGAGGGTGAATTGGGCTAATTCTAAAATTCTTTTCAATAATTAAACCCTACACTTAGCCCACTTCACCCCTTGTGCCTAGAAAGTGTTTCTAATGTTCTACCGTACAAAAATTTTGCAACCTAAGTTCAAATCCTACTCTAGCATGGCAATTCTATGAATGTAAAGACAAGAATTGAATTGCTCAAAGTAAATGCTTGAAGTAAAGAGAGAAGGAGGAACGCTGCGATGTTTTGCCGAGGTATCAGAGAGTTGCCACTCCCCACTAGTCCTCATTTGAGCACCCGTGCAAGGGTGTAGCTCCCCCTTAATCTGCACAAGGATCAAGTGCTCTCTACGGGTTGACTCTTTGACACTCTGTCATGGTGAATCACCCACAACCACTCACAACTTGAGTTGGGTCATCCACAAGCTCCTCTAGATGATCACCAAGCTCCCAATCACCACCAAGCCATCTAGGTGATGGCGATCACCAAGAGTAACTAGCACGAACTCTCACTTGACCATGACAAGCCTAATGAGAAGGGTGGATGCACACTTTGCTACTCTTGCTTTCACTAATGAGGCCTCTCTCTTGGATTCTCAAATCACAATCACCTCACTAGGACCTTGCTCTTCTTGGCACTCTCTAGGGTGTTTCTTAGCTATTAGAATAAGCAAAAGTAATCCCTCACATGAATAGAGGAAGTATTTATACACCATTGTTCAAAACAAACCGTTATGTGCCACTGTGGGGTGACCAGGACGCTCCGGTCAAAGTGACCGGATGCTCTGATCAGTTCACCCGCCACTAAGCCATTTAAGTTGTAACCGGACACTGACCAGTGTTGGGTCAGCACTGACTGAACATGTCCAGTCATGAAAACTGCTCTCTAGAACCTTACTAGAGTTGACCGGACTCTAGCACCCAGCGTCCGGTCATATTTCACTCAGTGTTCGATCGCATCTAGATGACTTCACCTTGATTAAATGAACTGATCGAACTCTGCACCAGCGTCCGATCACACCAGAACCAGCGTCCGGTCAACATTTGACCCTCCATTCACTTCCAACTCACAATCATGTGAATGAAGTTTGCTCAAATTGATCCAAGGGCTATTTAGGAGCTACCTAGTGCTAGATTCGATAAGTGTGCACCACACCTAACCCACTAGACTCACCTAGGTCAAGCTACCCATCCATACCCCCTTAATAGTATGGCCAAAGGAAAAACAAAGTCCTAAACTACTCTAAGTGTCTCTTCAATACCAAACGACACTTAGAACTAGTCCATCCTTAACCTTGCCATCCATCCTTTGAAAACTAAAATGATTTCCATCATAGGGGCATGACACCTTGATTGCCTAATCAATTTCTATTACCATGACCTAACTTAATTGCATCTGTAAAACACATGTTAGTCACAATAATCTCGCATTGTCATTAATCACCGAAACCCAACTAAGGGCCTAGATGCTTTCAATATACATGCATATGCTTGTGATCATGTGTGACCAATGCAAGAGATGGTTGTGAGGTCACAAAAATACCTTAGAAACATCTAGGATGGAAAATGGAACAATGTTTTCATTCATGACATGGGCCCAATTTGCTTCTAAGTCATAGTTTACTAAAAAATTCATTTCTCATGATACTGCTTTGACTAGAGTTGAACTCTAGCATAGAGGGTTTGCATGGTAGTGCACCCTTAATAAAAGTTGTAGTTCTTGACATGGGTAACAAACTTTATTTAAGGTTCATAAGCTAATTCAGTGCCTAACATGGTCAAATAGGGCCCACAAGAATCAACAAAATGTTGTTTTGAGACATTTTGCTGTCTAGAAGCTATTTTTAGTTTCAATGTGACCTACTTTGGAGCTTTGCATTTTGTAAACCAGTGAGAATTTGGCAATGCTTCTTAAAGCAAAGTTGTAGTACTCACATAGCTCTACAACCTTCACTAATATAGTTTTTGCTAATTCTACATGGATTAGGAGTAATAGTGGTATGAAGTTGGGATGTTAGTCGGCCTGACGGCCAATTTGAATTGGCCGGCCGAGCACGTCGTGGCCGACCGCTGCCAGGCCGTGCGCACCATGTGGCGGCCGCTCACCGGCATCGGGCGAGCCAGTCTAGCCAACAGAGGGAGTAAAGGGAGGCGCAACTACTACTCTCTCCTATTGCCACTCTCTCGCCCTACCTCTCTCGCTCTTGACCTTGCCAATGTCGTGCCACTGTCGCCACCGCCGCACCACCGCCATGCTCACGCACCGTTCTCACTGCACCACCGTCCAATCCATCTTGCCCAAAGCTTCGCTTTGACATGCTCCACCTCACCGAGTCGCTCACACCACCATTTGAGCAAGGGTAAGGCCACATTGCACGTCGCCGTCTCCTCCAGGGCCACGTAGCGCTATCGAGCTCTGAGCTCACCGTGGCCAGCCCTATCCGCTGCTCCTTCTACCTCTTTCTCGTCTGGTCTTTCATCGTCTTGGGTCCCAATAGCTTACATCATAGTTGGTTTAGCCGCTACCATCGCCGTCGTGTGGGAATGTGCGACTGCACTACGCACGCCCGCCATGGCCGTGAGAGCAAGCTCGCCATGTCTGGCACCAACTAGACTCCGTTGTCCCCCTCTAGAGTGTGTTTCCACATGGCTTTGAACCCTAGCACCATCTCCAAAGATGGAGTCCCACCACCAACCACTGTTTCATCAGAACGACAAGCACCACCACATATGCTGTGCGCCGTCATGCCACCATGCATGTGGCCGGAGCTCACCGCTGCTTCACTGTGTCTTGATGCGCACTGTAGAGCTCCGCTAGGGTTTGTAGAAGCTGTAGCCACGCTCGCCTGGCCCTACCATCATTGAAGATAGTAAGTCCACCACCGCACACCACCACCGAGCCGCCATGCTCACCGGTGAGGTTGCTCCGATGATGAGTCGAGCCAGCTGAGGGTACCCCTCGATGCGGCTTGACGAGGCGAGTGTAGTGGTGAAGATCTTGCTGCAGGCAAGATAGGGCTGGTCAACCGCCATGCCCCTGCTCTGTCTCACTATCTTGTGGGGTCCTTTGATCCATGGGATCCAGCAGCCAGCTGCAATGGGTGCATGGACGGGGTGCACTTAGCTGCTGGGCCCGATTTGAAATTTGATTTTCTTTATTTATTTTCTAGATTTTGTAGCAAACTTCAAAAATCCATATCTTGAGTTAGGAGTGTCCAAATAGGGTGATCCAAATTTTGTTGGATTCATCATGAAGTTTACTATTTGATAAAAATATGAAACCTATTGTTGGGGTATTTTTCTAGGGGAAAATTAAATTAAGCTAGTAAAGTGCTTTTAAATTAGTTGCTATCTTGTAAAATTCATAACTTGAGCTATAGAAGTGCTAAAATTGTGATTCCAATTTTGTGAGTCTTGTGTTGGCATGCTCTAGCTAGGAAAAATACTAAAACCACAGTGGGCATACTTAGATTATGGTCTTTCTATTTCACCTTAATTAAATGCTAGTTTCTCATGAAATTAATTAGGGTAAAAATACATAACTTATGATAATGCAAATTTCTATGCAGTGTTCTTATGCTAGGATGATAGAAAGAAAAATATGAAATTTGTTGTTTGACACTTTTCACTAGGCTAAACTATTTTTAGTAAAATAATCCTATGCAACTTGCCATTTTTGTAGAGATGGCTATACTAATCAAATTGGCATGAAATTTGTACAGTAGACTTTTGGGGTCATATGTAAGGTACTGTAATTTTCTCATAATTTATTGTGTAGTGGAAGTATTTATCTTCTAAATCACCCTATGATATAAGGAAATTAATAAATGTATAGAAATAAATTAGTTGGGCTTAACCAAGATATATTATGTGGTGCTTGTGATGCATATGATCTATTGATTAGTAGTTGTGCTTGGAATTGATTTGTTATAGGCAGCTACTTAATCATTGCTTTATAATTCAACTAGATGGTTGCATGAGTAGATTATGTTGTGTTGACAAGTTCATGATGATAGTGACTTTTCTTGTTAAGCTTGTTCATATAAAAGTTGTAGATAACTTACTCATATTGCTTGTCCTAAAATTTCATAGTCATGGGATTAATGGTTTAAGAATTATAGTTGTTAGAATTCTACTATCAGATTTGCTTAGCCTCTGGACAGATCTAGAAGATTGAATTGTTTGACCTAGATAGCTACTGAATTACCTTAAGATGATTAAAATAGAGTTGTAGGAAATTTCATAAGATTTGCAGAAAGTCCACAACCATTTTGTTTAGATGTGTATAACTCCAGTTATGGTCAAAATATGTGGTTGCTGTTTTGTAGTCTAGAAAATACTTTTTATGGGAGTTGTTTAAATTACTAGAGAGGAGATATGCACCCACTCAGTAAAAGAAAGTTAATTTTGTTATCACCTTAATAACTTGCTGCCATAGACATTTAGGTAATATGCATTTCATCATATCATATCATCCATATCATTATCTATGCATCCTTGATATCTTATTTCAAGATCATGCATATAGGCTCCTCCGAAGGAGTAACCCTACTGGAATTCAAAGAAGAGGCAGAGGACAATCAAGGGACACCCGAACCTATAGCTCCTAATGGAGAGGAGCCAGCCACTAATGAACTTCTGGTGTGCCCTGATCACTGACCCACCTCTTTCCTAAAAAGCAAGCCCCGAAGCATTCTAAGCCTCCTATGTTTTATAAAATATCACTTAAGTCCTTTATGTTGGATGCATTAGGTTATAAGAGTTGATTTGGAAACACTTGATGCATAGAACTACCTTGTCCAGATATATACTTTAAACCCTATGTAGGTCTAGGATCGAATATATGCTTAGCCAGGCTTAGACCGATAGAAGTCGGGTGATTTCCTATCACCTGCGAGATATAGGTGGATACCGGAGCATGGTTGGCTATATTTGCTATCATGAAAAAGAACCATGGGATAATGTAGCTGGAGGCCAAGCGAAGTCTGTATGTAGGTTGACTCATGTGATTCCGTTTGTGCTGATTAAGGACCGCATTGTTGGAGGCCCTCTTGCCATTTTGAACGTATGCCTCTCACTTAGCTGGCTAGATAACTCGTTTCGACAGCGAAGTCGAGTAGCTCATCTTAGGCTAGCCTTGTTCTATCAAAGTGCGCACACTAGAGGTAGTAAGGATGTGAGGGGAGCTAGTGTGAGGCCAAGGGCAGGTTAGAGTCCTGATTGACCTAGCATCCAGTAGTGTCCCTAAGGGTGCAGCGCTGATCAAACCCACAAAATGTGTACCTGAGTTGTACCAAAGGTGACCTAAGGCTATCGTGGCTGGTAGACCTATGTTTGTATTGCAATCGATTCAAATCGTCGTCTCTCCTGGATAGTGAGAAACTTGGCGGAGCCCCTTCATCGTAGTAATTGGACTATGGAATGTAATGGTTATGATGAACATGGAAAATATTACAACGGCTATGGTTACTATTGTATGTTAGTAATGATATCCCACATGTTTGGCATAGGTTAGTTGCTAATCTAGAGTTGACTAGCTATAATCAACTTGGTTACTGAATTACAAAATGTATAGCTCAACTAGTGGCTTTTATGCAAAATGTTGTCAAGCTAGCTCCACTTATAAAGCCTTGCATGATCCTTGGAGTCACTTTATTTTTGGTTTATGATGGGTAAGTCCAGCTGAGTACCTTCTTGTACTCAGGGTTTATTTTCCACTTGTTGCAGATAACACAGTGTATAATGGATATTGTAAGAACTACTTCTGTCTTGCCATGGATGAGGAGTAGGCCTTAGGCAAGGCGCTTCTCATTAAATCCTCTATCATGCTTTTGTGGGTTGTGTTCATAAACTGGCAAAGTATTTGAACAATGGTGTGAGATGTTAGTTTCAAACTATATCTGCTTCCACTACTACTTTATTTGACCTTGAGTTGTAATAACTTTAATCATACTCTAATGTATGGAAATGTATTTATGAATTTTATATAATATGTGGCATGTATGTTGAATCATGTATGGTGTTGGTTGTATGTTGTTAATTAATCCAGACCCTTCGTGGTACTCGACGGACTACCGGGTTTATCTGGGCTCAAGTATGATAGTGCAACTACTTCGCAGGCTGCCATTGTACATGAGCTCTTATAAATTGGATGGCTCTATCACAGATGACACCATAGAGGAGAGGGAATGATGGAGCATCCACATGGAGGTTGGGACCATGGTTCGCACCCTGACCACTGCGCTGAGCTCATTGCGTGACGTCATCGCCTTAGTTGGCCAGGTATGATATGACCATGTTTCCAACCCTCATTTTCCCTTTCCATGCCTCTAAGTCTTGTCCTCTCCATAGTCCCTTATGGTCCATAGCCGGGGGAAGCCCCAATTCCTTCATCGTGAAAAGGATGTTTGGGACCGCCTTGCCAAAGAGACGCGACAAAGTGAGGGGCTGGCCACATAGCTTGCTGCCGCTCATTAGGAGGTGGCTGAGCTTGCCCCCGCCACCTGAGAACTGGCTGACCTCTAAGTTAGGGAGAAGTATGCTCATGATGAAGCCCACAAGGCCAGGGAGAAGCTCATGGCCCTAATCAAGAGGACAAGCACGGACACCGTGGAGGCAGAGTGGCTAAGGAAGGAGTAGGATGATATGCTCTGGGCCGTAGAGGGGCTCCACATGGAGTGTGACTTGGCTCTCTAGGAGCACACCGATGCCCAACAGTGGATTGACCTCCTCAAAGGTGAGCTTGAGTGGGAGAGGGACCTAAAGGTTATGGCTAAGGGCGTGTTCGCTAGGCTCACCATGGAGGTCGGTCAGTGCCAGGAAGAGGTCTAGCACCTAGAGGCCGAGGTGACTCGGTAGCACGATGAGGTGCGTAGGATTCGGGCGGACATTGATGGTATGCCTCTGGTTTCCCTGTTGTCTTTCTCCTTAGAATCCATGGTAGGCCTTTGACACGTCGGTATGTGACTTGGACAAGTCTCGGCAATAAGCTTGGGGCGGAGGTGATAAAGAGTCATGGCTTGGAGAAGGATCTTTGTGAGGTGAAGGCATCCCTCCTAAAGGAGAGCAATGAGCATGATACCTTGCGTGTCACCATCCAGCGGGTCGGTGACAACCTCAAACTAGCCCCAAAGCAGGAGACGAGCTCGCTTGTAGTTCACACCATCCAATTATGGATTGAGCGTGTGAAATCATGAGGGACGCACTTTGCTTTAGTGTTCACCGATCATTTGTGATCGCTCGTTCTCATTATGAGAACATTGATCTGGTGATGATGAGCTAGGGCCTGGTGCCGAGTTACTTCGAGGCTGAGCTAGAGGATATCGAGGAGACGGTGCCCCCTGGCATAGGACCTATCAATCAAGATAGAGGATGAGGTCATTCCCCTAAGGGTTAGTTAGTTAGTTAGATAGGCCAGGTGGTGAACTTGTAATAAGTAGACAAGTTCTTAACTTTTGGGTTATAAAAAGGTTACTGAATTCTAACCCTTTTTTGTTGTCAGGGCTACAAAGCTTACGGTGCGGGTGATAGAACCCTGATCACACTGGTGAGCAACAATGCCATAGCCACTAGGGCGTAGGTTCCCTATAGTTTGACCAACTTTACTCAGTGTTCGTTTCCATAGCCCTTGCTTTTAGATCTTAACGTGAGAAGGGGTCAGGCACAATGATTGTTTTTGAATAGGTATGCTCTTATTATCCCCCGATTGAGGCCTGGCCCCACACCGTTGCTGGGGTCGGGTGTCACTAAAGATCGAGGAGATGATAATGAAATCGATAAGAGAAAGTGTTTTTCATTTTAGAAACATCATTCTTAATTTTCATAAGTAGATGCATAGATTAGGGGTAAAAGTGACGTAGCTACTCGATGTTCTAGGCGTTGATGAATACTTTGTTGTTAATGGTCTTGAGCTTGTAGGTGCCCAGTTGGAGCACCTCCGTGATGACGTACAGTCCCTCCCATGGCGGAGAGAGCTTGTGCTGCTTCTTGTTGTTCTAGACGAGGCCAAGCACCAGGTCCCCGATGTTGAAGGCCCAACCCTGCACCCGATGGCTATGGCACCAATGCAATGCTTGTTGGTACTTGGCCAAGCAGAGGAGGGCAACATCACATGCTTCATCGAGCTGATTCATGGCATCCTAGAGGGATGCCTTGGCTTCTTGCTCATTGTACGCCCTGACCCTCAGCGTTCCATAGTCATGGTCAGTCAAGAGGATTGCCTTGGAACCATAGACCATGAAGAAGGGTGTGTAGCCGGTGGCCTAGCTTGGGGTTGTCCTTAGGCTCTAGAGCACCATGGGGAGCTCCACGACCCATCGTTCACTAAACTTGTTCAATCGGTTGAAGATCCTAGGCTTGAGGCCTTGTAGGACCATGCCATTCATGCGCTCGACCTACCCATTCATGTGGGGGTTTCATCATGGACAATGGCACATCTAGTGGAAAGCTAACACCCTTGAAAATGTTTGTGAAAATATGCTAACACATGTGCACAAGGTGATACACTTGGTGGTTGCCACATTTGAGCAAGGGTGGAGAAGTTAGTGAAGTAAAGTAGGTGATTGCCACTATGAAACAGTGACTGGATGTAGGTCACGTAGTGACCGAACTTGGGGGAGCAGCGTTTGGTCATTTATAAAAATCAGTGGAGTGCTCGGGCTACTCTTGGCCTGAGACCAGACGCAGGTGATCGGACTCTAGCTAAACACTGTTCAGTGTCCGATCGTACTAACATGGTGGCACACAGAGAAGAGGAGGAGGAGCAGATGCAACAGTGCTCAGCATTTGAAGCTGATGACACATGGCAAGCATCAGGCGATCGGATGCTGGGGTCCCACATATAGTCAACCTGACCGGCATGTCCGGTCAGCCCTTGTTTCACTGGACAGAGGAGCCAATGGCTCTATTTTGATTTGGGCTCTATTTAAAGGCATGTGGCCAGCTCTAGCTTGTATTCTTGGCCGTTTGCATTGACATAGCAACCTTGTGAGCTTAGCCAAAGTCCTCCCACCCATCTCCACAATTGATTCATCATCTTTGTGAGATTGGGAGAGAATCCAAGTGCATTGCTTGAGTGTTTACATCTAGAGGCACCTGGTGTTCATGTTTCACTGCTAGATTCGCTTGTTACTCTTGGTGGTTGTGGCCACCTAGATGGCTTGGAGCAGTGAGGATCATCGAGCAGAGGTTAGTGATTGTCTTCAGCTTTGATCGTGGTGATTGTGAGGGGTTCTTGACCTTTCCCCGATGGAAAGCCAAAAGGTACTCTAGTAAATTGCTTGTGGCTTATGTGATCCTCATCTTGTGTTGGTTGTGTGGCACCCTATTGAGGGTTTGGTGTGTGATGCCAATTAGAACATGAACCTCCAAGTGAGTGAATCGCCATAACAAGGACTAGCTTGCTGGCAAGCAAGTGAACCTCGGTAAAAAATCATTGTGTCATCATTTAATTCCGAGGTGATTGGTCTTCATTGGTATTCATTCTTGTGATTGATTGGTTCATTCCTTGACTCGGAGGTATAACCAACTTGCTCTCTCTCTTTATATTACAACAAACTAGTTGTCAAGCTCTTTAGTGCAGCTAGTCGTGAGAGCTTGTTAATTTGGTTAGCGTGGCTCTTTAGTTAGCCTTTGAGAGCACACTAACTTAGTGTAGTGATATAGCCATTGTGTGGATAAAGACTATAGAAACTAGAATGGTGGTAGGTGGCTTGCATTTTTAGTAGGCTAGAGCAACACTCGCTTCATCTCATATTTGTCTAACCGGTTTGCTAAGTGTCGGGTTCATAAACCCGGGGTCCCTCGGGGACCAGCTTCCACGCCAGGGCTCAGCCCAGGAGGACGGACTTTTCTTCTTCTAGACCAGCCCAAGAGTCTAAACTCAATAGACCAGAGCACTCGCTTCAGGCCCTGGATGCCTTTGGCCCATCTTTCCGACCGGAGCACTATCTTAGGTTCAGGCCAACTCCGAACGGCCTCTCTGATCGGAGCACTAGCGTCAGGGCCTAGCTGCCTTCACACGGCCTCCACTCGGAAAGCCTGACTCAAGGACCGCCTCTGCCTTCAACCCCACGTCTCCGACTGGGGTTCATAGAAAACCTTGCCCATGGCTATTCTCCGACTAGCACGCCAGAACCGACTTGGGCCATTTGACCGGGGACACCCGCTTGGAAAGAACCAGGAGGCGTACGAAGGAAGGCAAGATGGGGCTCGCAAGTCAAACCATGACACCAAGGACCATACCCTATGGAACAATACCTTACAACTGCCCTGCCACAAATAGTATTATAGACGCCGGCTTTTACCTCTACAGTATTGTAGGCGCCGGTCAAAACACCCGTACGGTAAGACCCCCCATGTGCCTCTAGGCATCAATAGTATTATGGGTGTCAGAATTCATTGTACCAGGTAAACGTGGTACAACCATGCCTCCAGTCGGTGAGATAGCATTTTTGCAGGTACCAACATCCTCTAGCCTTGAAGAAAGCAGCTCAACCTCCCACATGTACCTGACAATCTACAGTGACATAAATAGTATTACGGGCGCTCACCATTA
Organism: Miscanthus floridulus; assembly: GCF_019320115.1. NCBI lineage: Eukaryota > Viridiplantae > Streptophyta > Magnoliopsida > Poales > Poaceae > Miscanthus > Miscanthus floridulus. The sequence continues at coordinate 109,815,271 of NC_089580.1, read as the reverse complement.
TCCTGTCCCTATCGGCATGGGCAACAAGGCTTAGAAATGTCCGTACTCATTCTCCCTCTCACTTGTAAAGCCATCCCCTTCTTCTATAAAAAGAGGATGTGCTCCCTCCAAACATAGGTGGTTAACCCAAGTCGACTTCTTCAAGCTCAGACTCACTAGATCAACATCAACACCTTACAACCGTAGGACCACCAAATTCTGACCGCAACCCTTCTAGTCGGAGCCAACCGAACCTCTTGTACACCCCCATCTCTCTCTCATTTGTACCCCCACTACAGACTTCGAGCACCTAGGCTCAGGAATAAAGTCATCGACCGACCCCAACTGGACATAGGGCACGTTGCCCGAACTAGTATAAATCTTGTGTCATTGAGTGTTAGGCCACATCCGATCACAATGTATAGGAAAACTACAAATATTTACTAGTTGGTCACTTTTTGCATCGATAGTTGGCGCCATCTATGGGGAAGACGCTGTATGTTCAACTCTTTTTCGGTAATCGGATGGCCCATTTCTCCGCCACCTCCACCGTGGCGGGATCAGGCGATACGATTCGCTTCAGCTCGATGGAATTTCCTGCACTCTCGCCTACCAGGATGTGGGTTCCACCCATCTTCAAGTCTTCCTAGGCCTTCCACTTTGGAAGCCTGGACTTCACCATCGACCGGCTCGACGTACTCCACCTCCGCGAGGAGGCGCACGTTCTGGCACCCATCAAAAGGGGCGCCCTCCGTTGACTTCGAGACACGCAACATTGATGGCGCGGCATCTGCGCTTCATTCCGAGCAAACTCTCTGCTTAAACCCTGATGTGAGTAATATACATGCTATTATTTACTTACTATGTTCTATCTTCCACCGAATACCTAGTGGGTTACCATTGTCCCTGATGCAGCCACCATATGACCGGTCCCCCTATGGCCTTGTGTCTCCCATGGACGCGTACGCCTGGGGCTCTAGCGGATGCTGGCACTGTCCCCTCTAACATCTGAACTCATGGGGATGGCGAACTATTGTCCTAGCTATCTTGACTTCAAGGACGATGACATTGCAAGTGACGACTCTAGCATCGCCAATGTGGCACCAAGCCACCGTTTGTCCCGCGAGTGCACTATGATGGATGCTCTAGAATAGCCATAGGGGTAATGGAGTCCACATGGACTCATGCCCCTCTAGGCCCCCATGCAGAGAACCTCGAGCTCACGCGCAAGCATGGGGAGGATCTACAACGATAGTGGCCGCATCAGCCACCAACTGCGCCAGCGCGCTCGGCGCACCACGCTGCGCCCCACGCGCATAGATCGGTGAACGGTGCCTAGGGTCACACCCATCGGGTCCAGCGCAACACCCCATATAGGGGAGCCGATCCCCCGTAGTTTGCTCGGGCCAGCCAGAATATTGCCGCCATGGCAATGGTCCTGCGCAGCTTGTCCGAGCCAAATGACCCTCGCAAATAGGTGATCCACTAGAACCTCTGGGCACTAGTGGAGACCACCGTTGTTCAAAAGTGGACAACTCCGTATCGCGATCCCGACTCATGACCTCGCTCCCCATCTGGGGAATAGAAACGCAATAGATGGGGCACTACGCCCTATCACCATCACAACCAGCAAGTGTGGCATAGGAAGCCGCAATGGCACCTCATCTTGACTTGACGACTGCTCCGTGCCGACTGCACATCTACGCATGCCTCGGACCAAACCAAGGCACGCACGGCATCGACCGGAGTCCCAGCCCTAACAGCTCGGGGCCACTGACCTTCGCCCAACACCTCCATCAAGCACCGTTCCCACCGCGCTTCAATAGAGGCCATGACAAAGGAAAGGCCAAGCGCTAGGATCAAGATGAGGGCCCCTCCACTCAGAGGGGAAAAAAGAATAGAAAGAATCACCGTCAACCGGCCAACTCCATGTTGATCGTCACGGCTGATCATGCGGGCACGCCGCCCCAGCAGGGCCCCTCCGGCCACTTCCATGAGCTCATGGAGAGTCCATGCACCAACCATGACTACCCCATGAACCACCTCTACAAGGACTGCCTACTCCTCAAGCGCCTGCTAAGGTAGGCTAGCAGGCCAAGAAAAAGAAGAAGGGGGCACAGCGAACAAGGATCCAGATGACTAAAGTGATCCGACCAGATGCCTACCAACTGAAGGATAATGACAATGATGCTCTCACCAAGCACCTTGGAACAGCTAGGTCATTTTCTTTTCTCCTAAGTTTTAGTCTTACCATTATTTACTTAACTTATGCTCCTGTAAGAGCACCTTGACCCGAATGTTTTTTGGCTCGAGGCGCTCGGGGGCTCCACTAGGGGGCACTACTACCTCTCTATTTTGGTTACTGTTGTATGGAGAAATTCCTTCCTACCCTAATGAGGGGATAGTTCATTCCTTTAATTTACCTTACGTAGCTTTGCTTTAAAAATTCCGACTGATCGCACCTCGCTCTTTCCTACGGTTACGAACAGCTGAGCCTCATGGACCATGCCCTGGGCTCACAAGGTCGCAATCTACGGAACAAATGGGCAGCTACGAGAAAGAAAGAACTAAAAGACAAAATTATGCTAAGGGAAAAACTAAGGAATGAAGGGGAGCAAGCTTCCTCGAACAGAGCGACTCCATCATAGAAAACAAAATACCATTATAACTGTTAAGCACACGAACGTTTTATACAGGGGCTTCCCTCACAAACTTAAAACTATCTACTTCCACTAAACTACTATTATTTTTACATGCTACTGGGCAGGCCCGGCGACATCTGTTGATGGTGCAACCGACAAAGGCGTGAGCTACTCACTTCTCAATGGCACGACATCCAGCTCGGCCAAGACCGGGGTGACATTCACCTCCGACCCAGGCTCCTCGCCATCCGAGAGCTCTGCAACATCCTCTCCACGCATGCTTTTGGCCAGGTCTTCATGGCGGACGTCCATCTCCCACTCGGTAGAGACTTGGTCTACCACCGACCGTGCGTACGGCAGCAAGCTGTCCCCGATGGACTGGATGTCCATCATGCTCATGCATTCAGCATATTCGCTATAGATGGTGGCCAAGTCTAGGTGTAGATGGTGCATCCCCACTGCAGTCAGCACCCCCGACACTCCATAGAATAGCCCGAACCTGATAAGATCCTAGACCTCCCCCAGGACCTCTGCTAGCTAGATAGTAGGTGCACTGGTGCTCAGCGCTGACCCAAAGATCTCCGAAACAACATGCTAGGCAACATTGCAGATCTGGTCAAGATCCCCCTCAAGAGCACGATGCTCCTCATGGGACTTGGGTAGCTCCTCCGTATTCCAGCCAAGCATCACCTTGGTCGTCTCTAGGTCTCGCTCCAGCACCTCCGCTTTTTTGCCTAGCTCTATGAGAAGAGCGACGAGCTCAGAAACAGGCTGAGGGAAAAGGCAACGCAACAAAAAACAAAAAGGGTATGCACTGGCATGAGAAGCCTCAAGGGTGGAGAGATCCTCTGCTTGCCGAGCCACCTGAACGCATAGCTGGGCCACCTGCTCACATAGCTGGGCACTCACGTCCTCAGTCTCCATCACCCGGCCCCGGAGCGCGAGCACCTCTCGATCTGCCTCTGACTAGGCCCTCTGCTCCACCTCCAGGTCCTTCTCCGCTGACTCTCGGACGGCACGCTTTGGATCAAGGGCTGCCAAATCCTCCTAAAGCGCCACCTCGGTGTTCGCCAGGGACACCCACAACTCCGCCTCAGTCTCCGCCTAGCGGGCCCTTGCCGCCTCGAGCCCTTGCTCAGCCGTAGTCGCCCGCTCCTCCGCACGCTGCCCCTCCACCCTTACCGCGGCCGCCTCAATTGTCTGGTCCTGGGCCTCGCGGCAAGCGGACTCCACCCAATGCTTGAGCTCGGCCATCCGGGCATACTCTGACCGGAGGAAGTGGGACTTGTGGGACGACATCTTCCTTATTTCCTACAAAAGGCAAGCACGCTAAAAACAACCAACAACGGATCCAAAGGGTAAAGGACAAGCACTAGAAACTCACCTCCGCTGTGAGCTACATGTCGCCCTCAACCAACTGTCGGGCAAATAGAGCCCGCTTCCAGGCACTTTCAAGCTATGCGGTCAGCTTGGTGAGTTTTGATACCGCGACGTGTCCTTGCCCCCTAAAGATGTCCCAGAGCTGACGCTCCCGAGAGTCGCGGAGGATGAATTGCGCGTTCGCTGGGTGCTTAGGGCAGGGCCACTCTAGGTCACCCTCCGGCACCTCGCCGGAGGGCCCAGCCTCCAACCATGCCATCGCCAGGTCCCGCGTTGACACCACTGGCCCGCCAGAGGTCCCAGCCACTGACTGGACCACCGCCAGGCCCAACGATGGCACCAATGGCTTCGCCGTGACATCACCGGCGTGTAACACCTAGGTGTTTGGCTTCCACATTTGCACTTGCATTTCATGAACATGAGCATCATTCATTCATTCATAAGCTTATATCACATGAAACATGATTTTGAAACATTGCAACATGTTGCATATTTCATGTGTGTTGTTTCTTTTATGAAATGAAAAGTGTGCAACACTTAAGTGCAACATGTGCAACTCACTTTAGTGAAATATGGTTAGTTCATACTATGCAACAAGATCATGAAACATGTGAAACATGACTATGAAATAGATGTAACATTTCATGTGTTTTTCATTGTTTCAGTACATACAATGCTTGATTCTTGTGTGACCAATGTGTGGTGTGGCTAAATATATTTTTAAACAACTTAGTTATACTTAGAATGTCATTTGGGACATTGTTCATATTGATCATGTTGCCTAAATAGGATTTCAAAAAGTGGTTTGACTTGTTTTGACCCCTAAACCCCTTTTGTTTGACTGTTTAAAAAGTGTAGCTTAGGATATTTGCATGTCTGAGCAACCTAAAGAAAAGTTGTAGCAAATTTTATAAGGAACAAACTTTGTTTAGGAGCCAAGTCATGAAAATGTGCACAACATGCTCAAAAATGGCCCACAAGTCAATATTGAGGGTTGAATCAATACTTAGAAAATTTTCTAAGTCATAAATACAATTCCAGTTTGATCGAGTCAACTTTGGCTTGATGTAACTCCTGATTCGTGGTGAATTAGACTATGATCCTTGAACAGAAGTTGAAGATGGAAGGCAGGGCTACAACTTTCATGTACACGGTTTTCGCTATTGATCAACGGCTTAGTCATTTTAACGCGTTGAAGTTGCACTATCAGGCTTGATTGGATCACTAAATGGTGAGCTACAGTGTTTGGTAGGTTCAGAACTCGTCGGCCATGTGGCGCCACCCGTCACCGGCCATCTGACCGCACTGGCCACGTGCCGCAGCTGTTCTAGCATCGTAGGCCATGACTTGAACACCCCACGCGCCTGCCTGAACCGCTCGTAGTCCATTTCGCATTCTCTTTCACCTCCACCGTGCGCAACAGCGGAGCACCACCGGCTCCGCCATTGCCGAGCAGCTCCGCCGTCGCTTAGCTCCATCGCCGCCGCAAAAACACGACTGTCAGCTTGACCACAGCTCCACCATGACCTCACCTAACTCATCGACCATCTAACTGAGCCCTCCATGCCTTAGGTGAGAGCCAGTGACCATTTTTCTGCCGCCGTCTCCATGGCCACGCCTCGCCGGAGCGGAGCTCACCGTGGCCAAGCACCACTGAGATCCCCTCGTCTCCCTTTCTCTACCTTTGTAGCACCGTAGTGACCTTGTGGAGCTCGTACTGAGCTTGGATGAGGCAGCAAGGGCTCATAGCTGTCGGCGTCTTGCGCCGGAGTTCTGCCGTGCCACCATCACCGGTGATGAGCTACCTCCGGTTAAACCTAGGTCCCACTAGTAGCATTGATCGACGTGTCTCGTCATGTAGATCACGTAGGTGTCCTCCATTTCACCGGAGTCCTCATCGACGGCGAGCTTCGCCGTGTTCCACGCCATCAAAGCCGCCTCCCCTATTCTGTCTCACTGACATATGGGCCCAGCTGACACACAGGTCCCATGTACCAGTGATTGCTTATTCTATGGCTAGTTCAATTATGCAGATTTAAATGCTGTTTTGTGAATTTTGTAACTCCAAATGTGTAGATCCAAATGGAGTGATTCAAATTTTGTTAGGAGAATAGTGAAGTCTAGTATTTAATAAAAATATGACTTGAGCACATGATGTAGAAATTTTTGATGAATTAAATAGCAATTTGAAATGTGTTTTCAAATGCTTGCAAAATTGTTTGAATTATATCTTGAGTTTCTGTGATCCAAAAATTATGAAATTTTGTGGGTAAGCTAGTCTTGCTTACTAAAAGCTCTGGTTAAAATTTGAGAGTCATTGCATGTAGGGTTTTTGAGTTATAGATTTTCCTTTTATCCTGGATGGATACTTGTGTGAATTTTTGTAAATTATCTAGGAATCCTATGACCATGAAACTTGGTGGGTAGTATCTTAGTACCTTAAGGATGCTAGGAAAAATATGAAATCTATTGCTTGCCACTATTCACTAAGGTTTCCTAATTATGCCATTTTAAGCTATTATGCCTTATCATTTTTGTGTAGGCTGTTATACTTGCTCAAATGGTGTGAAATTTTTGTCGTAGTCTACTTAGAGCATGTAGTATCTACTGTAATTTTTGTAGATTTAATTGTGTAGTTTTCATATATGTTTACCATTTCCCCTAATTAATTAAATAAATTAAGAAAGGTATTAAAAGAAATGTTTTGGTGATGAACACCCTACTTTCTGGTGTTCTTGTGATATGTGTAATAAGTGAGTAGAGTTAGTCTTGTCCAATTATGTTTTTACATCATAAGTTAATAATTATTTCGTTTGCATTATGTCCCTCTGGATAGATCTGGGGAATTTAGAAAGTTCCCCATGATATTTTGGTTTGCTGTGAATGTGATCAATACAAAAGTTGTGGATAATTTATGTATCTAGCTCCTGTCAAAAGTTGAGGGCATTTGACCCAGTAGTTTAGGAACTATAGCTGTTTAAAGTTAGGTTCTAGTTTTACCTACTCTCTGTCTTCTGTGGATAGAGTTCTGTTGATTAAAGAATTCGACCTAGTAAAGGTTTGAATCATGCTTTGAGGTCTGAAAATGAATTGTAGACAATTTCATAAGCTTTCCAAATTGTCTTGTTGCATGTCATTTGGAATTATAAATCTCCAGTTATGGCTAGTTTACTGTACCGCTACATAGTCTTCATTTTGCTGAAATACAAATGCTTGAGTGTATGCTTGTTGCAATGTTCTCGTTGATTGTTTAGGGGTTAGCCTAACTTGAGAATATGCTTAGGTGCAGGTGCTAGGTCATTAACTGAAGATGAGCAATTATACATTAGGTTGTATAAACTTGGTAAGTAAAGTGATTTGAATAGGGCTTAAGTTGGAATATGCAGAGTACAGCGAACATGTGCATTCCCCGAGCATCCCTGACATTCGTTCATGTGCATCCATGATATTTATCTTGCACATTCATGCAATAGGTGTGCCAGAGAGAGTGACGTTGCTGGAGTTCGAGGGAGCCAACCAGGAGGAGGAGCCCAAGGTGCAAGAAGCCGACGAAGCAGCCGCCACAGAGGAGTTGCCCGAGTGCCCTGACCACCAGCCTTCCTCGTTCCTGAAAGGCAAGCCCCGGAGCATATTAAGCCTCCCATGTTTTTACAAATACATTGAGTATCTTTTATTCATTGATGATGCATTAAGTTTAGGAATTGGTTGGAACCAATTGCTGCATTATATATCCATCCTTGTCCAGATATCGCACTGGAATCCTATTTAAGTTCAGGAATGGGTTAAATGCTTAGCCATGCTTAGTGTGGTAGAAGTCAGGTGATTTCCTATCACCTTCGAGCTTTAGGATGAGGTGGATCACGGTTGGCTATATTTGCTATCGTGGAAAAGAACCATGTTAATAATGAATTAAGACCGGGCGGAGTCTTGTGTAGGTTTGGACATAGTGACTCTGTCTGAGTCATTTAAGGACCGATACGCTGTACGTCCTTATGTCATGTTGAACACAACCTAACACTTAGCTGGCTAGATAAGTTGTTCCGACCGTGAAGCCTAGTAGCTCAACTTAGGCCGAGGATGCGAGCAGTGGCGTGCATTCTAGAGGTAGTAAGGATGTGCGGAGAGCCATTGGCATAAGTCCAAGGCGGGTTAGAGTCCCAAACAACCTTGGCAGAGTGGTTCTCTGAGAATGTCGATCTGTTCGAACTCGTGACTCCTAAATCGTACCAAAGGTGACTCGTTTGTGGCCCTGATGGGGGAAGTAGGGTTTGTGTTTAGGAATACCCCTCCAGCTAGATAGGAATCGATTCAAATCGCTGTCTCTCCCGGATAGTGAGAACTTGACTGAGCAGCGGCAACGTAGATTCAATTAATTTAACGATATGGTTAAATGGATTATGATGATAAGGTTGAAACAATGAATACCTGATATGGTTATTAATGTTTGCACCCTAATAAAATGATTGCTTAGTACAGGTGCTAATATAGTTGACAGGTTAATGGCTAAAAGTCACTGCCAGTTCATGTTAAGAGTTGATCTTATTACTTATGCTTTTCTACAAAAAGAAAGTGTCAGGGTTTATTCCCTCTTGTTGCAGATGACCTTCTTTATCAGGGATTCTGTAAGTATTATCTCCACCCAGCGGGTGATGAAGACTAGATCATGGGCATGATTTATGTTCTCTTATCTGAATGCTTTTGTGGGTTGTGATCAGCAAACCAGTATTTGTATTTGAACTCGGGTTCGTAAGTCAAATTATTTGCTTCCGCATGTTTTACAAGACTTGCTTTATAATAACGATGACTCTATGATGATGTAATCTATTTGCGAACATCTGCAAAATGTTGTAACGTACAATATGTTATGTTGAATTACTGTGATCTTGGTTGAATGCAAGTTGGTTTGAAATCCTTCGAGATTTCAGTTGACTACCGGGTTTATAAGGGCTCAAGTTCGAGAATTTGATCGTTTCGGCGATTGTTTTTGTACTTGTGCTCTTACAAATTGGTCGGTTCTGTGACAGCTGGCATCATAGCTAGATTCAATATTAAACATGTCTTACAGCTATTTAAAAAAAGTTTTTGTTGTGAATACAGTTTGCCAACTCATAGTTATATATAAGTGTTCAAAGATTAAAATTTTTATGGTATACTGGTGATCACATCCCTTATAGCCCACTTAAGGACTTCTAGGTGGCTTATATATAATTACTAACTTGGGGGAATTGATTGTTTCTATTTCATTGTCCATGCGGCGTGAAATTGCATGGGTGCCATTTGTTTGAATGGTAATGTATGGATCAATTGCCTCTATGCCAAGGTAAGCGTGAGTTGTGAGAGCATGACCATCCAACCGTCGGTCTAGGGGAGATCTAGTTGTGGTTACTGGAGTATTTACATGTTGCATACATGTATATATGAAGGTACTTAATTGTGGGTACATTGTCGGGTAGTTTGGATACTGAAGTATATATATCTAGGATGTATATATGGAGAGTATCTTAGTACTACTTGTGTAATTAGAATTATATCTTATTGGGTTGGGCTACAATGAAGTTTTCTGCAGGTACGCTAACAACGCACTGTGTAGATCGACTAGTTACTGCCAATTGAGAGAACGTATGTATGCCACCGTATATTCCGCTAAAGCTTAGATTTTCTTAGGTTTGTGAGGATGTATGAAATGAGCATGCATCATATTCACTCATGTCATTTATATTGCATTACTCCCTCCCTTATAATTGCTTATCCCAAGTGTAAAGTGCAATCTCTCAGCAAAATAATCCTCTCACATGAATTGCATCCCTTTTTGATATAGATGGCCATGCCCGTGTTTCCTACTGGTAGCAGCACCTTTTTGGACCAGTTCAGTACTCCCACCTTGCTCTGGAGGGTGCTCAGTTTAGTTGGGTACCCAGAGGCACCCAGCTACATGTGGAGGCAGGCGGTACCATTGGGAGATGTACCATGGTACGTCGTGACCTTTATCATGCCGCAAAACCCCACAAGACCATTGTGGCATGGGTGCAGCATTGAGACTGATGGACGAAGCCCATGGGAAGCCGCTCAGGTTGCTGCCCTTGATGTGCTGATGGATATAGCATAGAGCTTTGGGGATGAGTTAGTGGGTGGACCTGCTTCATCCATTCCCCGAGTGTCTCCTACTAAGGCTGAGTGGACTCAAGACATTGGTCAGGCCTTGGTTCGAGGCCGTGGCGAACATGTGCAGAGCGACAATGCTGGAATGAGTGCTATGATGGCAGTCTTGAAGCTTTGTCGAGTCAGGCAAAACACCCTTTCAAGTGCGCTAGATGAAGCTAGCAAGGCAATGGAAGCCCAGCACAAGTTCAGGTTGCATGCCCGCAAGTATCGCCGTAGGGCGGATGCATGTGGGAGAGCTCAATAAGAAGTTGAGGAGATTCACGGTATTGCAAATTATCATCTGCAACAGTGGGGTCAAACCGCATGCGAGAGAGACAAGCTTCATAACCAGCTGATGAACCTCACTATTGAGAGAGATGAGGCTGCACAAGAATTGGATCATGTGACCTGTCATAGAGATGCAGCTTTAGAGTTAGCAGAAGAAAGACATCGGGGTTGGATGTTGGCTAACCACAATGCCTTTCAAAGGGAGCAAGCACTCCAAGAATAGCTTGAAGAGCTTCAGGTTGAGCACCATCAACTGCACAACCGTCTATTTCCTATTCCTCGCCCCATACCAAGGTATCCAAATGTGGGTGGACCTCAAGTGATTGAGGCCGATGATGAAGAAGAGGATGTGCAGATGGATGATAATGCAGCTGAGCCTGTAGATGAAGAAGAAGAGGAAGACCTCGAAGAAGTCCAAGGTGTCTCTGATGTGGACAGCGATCACTTCGACGAGTAGTTTGTTAGCAAGTCTCACTAGTTTAAGCTTTTGTAGTCATTGATGTAATGGACTTAAGTACAATGACTGATGTTGGATGTACCTTTTTAATTCGAACTTGGCATGTAATATACTTTAATTCGCTCCCTTTGGGATGCGTATCGTAATGGTTAAGTTTAAAACTTGTCATGTTGGAATGCACTACGTATGGCGCTAGTAATCTACTTGATGATGTGGTGATTGGAGAATGAATTATTGCCTCTATTTATTATATGAAGTTTTCATTCTTGTCAATAAATTCAGTTTGGCACAATTACATTGTTCCTCTCCAAAGTGCTAACATCATCAATAATTACTGGTTGCGCATTGTGCAGATGCCTCATACTCGTTCCACCGATGTGGGCGATGATGATGATCTTCCACTGCCACCACCACCCACACCAATGGAATTAATAGCAATGCTTGTGGAAGGACAGCGCACTATGGCCAAGGCTCTCCGTACGATTGCGAATCGAGATGGCCGTGGTCCATGCCAAGGACTAGAACCAAATCAATACAGTGATTTCAATGATTTCCTTGACACGAAACCCTCGATCTTCAAGGAGGCTGAGGAGCCTCTACAAGTTGATGAGTGGTTGAATACTCTTGAGTAGAAGTTCTGTCTGCTCCGCTTGACTAAGGTGCTGAAGACTGAGTATACATCTCACCAACTGCATGGGCCAGCTGGCATTTGGTGGAGTCATCATTGGTCCACTATGCCCGCTAATGCCCAAATCACTTGGGATCAGTTCAAGTCTGCTTTTAGGGGAAATTACATTCCTCCTGGTCTCATGGCAATCAAACATATAGAGTTCATGAAGCTGACCCAGGGGAACAAGAGCTTAAATGAATACCTGCAGGCTTTCAACAACCTTGCAAGGTATGCTACCGAGTTTGTGGACACAGATGCCAAAAAGATTGCTAGCTTCAAGCGGGGACTTAGCCCCAAATTGATGAAGACTATGAGAAATTGCAAGTGTGCTCTTTTTAATGAGTTTGTGAGTGATGCCTTATCGCAAGAGAACAACAATGCTGTGTATGCTACTTCGAAAAGTCATAAGCGGGCATATGAGGTGGGCGCCTCACAATCCAAGGCTCCTATCACACAGAGGGCTCCATTCCGTCCTCCAACGTTAGCTGCTAAGTTCCGCCCACCACTAAAGAAGAACCCCGCCAAGACAAGGTTTCACAAGGCGTTTACAGTTGCTCTTCCCAAGGGCACTACCAGTCAGGGCAGTTCCAAGGCTCCTCCAAGCAACATGCCATGCTGCAACTACAATAAGACAGGCCACTGGGCAAGGGAGTGCCCTTACCCTAAGAAGAATAACTACCAAGGTGGCCATCAGGGGCAGGTGAACCACACTAATATTACTGAAATTCCTTCAGGAGAGGTAGTGATTGCTGGTAACTTTCTGATTGATCAACACCCCACAGTTGTACTATTTGATTTAGGTGCTTCGCATTCCTTTATTAGTCCAGCATTTGCATCCAAGTTCATGTAGAAAACATATACTATTGAGGGTGAGGGTTATTGTATTAGGGCTGCCAGTGGTATTATCCCAACCAAGCTAGTAGTTGGGGACGTACAATTTGAGATAGAGGGGTGAAGTTATTAGGTTGATCTGATAGTTTTACCGGGGCTAGGTATCAATGTGATATTAGAAATGAATTGGATGAGCCGTCATGGAGTGCTTATTGATACATCGACTAGGGTAGTCATGCTCAGAGATCCTGGTAATCAGGAGGATTTTCTAGTACAGTTACCCCGTGACATCAATCTTTCTTGCACGACCAATGTGGTGCAAGCAAAGTCTCTGGCAGATATCCCTGTCGTGTGTGACTTTTCAGATATTTTTCCTGATGATTTGCCTAGATTGCCCCCGGATCGGGAAGTGGAGTTTAAGATAGAGTTGCTTCCTGGCACAGCTCCCATCTCTAGAAGACCATATAGAATGCCACCCAATGAACTAGCCAAACTTAAGACCCAGTTGAATGAACTTCTAAAGAAAGGCCTTATCCATCCTAGTTCATCTCCATGGGGGTGCCCAGCTATCTTTGTGAAGAAGGATCAATCCCTATGCATGTGTGTAGATTATAGACCCTTGAATGCAGTTACAATCAAGAATAAGTACCCTCTGCCATGAATAGATATCTTATTTGATCAGTTGTCTAAAGCAAAAGTCTTTTCCAAGATTGATTTGAGATCTGGGTATCATCAAATCAAAATTCGGCCTGAGGATGTCCCAAAAACTGCATTCTCCACAAGATATGGTCTGTATGAGTACCTTGTTATGTCTTTTGGATTGACCAATGCCCTCGCACATTTTATGTATCTGATGAATTCGGTGTTTATAACCAAGTTAGACAAATTTGTGGTGGTATTTATTGATGATATCTTGGTCTATTCTGAGAACGAAGAAGACCATGTTGAACATTTGCGAGTGGTTCTCACTATATTACGGGAACACTAGTTATATGCAAAGTTCAGCAAATGTGAATTCTGGCTTCGTGAGGTACCTTTTCTTGGACACGTGTTGTCCGATGGTGGAATTATGGTTGATCCCACCAAGGTGCAAGAAGTGTTGAACTGGAAGGCTCCAATCCCGGTGCATGAGGTTTGGAGTTGTCTAGGGTTGGCTGGCTATTATCGTCGCTTTATCTCGGATTTCTCTAAAATAGCCAAGCCTATGACTTGGTTGCTGCAAAAAGACATAAAGTTTGTCTAGACTCCCGAGTGTGATGCGGCTTTCCACACCCTATGAACTCTTCTAACTTCGGCTCCGGTTCTGGCACAACCGGATATCGAGAAACCTTTTGATGTGTTCTGTGATGCATTAGGTATTGGGTTAGGAGGTGTTCTTATGCAAGAGGGTAGAGTCATTGCTTATACCTCTCGCCAACTTCGGAAGCATGAAGTGAATTATCCAACGCATGACTTGGAACTCACTGCAGTTGTTCACGCTTTGAAGGTCTGGAGACATTATTTGCTTGGCAATGCGTGCAACATCTACACTGATCATAAAAGTCTCAAGTACATCTTCACTCAACTAGAGTTGAATATGCGTCAGAGAAGATGGCTCGAGTTGATTAAGGATTATAACCTCCAAGTGCACTATCACCCTGGCAACGCAAACGTCGTCGTGGATGCCTTGAGCAGGAAATCTCATTGCCACTCTTTGATTGAAAGTGACCTCCAATCATCAAAGCTCCTTCATCCTGTAGTCCTTTACAACATCAATGTCAGTTGTACTCTGTAGAGTCGAATTATCGAGCTACAGAAGTGTAACACCCCAGGTGTTTGCCACTAGTTAAGCAATGGGTTTGAGCTAAAACATGGTATATTAAGTGATGATGAAGATGTCAAGGTCAAACCTATAGAAATGAGCCCCAACCTAAACTTGGATATTGCACCTTTGCTCGCCTATAGACCCCTTTTCAAGATATATGCTTGGGTGGTGTGATTGGGATATCTTCATGTGTCTCACATCAATACCCATCTATATTGGACACTCGAAAAGTTTCATGAAGTTTGGAATCAAAGTCACATGAAATGATAAATTATATTCTTGTTGGAATGATTTTACTAAGTGCTTGAATTGCACTATTAAGTGAATGAGAACATGAGATGTCAACCAAACCTTGCAACCTTGCCAAAATGACTCTAGATGAACTCTACAACAAAAGTCATGAAAGGTTCATGTTGGGCAAATGCCAAGAAAATGCTCCAATGGATCAAAAAGGATAATTTAAGCTTCATCGCGATCCTACTTTGGTCAAAGTAGAACAGCAGGTTCTATACCAGTTTTGAGGTTGGACCTTAAATGAAAGTTGTAGTCCATATCATGTAGAACAAACTTTGTTTTTGGACTAAGAGCTAGATCAGCTTGGAAGTAAGTCAAATCGAGGTCACAAGATCGAATTTGTTGTTGTTTTCAGCACTTAGAAATATTCTAAGTCTGGAGTTTCGCTAAGCAACGACGTTGGCATTTCGCGTTCTCCGAAATTCGTTAAGCAACTTGAGTTGGTCCAAAAATAAAAGTTGAAGGTTATATTATGGAGAAGAGCATGCAAAAAGTTGCACTGAGTTTGACCGAGTTTTGGCTTCCGAAAGTGAATTTCCGTGACCGTTATCAAGGCGCTGACACTGACAGTTTGTGGCCTAATTACCCGCTGTTGAAGAGCTCTAATGACCTTGGTCTCTAAATGAAAAATGTAGAGCAGCTCATAGGCTTCAAACTTTGTTTTGGGCCCGAGGTCTAAATCAGCCTAGATCTAGCCCAACCCGTGCTCCACGCCGGCCACTCCGTCGCCCGCCAAGTGTTCGCGGAAACACCTCAGAGGACGCCGCCTGGCCTGTGCGTGGCAGCCATGCACGAGCAGTGCGCCCCTGCCACTGCCACGTGCCCTGCCTCTCTGTCGCACCTCTGCTCCTTCAACCGAGCGCGTGGGCTTCCCCATTCCCCGCTCGCCTCTCCACTCTCCTTCCCTCTCGCTCTGCTGCTGCGTGCGGCCACGTCCGCCATGGCCGTCGCCACCGAAGCTCCATGGCCAGCCGTCCTTGGGCCACCACAAGCCGAGCTGTGGGCTCCTAGTTGTGCGTACGCTCTCACTAGTGCTCCACGCCGCTGCTAGCCACCGCCCGCCAATGCCGGCCAGCTCCTCTGCCGTCACCACCAGAGCTGCGCCCCTGCGCACCGCGCACGCACGTGGCCAGGCCATCGTGGGCCACCTCCGGCAAGTTCGAGTGCACACACGGGCGCGGGAGGACACTCTGGTGCTCACGCAATCCTCCCCCGCCACCGCCAGCCCTTCTCCGCCCGCCACCGGCCGATTCCCCGGCGATCCTCTGCTCCAAATTCACGTCAGGGACCTCGTACAGCAATTTGAAGAAAGGGAGGGTCCTATCTGCAATGTCATAGACTCATGTGAATAGTGCCGTAAGGACTGGTTTGTAATTATTTTGCAGGAACTTTGGAAATTCATAGTAAATCGTAGAAAATTCATAAAATAGTAAATGAGGACTTTTTGGAATCCTTGTGAAATTGTCTATGCAGTGGATCTATAATATGGCATTTTGTAGTTTAAATATTTTGCAGTAAAAATAGATTTGTGCAGTAAGGTTGTAATGCTAGTTGAATTTGTTATTTTTCATAACTGTAGATCTAGGGCTCCAAATGAAGTGAAATTTTTGTGGCATGCTACTCATGTGATAGTTGATGTGTGGTAAAAATTTCATGAGTATTGGATGAAGTATGAGTGAGTTATTGGTTTATCTTGCTCTCACATGATTTCTTGCTTTAGCAACTTGTCTTTTTCATAGAGGTTGCTATACATATTCAAATGGAGTGAAATTTGTACAGTAGACTATTGAGAGGATATGTGAGCCACTGTAATTTTTGTAGAATTTATTGTATACTTTTGGTATATGTTCATTAAGTCACCTTGTTATCTAAAATAAATTAAGAAATGCATTAAAAGAATTTATTTGGTCATGGACACTAAGTTTTCTGGTGTTCTTTAGTCATGTGTGAAATGTTGGTAAAGTTGGTTTTGCCCAATTATGTATTTGCAACATAAGTTAATAATTATTTTCTTGCCGATGTGGTTTATGGATAGATCTAGGAACTTAGCAAAGTTCTTCATGATAATGTGCTTTGTTGTGAAACTTGTTTATACAAAAGTTGTAGATAATTCATGTATCTAGCTTCTATTAAAATTTGGTGTCATTTGGCCATGTAGTTTAAGAGTTACAGTTGTTTAAAGTTGGGTTTCAGAAATGGCTGCTTTCTGTCAATTGTTGACCAGTTTCTGTAAATAGATATATTTGACTTAGTTAACTTGAGAATCATGCTAAGATGATTAAAGATGAATTGTAGAAAATTTCATAAGCTTTCCATAATGTCTTCTTGCAAGTCATTTGGATTTGTTTAACTTTAGTTATAGCTAAATCTTGTAGCTGCTGTTTGCATGTCCAGAAATTGGCAGATTCCAATTATAGTGCTTGCTTGTATATTGTTAAGTGTGACGTATGCCTTGAATGATGACTGAGTTAGAGCACTTGAGATCTTGGGAAACTTGTGTCATGCTTGGTGTTGTCGTCTTCTTTGCCATCTTAGCATGATAGATTGTGTGATGTTTAAGTTAAGCATCACAAAGTACTTAAGTGTGTTACTGTAAACTATGCTTGTCTTGCTTGCTAATTTGTGATGTGTCTCATGGTACTATTCTTCATATTTATGCACTTGCATATTGCATCTCAGCTAGGTACGCTAGATGAACCACGTGAAGGACGTGATGTTGGAGCCAAACCTGAAGACAGTGTTTGATGGATCTATCCCGAAGGTGGAAGGGCTAAGCAAGTGTTAGGACCTGAGACATCACTAGGACGGTGCAAGATAACTGAACTGACTTGTGTCGGATCCCAGGCAAGCCCCGGAGCATTCTAAGTCTCCTACTTTATAAAAGCAATTCTTTCTATATATATGAGTTTATATATATTGTTGCATTAAGTTGTAGGAGTTGATTGAAACCGTTGATGCATTTATTACTATCCTTGCCTACCTTACTACCTTGTTACCCTGTTAGGTCAGGATCGAATAACTGCTTAGCCTTGCTTAGACCGGTAGCGATCGGTGATATCCAGTCACCTACATTATTGGTGGTTACTGGAAGAATTTAGCTATGGAAAGAATGATATCCTGGAATTAACCATGTGTGATGGATAATTGGAGATCGGACGGAAAAAGTTGGAGGCAACCAGACAGGGTTCTGGGGTGCTGTTAGTTTCTGTCTATGTCGATTAAGGACCGACCGTTGTTGGCCCTCGAGTCATGTTGAACGCATGCCTTACATTTAGCTGGCCGGATAAAGTACCTTTCGACCGCGAAGCTGGGAGATTATTCGGGCCGAGTAGATTGCCTGCAGCGCACTGTGCCAGAGCAGGTGTGGTAGGACACGGGGTCGAGATGACAAGATCAAAGTGCAGTCGATCGGCCCCCGGGTACATGTGGTTCCTGGCAAACTCGAGATTCCTAGATAGTTGACTCGGTGATCAATATCTCACTTTAGCGGGTGAGTGAGGTTTGTGTAAGGAATAAATCTCCAGCTGGTTAGGAATCGATTCGAATCGCCATCGCTCCTGGATAGTGAGCACTTGACTCGAGTTATGGCATTGTAGTAATTATTATGGAACAATGATGGTTATCTGGATGGTATGGGATATGCTAAATCTAAATTGGTAACTGGATGTTATTGGTTAATCAAGTGATTGCTATAGTACAGGTGCTTACCTAGATGGATAGGTCATAATAAAGATGATGCAAAGTACTTAAAATGGTTTCTTCATGATAGCTTAGGCTTTTCGCAAACAAGTCAGCTAGCCCACTAAAGAAAGCCATGCATAATCCTTGGTGTCAATTTATTTTGGTTTAAGATGGGTAAGTCTGGCTGAGTACATTCGAGTACTCAGGGTTTATCCCACCTTGTTGCAGGTGATGTTCTCGACCTGTTGATGATGGTGGCTAACCGCCGGTGGGCTCGGTGACTCTATACTTACTTCTCATCTATATGCTTTTGTTGGATGATGTCACTAAGCTAGCAATATATTTGGAACTTATATTAATGTAATCATTTGAAAGTTATGTTGTTTTCACTAAGCGGTTTTGAAACCCAAACTGGTACTTTTAATTGTTAACCCCTTTGTAATATTATTTCCGCTGCAACCCGATGTATGTGATGTGTATTTGCTCAATCACGCGATCTTGGTTGTGATGTTGATTTACTGAGGTCTTTTGGGACACTCGGCGGACTACCGGGTTTATATGAGTGAAAGTATGGGCATGTCAACGTGTTAGCGGGGACAACCGTACTTGATCTTGTATAAATTGGGCGGTTCTATCATAGCTGGTATCAGAGCGAGATTAAGCATAATACTGTCAGGTACATAGTTTTAAAAGCCAAGTTTTGGTTTTAAAAAGTCTATTTAACTAAAACTTTAGCTACAGGCAAATTTGTCAAAACTAAATTGCAAAACTATGCTAGCGACATCCTCCTTTATGCCCAGTTAAGGACTATTAGGTGGCTATCTAAGTACTAACTTTGAGAGATGTACTGTCTTGCAATTTTTCTTTCGTCATCCATACGGCGTGCTATTGTATGGATGTCATTCGCTTGAATGGTACTGTATGGATCAATTGCTTCTACGCCCAGGTAAGTGTGAGTTGTGAGAGTATGACCGTCCAACTGTTGGTCTAGGGGAGAGTTAGCTGTGGTTACTGGAATATTTACATGTTACACCCATGTGTATATGAAGGTACTTAATTGCGGGTATATTTATCGGGTAGCTATGAATATCAAAGTATATACATCTGGGGATGTATATATGGAGAGTATCTTAGTTTACTGCTTTCATTGTGTGCTTATTTATCTCTTTGTGGGGATGGGCTGCAATGAATTTGCCTACAGGTACGCTAACCATGAATGTGTAGATTGAATGTAGCTGACGACTAGCTATATATCGAGAGAGTACGTGTTATGCCACCGACATAGAACGTGATTGCCACCTTAGGCTGGCAATTTTGTGAGGACGAATAGGATGAGCATGCATCATGATTGTGCTTGTGCATAAATATGCTTCCCTTTCATTGTTCTAAGTACTAAGTAACTTGTGATCGATGTATTGCACTATCTTCCTTGTGTGGAGTTAAACAAGAATGCCTTGTTCCATGTTGCTTGAATAGGAAGTGCTTGAGAAAAGTGTGTGCTTAGCCTTGCTAGAAATAATTGTGGTCACATGCTTAACCTATAATGTCCTCTAGTTTAGCCAAGTGGTGGGTATGTATGCTTGTTATCTAATTAGTGCCATAGTTATCACCCATTTTTCCTCGGTAAGCATACGAGTGTTGAAGAGCGCTATCCTAGAACCACGTCTAAGTTTTGGTAATCTCATGGTTGTTGTCTCCAATCAAGTTCTCTCTTAGGAGCCTAAGCCTATACATGTGGTTGCTAGCCTTGAACGTTGCGCTACGAAGACCTTTATCCATGCCTTTGCTTGACCTTAGGCCCAAGCTTGATTCCCTTGAATGCTTACATGTATCGTGGTTGTCCCGCTCCTGTGTGGGAGGACCTTGCTCAAAAATCCTTGTTAGATCTCATTGCTCCTTCTTCTACTGATGATCTGGTGCAACGCTAATCGCTATCTACTCTGCTTTGGAACCTTTTCCTCGCAGATCATGTCATTGCCTTATCAACTAAATCCTTAGTCAGTGCCTTGGCTCTGTCCCTTGAATCTTGTTTATCTTATCTCCAACCTTCCCATGCCTCGGGATGTCTATCAGTCTTGGTCTCATGTTGTTGCTCAACATGACTGGATCTTATGATAATCTTTTATCTGGTAATCACCTTGGTAGACGCGAGGCGTGCGTGGAATTTAAACAAGAATCTCATACTTAGTTGTCTTTAGCAATTAAGCTATGCTCTCTTGCATTGTGTTTTGATCTTTGGATCCCCTGTTTGTTGACTCCCAACCTTGTGACTACCTTTGTTTGCTATCCCTCCTTCGCATAGTGCTTGCTCCTATGCAACCCAATTTATGCCATGTGAGATTTCTTGTGGGTTGTATGTTCAGTAATGGTGCCACGATTAGCGATCTATGGTGCCACGACGAAACTGAGAGCCCCTGTGGGTGCACACACAAGGTTGTGCTGCTCGACACACACTGGTATCGAGGTTTCTAGTCATGATCCATTATAGAACCACACCGATGTGTTATTTTCATGTGAGCTCTTCCTTGGTTATCTCTCCTTATCATGTCAAGCGATCTATATGTCGAACTAGATGCAATAGGACTCCCTTTTGAAGTCATCCAATGGTTAACCTTTGAAGAACAGGTCACTAACAAGAACATAAATAGACTGCAAGAGGGTAGACAAGTGACTACTCGACGTGACTGTCCCTGTAATGACGTCGATCATCTAGTGAGCAACTTATGTCATTTTCATTGGATCAGAAAGGTGCACCACACTTAAGGTTGAACAAGTTATCAGTCGGATGATAAATGGACCAGGAGATTATGTGCTATAATAGGTCACCTGGTATATATGAGAGTCGTGTCCAAGTTCTCAATCTTTAGGTGCATAAGGATGACGTAGACGAACCGACCTCCTTGGTGTGATCCCTTTCTGCTGACTTCAATGGCGACCATCTGTAGGCTTCGACCAAAATTTTTATTATCAAGAGTGAAGATTTGGAACCTTTTTAGTGTTGAGGGACAACTAATTTGGTACCAGTAGGAAAGTTAGTCTTCAGTTAGGTAACGACTATTTGGTAACTATGAAGGCCAGATCTCACAGAACAATGTTGATCAAGAAAATAGCAAACCTGGCCCCACAATGCAAGTGCTGCTACTTCTCCAAATGTGCTATCAAGTCAATTCCATCTTGGACAATCACGTATATAGTACAAGACGTGGTATCGGCTAGGTAGGAGCTAGCGAAAGCACGTCCCTAGTTTTTAGTTAGCATCTTTGTGCCCCAAGGTGCCACTAACACATGTGTCCAGACTCTATTGGATGAAGTGCCGAAGATATATAGGAATGGTTCCTTGTCAATGTAGAAATGCCCTACATGTGGAATAATGTTTTGTGCCCTGCGAAAACAGCCCACAAGTCCAATGCTTGTGCATGGTCAAGTTGGTGTCTAGAACGATGGTTAAAGTGTTACTAGAGAAGCATGTAAGGAAAACTCTAGCCTCCATCCTTAGCTAGAGAAAGACTGCTACTGCTATGAGAATGGTTAGAGAGTGACAAACACACACCTCAATGTGTGGAGCAAAGAAAAGGGAGGACATAAAATCTGTCCAGATTTTGTGGCACTAAACCAGTTATCTTCAAGCCAGCGGTTAGTGACTCAAACGAAGCTGGATTGACCCCAAACTTGGTGATCTCATTCCTTGCTTAGGGCCCTTCAATGTCTTAAGTTGGTTTGAGTATTGGTTGAGTAAAATGTCGGATTTAAGAGATATCTTGTCAGGCTCGGTTTGCTGCCATTTTAGAACAGAGCAGTTTTGGTAGATGAATTGTTGGATGGTCAACGGTGTCCGGTTGAGTTGAATTTTGGTGAGTATTTAGAAGACTCATGGATCTGTATTCCTACCAAAATTCATGCATAATGGAGCTATAGATTGTGAGTTATGAACAGCAAACCAAAGGGTACATAATCAGCAATTTCGCTGTGACTGCGATCATCCTTTGCCTTAGAAGGTTGTGTTTGTAATTCATGCCAAGGAATTACAACTTGTAGGTATATTGCTGATTAGACAACCCTCCATACCATTGAGAAGACTAATTGCACCCCTATGTGCCTTGCCTTTGCCCTCTTAGATTAGCAATGCGTGAGCAGTCAAGGTGTTCTAGAAGTCAAAATTGTGCCCTTGCAATTCAAAAGCAATTGGAAAGGTGTCAAACCATAGATTTTTGGATTATGGTTTTTGAGATATTGATTGGCCTTAGAATGGAAGTCTCGACGACAAATGTGGTAAGAAAGCTAGTTTTGCTACGATGCAAGTCAACCCAACTTGCTGTGCAACTGCACCATGAAGGCAAATTATGCTCAACCTGCTTGGTAGTGAACTAGTCCCTAGTTTTGTGATTACTTGCAACTTGTGTTGTCCTCCAAGCCTCGCTAACATCCTTCTACGTCAATGGTTCTCTAATGCTGACATGCCTTTGGTACCTTATATGTGTTTTTACCCAAGAGGTTGCATCAGATTCCACCCAGAATCGCTGTTGCAACTTGGATCCAAAGGCTCCCTAAGGAATGATCATCGAGAACGTTGAGCCAACAGAGTTAGCTATTATGTTTACCACTCACTCGGTAGACTCAGACCATACAATATTGTTATCAGAGAAGGAGAACTGCACACATGGAACCATTGCAACGAGTATCCTTCAAAAGATTACCATCTAGTGCAAAGTCCATATGGTCTGTGCTATATCCACTTGGGAAGTAGATGTTGCAAGTATTTAGTCTACGTTTGTATCGCTCTTCGTACATCAAGGACGAAGTACGTAGGACATTGCTATCTTGGATTCCTCCCAAAGTAACAATACATCATGAAGGCCAACGAAGGAAATTCTTCAGACAAAACTTACTACAAAGGACAAGTATCAGAAAGTGTCTTGACCAAATTAGCCTCTCTTATGCTTGAAGCTATGTAGCCTAAAGCTCTGGCTGATATTGGAAACTGGTAGCATGTCTCTCTTCCACAAAAGTCTTTCGTCTTGAATCTTGGGATGTGATTCTTTTAAGGGGGGAGGGCTGTAATACCCCAGGTGTTTGCCACCAGTTAAGCAATGGGTTTGAGCTAAAACATGGTATATTAAGTGATGATGAAGATGTCAAGGTCAAACCTATAGAAATGAGCCCCAACCTAAACTTGGATATTGCACCTTTGCTCGCCTATAGACCCCTTTTCAAGATATATGCTTGGGTGGTGTGATTGGGATATCTTCATATGTCTCACATCAATACCCATCTATTCAAAAAGTTTCATGAATTTTGGAATCAAAAAGTCACATGAAATGATAAGTTATGTCCTTGTTGGAATGATTTTACTAAGTGCTTGAATTGCACTATTAAGTGAATGAGAACATGAGATGTCAACCAAACCTTGCAACCTTGCCAAAATGACTCTAGATGAACTCTACAACAAAAGTCATGAAAGGTTCATGTTGGGCAAATGCCAAGAAAATGCTCCAATGGATCAAAAAGGATAATTTAAGCTTCATCGCGATCCTACTTTGGTCAAAGTAGAATAGTAGGTTCTATACCAGTTTTGAGGTTGGACCTTAAATGAAAGTTGTAGTCCATATCATGTAGAACAAACTTTGTTTTTGGACTAAGAGCTATATCAGCTTGGAAGTAAGTCAAATCAAGGTCACAAGATCGAATTTGTTGTTGTTTTCAGCACTTAGAAATATTCTAAGTCTGGAGTTTCGTTAAGCAACGATGTTGGCATTCTGCGTTCTCTGAAATTCGTTAAGCAACTTGAGTTGGTCCAAAAATAAAAGTTGAAGGTTATATTATGGAGAAGAGCATGGAAAAAGTTGCACTGATTTTACCGAGTTTTGGCTTCCGAAAGTGAATTTCCGTGACCGTTATCAAGGCGCTGACACTGATAGTTTTTGGCCTAATTACCCGCTGTTGAAGAGCTCTAATGACCTTGGTCTCTAAATGAAAAATGTAGAGCAGCTCGCAGGCTTCAAACTTTGTTTTGGGCCCGAGGTCTAAATCGGCCCAGATCTGGCCCAACCCGCGCTCCACGCCGGCCACTCCGTCGCCCGCCAAGTGTTCGCGGAAACGCCCTAGAGGACGCCGCGTGGCCTGTGCGTGGCGGCCATGCACGAGCAGCGTGCCCCCGCCGCTGCCACGTGCCCTGCCTCTCCGTCGCGCCTCTGCTCCTTCAACCGAGCGCGTGGGCTGCCCCATTCCCCGCTCGCCTCTCCACTCTCCTTCCCTCTCGCTCTGCTGCTGCGTGCGGCCACGTCCGCCATGGCCGTCGCCGCCGAAGCTCCATGGCTAGCCGTCCTTGGGCCACCGCAAGCCGAGCTGTGGGCTCCTAGTTGTGTGTACCCTCTCGCTGGTGCTCCACACCGCTGCCAGCCACCGCCCGCCAACGCCGGCCAGCTCCTCCGCCGTCGTCGCCGGAGCTACGCCCCTGCGCGCCGCGCATGCGCGTGGCTAGGCCATCGTGGGCCACCTCCGGCAAGTTCGAGTGCACACACGGGCACGGGAGGACACTCTGGTGCTCACGCAATCCTCCCCCGCCACCGCCAGCCCTTCTCCGGCCGCCACCGGCCGATTCCCCGGCGATCCTCTGCTCCAAATTCGTGTCAGGGACCTCGTACAGCAATTTGAAGAAAGGGAGGGTCCTATCTACAATGTCATAGACTCATGTGAATAGTGCCATAAGGGCTGGTTTGTAATTATTTTATAGGAACTTTGGAAATTCATAGTAAATCATAGAAAATTCGTAAAATAGTAAATGAGGACTTTTTGGAATCCTTGTGAAATTGTCTATGCAGTGGATCTATAATATGGCATGTTGTAGTTTAAATATTGTGCAGTAAAAATAGATTTATGCAGTAAGGTTGTAATGCTAGTTGAATTTGTTATTTTTCATAACTGTAGATCTAGGGCTCCAAATGAAGTGAAATTTTTGTGGCATGCTACTCATGTGATAGTTGATGTGTGGTAAAAATTTCATGAGTATTGGATGAAGTATGAGTGAGTTATTGGTTTATCTTTCTCTCACATGATTTCTTGCTTTAGCAACTTGTCTTTTTCATAGAGGTTGCTATACATATTCACATGGAGTGAAATTTATACAGTAGACTATTAAGAGGATATGTGAGCCACTATAATGTTTGTAGAATTTATTGTATACTTTTGGTATATGTTCATTAAGTCACCTTGTTATCTAAAATAAATTAAGAAATGCATTAAAAGAATTTATTTGGTCATGGACACTAAGTTTTCTGGTGTTCTTTAGTCATGTGTGAAATGTTGGTAAAGTGGGTTTTGCCCAATTATGTATTTGCAACATAAGTTAATAATTATTTTCTTGCCGATGTGGTTTATGGACAGATCTGGGAACTTAGCAAAGTTCTTCATGATAATGTGCTTTTTTGTGAAACTTGTTTATAGAAAAGTTGTAGATAATTCATGTATCTAGCTTCTATTAAAATTTGGTGTCATTTGCCCAAGTAGTTTAAGAGTTACAGTTGTTTAAAGTTGGGTTTTAGAAATGGCTGCTTTCTGTCAATTGTAGACCAGTTTCTGTAAATAGATATATTTGACTTAGTTAACTTGAGAATCATGCTAAGATGATTAAAGATGAATTGTAGAAAATTTCATAAGCTTTCCATAATGTCTTCTTGCAAGTCATTTGGATTTGTGTAACTTCAGTTATAGCTAAATCTTGTAGCTGATGTTTGCATGTCCAGAAATTGGCAGATTCCAATTATAGTGCTTGCTTGTATATTGTTAAGTGTGACGTATGCCTTGAATGATGACTGAGTTAGAGCACTTGAGATCTTGGGAAACTTGTGTCATGCTTGGTGTTTTCGTCTTCTTTGCCATCTTAGCATGATAGATTGTGTGATGTTTAAGTTAAGCATCACAAAGTACTTAAGTGTGTTAGTGTAAACTATGCTTGTCTTGCTTGCTAATTTGTGATGTGTCTCATGGTACTATTCTTCATATTTATGCACTTGCATATTGCATCTCAGCTAGGTACGCTAGATGAACCACGTGAAGGACATGATGTTGGAGCCAAACCCAAAGACAGTGTTTGATGGATCTATCCCGAAGGTGGAAGGGCTAAGCAAGTGTTAGGACCTGAGACATCACCAGGACGGTGCAAGCTAACTGAACTGACTTGTGTCGAATCCTAGGCAAGCCCCAGAGCATTCTAAGTCTCCAACTTTATAAAATCAATTCTTTCTATATATACGAGTTTATATATATTGTTGCATTAAGTTGTAGGAGTTGATTGAAACCGTTGATGCATTTATTACTATCCTTGCCTACCTTACTACCTTGTTACCCTGTTAGGTCAGGATCGAATAACTGCTTAGCCTTGCTTAGACCGGTAGCGATTGATGATATCTGGTCACCTACATTATAGGTGGTTACTGGAAGAATTTAGCTATGGAAAGAATGATATCCTGGAATTAACCATGTGTGATGGATAATTGGAGACCGGACGGAAAAAGTTGGAGGCAACCAGACAGGGTTCTGGGGTGCTGTTAGTTTCCGTCTGTGTCGATTAAGGACCGACCGTTGTTGGCCCTCGAGTCATATTGAACGCATGCCTTACATTTAGCTGGCCGGATAAAGTACCTTTCGACCGCGAAGCTGGGAGATTATTCAGGCCGAGTAGATTGCCCGCAGCGCACTGTGCCGGAGCAGGTGTGGTAGGACACGGGGGCGAGATGATAAGACCAAAGTGTAGTCAGTCGGCCCCCGGGTACATGTGGTTCCTGGCAAACTCGAGATTCCTGGATAGTTGACTCGGTGATTAATATCTCACTTTAGCGGGTGAGTGAGGTTTGTGTAAGGAATAAATCACCAGCTGGTTAGGAATCGATTCGAATCGCCATCGCTCCTGGATAGTGAGCACTTGACTCGAGTTACGGCATCGTAGTAATTATTATGGAACAATGATGGTTATCTGGATGGTATGGGATATGCTAAATCTATATTGATAACTGGATGTTATTGGTTAATCAAGTGATTGCTATAGTACAGGTGCTTACCTAGATGGATAGGTCATAATAAAGATGATGCAAAGTACTTAAAATGGTTTCTTCATGATAGCTTATGCTTTTTGCAAACAAGTTAGCTAGCCCACTAAAGAAAGCCATGTATAATCCTTGGTGTCGATTTATTTTGGTTTAAGACGGGTAAGTCTGGCTGAGTACATTCGAGTACTCAGGGTTTATCCCACCTTGTTGTAGGTGATGTTCTCGACCTGTTGATGATGGTGGCTAACCGCCGGTGGGCTCGGTGACTCTATACTTACTTCTCATCTATATGCTTTTGTCGAATGATATCACTAAGCTAGCAATATATTTGGAACTTATATTAATGTAATCATTTGAAAGCTATGTTGTTTTCACTAAGCGGTTTTGAAACCGAAACTGGTACTTTTAATTGTTAACCCCTTTGTAATATTATTTCCGCTGCAACCCGATGTATGTGATGTGTATTTGCTCAATCACGCGATCTTGGTTGTGATGTTGAATTACCGAGGTCTTTCGGGACACTCGGTGGACTACCGGGTTTATATGAGTGAAAGTATGGGTGTGTCAACATGTTAGCGGGGACAACCATACTTGATCTTGTATAAATTGGGTGGTTCTATCACAAGAAGACAGATGCAGGTGTGTTCCACATCAAGCGCAAGATGGAAGAGCAAGAAACCAAACATTTTTGAGTAGATGAGGATGGTGTGTTATGGTTCAAGGATAGGTTGGTGGTTCCGAAGGATAGAGAGCTTAGAAATCAAATCATATCCAAAGCCCATTCTTCTAAATTATCTATTCATCTGGGTAGTAGCAAAATGTATCATGATTTGAAGCCTCGCTTTTGGTGGACCAAAATGAAGAAAGAGATAGCCGCTTATGTGGCTAGGTGCGACATTTGTTGTCGAGTCAAGGCTGTGCACATGAAAGCTGGATTACTTCAGCCACTCTCTATTCCAGGTTGGAAATGGGAGGAGATAAGTACGGATTTTATAGTTGGACTCCCTACTATGCAGAGGAATTTTAACTCCATTTGGGTGATTGTAGACCGTCTGACCAAGACTGCACACTTCATTCCTATCCGCATAGACTTTTGTCCAACCGACTATGCGGAGTTGTACTTCAATCAGATAGTCCAACTTCATGGCATCCCTCGTACTATTGTCTCGGATAGAGGACCACAGTTCACTACTCACTTTTGGGAGCACTTACACGGATTATTAGGAACTAAGTTAGTAAGAAGTTCTGCCTATCATCCGCAAACCAATGGGCAAACTGAACAAGTGAATCAAATTTTAGAGGATATGTTGAGAGCATGTGTCATCTCGGCTAAGGGCTCATGGGAAAAATGGTTGCCCCTAGCTGAATTCTCATACACTAATAGTTATCAAGAGAGCATCAAGATGGCACCGTTTGAAGCTTTGTATGGCCAAAAGTGTAGAACCCCGTTGAATTGGGTAGAAGCCGGTGAAAGGAGATATTATTGAATTGATTTTGTTCAAGAAGCCGAAGAACAAGTCCATACTATCCAAACCCACATGGCCATAGCTCAAGCTAGGTAGAAAAGTTATGCTGATCGACGTAAAAAACCGATTGAGTTCGAAGTTGGAGACTTCGTTTATCTAAAAGTCTCACCCATGAAGAGTGTCCAACACTTTGGTGTGAAGCGAAAGCTTGCGCCAAGATATGTTGGTCCATTTGAAATCATTGGACAAAGTGGTAAGGTGGTGTACAAGATTCAATTACCTCCTGAGATGAGTGCTATCTTCAATGTCTTTCATGTATCCCAATTGAAGAAATGTCTTCGCGTCCCTGAAGAGAGAGTTCCATTAGGGGATATCGAGTTAAAATCAGATTTGACCTTCGAAGAAAAGCCGGTCCAAGTGATTGACACTCGTGAGTGAGTGACTCGGAGTCAGGTGGTCAAGTTTTACAAAGTCATGTGGAGTAATCAGGGTAGTGAATGCGATGCAACGTGGGAAAGGGAATATTATTTGAGGGATGGTTATAAGGAATTCTATCAACAATGGTATGCTTTTCAAATCTCAGGACAAGATTTTTATAAGGGGGGAGGGCTGTAACACCCAGGTGTTTGGCTTCCACATTTTCACTTGCATTTCATGAACATGAGCATCATTCATTCATTCATAAGCTTATATCACATGAAACATGATTTTGAAACATTGCAACATGTTGCATATTTCATGTGTGTTGTTTCTTTTATGAAATGAAAAGTGTGCAACACTTAAGTGCAACATGTGCAACTCACTTTAGTGAAATATGGTTAGTTCATACTATGCAACAAGATCATGAAACATGTGAAACATGACTATGAAATAGATGTAACATTTCATGTGTTTTTCATTGTTTCAGTACATACAATGCTTGATTCTTGTGTGACCAATGTGTGGTGTGGCTAAATATATTTTTAAACAACTTAGTTATACTTAGAATGTCATTTGGGACATTGTTCATATTGATCATGTTGCCTAAATAGGATTTCAAAAAGTGGTTTGACTTGTTTTGACCCCTAAACCCCTTTTGTTTGACTGTTTAAAAAGTGTAGCTTAGGATGTTTGCATGTCTAAGCAACCTAAAGAAAAGTTGTAGCAAATTTTATAAGAAACAAACTTTGTTTAGGAGCCAAGTCATGAAAATGTGCACAACATGCTCAAAAATGGCCCACAAGTCAATATTGAGGGTTGAATCAATACTTAGAAAATTTTCTAAGTCATAAATACAATTCCAGTTTGATCGAGTCAACTTTGGCTTGATGTAACTCCTGATTCGTGGTGAATTAGACTATGATCCTTGAATAGAAGTTGAAGATGGAAGGCAGGGCTACAACTTTCATGTACACAGTTTTCGCTATTGATCAACGGCTTAGTCATTTTAATGCATTGAAGTTGCACTATCAGGCTTGATTGGATCACTGAATGGCGAGCTACAGTGTTTGGTAGGTTCAGAACTCGTCGGCCATGTGGCGCCACCCGTCGCCAGCTGTCTGACTGCACTGGCCATGTGCCGCAGCCGTTCTAGCGTCGCAGGCCATGACTTGAACACCCCACGTGCCTACCCGAACTGCTCGCAGTCCATTTCGCATTCTCTCTCACCTCCACCGTGCGCAGCAGCGGAGCACCGCCAGCTCCACCATTGCCGAGCAGCTCCGCCATCGCTTAGCTCCATCGCCACCGCAAAAACGCGACTGTTAGCTCAACCATAGCTCCACCGTGACCTCACCTAACTCATCGACCATCTAACTGAGCCCTCCGTGCCCTAGGTGAGAGCTAGTGACCGTTTTTCTACCGCCATCTCCATGGCCACGCCTCGCCGGAGCGGAGCTCACCGCGGCCAAGCACCACTGAGACCCCCTTGTCTCCCTTTCTTTGCCTTTATAGCACCATAGTGACCTCGTGGAGCTCGTACTAAGCTTGGATGAGGCAGCAAGGGCTCGCAGCCGTCGGCGCCTTGCGCTGGAGCTCTGCCATGCCGCCATCACCGGTGATGAGCTACCTCCGGTTAAACCTAGGTCCCACTAGTAGCATTGATCGACGCATCTCGTCATGTAGATCACGTAGGTGTCCTCCATTTCGCTAGAGTCCTCGCCAACGGCGAGCTTCGCCATGTTCCATGCCGTTGAAGCCGCCTCCCCTGTTCTGTCTCACTGACATATGGGCCCGACTGACACGCGGGTCCCATGTACCAGTGACTGCTTATTCTATGGCTAGTTCAATTATGTAGATTTAAATGCTATTTTGTGAATTTTGTAACTCCAAATGTGTAGATCCAAATGGAGTGATTCAAATTTTGTTAGGAGCATAGTGAAGTCTAGTATTTAAGAAAAATATGACATGAGCACATGATGTAGAAATTTGTGATGAATTAAATAGCAATTTGAAATGTGTTTTCAAATGCATGAAAACTTGTTTGAATTATATCTTGAGTTTCTGTGATCCAAAAATTATGAAATTTTGTGGGTAAGCTTGTCTTGCTTAGTAGAAGCTCTGGTTAAAATTTGAGAGTCATTGCATGTAGGGTTTTTGAGTTACAGATTTTCCTTTTATCATGGATGGATACTTATGTGAATTTTTGTAAATTATCTAGGAATCCTATGACCATAAAACTTGGTGGGTAGTATCTTAGTACCTTAAGGATGCTAGGAAAAATATGAAATCTATTGCTTGACACTTTTCACTAAGGTTTCCTAATTATGCCATTTTAAGCTATTATGCCTTATCATTTTTGTGTAGGCTGTTATACTTGCTCAAATGGTGTGAAATTTTTATGGTAGTCTACTTAGAGCATGTGTTATCTACTATAATTGTTGTAGATTTAATTGTGTAGTTTTCATATATGTTTACCATTTCCCCTAATTAATTAAATAAATTAAGAAAGGTATTAAAAGAAATGTTTTGGTGATGAACACCCTACTTTCTGGTGTTCTTGTGATATGTGTAATAAGTGAGTAGAGTTAGTCTTGTCCAATTATGTGTTTACATCATAAGTTAATAATTATTTCGTTTGCATTATGTCCCTCTGGATAGATCTAGGGACTTTAGAAAGTTCCACATGATATTTTTGTTTTCTGTGAATATGATGAATATAAAAGTTATGGATAATTTATGTATCTAGCTCCTATCAATATTTTAGGGCATTTGGCCTAGTAGTTTAGGAACTACAGCTGTTTAAATTTAGGTTCTAGTTTTACCTACTCTCTATCTTGTGTGGACAGAGTTCTGTTGATTAAAGAATTCGACCTAGTAAAGGTTTGAATCATGCTTTTAGGTCTGAAAATGAATTGTAGACAATTTCATAAGCTTTCCAAATTATCTTGTTGCATGTCATTTGGATTTATAAATCTCCAGTTATGGCTAGTTTACTGTACCACTACATAGTCTTCATTTTGCTGAAATACAAATGCTTGAGTGTATGCTTGTTGCAATGTTCTCGTTGATTGTTTAGGGGTTAGCCTAACTTGAGAATATGCTTAGGTGCAGGTGCTAGGTCATTAACTAAAGATGAGCAATTATACATTAGGTTGTATAAACTTGGTAAGTAAAGTGATTTGAATAGGGCTTAAGTTAGAATATGCAGACTACAGCGAACATGTGCATTCCCCGAGCATCCCTAAGATTCGTTCATGTGCATCCATGATATTTATCTTGCACATTCATGCAATAAGTGTGCCAGAGGGAGTGACATTGCTGGAGTTCAAGGGAGCCAACCAGGAGGAGGAGCCCGAGGTGCAGGAAGCCGATGAAGCAGCCGCCGCGGAGGAGTTGCCCGAGTGCCCTGACCACCAGCCTTCCTCATTCCTGAAAGGCAAGCCCCGAAGCATATTAAGCCTCCCATGTTTTTACAAATACATTAAGTATCTTTTATTCGTTGATGATGCATTAAGTTTAGGAATTGGTTGGAACCAATTGCTGCATTATATATCCATCCTTGTCCAGATATCGCACTGGAATCCTATTTAAGTTCAGGAATGGGTTAAATGCTTAGCCATGCTTAGTGCGGTAGAAGTCAGGTGATTTCCTATCACCTGCGAGCTTTAGGATGAGGTGGATCACGGTTGGCTATATTTGCTATCGTGGAAAAGAACCATGTTAATAATGAATTAAGACCGGGCGGAGTCTTGTGTAGGTTTGGACATAGTGACTCCGTTTGAGTCATTTAAGGACCGATACGCTATACGTCCTTATGTCATGTTGAACGTAGCCTAACACTTAGCTAACCAGATAAGTTGTTCCAACTGCGAAGCCTAGTAGCTCGACTCAGGTTGGGGATGCGAGCAGTGGCATGCATTCTGGAGGTAGTAAGGATGTGCGGAGAACCATTGGAATAAGTCCAAGGCGGGTTAGAGTCCCGAACAACCTTGGCAGAGTGGTTCTCTTAGAATGTCGATCTGTTCAGACTCGCGACTCCTGAATCATACCAAAGGTGACTCATTTGCGACCCTAACGGGGGAAGCAGGGTTTGTGTTTAGGAATACCCCTCTAGCTGGATAGGAATCGATTTGAATCGTCGTCTCTCCCAGATAGTGAGAACTTGACTGAGTAGCGGCAACGTAGATTCAATTAATTTAATGATATGGTTAAATGGATGATGATGATAAGGTTGCCACAATGAATACCTGATATGGTTATTAATGTTTGCACCCTAATAAAATGAATGCTTAGTACATGTGCTAATATAGTTGATAGGTTAATGGCTAAAACTCACTGCTAGTTCAGGTTAAGAGTTGATCTTATTACTTATGCTTTTCCGCAAAAAGAAAGTGTCAGCCAGATCCACTAAATTACGCTATGCATAATCCTTGGTGTCGTTTGTTTTGGTTTTTGACGGGTAAGTCTAGCTGAGTACATTCTCGTACTCAGGGTTTATTCCCTCTTGTTGCAGATGACCTTCTTTATCAGGGATTCTGTAAGTGTTGTCTCCACCCGACGGGTGATGAAGACTAGATCATGGTCATGATCTCTGTTCTCTTATCTGAATGCTTTTGCGGGTTATGATCAGTGAACCAGTATTTGTATTTGAACTCGGGTGCGTAAGTCAAACTATTTGCTTCCGCATGTTTTACAAGATTTGCTTTGTAATAATGATGACTCTGTGATGATGTAATCTATTTGTGAATGTCTACGAAATGTTGTAATGTACGATTTGTTATGTTGAATTACTGTGATCTTGGTTGAATGCAAGTTGGTTTGAAATCCTTCAAGATTTCAGTTGACTACTGTCGGGGACCTAATACCGGGGTACCCCAGAAGGTGGAACCGATAACCACCGAACGTAAAAAGCTTCTGGACGATGGGTGCCATGTCATCCTTTGTTCGAATGACAGAAGTTCGATTCCGCCTCGCCCGACACCCTTGGGACGGGCTCGGTCTCGCCCGAGGACCGAGGGATAATCTCCGTCCCGCCCGACGCCTTGAGGACGGGCTCGGTCTCGCCCGAGGGCTGAGGGATGAGTTCCGTCTCGCCCGATCCCGAAGGGGTGGGGTCAGCCTCACCCGACGCCTTTATGCGATAACCCTGCCTCGCCCCAAAGGCTCAAGGCTAATCACCGTCTCGCCCGACGCCTATAGGGCGGGCTCGGTCTCGCCCGAGGGCTAAGGGATAGATTCCGCCTCGCCCGATCCCGGAGGGATAGGGTTAGTCTCGCCCAAGAAATAGGGACTAGCCTCCGTCTCATCCGACGGCCCAGAACGAACCTCGCCCTGATCGATATCTGTCCCTCATAACGATGGGTACAGGACGAGACAAGACGTTTGGGTCAACCATGGCTCCAACGACCATACCCTGCACCCTGACAAGAAAAGAACTGCCAGGGAACGACAGGACTGACGCTTTAGACCCTTCCGGGCGCCGCAGAGCCCAAAAGGCATTACAGGCGCGTGCGCCTCACTCTGTAGAGTTGTAGGCGCCGCCTTCAGCTCTGGGACGCGGAACCCAACGAAGATATACGACAACCGCTACACTCCAAGAACGGATTTGCTATCTCCACGAACGACGGATACTCCATCACCGCGCTGTGGACCCAAGGAAGCGGGGGAGGCCCTCTTCCCGACCCCTCAGGTCCTCCAAGTCAGAGAGCCTTGGCCACGGCGCTACACCGGACCCCGACCCCGAATTCTCCCAACAGGAATCATGGAAACCAGAAGGCGTGTGGAGCAAGGCTGGGGGAGGCCCCCTAAGTCAAAACCACGGTACTACAGCCCATACCCTGGGGGCAGCATGCTGTGACTGATCTGACATCTTACAGAGATATTGACGACATCTTAAAACACTTATCTTCCTTCACACTCATGAGGAGGAAGGACCGGACCAGGTAGACATGAGCCACAAGGTAAGTAGAGTACGCATCCTAGAGCTCTCACCCTTGTAAAGCCAGCCCCTTCATCTATAAAAGGGGAGGCATATCCTCCATCAAACGGACGGCAAAAAATAGGACCGAACAATAGAACGCACTTACACACATTCAAGCAGCTACGAAGCTCTTGACCACCTCTCAGCCCTTCGATTAAGGGACTTGGGACAAGTCCCTCTCTCGGCAGTTTGTATCCCTTACTACAG
Source organism: Miscanthus floridulus (assembly GCF_019320115.1). NCBI lineage: Eukaryota > Viridiplantae > Streptophyta > Magnoliopsida > Poales > Poaceae > Miscanthus > Miscanthus floridulus. The sequence continues at coordinate 109,779,990 of NC_089580.1, read as the reverse complement.
ATCGAACACGGTGCTAATAACACAAGCAGCAACAAACTGGACGTAGGGACGTTCCGCCCGAACCAGTATAAATTCTGTGTCCTTTAGCACACCATCCGAGCCTAACGCGCATTACTATAAATTTACTTGCCGGTGCTTGTACGAAACACCGACAGTTGGCGCGCCAGGTAGGGGTCTTGCGCGTTCCAAATCAGGTCTCGGATGGCCACCCACGCAATCACCTGGGCCCCGGGCGCACACGTGCGTTTCGGCAACCTGGATTTCATCGTCACGCTAGGAGGAGAGCTGACGCTGACTCACTCAGCCGCCCCCTCTCCCCCTTCCATCAACCTCAACCGTCTCAGGCTTGAGGGCCCACTAGACAACTCCCGGGGAGTCCCATCACCCAAGGGGGCTTCCCACGACGCCACCATGTATCCGGAAAGGTCCGTATGGAGCACCCCGACAGCGTTTCCATTCGGTCTCCGCAACGCTGCGGCGACCGCCGGCCGCCCTTGGGCGCTACGTGTGGTTCAATCACCCACGGATATCGAGTTCGTGGGGGTGATTGAGCGCGATTCGGAGACCCTCTACGAGCTCCTCAACGAGAAGCCTGTATCGCTCTCCAGCTCAGATTCCAGTAGGGGGAGCCACCACCCTTCCCGGGAATGCTACATGACGCAGACCCCCGAGGGTCACGTCGAAAGCGCCTCCAGGGAAGAGGCCACCCCTACAAATAATCCTGACGGCAGATCCGGGGAGGATGGGACAGCCCCATCTCACCTAAGGATGGAGCAGCTAAGGGCTCGTCAGCAAGAGATCAATGAGGCCGGGCAAGGGCTCGCACGGGAATACGCGGACGTCAATCGCGAGATTGAACGCCGCAAAGACGGGGGGCGCGCGCGCGCCACAGCCCGCACCGTACATCAAAGGATCCTCACCGACGATGGGGCCCTTCCTCACTTTGCTCGAGCCAGCCAGAACATCGCTGCAGCAACCGCCTTGCTGCATGGCCTCCCGGAGGTCGCAATGTCCGAGGATCGACGCGCTTATCGGGAGATTCGCACGTTGCTCGAGCGTGCAGCCGCGCAACAGGCGGAAAGTTCGTTGTCTCGACGACGCGAACCGGACACCAGCCAGCACGCACCCTCAGTACGTCCCACCAAGGATGCATCCGTACACCAAACACCGCCAGCCGGCGGGCAGCCCTCCGTCGTCCCTGTACATCAACGCCTCGGCCGTGGCCGCGACGTGCGCAGCATCATCGACGCTCGGAGACGTGCCCACGGCGACGAGGGAGAAGCAGCGCGCCGCGGCTATCATCCCCGACGTGGCGGGCGCTACGACAGCAACGAGGACCGAAGCCCGAGCCCCGTCCTGCCAGGCCCTCAGGCCTTTGGCCGGCACATCCTCAACGCCGCGTTCCCTCTAAGGTATCGACCACCCACGAACATTCCTAAATATTCTGGCGAAACAAATCCCGGGCTTTGGCTCGAAGACTATCGGCTTGCATGTCAGGCCGGTGGTGCGAATGAGGATAACTTCATTATTCGCAATCTCCCGCTGTTCTTGGCCGACTCGGCACGAGCATGGCTGGAGCACCTGCCGTCCGATGCTATTCAGAGTTGGGCGGATCTTACTGAGATCTTCGTGGGTAATTTCCAGGGCACGTACAAACGCCCTGGAAACCCATGGGACCTCAAGAACTGCCGTCAGAAGGCCGATGAAACCCTCCGCGGGTACATCCGGCGCTTCTCCCGACAGTGCAACGAGCTCCCGAACGTCGCCGACGCCGACGTGATAGGAGCCTTTCTGTCCGGAACGACCTGCGAATCCCTGGTCCACAAGCTGGGACGCAGGGGCCCGCGAACTACCAAGGAACTTCTGGACATCGCCACCAGTCACGCCTCTGGCGAGGAGGCGGTCGGAGCCATCTTTGATCGCTCCGATGGAAAGACAAGGCGGGACGAGGACGCTAGCGAAGGCGCCTCCAACCGTCCCGCCAAAGGAAAAAATAAGAAGCAACGGCGCGACAGCTCACTCGCGGCCGCTGCCGACCGCAAAGGTGGCCGGAAGCCCGCGGAGGGCACCCCTAACCACTTCGAGAAAATGCTCGAGGGGCCATGCCCAAATCACGCCTTCCCGGCCAAGCACCTATACAAGGAATGTGGCCTTATGCGCAAATACTTGGCCGGGGGTCTGAACAAGGAGGAGCAGGGGAAGGAGCCTGTTCCCACCACTAACGACACGGAGGGGAAGGACGACACCTTCCCAACACCGACCGGTGCCCTCATGATCTTTGGAGGATCAACGGCCTACGACTCCAGGCGCCGCCAAAAGGTCGCGCGTCGAGAGGTCTATACCGCAGGACCGGCTATGCCTGCATATCTCCGGTGGTCGGAATCCGCCATAACCTTCGACCGGACCGACCATCCGGATGCCATCCCACACCCGGGAAGGTATCCGCTTGTCGTCGACCCGATCGTCGGTCCAAAGCGGCTCACCAAGGTACTGATGGATGGGGGCAGCGGCCTCAACATCATGTACGCCAAGACGCTCGACGAGATGGGCGTCGACCGAACGCGCCTCCGCCCCGTCCGAGCACCTTTCCATGGCGTCGTGCCAGGAAGGCAAGCTGTGCCACTAGGGCAGATTGACCTGCCCGTCACTTTTGGGGATCGATCCAATTACCGGACTGAGACCCTCACCTTCGATGTAGTGGGATTCCCGGGGACTTTCCACGCCATTCTGGGGCGACCATGTTACGCGAAGTTCATGGCCATACCCAATTACACATACCTGAAGCTGAAGATGCCGGGCCCCCGTGGGGTCATCACCATCGGCACCTCCTTCCAGCGCGCTTACGAGTGCGAGGTCGAATGCTGCGGACACGCATCCGCGGTCATCGCGTCCGAAGAGCTCGCCACCCTCAGGGAGGAGGTCACTGAAGGGACACCCGACGCAAAGAAGTCGTCCGGATCGTTCGAATCAGCAGAGGGTTCCAGGGACGTCCTCTTGGATCCCAGTAGCTCCGAGGGCAAAAAAGTCCGAATCGGGACCGCGCTCTCCTCCGCATAGGAAAGCGCGCTCGTCGACTTCCTCCGCGCCAACAAGGACATCTTTGCGTGGAAACCCTCGGATATGCCGGGCATCCCGAGGGAGGTCGCCGAGCATACCCTCCAGATCCTCCCGGGCTCCAAGCCGGTGAAACAACGCCTGCGCCGCTTCGACGAGGAGAAACGCAGAGCCATCGGCGAGGAGATAGCCAAACTACTGACCGCAGGATTCATTAAGGAAGTATACCACCCAGAGTGGTTAGCAAATCCTGTTCTTGTCCGAAAAAAGAGTGGGAAATGGAGAATGTGTGTTGATTATACTGGTCTCAACAAAGCGTGTCCAAAGGATCCATTTCCTTTGCCCCGAATAGACCAAATAGTCGATTCCACCTCGGGGTGCGAAACCCTCTGTTTCCTCGACGCATACTCAGGCTACCATCAGATCGCGATGAAAGAGTCCGACCAACTCGCGACATCTTTTATCACGCCCTTCGGATCATTCTGCTACGTTTCAATGCCGTTTGGTTTGAAAAACGCTGGGGCAACATACCAGCGCTGTATGCTTAGTTGCTTCGGAGATCTCATCGGGCGAACCGTTGAGGCCTATGTCGACGACATCGTAGTCAAATCCAAGCGGGCTGACCACCTTGTCGCCGACCTTGAGCGTACCTTTGCGAAACTCCGGGCGAACGGCATCAAGCTCAATCCCGAAAAATGTGTTTTCGGGGTCCCGAGGGGCATGTTGCTTGGCTTTATCGTCTCCGAGCGTGGCATCGAAGCCAACCCAGAGAAGATATCAGCCATCACGAGGATGGGCCCGATCCAAAACATAAAGGGGGTTCAGAGGATCACCGGGTGCCTTGCCGCTCTCAGTCGATTCATTTCACGCCTCGGCGAACGAGGACTCCCCCTTTATCGACTCCTGAAGAAAACTGACCGCTTCGAGTGGACAGCCGAGGCTCAGGAAGCACTTGACATGGTTAAACGATTTTTAACCAAGCCGCCGGTCCTAATTCCTCCATGCGATGGAGAATCTCTCCTACTATATATATCGGCCACCACCCAAGTGGTTAGCTCCGCCTTGATAGTAGAGCGAGAAGAAGAGGGGCACGCCTTCAAGGTGCAGCACCCTGTATATTTCATCAGCGAGGTGTTATCCGACTCCAAAACCCGCTACTCCCAGATCCAGAAACTCCTCTACACCGTCCTCATCACCAAGAGGAAGCTACGCCACTACTTCGAATCACACCCCGTGACAGTAGTGACGTCGTTCCCCCTCGGCGAGGTCGTTCGTAGCCACGACGCTACGGGAAGAACCGCAAAGTGGGCACTCGAGCTGATGGATCAGGGCATTTCTTATGTGCCCCGAACGGCGATCAAATCTCAGGCACTGGCTGATTTCATCGCGGAGTGGACCGAGGTCCAGATGCCACCAGCAGCCGTCGATCAAGAGTACTGGATAATGTACTTCGACGGATCGCTGATGAAGAAGGGCGCCGGAGCAGGACTAGTCTTTGTATCCCCCCTCGAGGTCCACATGAGGTATATGGTTCGGCTTCATTTTCCCTCATCAAACAATACTGCAGAATACGAAGCACTCATCAACGGCCTACGAATCGCCATCGAGTTGGGCATCCGACGCCTTGACGTCAGGGGCGACTCTCAGCTGGTCGTCAACCAGGTCATGAAAGAGTTGGGCTGCCACGACACCAAGATGGAGGCATATTGTCAAGAGGTCCGACGTCTGGAGGACAAATTCGACGGCCTCGAACTCAATCATATCCCCAGGCGCCTCAACGAAGCGGCCGATACACTCGCAAAAGCAGCGTCCAGCCGAGAGCCAGTTCCAATAGGCGTCTTCGCCAGTGACCAACACAAACCCTCGGTACGCTACACGGGGTCGGAACAAGCCGACGATGGCCCTTCTGCTCCGACCCCCAAGGCCGATCCGCCAACTGATCCTCCCGGCCCCGAGGTCATGGAACTTGAAGAAGACCCAGCAATGGAGTCCAATCCTCCCGATGACTGGAGAACGCTTTACATCGACTATCTCCTTCACGACGCACTACCAACCGACAAGACAGAAGCCCGACGGCTCGCGCGACGCGCCAAATCCTTCGTTTTTGTAGAGGGCGAACTTTACAAACGAAGTCACATCGGAATTCTGCAACTTTGCATCCCTGGCGAACAGGGAAAACTCCTTCTGAGCGACATCCACGGTGGGGCATGCGGTCACCATGCCGCACCAAGAACCTTGGTGGGGAAGGCGTTCCGACAGGGTTTCTATTGGCCCACCGCAGTGGCCGATGCCGAGCAAATTGTACGCACCTGCGAAGGGTGCCAATACTACGCTCGGCAAACACACCTCCCGGCCCAAGCTCTCCAGATGATCCCCATCACATGGCCCTTCGCGGTCTGGGGGCTTGACCTGGTTGGGCCACTTAAAAAGGCGCCCGGGGGCTTTACCCACTTGCTTGTCACCATAGACAAGTTCACAAAATGGATTGAAGCTCGACCGATATCCACAATCAAATCCGAACAAGCTGTGCTGTTCTTTCTCGACATCATCCATCGCTTTGGAGTACCGAACTCCATCATCACAGACAACGGCACGCAGTTCACCGGTAGGAAATTCGTTCGTTTCTGTGATGAACAACACATCCGAATCGATTGGGCAGCCGTCGCGCACCCCCGAACGAACGGCCAGGTCGAGCGCGCGAACGGCATGCTTCTTCAAGGCCTCAAACCCAGAATTTTCAACCGGTTGAACAAGTTCGGCGCACGTTGGCTCGCTGAGCTCCCGGCTGTGCTCTGGAGCCTAAGGACGACTCCCAGCCGGGCCACCGGCTACACACCCTTCTTCATGATCTACGGTTCCGAAGCCGTTCTCCCGACGGACCTTGACTATGGAGCACCAAGAATAAGAGCATATGACGAACAGGGAGCCGAGGCATCTCACCAAGACGCCATGGACCAGCTGGACGAAGCCCGCGACATCGCCCTCCTCCGTTCAGCTAACTACCAGCAAGCGTTACGGCGGTACCACAGCCGACAGGTGCGGGGTCGAGCCTTCAACGTCGGAGACCTCGTCCTCCGTCTTGTGCAGAGCAACAAGGATCGCCACAAACTCTCCCCGCCCTGGGAAGGGCCCTACATCGTCGCGGAAATACTTCGCCCAGGCGCCTACCGGTTGAAAACCATTAAAGGCGAGGTCTTCACCAACGCCTGGAACATTGAGCAGCTACGTCGTTTCTATCCTTAAAATAAGCTTACACTTTTCCTTATCAGTTTTTGTCTTAACAGAGCCCCATTCCTTAGTGACTACCGACCCCTGCAAATCGCGAGGGGTCAGGCCTCACTCGGGGGCTGGCATGTGATCGTAACATATGTCATGTGTAATACAAGTATTACGCTTGTAAAAAATCCCGTGTTATACTTGCAAACATTGTCTAAAGTTTTCCATTCGCCTCGTGAATAAGTCTCGAGGGCTAAGATCTTGGGAACCAATTCTGAATACAACTGGTAGGGCTGCGAGACACCCACGCCCCAGCGGCTGCAACCTCTTTGCTCACCAGTTCAATCAGAATTAGTTTGCCCACGTTCCTAGCTTCCTATGACTTAGACCATGAAAAGAGCTGGAAAGCGCTAAAATGACTTGCCACATGCGAAGGGTGTAATCTTATTCATTTTTTGCACGAATTCACTACTTACAAAGCGATGTCAGTACCAAAAAGGAACAATAATACTCTGAAGACTGTTTACTCGGGGGCTTCCCCACAACGTTATTTCATTACAGTCTTGGCTCAGCTCTACCACAAGTGCCGCTGCGATCGCCGCGCCACGCTCTCCATCGGCGACGTCGAGGGCATGTACACGGGCCAGTTTGTCCACTGCGGCCGCCGTGCCACGCTCTCCATCGGCGACGTCGAGGGCATGTACACGGGCCAGCTCGTCTACCACGGGCGCCGCACCACGCTCTCCATCGGCGACATCTTCGCTGGATTCTCGAAGGCGCCACCATCTATGACGCCCCCGCCGGAGCGTCCGGGGTCTACGCCATCGTCGTCAGGCGCAACCCCGGCAGCAACACCTCCGCCGGAGCGTTCGAGGATTACGCCATCGTCGTCAGGCGCGACCCCGGCAGCAACGCCACCGTCATGGCATCTGGGGACTACGCCATCGTCCCCAGCCATAACCCTGACAACGGCGCATGGGCAGGAAACGCCTCCCGCCAAGGAAGGAGCGCAGCGAACGACGGCGCAGTCAACGACGTGCGACGCCCACCGACGCCTTTTCTCCTTCAGCAGCAGCGACTCCTCACCAAGGGCCGCGCGCACCATCTCATCTACGTTGGATAACCTCCGGCTCGACATCACGCACCAGAATCACGAGCAAGTTTGTAAGTCCTCTATTTCTCTCTCTGGCATTACTCTTCCACACTCAGGAACCACCGCGACGCACGGACGCGTTTGGCGAAAAGGAAGAAGAAGGAGAGATAGCGGCTCGGAGGCAGAAGGGGAGGTGGGATGAGAACTCCTCTCCCCCTCCCTATTTAAGGAGGAGGCGCAGTAACTCAGGAAAGGCGAAAGGTCGGACGAAAAACCCTCTCCCTTCCCCTTTTTTAATACGCAATCAATGCTGATTGATATCTGAGGGGACGCGCCGGAAGTAACGGGACGAGCCCCGGTCTACGAAGCGTCCCTCTTTGATCAGACTGAACACTGCCTGGGCATGGCCCGCCACTGACCCGCTTTGGACGCGGCGATTAAGGCGCCCACATAGGCAGACAATTTTTTTTGCCTCCCCATGCAGGACCACGGACGACTCAATGACGGGACCATTCAGATCTTCTGGGTCGACCGTTCGGCCCGGAAGACACGACGAACGAACGACCAAAGAAAGATAAGCCTCTCAGCTTTCATATTTTATGCGTTAAAATTTGTTCGCAAGATTCCGACCCCGTCAAATAGCAGGGGCGCGAACATCACTCGGGGGCTGTCGAGGATGACTACCAATCCAGACATCCTCTTCATCCGACCCCTCCGTACGCTTGAAACTAAGGGCGCGACATTCAGGCACAAAGCTTTGAGTAAAACTGGGCGAACTAGCAAACCCTACGCCCCGATAGCTACGATGTTTCTGTTCACCAGAAAAATCATGCTCAAACACCTCTCGCGTCTGTAGTTCCGACGTCCGCCTTTCTCAAAGAAGGAATCGGAGGGGTCCGCCTACAGCTGTCAGATTGCCCAAGTTAATCGAACGGCTCGGATCGTCACCGAGACACAAAAAAATGGGCAATTCTTACGCAGGTTTTTCCAACCTCGTCACAAACGTCAGGACCCGAACCCATCTGGTAGGAGCTTTTCCGCCACTCATACCACCAAGGTAACGTCACCGCCTTTATTTTCAATTAAATCTTGCATTCAAAACATTTCATATGCAAAAAATTGCATCCCAATGATTCGTGTCGCACCACGAACCGGCTGTCGCCTTATCCGATATAGGCAACAACAGGCTGAGGTTCGAAGGTCGGCCCGCGAAGGGCTCGAGGCCGCCTCACGCCGAACAGAGCCAGGGAGAAATAACCGAGACGAGCCTCAGTGGCCCTGCCCGACCCCGCTCAGAAGCAAACCGGGACGTCTCGACCTTTTCTCGTTCGATTCTAACCTCGAGCCAAACCCACAGAATCTCCATCGAGGAGAGGCCATCGGGCCCCCTGAGCTTATCGAACGACTCAGGCATCTGCCGGGAGGCGGGTTAAGAAGTTGTGGAGTGCCACCAGAGGGCTCTGCCGACCCCATCAGCAAATGATGGACCCGGATTCCGCACGAACGTACCCGTTAGCGAGCTCGTTGAGCACGGTACTCAAGCCGTCGAGGCAAGTGTCGTTCACTCAGCCCCTCCGATTGCGAAAACCGAGGACGGGGTAACACGCAAATAACGGCCGACCCCTATCAGACCCTAACAAGGCTCGGGGGCTCGGGCCAAACAATGCAGGGACAAAGGCCCTACCTTGCCGAGCCCATAGAGTCCCCAGTTGGGATTTCTGTTGGAAGACAGGGCGGGGATTATTGCGATGACGTCCATTGTCACCAAAACCACGATTCCGGTCTCCAGTAACACCCGACCCCAGGCAGGTGCGGGGGTCGGACCTTACTCGGGGGCTGTTAAGGTACGGCTACCTCCTCAATCTCCTCACATTATAATCAGTGGCATAGTTCAGGGGAACATATTGGTAAGACCGTAAAAAATCAAATCGCAAAAAATCAAACAAAACGAAATTAAGACGCAAAAGCGCGAAAGGCGTCCAGACTCGAAAATACCGACACTTGTCCACATATTACATATAAGCTGTTCTCAAAATTGTTCGACTAATTACTCCCGCGAAGGGAGAACCATTTCTTTCAGACTGTCTGCCAGGTTCTTCGCAAGAGGAGCGACCATCTTCTCCATTTCCTCCAGCTCTTCATCCTCGTAGGTGGACGGAAAGCCTTCGCTCATCACCCTCAGGTTTATTTCCTTCTCATAATGGGCGTGGGCGACGGTGAAGGCCTGGGTAATCCCGGCGTGAAAGGCACTCTCCTCAAGTTGGCCCACCCGAGCCGTGATACCTCCGACACGAGCCGCGAGCGGGCTGGTCTCCACCGGCTCCGTCACACTCAGGGCGTTAAGGACCACCCCGACCGCAGTTTGTAGAAGATCATGCTCATCGCTCTCCGCCTGAAGGGCCCTGCGCGTATAGGCAGCCTCTTTCTCCAGCTTGGTGGCGGCGTTCTCGGCACTCAACTTTCCTTTCACCGCGTCATCAAGCTCCGCCCGGAGAGAGCGGATCACCTCGACGTCCTCGTCCACCCTCTGCTGGAGGGCTGTGGCCCTACTCTCGGCCTTCTGCCGGAGGTCCCGCTCCATCTCCAGCTCCTTCAGGATTTCGCCGGCCTTCTCATTGGCCGCGGCATTCCTCTGCAGCAGCTCGTCTCGCTCTTTTGTGAGTTTGGCAATCTCCTCTCCATCCAGTTTAGACCTCGCCGACAGGTCCTCGAACATCCCGTGCGCCTCCTCCGCATCTTGACGTGCCTGAGCCTCCCGCTCCTGGACGATGGCAAGCTGGGCGGCCATGTTTGCTCGCAGCCGGGCCTCCTCGGAGAGGCGATCCCGCTCCGCCTTCTGCTCGCGGAGGAATTGGGATTTTTTCCGGCTACGAGCAACAAGAATCTGAAGAAGAAGACTGATATCAGAAATGCGAGAACCCACAAACACACGAAGAAAGAAAAAAGAAAAGTCCAGAAAATACCAGAGAGGTAGGGATAACGATCTCACGGAGGGCTCCTCTGGCCTGGTCCAGGGCGTTCAGCATGGTCGAAATCCCGATGTCAAGACCTTCTCGCTCCATACTCTCGGAATGATCATCGAGCGAGAAAAGAGCCGACGTCGGGTCCTGAGCAGCCATCCACTGAAGCGGCGGCTCCCCCCGCGCAGGGGAGCGGCTTCCTCCCGACAAAGGGGCCGGTGGTGGCTCCCTCCTGACCCTGTGCGGCACCACCGCCGTACTCAAGGACCCTCCGGCCGGACCCTCCTCCGTCTGGACCACTTCGGGCGCCACGGGCGGATCCACATGGGCACCTGGCGGCGCGGATTGCACCACGCTCTCGGGTGCCACCCCGACCACGCCCAGCTGATCCTGGCTCGGCGCAGTCACGATCACCGGCGGCACACGGTCCTCGGCCGGCTCTTCCACGCCCGCCACGAAAGAAGCCGCTCGTTCAATAGCCTCCGCGGGCGTGGGAGCCGCCGTGGACGCCGTCGGTTCGGCAAACGCGGCCCCTACATCGGCACCATCCCTGCCCGAAACAGGGGTGACTCCAGGCGACGCCGTCTGTCCCGCTTGAAGGGCGAGACTCTTCTTGGGCGCCAGCCCCAGGGGGTGACCCGTCCGCAGGAACCTACACAAAGGTAATAACCGATTAAGTCAAAATAAAAATGGAAAAAAGGTGAACACAGAGGAGTCAGGAGCTTACGTTGATGTCCTCGGCCGGCGGAAGCGTTTTGGGGACGGATCCCCAGATCCCTGTCCTGACTCGTCCGGACGGGACCGTTTCTTGCCTGCCCCCTGCTCTGGGGCAGGAGGGTTCATCTCGTCGGGCGCAGCGCCGGAGTCACTCCCCTCTATCGTCTCGTCGGGCGCGGCGCCGGAGCCGTCCCCCTCCCTCGTCTCGCGGGGTGTAGCACCAGAGCTGCTCCCCTCCATCACCTCGCAGGGCGCGGCATCAGAGCCGGGCGCGGCCCCGGTACTACCCTCTTCCACGATCGCCTCAGGGTCGGCGGCAGCAGGCCCAGCGCCCCCCGTCCACCGATCTTCGGCTGGCACGCCGTGCGAAGCGGCGGACTCGCCGGCCTCCACCGATCTCATTGATTCACTTCCCTCTGCGTGAAAAGCAAAGGGCCCCTGCACGGATGGGTGGCCACTTGTCAGCGTTTCCTCATCCTCCAGGACGCCCCAATCCACGTCGACGGCTACCTCGTCGTCGCCATCATCATCATCATCATCATCGTCATCCTCACTACTCACGTCCTCTCCCCGATCCCGTGCCTCCTGCTTCAGTCGTTTCGCCTTCTTCATCTCCTCCTTTGCCTTCTTGTCCCGCTCGGCCGCGAGTCGATTCGCCGCCGCCACAGCCCTGTCCTTCGGCAGCGGAGCCGGACTATCCTTGAAGACTAGCCCCCTCGGCTAGCCCCAACATCACAAAAGCAAGTATTAAAAAGGGAGATTCAGGAGAAAGAAAAGAGCGCAGGGGAGGAGGGCTTACGAATTCGAAGAACCCAGGCTCCGGCCGCATTGGAGGATGCCCGGGCACCGGATACACGATGTCGAGGACCATGCCGGCAGAATCCTTCGTCGGCTCCGTCGCCTCCTTGACACGCTGCGCCACTTCCGAATAAGGGAGCGCCTCGTCAACGAGCACCGTTCCCTCGAACGACATCCCTGGCATCATCCGATGCAGGGGAAGCACGCGCGCCATCAGTGGCGCCACCCTCCTCGCGTGGTAAGCACCGATAATCCCCGACCCCTTTACACCCCGACCCTTCAGAGCATGGAGGGCGGAGAGAAGGTCGGAGATGTGCTTCTTGTCTTTAGTCTGGACGCCCCAGCCCCATGACGCCGGAGCATCCGCAATAAGACGTCCGGTGTACTTCGGCAGGGGGGCACTCGCATCATCCCTAACATAAAACCATTGCGAATGCCATCCCTTGTTGGATGTGGCCAGACGCATGTACGGGTAACCCTTCGATCGGGTATGGCGCAGGTGAATGCTGGCACATCCCATCGGTGCGTCCACTTCTTTCCCCCCAATCTTCCTCTTCGACAGACTAACGCTAAAGAAATGCCGCCACAGATCAAAATGGGGATCGATCCCCAGGAAACCCTCGCACAGGGCAACAAACGCTGCCATATGCTGTATCCCATTGGGAGTTAGATGCTGCAGCTCTACCTCATAGTAATCTAATAGCCCCCGAAGGAATCTATGCGCGGGTACCCCGAAACCCCGCTCATGGAAGAGGGCAAAAGAGACGACATACCCTTCAGGCGGCACCGGCTCGCCCTCGTCGCCAGGAAGCAACCACTCCTGGACGGCGGATTGTGGGCGGAGAAGGCCACGGCGAACGAGGCCCTCCAGACGCCGGGAAGAGATGCTTGATCTGCCCCACAACTCCATTGAGGCAGTAGGGGGGAAGGGCAGGCGCGAGCTTAACGGCGGCTGGAACACGAACGCAGGCCGGTCGACGGCGGCGATGCGGGCGTGAGGAGCTGGGAAGATTGGCGGCGGATGTCTCAGAACGCAAAGGAAGGGGAGCGAAATACGGAACCCTGGGGGCGAACCCCGCGGTTTTTATAGGGGGCGACGGACACGAGAAAGGCAACCGTCCGCCTCGATCTCCGGGCCTGCCACGCGCGCCCCCGCGTCGCGTCGCGGGACACGCGCTCGCAGTCCCTATCTCCTTATCCCAAAAATCTCGGCGGACGGTTCGCCTTCCCCAAACAAATCCGGACTCTCTACCACCAGGGAAACGCAGGCCACAAAGGCCTGTTCCTTTCTCTTTGGCCCACCTAGAGCCCAGAAACTCGCCGGCCGGCCCAACTAAGAAGGAATCCGCGAACAAACCGCCATCGAGGGCAGAAGCGCCAGTTGGGATAGCTCCGAATCAGTCCCTAGCGAACGGGACGCCATGACCCACTCGAAGAAACACCCAGTTGATGCAAAACTAAGTCCTTCAGCCTTACCCACGAAGGGGCCGATACAACCCCCCGGGCGACTCTACTCAAGTCACCCGGGGGCTCGGGGGCTACACCCATCGGGTGCGCTCGCGCGCACCCTCCGGCAATTTAGCTTCGGCAAAATCAAAAAACACCCTCCAGGCGGTTCTGCCCGAATCACCTAGAGTCTCGGGGGCTACTGTCGGGGACCTAATACCGGGGTACCCCAGAAGGTGGAACCGATAACCACCGAACATAAAAAGCTTCTGGACGATGGGTGCCATGTCATCCTTTGTTCGAATGACAGAAGTTCGATTCCGCCTCGCCCGACACCCTTGGGACGGGCTCGGTCTCGCCCGAGGACCGAGGGATAATCTCCGTCCCGCCCGACGCCTTGAGGACGGGCTCGGTCTCGCCCGAGGGCTGAGGGATGAGTTCCGTCTCGCCCGATCCCGAAGGGGTGGGGTCAGCCTCACCCGACGCCTTTATGCGATAACCCTGCCTCGCCCCAAAGGCTCAAGGCTAATCACCGTCTCGCCCGACGCCTATAGGGCGGGCTCGGTCTCGCCCGAGGGCTAAGGGATAGATTCCGCCTCGCCCGATCCCGGAGGGATAGGGTTAGTCTCGCCCAAGAAATAGGGACTAGCCTCCGTCTCATCCGACGGCCCAGAACGAACCTCGCCCTGATCGATATCTGTCCCTCATAACGATGGGTACAGGACGAGACAAGACGTTTGGGTCAACCATGGCTCCAACGACCATACCCTGCACCCTGACAAGAAAAGAACTGCCAGGGAACGACAGGACTGACGCTTTAGACCCTTCCGGGCGCCGCAGAGCCCAAAAGGCATTACAGGCGCGTGCGCCTCACTCTGTAGAGTTGTAGGCGCCGCCTTCAGCTCTGGGACGCGGAACCCAACGAAGATATACGACAACCGCTACACTCCAAGAACGGATTTGCTATCTCCACGAACGACGGATACTCCATCACCGCGCTGTGGACCCAAGGAAGCGGGGGAGGCCCTCTTCCCGACCCCTCAGGTCCTCCAAGTCAGAGAGCCTTGGCCACGGCGCTACACCGGACCCCGACCCCGAATTCTCCCAACAGGAATCATGGAAACCAGAAGGCGTGTGGAGCAAGGCTGGGGGAGGCCCCCTAAGTCAAAACCACGGTACTACAGCCCATACCCTGGGGGCAGCATGCTGTGACTGATCTGACATCTTACAGAGATATTGACGACATCTTAAAACACTTATCTTCCTTCACACTCATGAGGAGGAAGGACCGGACCAGGTAGACATGAGCCACAAGGTAAGTAGAGTACGCATCCTAGAGCTCTCACCCTTGTAAAGCCAGCCCCTTCATCTATAAAAGGGGAGGCATATCCTCCATCAAACGGACGGCAAAAAATAGGACCGAACAATAGAACGCACTTACACACATTCAAGCAGCTACGAAGCTCTTGACCACCTCTCAGCCCTTCGATTAAGGGACTTGGGACAAGTCCCTCTCTCGGCAGTTTGTATCCCTTACTACAGATCGAACACGGTGCTAATAACACAAGCAGCAACAAACTGGACGTAGGGACGTTCCGCCCGAACCAGTATAAATTCTGTGTCCTTTAGCACACCATCCGAGCCTAACGCGCATTACTATAAATTTACTTGCCGGTGCTTGTACGAAACACCGACAACTACCGGATTTATATGGGCTCAAGTTTGAGAATTTGATCATTTTGGTGATTTGTTTTTGTACTTGGGCTCTTATAAATTGGTCGGTTCTGTGACACAGTGGGTTGCCGCAATGGCACTGATGGCTCCACCGAGACATCTGCCTCGTCATCAGATGGGATCTCCACCACCTCGTTGGCCTAGGCCACCGCCGGGCTTCCTGACCCTATCCTAGCCATGTCTTCCCTCGGCGCCTTTGGCTCCGACGGCAAGGGCGAGCCACGCAACCCTCTACCTGGCAAGGCAGGAAGCTCAGTGTCCCTTGCCTCCGCCATGAGAGTCACCTCCGATGCCACCATTACCATCGGCACTGGGATCGCTGCTAACACCGATGCCACAGCTGCCACCTCATCAATAGCCAAACCAGAGGGCACCATCCCCAGAACGGAAGGTCTTGCCGCCACGACACGCTGTAGAATGGGCTTCTAGGTCTCCTACATGGCAGTTGAGGCAATACTCATCCCCGACATCCCCAAGCCACTGATGGAAGGTATGGGTCAGTTACACTCCTACAAGAAGCTCAACTAGCAAAAAACCAAAAGGAAACGGAGAAAGGCATACCGGGTGGCGAGCGGCACAACTCTAAAGGACGACCCTGACCTCGACGCGCCTGCATGATGGGGACTGCTCCTAGACCGCGACCCATGCTCCTTTACTTTGGTAGAAGGCAAAGTCATCCCTACCGGCTCTTGTCCGACCTGCGGGTCATCCCGACCCTCGGCTCAAGAATCCTCGACTAGAGTAACAGGCGCGTTATCCTCCAACTGCGACTCACATGGCACACGTGCTCTAGTCCATCCCTCAGATCACCCGGCATGCTTGGCTATGCCCATAGTAGGCAGGTCTTCCCCCCACCGTGAGTCATGTGTCGACACCGATCCAAGCGATGCGTAGGTGTCAGACCGCCCCTCAGCAGACCTCCTGCCTCCGCCATGCCCACGACAGGTGGGGATGGGGTCAGCAACGCTGCTAAGGGGCATGATGACTGCATCCACTTCGGCACCTGCTCATCGATGATGTATGTGCTTGCTGCATGCTTCCTCGATGAGGGATCCGCCGCACGACGCGCGGCCACCAGCTCGTCACCAGCGGACGATGTCGCGGTATCATGGCGCTCCGCCGAGGTCGCAACAACCTCCTCACTCTCCTCCTCACTGAAGATGACCATGTCATCCAGATCTGTAGGATCGTCCGATGCAAGTTTCGACTCAATGTCACTCCTACGTTCCCCGGCCCTCGTGCGCCGAGCGATCTCCTGCTCCTTCTCCTACTTCCGTAGGATCTCCTTATTCTTTTTCTTCTTCCGAGCCTCGACCGCCTTCTTCTGAGCGGTCTACTGAGCCACGCCCTCTGGTCCCTTGGGAAGGTGTGGTAAGGACTTATACCTCCCATGCCCCTATGGAATGAATGAACCAGATCAAAGAAATAGGAAAGAGCAAAGAAGAAGCATGAACAAAACAAGGGAGCGCACCAATGTGGATGCGATCGAGGCATTGAGCAGTATGGGTTTTCCTGCGATCGTCTCCCTGGGCCTCAGCTACAGCACCTAGCCGATGTGACTCCAGACCTCGTTGTCCAGCAACTCCTTCGATGACGCACGGTTCGGGTCCGACCGGCCGCCATACTCCCACATCGGCTGTGTCCTCTCAGCCAACAGCGCAATCCAGCAGCGGTAGAGGGTGTAGAACACCCACACTCCATCAAGGCTATGCCTCACGAGCTTTTGGAGCTCCTCTTCGATGGCCTCCACCTTGTGCCTCTCCTTGAGGCTGCAACCCCATGACTAGCTTTCCCACTCCTCTAGCCTCCTGTCAGTAAACGCCGAGAACAGCGCCGCCTCTAGGTTCCTGATGTAGAACCACTCCCCATGCCACCCCTGGTTGGAACTACAAGGGGTGTATGTGGGGTATGAACCTCTTGTGCTCAGCTTCCTCTAATGGGCAAAACCCCCCACTAGCGTGACCTCAATCGAGCTCCCTGCGTTAAGGTCCTCCCAAAGAAGAACCGCCGAAAGAGATCTGCATGTGGCTCCATCCCGAGGAAAGCCTCGCAGACAGTGACAAAACCGGTGATATGCAGCACCCCCATTGGATTGAGGTGTTGCAGCTCCAAATCCCACTCATTAAGGAGCCTACGCAGGAACTAGTGCATGGGGTATCCTAGCCCACGCTCATGGAAGGTAAGGAAGGACACCACCTCACCGAGACGAGGTCGCAGGAACTCCTCTTCTCTAGGGACCCTTCAGTGCGCCAACTCCTGCGGTGGTAGAAAGCCCTTCTTGACGAAAGACTCTAGCACCGACTTCCTCATGGTGGACGACCTCTAGTCCGACATCTAGCTCTAGCTTGCAAAAAGGATCAGTGAGTTCTCCTCTCCATCGCTCTCTCCCCCTTCCTTTCCTAGAAACCTCCATAGCTCTCAAGAATGCTCTCAACAAGGAGGAAAAAGGAAGGCGGCGGCAACAGACGATGAACAGGTAAAAGAACGAGGTGAACACCCTCTCTCTTCTCCTACTTAAAGGAAGGGGAGCAGCAGTTAGGAAAGGACATGCCGATCGAGAGGCGAAGCAGCGGGGCAAGAAACTCTCTCTCTCTTCTTTTCATTTAATGCAGATGGGACGCCCCCTGACCGACTAGACATGCCCAGCATGATGAAACGCCCCTAATCAGGTGGGACATGACTAGGACATGGCCCACCACTACCGCATGACCGACCACTACCACACGTCGGGCACAAAAACCAAAGTGCCATCGCACGCGGACGACTCCCTATCTCCCCAAGCTTGATCTAGAGAGATCCAACAGCGAAATCTCTGCTGGTAGAAATCAGCCGGCCTTCTGAGTCGATCGATTCACTTAGGATGAGCACTTGAGATACAGGTCCCGATCAGACATTTCTGAACTAAAGCTATCTGAACCCCGTCTCTCAGGTCACCAAGGTCCTAGTCAGATGTCTCCGACTAGAGCTCTCCGAACCCCGTCTCTCAGGTCACCAAGGTGAGCATGTGTTCATTAAAACAAAACTGTTCACACTAGGGCTAACCCACATTTGACAAGCACAAGTCTTGGTTAGATGTCTCTGACTGGAGGTCTCCGAATCCCATCACTCCGATCGTCAAGGCTAGACCTGAAGAGATCCAACAACGAGATCTCCACCAAGAGAGATCAACCGGCCTCCTGAGTCGATCGATTCACTCAGGATAAGCACTAGGGCATAGGTAGGAAGTGAAGGGACACCCCATGTGGGCCACACTGACTCTATCATGAATGACGAGCATGGGTCCCGGTCAGACATTTCTGACTGAAGCTCTCTGAGCCCTGTCACTCAAAACTATCAAAGGTAAACACTATAAAATCCCCTCTATTTCTTTATAATCATTTCATACATCCATACGCGCATTTCATTCCATATGCCTAAAACCCCTAGATGGTTAGGGCATGAACCGCCCGAGGGCTCAAGAACTAAGCATCGCACGTGCAGCGAAATGCACCAGAACGCTCCGTGTTGCGCCATGAAGCGGTGACTTGCCTCATTCGATATGAGCAACCAAAATAGAGCCAGGGGAGAAAACCATAGATGAGCACTGTGCGACCTTCGCCTGGTCTAGCAAACTGGTTCATCTCAACCTTCTCGTTTGATCCTGAACCTCTCGCCAAGCCCATAGAATCTCCATCGAGGGGAGGCCATTAGGCCACCCGGGTCGGTCTCCAGAATGACCTAGGCATCTGCCGAGCTGCAGGTAAAGGAGTAGTGGAATGCCACAAGAGGGCTATGCTGACCCCTTCATGAACGATGGACCCAGATTCTGCTCGATCACACCCGTTAGCGAGCGCACCGAGCTAGTCTTCGAGCCCAAGTGATTGGGATAGGCGATGAAACTCAGCCCCTCCGGTTGTGAAGAACTAGATGGGGTAGCACAGAAAGACTCGCATCAACCCCCATGAAGGCCCGACAAGGCTCAGGGGCTCAAATGCCAAGGGACCACGACTCCAAACTCGTGTCGACTAGATTGGCGACATCCGGCTATGGCTCTTGGGACCATGACTCCAAACTCGCGTCGACTAGATCGGCGACATCCGGCTATGGCTCTTGGGACCATGACTCCTAAACTCACGTTGATGGGATAGGTGACATCCAGCTACGGCTCTTGGGACCATGACTCCTAAACTCTCATTGACAGGATCGGCGACATCCGGCTACGGCTCCTAGGACCGCGACTCCTAAACTCGTGTAATGGCTTCTTGAACTAACTAAACTAACTCTCTCGATCCACGGCATGCACCGACGCCTAGGTCCATTTGCAAACTCCGCCTCACCCGATCCCATGGCACGCATCGACGCTAAAAGATCAGTGAGCTCTAACACAACCAAACTGAGCTATCTCCACCCACGATGCGCACTGACGCTAGGGTCTGTTCATGACTCCAACTCACCCGATCCCACGGTGCGCAACGACACCATGGTTAAAACAAAATTATGTCTCAAACTAAAAAACATGCATACACGCCTGCTGAGACAACACCCCCAGCCGGTTCAGCCTGAACCGCTTGGGGCTTGGGGGCTACACCTGCGGGTGCACTCGCACGCACCCGCTGACAAAACAGAAAAACATCCCTCGTTGACAAACTCAAAAACACCCCCCAGCTAGTTCAGCATGAACCGCCTGGGGGATCAGGGGCTACACCCGTGGGTGCACTCGCGCGCACTAGCTGGAAAGACAAAAATCCCCCAAACAATTCTGCCCGAATTGCCTAGGGGCTCGGGGGCTCCTGTCAGGTTCATAAACCTAGGGTCCCTCAGGGACCGGCTTCCACGCCAGGGCTCGGCCTAGGAGCATGGCCTTTTCTTCTTCTAGATCGGCCCAAGAGTCTAAACTCAATAGACTGGAGCACTCGCTTCAGGCCCTGGCCACCTTCAGCCCATCTTTCTGATCAGAGCACTAGCTCAGGCTCAGGCCAACTCTGAACGGCCTCTCCGATTGGAGCGCTAGCATCAGGCCCCGACTGCCTTCGCACGGCCTCCACTCGGAAAGCCTAACCCAAGGACCACCTCTGACTCCGACCCCGCATCTCTGACCGGGGTTCATAGAAAACCCTACCCATCACTATTCTTTGACTGGCATGCCAAAACTGACTGGGGCCATCCAATCGGGGACGCCCGCTTGGAAAGAACCAGGAGGCGTATGAAGGAAGGCAAGACGGGGCTCACAAGTCAAACCACAGCACCAAGGACCATACCCTATGGAACAATACTTTACAACCGCCCTACCACAAACAGTATTGTAGGCGCCAGCTTTTACCTCTACAGTATTGTAGGCGCTGGTCAAAACACCCGTACGGTAAGACCCCCCATGTGCCTCTGGGCATCAACAGTATTGTGGGCGCTGGAATTCACCGTACCAGGTAAACGTGGTACAACCATGCCTCCAGTCGACGAGACAACATTTTTGCAGGTACCGACATCCTCCAGTCTTGAAGAAAGCAGCTCAACCTCCCACATGTACCTGATATTCTATAGTGACATCAACAGTATTGTGGGCGCCCACCATTATCCTGTCCCCGTTGGCGTGGGCAACAAGGCTTAGAAACGTCCGTACTCATTCTCCCTCTCATTTGTAAAGCCATCCCCTTCTTCTATAAAAGGGGATGTGCTCCCTCCAAACATAGGCGGTTAACCCAAGTCGACTTCTTCAAGCTCAGACTCACTAGATCAACATCAACACCTTACAACCGTAGGACCACCAAGTTCCGACTGCAACCCTTCTAGTCGGAGCCAACCAAACCTCTTGTACACCCCCATCTCTCTCTCTCTCATTTGTACCCCCACTATAGACTTTGAGCGCCTAGGCTCAGGAATAAAGTCACCGACCGACCCCGACTAGATGTAGGGCACGTTGCTCGAACCAGTATAAATCCTGTGTCATTGAGTGTTAGGCCACATCCGATCACAACGTACAACAAAACTATAAATATTTACTAGTTGGTCACTTTTTGCACCGACACTAGTGTTGTTGTAGAAATTTTTAATAGGCTATTCATCCCCTCTCTAGCCATTAGGACATTTCAAGTGGTATCAGAGCTAGGTTACCATGATTTGAGGCTTAACAACCTTCAGTGTCAAAATGGCTTAAATCAACAACACTAAGATGCCACCCCAATTTGATGGCATAAATTATCCATATTGGAAGTCAAAGATAACCACACATATCAAGTCAATCAATAGAAAGGTTTGGAAAGTGGTGGAGACCAAGATTGAGATAGAAGATCTAGAGAATCCCACCACCGCCGAAGAAGTGCTTCTCCAAAACAATGACATTGCTCTTAGTGCCATTCATGATGCTATTGATGAGAGAATATTTGAGCAAATCAAGAACATTGAGATGGCTCATGAAGCATGGAAGAAGTTGGAGGAATCATTTGAGGGCACTCTAGCCATGAAGGGTGCCAAGGCATATATCCTCAAGGAGAAGTTTGCTAGTTTCAAGATGAAGGACGATGAGAGTGTGCCGGAGATGTTCCATAGGTTACAAGTGCTTGTCAATTATCTCAAAGCACTTGGTGAGAAGGTGGAGGACAAGGACTTCTCCCATAAGTTCTTGAGATGCTTACCCTTAAGATTTGGCACATTGGTCACTATTCTAGTGAGGAGTGGTTTAGACACCATAACACCAAACCAAGTGTTGGGAGATATAATGATGATGATACATATAGAGATGATGATGAGAAGGCATAAAAGGAGAATAAAGATGAGAAGAAGGATGAGAAGAACAAGAGTATGGCATTCAAGGCCACATCATCTAAGGGCAAGGCAAAGCAAGAATCATCAAGTGAAGATGAAGACTTGAGCTTTGATGAGATGGATGATGAGAAGATGGATCTCTTTGTCAAGAGATTTGGCAAGTTCATGATGAAGAAGGGCTACCATGCTAGAAGAAAGAAGTCTTCATCCAAGAACAAGGAAGAGTCAAGAAGGTGCTTCAATTGTGGAAGCAAAGATCATCTTGTTGCCAAATGCCTATACAATAGTGACAATAGTAATGACAACAAGAAGAACAAGAAGAAGGATAGGAAGGAAAAGAAAGAGAAGAAGGACAAGATGACCTTCAAGAAGAAGAAGGGTGGTTCATATATAGTCACTTGGGATAGTTATGCTTCCTCAAGTGATGACGATG
The DNA here is from genome assembly GCF_019320115.1 of Miscanthus floridulus. Taxonomy (NCBI): domain Eukaryota; kingdom Viridiplantae; phylum Streptophyta; class Magnoliopsida; order Poales; family Poaceae; genus Miscanthus; species Miscanthus floridulus. The sequence continues at coordinate 109,757,801 of NC_089580.1, read as the reverse complement.
ATAGTGATGATGACAAGACCACCAAGAAGAAGGCACTTGCAAGTATTGCTATCAATGAGAAGCCTTCTCTCTTTGACACTCCTTCATGCTTCATGGCTAAGGCACTAAGGTACAAACTTATGATGATTGAAGTGATGAGGAACATGATAATGAAAATGAAAACGAAAGTGATATTGATGATGATGAACCAACTAAGGATGAATTACTTGACATGCTAGATGATGCTAAAGAACACTTTGACATTAAGAGAAGGGAATGCAAAAGCTTGCGTAAGGAACTAAAAGCCCTTAAGCAAGCCTTTGATGAGCTCAATGCATCTCATGAGAGGCTAGAGGAAGCCCATGAGAAGCTTGGCAAGGCTCACAAGAAGCTTGAAAAAGCACATTCCTCTTTACTTAATGAGCAAAATGAGAAGAAGGATGTTGAGACATGTGATGTAGGCTTAACTTGTGATATAATTGATGAATCGTTCCATAAGCCTATCATTGTTGCTCCCACTAACCCTTCTTGCAGCACTTGTACTTCCACCTCATCAAGTAGTGATTGTTTCACATATGATACCTCACTAATGGGTAAGAATGAGACACTCAAGAAGGAGGTCAATGAGCTCACTCACACCTTGGCTAAGGCCTATGGCGGTGACGACCACTTGCTTATGTGCTTGGGTAGCCAAAGAGCCTCTCTCTACAAAAAGGGATTGGGCTATACCCCCAAGAAAGGCAAGGTGACCTTTGCTCATCACAAGACTAGTTTTATGAAGAACAATGGTCAGTTTTGTACTAGTTACAAGCAAGTTGGTCATAAAGAGCATGAGTGCAAGAACAAGAGCAAGAATGCTAATGTATCCTCAATTAAGATTAATTCTTTCTATGTGCTTACTAAGGGTACAAATGGTGTGAAAGCTAAGTTCATTGGTACACCTTGGATGTGCTCAAAGAAGAAAGCCATTTGGGTGCCAAAGAGCTTGACCACTAACCTTCAAGGACCCAAGCAAGTTTTGGTACCTAAAAAGAATTGATCTTCTTTTGTAGGTCAATTATAAAGCCAGAGGAAGGCATTGGGTTCTTGATAGTGGGTGCACTCAACACATGACCGGTGATGCAAGAATGTTCAACTCAATCAACACCAATGGTAGTGATGGTTATGATAGTATCACATTTGGTGACAATGGCAAAGGCAAGGTCAAGGGGCTTGGTAAGATTGCAATATCTAATGACATGAGCATTTCAAATGTGTTGCTTGTTGAGAGCACATGAGCATTTCAAATGTGTTGCTTGTTGAGAGCTTGAATTTCAATTTGCTATATGTGGCTCAATTGTGTGATCTTGGATTCAAATGCATATTCGGGGTAGATGATGTAGAGATCATAAGTGTAGATGGATCTAACTTGATCTTCAAAGGCTTTAGATATGAGAATCTATACTTGGTTGATTTCAATGTTAGTCAAGCTCAATTGTCAACATGCTTGTTCACTACATCTAGTATGGGTTGGTTATGGCATAGAAGGCTTGGTCATGTTGGAATGTAACAATTGAATAGATTGGTTAAGCATGACTTGGTTAGAGGCTTGAAAGATGTTGTGTTTGAGAAGGATAAGCTTTGTAGCTCTTGTCAAGTCAGCAAACAAGATGGAAACACCCATCCTAAGAAAAGCATGATGAGCACTAGAATTATTTGGGCCATGGATTTGTTTGGGCCAACACAATACACTAGCATCGGTGGAAACAAATATGGTTTTGTGATAGTGGATGATTATACTAGATACATATGGATATTCTTTCTAGTTGACAAAAGTGATATATTTGCAACATTGAAATCATTTGTCAAGGGCATTCACAATGAGTTTGAAACAACCATCAAGAGAGTTAGAAGTGACAATTGTAGTGAGTTCAAGAACACTAGAATTGATGAGTTGTGTGATGAATTTGGAATTAGAAATCAATTCTCATCCAAGTACACTCCACAATCAAATGGCCTTGTTGAGAGGAAGAATAGAACACTCATTGATATGGCAAGGTCTATGCTTAGTGAGTACAATGTGAGTCAATCTTTTTGAGCCAAAGCTATCAACATAGCTTGCTATTGTAGCAACCGCTTATATTGTCACCCATTAAAAGAGAAGACACCATATGAGCTCTTGAATGGTAGAAAGCCCAACATTGCATATTTTCGTGTCTTTGGTTGCAAATGCTATATCTTGAAGAAAGGCACTAGATTGAGCAAGTTTGACAAGAAATGTGATGTAGGATTCCTACTTAGATACTCAACTACTTAGAGAGTGGTAATCTTGAGGAAGTTCATGATGTTGAATTTGATGAAACCAAGGGTTCACAAGAAGAGAATGAGAACTTTGAAGATGTTAGAGGCATTCAACTTTCAAATGCCATGAAGAACATGGATGCTAGTGAATTGAGGCCTAGGCAAGTGAATGATGATGAAGATGATCAAGTGCAAGTGCTCTCTAACACAAATGTGCAAGATGATGCAAACCAAGCTAGTACAAGTGGCTCTCATGATAATTAACAAGATCAAGTGGCTAATGCATCATCTCAACCTAATGACCAAGCAAGTACAAGCAATCAAGTTTTAATCCTTCAACCAACCAATATTGCAAGGGATCATCTATTAGACATTATAATTGGAGATATTTCTAGAGGTGTACAAACAAGATCAAGATTGGTTTCTTTTTGTGAGCATTTCTCATTTGTGTCATCCATTGAACCAAAGAAGAAAGATGAAGCATTGAGGGATGTTGATTGGATGAATGCTATGCATGAAGAATTGAATAACTTCATAAGAAATCAAGTACAGAAATTAGTAGAGAGACCAAAGGGATACAATGTGATTGGAACCAAATGGGTTTTTAGAAACAAGCAAGATCAAGATGGGATAGTAGTAAGGAACAAAGCAAGATTGGTAGTACAAGGATATACACAAGTTGAAGGTCTAGACTTTGGAGAAACATATGCCCTGGTTGCTAGATTGGAAGCAATTAGAATCTTGCTAGCCTATGCTTGTGCCCACAACATCAAGCTCTATCAAATGGATGTTAATATTGCATTTCTCAATGGTTACATCAATGAAGAAGTATATGTTGAGCAACCTCCTGGTTTCAAAGATGACAAGAAGCCCAACCATGTGTATAAGTTGAAGAAGGCATTGTATGGCTTAAAGCAAGCACCTAGAGCATGGTATGAGAGATTGAGGGACTTCCTAGTCTCTAAAGGGTTCATGATGGGCAAGGTTGACACCACTCTTTTCACCAAGAAGATTGGCAAAGACTTATTTATGTTGCAAATATATGTTGATGACATCATATTTGGATCAAATAATCATAACTTTTATGAAGAATTTGGAAAGATGATGGCTAATGAGTTTGAAATGTTCATGATTGGAGAGTGAAGTTACTTCCTTGGCCTTCAAATCAAGCAATTGAAGAACGGTACATTTATGAGTCAAGGAAAGTACATTAAAGACTTGCTCAAGAAGTTTGGCATGAGTGATAGCAAAGCCATTAGCACACCAATGGGGACAAATGGCAACTTGGATAGTGATGTAAGTGGCAATATGGTGGATCAAAAATTGTATCAGTCTATGATTGGAAGCCTAGTCTATGTGACCGCATGAAGGTTGGATGTCATGTTTAGTGTGTGCATGTGTGCAAGATTTCAAGCCTCACCAAGAGAAAGTCATTTGAAGGCTACAAAGAGAATATTGAGGTACTTGAAGCAGACACAAAATGTTGGTTTATGGTATCCCAAAGGAGCAAAGTTTGATCTAGTTGATTACTCTGACTCAGATTATGTGGGATGCAAGGTTGAAAGGAAGAGCACCTCAGGCACATGTCAATTGTTGGGAAGATCACTTATTTCATGGTCATCAAAGAAGCAAAATAGTGTTGCATTATCAGCCGCCGAAGCCAAATACATATCCCCCAGTAGTTGTTGTGCACAAATACTTTGGATGAAGGCCACCTTGAATGACTTTGGAATCAAGTTCAAGAAAGTGTCATTGCTATGTGACAATGAGAGTGCAATCAAGTTGACTAACATTGATTCTTGGCCATTTGCATTGACATAGCAACCTTGTGAGCTTAGCCAAAGCCCTCCCACTCATCTCCATCATTGATTCATCATCTTTGTGAGATTGGGAGAGAATCCAAGTGCATTGCCTGAGTGTTTGCATCTAGAGGCACTTGGTGTTTGTGTTTTGCTACTGGATTCACTTGTTACTCTTGGTGGTTGCCACCACCTAGATGTCTTGGAGCAGCAAGGATCATCGAGTGGAGGTTGGTGATTCTCTCTAGTTCCGATCGTGGTGATTGTGAGGGGTTCTTGACCTTTCCCCAGCGGAGAGCCAAAAGGTACTCTAGTAAATTGCTTGGGGCTTGTATGATCCTCATCTTGTGTTGGTTGTGTGGCACCCTATTGAGGGTTTGGTGTGTGATGCCAATTAGTGTGTGAACCTCCAAGTGAGTGAATCGCCACAACAAGGACTAGCTTGCCGGCAAGCAAGTGAACTTCGGTAAAAAATCTTTGTGTCATCATTTGATTCTGATGTGATTGGTCTTTATTGGTATTCATTCTTGTGATTGATTGGTTCATTCCTCGACTCGGCGGTATAACCATCTTGCTCTCTCTCTTTCTTTACATTACCACAAACTAGTTGTCAAGCTCTTTAGTGTAGCTAGTCGTGAGAGTTTGTTAGTTTGGTTAGTGTGTGTCGGGGACCTAATACCGGGGTACCCAATGAGGTGGGACTAATAACCATTAAACGTTGATGCTTCCAGTCAAACAATAACACTACTACACTTCTTGCCCGAACAACAGAAGATTGGTTCCACCTCACCCGATGTCCAAGGGTGGGCTCTGTCTTGCCCAATGGCTAGGGGCTGGCTCCGCCTCGCCTAGCATCCGAGGGAGGGCTCCACCTCCACCTCGCCCGACAGCTAAGGGCTAGCTCTGCCTTGCCCGATTATCACACCCTACTCCTTCATGATGACAAGCACATGGTATGATAGGACATTCGAGTCAAATGTAGTCTTGAGGACCATGCCCAACATGCCTATAGGAAGGTACCCTCAGGATATGATGGGACGAGCGCTTTAAGCCCTTTCCCACATAACAGTGCTTGAATAGTGTTGTAGGCGCCGACTTTAGTCCCACAGTGTAGTAGGCGCCGCCTTTAGTTCTCGAGCGCGGATACTAAGATAGGCATACGACAGCCACTATGGTCCAAGATGGAAATCACATCATCTACTATGACAGATGTATGGTCACTTCCCCTATTACTCCCCGAGGGGTCATAGCTTGGCTCTTCGGCACGCTGCACCATCCGCCGACGTAGGATGGGATGCACCCACTTGCTAAATGAGGCAACGGCATGGCCTATGAGGATTAGTGAACATCCCCACCTATGACATGGCCTACCATGTTAAGCAAGGCAGGCACAAGGAAAAAGGAAGACCCAACTCCCTCAAAGGACCTTCTATACCTTTGGCATTTTCCTCTTTCCCCCATCTATAACCCCTGCTCCCCCCTTGGTCTATAAAAGGGAGGGCAGGCCCCCCCACTAAAGGACTGACTCTTAATAGATCAGTTCAACACACACAACGCATCACGCATACAACCAAGAAGTGACCAAGCTCTTGGCGCCCTTTCAACCATTCCATCAGAGACATGGGACCTCTCCCTCTCTCAACCATTTGTACCCCCTACTACGAACCTTTTTTGGTACTAATAACACAAGCAGCAGTAGATTGGATATAGGGACATTCAGCCCGAACTAGTATAAACCTTGTGTCCTTTAGTGCACCATTCGGGTCTAATGCGCAACAATTATAAATTTACTAGTCGGTGTTTGTTCGAAACACCGATAGTTGGTAAACCAGGTAGGGGCCTTTGCAAGTTCCAAATTAGGTCTCGGATGGCTAATCACGCAATCAGCTAGGTCCCGGGTGCACAAGTGCATTTCGGTGACCTAGACTTCATCGTCACGCTAGGAGGAGAGTTGGCGCTAGCCCACGCCGCCGTCCAGTCTCTCCCCTCCGTCAACTTCAACTACGTGAGACTTGAGCACCAGCCCGATGTCTACCTTGGACTAGAGCCATCTAGGGAGGACCCACACCACCTCACCCTCTCTCTAGAACACTCTGCACGGAGCGCCCAGATGGCACTTCCGTTCGGTCTCCGTAATGCCGTAGCGACCGTTAGCCACCTTGTGGCATAGCGCATGATCCCGTCGCCCATGAACAATGAGTTTGTAGGGATGATCGAAAGCATTACAAAATCCCTCCATGGCCTCCTTGTGGAGGGGCCGAGGTCAAACTCTAGCTCTGACTCTAGTAGGGGGAGCCATCATCCCTTCTAGGAATGTTTCATGGCGGAAACCTCCGAGGGACACGTCAAAAGCATCTCCACAGAGGAGACTACCCTAGCAGGCAACCTCGGCAACGCAACTAAGAGGGGGATAGTGGCCCCACCTCATGTAGGGGTGGAGCAGCTGAGAGCCCAAAAGCAGGAAATAGATGAAGCCAGACAACAGCTTGTTTAGGAGTACATGGAGGTCAATGAGGAGATCAGGCACCACGGAGATGGTGGGCACGCACGTGCTGTGGCCCACGACGTAAACTGAAGGATCATCGCCGATGGTGAAATCCTTCCTCACTTCATTCGGGCAAGCCAGAACATCGCTGCCACAATGGCCCTACTTCATGGCCTTCTAGAAGGTACGATGCCCAAGGATCATCGGTTCCACCGTGAAATTCGCACGCTACTTGAGCTTGCGGCAATGCAACAGGTAGAGAGCTCATTGTCTCAGCGACGTGAGCCCAACACCAGCTAGCATACGCCCTTGGTGCGCCCCGCTAGGGATGCATCGGTCCACCAAGCGCCACAAGGCGGCAGGTAGTGCACTGCAATGCTGGTACATCAATGTCTCGGGCACAATCGCGATGCCGACAGCACCCTCAACGCCCACAGATGCACCTATAGCGACCTGAGGGAAGGAGCCCACCGTGGCTACATCCTTGATGCGGTGGATGCTACGATAGTAGTGAGGACCAGAGCCTGAGCCCCAGCCTCCTAGGGCCTTAGGCCTTCAGCCAGCACATCCTCAACGCTGTGTTCTAGCCAAGGTATTGACCACATACTAATATCCCTAAGTACTCTAGGGAGACAAACCCTAGGCTTTGGCTTGAAGACTATTGGCTTGCCTGTCAAGCCGGTGGTGCGGACAATGATGACTTCATTATCCATAACCACCAACTATTCTTGGCCAATTCGGCCCGGGCATGGTTGGAACACCTGCCGTCCAATGTAATCCAAAGTTAGGCGGATCTAAAGGAGATCTTTGTGGGAAACTTCTAGGGCACGTACAAATGCCCTAGGAACCCATGGGACCTTAAGAACTGCTACCAGAAGGCTGATGAGACCCTCTGTGGGTACATCTGGCGCTTCTCCCAGTAGTGCAACAAGCTCCCTAACGTCGCCGACGCCGATGCTGGCGTGATAGGAGCCTTCCTATTCGGGACGACCTATGAGTCCTTAGTTCATAAGCTAGGATGCAAGGGCCTGCGAACCACCAAGGAGCTCCTAGACATCGCCACCAGCCATGCCTTAGGAGAAGAGGCAGTTGGAGCGATCTTCGATCGCCTCGAGGGCAAGGCAAGGCGAGACGAGGGTACCAGAAAAGGCACCTCCAATCGTTCGACCAAAAGAAAAAATAAGAAGCAACGACGTGAGTACCCACTCGTGGCTACTGCTGACCACAAGGGTGGTCAGAAGCCCACGAAGGGTGCTCTAAACCACTTCAAAAAAATGCTCGAGGGGCCATGCCAAAACCATGCCTTTCCCGTAAAGCATCCGCTCAATGGCTGTAGCCTCATGCGAAAGTTCTTGTCCGGAGGCTCCAACAAGTGGAGCAGGGGAAGGAACCTGCCCCTGCTATAGATGACGGCGAGGAGAAGGACGACGGCTTTCCAACACCAGATGGCTGCCTCATGATCTTAGGGGATCAACAGCCTACGACTCCAAACATCGTCAGAAGGTCACAAGCCACCAAGTCTACATGGCCCAATCGGCCGCACCTCCCTTTCTCCGGTGGTCGGAGTCTGCCATAACCTTCGATCAGACCGACCATCCGAATGCTGTCCCACACCTAGGAAGGTATTCGCTTGTGGTCAACCCGATCATCACCCCAAAGCACCTCACCAAAGTTCTGATGGACAAAGGCAGTAGCCTCAACATCATGTACGCAAAGATGCTAGACATAATGGGCGTCGACCAAATGCACCTCCGCCCAATCCGAGCGCCTTTCCACAACGTGATGCCCGGGAAGCAGGCCATGCCACTCAGACTAATCGATCTACCAGTTACCTTTGGGGATTAGTTCAATTATAGGACTGAGACCCTCACCTTTGAGGTGGTCGGGTTCCCTAGAACCTTCCATGCCATCCTAGGATGTCCATGCTATGTGAAGTTCATGGCCATCCCCAACTACACGTACCGCAAGCTGAAGATGTCGGGCCCCCATGGGGTCATCACCGTTGGCACCTCCTTCCAACACTCCTACGAGTGCGAGGTCGAGTGCTGTGGCCATGCCACGGCAATCGTCGTCTCTAGGGAACTCGTCGCCCTTAAGGAGGAGGTCGCTGAAGGAGCTCCTGATGCAAAGAAGTTGACTAGGTCATTCAAATTGGTAGAGGGCTCCATGGAGGTCCTCATAGATCCTAGCAGCTCTGAGGGTAAAATAGTACACATAGGTACCACGCTCTCCTCCAAATAGGAAAGCGCACTCATCGACTTCCTCCACGACAACAAAGACATCTTTGCATGGAAACCCTCGGATATGCTAGGCATTCCGAGGGAGGTCACCTGTAGCACTCAGTTTTAAAGATAAAACTAGATACACACTATATGTGAGCCCAAGAAGTCAAATCTCACATATTGCCACAAATAAGGGTAATATCAATAGACAATGCTTAAATACATAACATATTAGTATAAAGAATATAACCTTAGAGTATAGACAGCGGAAAGGCAACTCTGATCTTCAGGCGAAGACTCCAATCCACAGGGATGACTGACTAGTTGACAACAAGCCTAACTCCTCCAAACTAGCAATCTGGTACCCATCCGGGATTTTCATTGGATGTAAAGAAAGTGTAAGCTCACCATGCTTAGCAAGTATATCAAAGGGATCTATGAGGCTCAAAAGGCTTGACACTGTTTGACTGTGGTTCACAATTTTAGTTGATCAAATTTTAGCATCCTGAATCACTACTTGAATGAATAGTCCCAATTCTCAAGTGATACTAAAGTATAGTCAAGTTTATCTCAATTCCCAACCATCCACCATCCATAGTAACCACTAATCTTGAAGGATCCAAACCGCTCGTATCCGTGAGCACGTCTGTTATAACAGGTCAAATATTTCTATAGAAATTATACATCTTTACCCACCGAGCCATGATTCCCAATGCTGGGGTTTGCAAGGCCCACTACACCTCTACCTAGGAAGTGTGGTAGGGTTTCACTATGAAACCCTTAGCTAGTCGCACTAACAAGTCATAGCTACTAAGGAGTGGCACATGTGGGCATCACAGCACGGTACACACATCCTAGCAGAAAAAGAAAAGATACCCTCTTACCCTTACTAGAAGCTATAGACGAGCTAGTACATTCTAGTTAACAGGTTAAAGTTAGAGCCATATGACACTCGAGGTTGTACGGAACCTCTTGGGTTCTCACTTCAGGATTAAGTCATTATGGAGAGGCACTATAGTACTCAACCCCGTACTCTAGACCCCTATCTGTTGCTAAAAAGCTCCATTTTATCACATTACATATAGCCTTTAGTCATGTTTAACAATTATTTTATGTTAAGCGCTGCAGCATCTATCCAAAATACATACCCAAACCATAGGTAACAAGGATATGTGGTACAAGTATTCATCTAGGTAAAGTCCTTAAAGGTATATCAAATTACACACATACATAAATATGAATAGTAATTGTTCATAGGTACAAGGGGCCTTTGGTACACTTGCCTTAAATACCGATCCTTCGGTAAGCTTTAATATTCAACATTCATCTTCTTCTTCTGGATCACCACGTATATCTCACCGACTGAACGTAATCGTAGAACACCACACAACATCTATACACATACATGCATAGCATATAATTACATCTATATCATACCAATACACCAGTCATAGAAAAATAAGTAAAAGAGTTTGAAATACGATTCTACGCATCGCTACGAACACAGTCGTGAGACGCACGCTAATTGGAGCTACGATTAAAAAGATACATCTGTCAGAAGATTTTGCTTATAAAACAATATACTAAAAGAGTGGGATCATCGCTACAATCATGGGAACGCAAGAATCTCCGATAACGGAACTATCATTAAAAAGAAATGACTATCGTGATTTATATTACAAAAGAGAGAAAAGTCTATATGCTTGATTTATTTTAATTGAGCAAAACTATCTGAAACATATTAATTTAGATTACATAAAATCACATTTTATTTTAAAAGCCAAGTTGAACTAGTCATATTTTATACATAAACATGCACGTATCATTTAATCAAATTAACTTTAACTTTGCAAGAGAAAAAATGCATGTGAAAGCATCTTAACTGACTTTATATAAATCATGTTGAAACTAAGTAAATTATAATTAATAAATATGTATTTAAGTTGACATTAATTAACAAGTAATTATAAAAGGGGATAATGTTCTAGGTTGCTGTTTATTAGAAACAAGTTTGCGTAATCATTAATCAAATTAATATTTAAATTATAATACTATGAACACATGATGTGATAAACGTTGCTACTAACATATAGTTCAGTCAGCACGAACCAAACGTAACTTAAACGGTGCAAAACGGAATTAGAACTTAAATTGTTTTTAATTAAAACATTATTGAATAATCATTAATTAAATTAATATTTAACTTATAAATTTCCAAGATGTGAGACATGTTAAACATCGCTGCTAACACGTATCACACACTGTGATGAAACTCACGCAATCGAATCCAAATCAAAAACCTAAATCGACTTTAATTAATCAATGATTAATTAATTATAGACACAATTAATATTTTAATAAAATAAATTTATAAATATGTGATATGAAAACTAATAGCGCTATTGCGTAGATCTCGACGACACGAAACTAATGTGGGGCCTAACTAGAACAAACTGAAACAGAATTAAAACAAAGAAACATCGAAGATTTAACGAACCAGTGGCATAACTGTAAATATGGTCATCTTCATCCTTGGGCTGTTCGTACGTACAGACATGCCATGGAAGCTTGCTGCTGCTCGTGGAGGGGAAGTCGAGGACAGCCGGCAGAGGGGCAGGGACCTCGGCCGAGGGGCCTGTAGGCCGACCGGCGGAGGCACAGCGCTAGGACAGGCCATCTCGGGCCAGAGCAGGGCAGCAGGTAGGCACGCTGCACCCGCACGGCACAGCTCAGCGGTGGCTGCCTGGCCGTGCCCTCGCACGTAGGGCGCGGACAGGGTTGGCTTGCTGTGCGCATGGCCTAGGGCGGCTGTGAGGTGGGGCACGGGGTCGGGGCGTTGGGAGGCGCGGCCAAGGCTGGAGAACAAAGAAGAAGCCCCGTCCATGGTGGTTCCTCGCCGGAGAAGAAAAAGAGAGGTTAGGGAAACGATGAACGGGCATGGATTCACGAAAAGGATGGAAAGACGGTGTAGAGGACGATGAGATCTACCTCGTGGTGGTGGTGGTTGATGCTAAAACGCGACGGTTTGGCCAGAAAAGCTCACCGAAGAGTTCGTCGGAAACCTAGCTATACCAAACTTCGGTGTCCGATCTGCGGCGATAGGAGTGGTGGCTCACGAAACAGGCTGTACTTTCGAAATCAGCGCATCGAGGGCTATGCCAACATATATATACGCAGGGTTTGGAGATTTTGGAAATCCGAGATATTTTACGAAATAATTGATTTTCGGAATTAAAATAATTATAGAAAATCGGGAATTACTATTTAGGCTCCAAAAAATATTTTGTAATTACTATTTAGGCTCCGAAAAATACTAGAAAAATTCATAGGGATACATGTAAGAATAAGGAACACAACCAAAGTAGTTTTAGCTCCCAAAAAAGACTTTTGCATTGATCAAGGAAAAAGACAGCTCCAAGAAATAGGAATTTAATCCCAAAAAAGGTCGGAAAGATTCCCAGAAAGAGAGGCATCGTTCTAACGCGTCTTAAAACCTTTTTCAAGCCTTTGGATTTTGAAAACAAGGCACCTTATCTAACTTTTGTTTTTGCAAGTTTTCAAAAAAAATTTAAACCACTACTTGAAAGCAATATTTTAAAGATTGAGATTTGAATTTATTTTCCAAACCACTCATCACAAAAGTATCAATGCAACGGCATGTATGCGCAAACATGTTGCTACCCTTATGTTGGATTTTAATTTTCTTTTACCAATGTTTTTATGAGCATAAAACAATTAATAGAAATCATTTTACTCTTTTTAGAAAGTAGCTAATTTTAGGGTGTTACATCGCCAAGCATACCTTGAAAATCCATCCACGCTCCAAGCCAGTGAAGCAACACATGCGCCGCTTCGACGAGGAAAAGCGTAGGGCCATCGGTGAGGAGATAGCAAAACTATCGGCCACCGGATTCATCAGGGAAGTACACCACCCCGAGTTTTAGCCAATCCCATCCTTGTACAAAAGAAGAGCGGGAAATGGAGGATGTGCGTTGACTATATGGACCTCAACAAGGCGTGCCCAAAGGATCTATTTCCTTTGCCATGCATAGACCAAATAGTCGACTCTACCTCAGGGTGTGAAACGCTCTGCTTCCTTAACATGTACTCCGGCTACCATCAAATCATGATGAAAAAGTCCGACCAACTCACCATGTCTTTCATCACCCCTTCGAATCATTCTGCTACATTTCGATGCTGTTCGGTCTAAAGAACGCTGGGGCAACGTACCATCAATGTATGCTTAGATGCTTTGGGGACTTCATTGGGCGGACTATTGAGGCCTACATTGATGACATTGTAGTTAAGTCCAAATAGGCTCACCACCTCGTTGCCAATCTTGAGCAAACCTTTGTGAAACTCCAGGCGAATGGCATCAAACTCAATCCCAAGAAATATGTTTTTGGGGTCCTAAGCGTGGCATCGAAGCCAACCTAGAGAAAATCTCAACCATCACAAAGATGGGCCCGATTTAGAACATAAAGGGGGTTCAGTGAATCATAGGGTGCCTCATCGCCCTCAGCCGATTCATCTCACGCCTCAGTGAACAAGGACTCCCCCTTTATTGGCTCCTGGAGAAAGCCAACCACTTCGAGTGGACATCTGAGGCCTAGGAGGCACTTGACATGGTCAAACTACTTCTGACAAGGCCCCCGATCCTAGTTCCTCCAAGCGACAGAGAATCCCTGATGCTATACATAGCGGCCACCATGCAAGTGGTCAATGCCGCCCTGGTAGTAGAGCGGGAGGAAGAAGGGCATGCCCTCAAGGTCTAGCGCCCTATGTACTTCATTAGCGAGGTACTATTTGACTCCAAAACTTGCTACTCCCAAATCCAGAAGCTCCTTTACTTTGAGTCACATCCCATGATGGTTGTGATGTCGTTCCCCCTCGGCGAGGTCATCTAGAGCCAGGACACCATAGGAAGAACTACAAAGTGGGCACTCGAGCTGATGGATCAAGGCATCACATATGCCTCCTGAACAACGATCAAATCCTAGGTATTGGCTGACTTCATCGTCAAATGGACTGAGGTCTAGACACCACCGGTGGTCGTCGATCAAGAGTATTGGACGATGTACTTCGACGGATTGCTGATGAAAAAGGGTGCTGGTGTGGGGCTGGTCTTCGTATCACCCCTTAGGGTCCGCATGAGGTACATGGTTTGGCTCCATTTCCCCACATCAAATAATGTGGCTGAATACGAAGCACTCATGAACAGCCTACGCATCGCCATCGAGTTGGGCATCTGACGCCTTGACATTCGGGGTGAATCTCAGCTGGTCATTAACCAAGTCATGAAGGAGTCAAGCTACCACGATGCCAAGATGGCTATGTACTGCCAAGAAGTCTGACAACTAGAGAATAGGTTTGACGGCCTTAAACTTAGTCACATCCCAAGGTGCCTCAACGAGGCGGCCAATGCCCTTGCGAAGGCGGCGTCCGGTTGAGAGCTGGTGCTGACGAGCATCTTCACCAGTGACCAACACAAACCCTAAGTGCACTATGAAGGGTCAAAATGGGCCAATGATGGCCCATCTGATTCAGCCTTGAGGCCTGACCAACCAATGGCTTCGCCCGGTCCTAATGTCATGGAGCTTGAAGAGGATCCAATGATAGAGCCTGACCCTTTGGATGACTAGAGAACATTCTACCTTGACTACCTCCTCTACGACACACTACCAACGGATAAGACGAAGGCTCAACGACTCGCACGTTGTGTCAAATCCTTCATTCTTGTAGAAGGTGAACTCTACAAATGGAGCCACACCAGGATCCTGTAGCTCTATATCCCCATCAAATAGGGGAAGGTTCTGCTAAGTGATATCCATGGTGGGGTCTGTAGTCACCACGCTGTGCCTAGAACCTTGGTTGGGAACACATTCCGACAGAGCTTCTACTGGCCCACTACAGTAGTTGACACTGAGCAAATCATATGCACCTATGAAGGGTGCTAGTACTACACTTGGCAAGCTCACCTCCTAGCCCAGGCACTCCAGATGATCCCCATCACGTGCTCCTTCGTGGTTTGAAGGCTCGATCTGGTTGGGCCTCTCAAAAAGGCACCCGGGGGCTACACCCACTAGATTGTCACCATAGACAAGTTCACAAAATGGATTGAAGCTCAGTCGATCTCCACGATCAAGTCCAAGCAAGCTATGTTGTTCTTCCTCAACATCATCCATTACTTCAGAGTACAGAACTCCATCATCACAGATAATGGCATGCAATTCACCAGCAAGAAATTCATTCGATTCTACGATGAACAACACATCCAAGTCGATTGGGCTGCCGTCATGCACCCCCAAATGAATGGGCAGGTCGAGCGCACAAATGGCATGCTCCTATAGGGCATCAAGCCTATAACAGAACCAACCAAATCATAAGAACGTAAGTACAAAAACAATCACCGAAGCGATCAAATTCCTGTACTTAAGCTCCCATAATCTCGGTAGTTCGGAAATCACGAAGGATTTCAATCAACTCTCGACATACAAACCAAGATCATAGTGATTCAACACAACACATCATCTGTTACAACATTTCATAAGTAGCATTCGGATTACATCCATCAGAGTTGAAATAGAATATTACAAACCAAGTTTGAGTGTGTGGAAGCAACATAGTTTGGTACAAAACATCATAGTTTTCAATTACATTGCCAAGGCTGAGTCATGTCCCACAAAAGCATTAACAGGTACGAGAACTAATAGAGACTGTGCCCAATGGTCTAGTCTTCATCCCCAGCTAGGAGAAGGCAGTACTTGCAGCAACCAAAGTAGAACTGGTCATCTGCAACAGGTGGGAGATAAACCCTGAGTACGAGAAGGTACTCAGCTAGACTTACCCATCAAAACCAGAAATAAAAGACACCAAGGATCATGCAAGGCTTTTCAGGTGGGCTAGCTTGACATAGTTGAATAAAAGAGCTTATGAATATAGTAACCAATTTAAACTTAGCATCAAGCTTACCATTATTTACCTGTCCACTAGATTAGCACCTGTACTAGAGCACTCACTTATTAGGAGCAAACAATATTAACCATAGCAGGTATAATAAGGCTGTCATCATCATATCATCATTTCTGAACCATTAAGTTATTTAGTGTATCTACATTGGAGATAAGCCCGTCAAGTTCTCACTAACCGGGAGAGACAGTGACTCGAATCGAATTACAACTCAGCTGAGGGGGTATTCCTAGCTCTCACCCTAGCATACTTAGCAAGGGTAGCCGTGGGTTACCTTTGGTACAACTCAGGAACCAAATTCACGGGTTCGATCAGCGCCAGCGCTCTCAGGGATTACCCTTCTGCCAGGACGATCAGGACTTTTAAATCACCTGCCCTTGGACTCATGCCTACGGCTCCCTTCCGAGGCATACTTTATACTTATCGACTCCCAGCCTAAGTTGAGCTACTCGGCTTCGCGGTCGGTCTCTAGACCCGACCAACTAAGAGAGAGGTATGTGTTCAACATGAACAGGAAAGGCTCCAAGAATCAGTCCTTAAGCGACACAGACGGAGTCACTGCAACCCGACAAGCCTCTGTCTGGTTTTCATTTCAAATTAAGACTAGTTCTTTTCCACGATAGCAAATATAGCCAACCGTGCCACATGTATCTTCCTATATCTCACAGGTGATAGGAAATCACCTGACTTCTACCGTGTTTAAGCAGGACTAAGCACTACATGAGCCTGAGCTACATAGGGTTCAGGGTAACAATATCTGGACAAGGAATGGGTAACCAATGCAGCAAGTGTTTGCATCCAACACCTAAACTTAATGCAACAATATATGTAATAATAATACTGTAACTGCATTTCAGAAATTAGGAGGCTTAATATGCTCTGGGGCTTGCCTTTCACAAAGTTGCAAGGATAGTGATCCGGGCACTCAACGGTGACCTCGTCTGGCACTTCTCCTGAAGGCTGCACCTCCTGAACCTCCGGTGTCGGTTGCTGCTGCTCGCTCGGTTCCTTGAATTCCAGTAGTGTTACTCCCTCCAGTACACCTATTGCATGCCGATGCATGAGATAAATATCATGGATGCATAAGGAATGACATGATGCTCATGATGAATGAATCACAGTAAGTGTTTACCAAAAACATCATTGGACACTCGTTTACCGAGTAAGACTAGCCCTATTCAAATCACTTTAAAACAGGTATCTAATTTAACTTGAAGAACAAAATCAACTTACCTAACTTGCATAACCTAAGATAAAGATGCTCATCTTCAGTTAAAGGCCTAACACCTAGGAACATTACCACAAACTTAGAAACAGTAAAGGCATACATAAATTAACATTTGAAGTTTCATATGCACACAAGTAGTCCCTTAATTCAATCACAACTAAAGTTCTACAATTCCAAATGACTTGTATGAGGACATTCTGGAAAGCTTATGAAATTTTCTACAATTAATGGTAAACAGCAAAGCATGATTCTTAGGTTAACCAAATTAATTTCCAGTAAACCTAGAATCTATTTCAGAAATAACAGGGTTACTAGCTCAATTATTTAATGATGATGCAAAAGCCTAATTTGATCAAACCAAGTTTACCAACTTATTTTTCATACCGAAGAAACATCAGAAAGTATAGTGCCAACTTCTAAATAAATTATTTAATATCCTTTTCCAATTTATTTAGTTAATTAGGTGATTTAAGCAATATATAGTAAAACTATTCATAAAAATCTACAAAAATTACAGTAGCTATCTCATGCTTCACATAGACTACCATAAAAATTTCAAAGCCATTGAGCAAGCAGAACTTGCTGTATCCAAAATAACAGGTGGCATGCCTATTTTTAGCATAATT
Source organism: Miscanthus floridulus (assembly GCF_019320115.1). Taxonomy (NCBI): domain Eukaryota; kingdom Viridiplantae; phylum Streptophyta; class Magnoliopsida; order Poales; family Poaceae; genus Miscanthus; species Miscanthus floridulus. The sequence continues at coordinate 109,740,213 of NC_089580.1, read as the reverse complement.
ATGAAACCCTAATGAAAAGTGTCAAGCAATAGATTTCTCATTTTTCCTAGCATCATTCTAGCATACGAACCTTACTCACCAAATTTTACCTATACTGGATCTATAGAAAAATTATGAAAATTCACACGAGATCCATCCATTGATAAAAAGAAATTCTATAACTCAAAAACTATACATGCACTAGCTCTGAAATTTTAACCAGAGATTCTACTAAGCAATAATAGATTACCCACAAAATTTCATAATTTTTGGACCATAGAAACTCAAGATAAAATTCAAACAAATTTGCATGTATCCAAAAACACATTTCAAAGTCCTATTTAATTCATCCAGAATTTCTAAAACATGTGCTCATATAATATTTTTATTAAATACTAGACATGACCAGGAACTTAACAAAATTGGAACCATCACATTTGGATCTACCAAACTAGAGTTACACATTTTTGAAATTGTACACAATTCTGTGAAATAATAAAACAAACAAAAACAAGAAAATTGATTCACTGCTGTTGGGCCAGCGGAAACGGCGGCCCACGAGCAACGCTGGCGCGGCCCACGCTGGGCTCCCGCCTCAGCCGTGGCAACTAACGAGAGGGGCCCGCGCGCCAGTGAGAGAAATAGGGGAGCGGAGGAAGACGATTGCGCAACTCACCACCGGTGGCTTCTCCGGCGAAGGCAATGGTGCCTATATGTTCGCCTCACCCTAGCAGACCTAGGGGAACCCTTATTTGCAGCTACTGACGTAGCTAGAGGGGGTGGCGATGGCCACGGCGGCGCTCGGCCATGGCACGACCGGCTCTGACGACGCTACGGCGTCGCAGCCCAATAGGGCGACCCTACGAGCTACGGCAGCATTCCTAGACCCTAGCGTGAGACAGAGGAGGGATGGGAGGGTCACGATGGCAGTTGTCTATGTGGAGCAACAACGCCGGCGAGAACAGCCATGGCGGCGGTGGGACGAAGCTGCGATTTTGCCCTTACCACGACGCAATCGGACCGACGATGGGGTGGAGAAGGTAGAGGAGACCATGGCGAGGCTACTAACGGACTGGGCAACCCGTTTTTGTGGTGGCAAGCGCGCACGACGATGGCGACGCGCGGTCGGTAATGGTAGACGGCTGCTGTGGCTTGGCGCAGCGCGCGGGGAAGGAGAAAGGAAAAGTAAATGGCGCGGCGAGTGCGTCGGGCAGGCGCGCGGGGTGCTCTTGTCACGGCCAGCAGCGCCAGGAGGCACACGGCATGTGGCAGCGTGCTTAGGTGACCGGCGATGCGCGGCACACACATGTCAGGTGTTTTCTGAAATTGGTCAGTCACTGTAGCATCCATTCAGACGAAGAAAACCGACTGACAGCATTAGTTCAAAGTGTCAACACGGCTAATCTACTGCACCTTTGCAAAAAATGGTGTATATGAAAAATGTAGGTCTAGCATCCATCTACAATTTCTCTTCAAGGACCATTCCCTAATTCGCCATGGATCAGCAGTTACATGAAGCCCAAGTTGGCCTGATCCAACTGAAAATGCAGTTTAAGACTTAGACAATTTTTTCAGTGAAATCAGCATGGACATCTGTCTTGTGGGCCTTGTTTGAACATGTTCTAGCCATTTTCATGAGATGGTCATATTGAGACTTTTGTTCCTTAATAGATTAGCTACAACTTTTGTAAGAGTGTAAAGCCATGCAAGGTTTCTAAGTTGGTCTTTTGAATCAGTCAAACAGTGACACTCCAAGGGTCAATTCAAGTCAAACCTCCACTTGAGGGCATTTTGGTCATTTTGATCTTCATGAACAATGTTCCAACAAGTAACCTAAGTGTAGTTAAGGTATAATAGACCATGATCAACCACTTTACAAAATTGTTATACCACTTCTAAAGATCACATGTGATAAAGCAATTAAAACAAGCAATTCATTCATATGTTTCATGACCTTGTGGTTATTTTATACTTGTCATATTACTACCATGTTGCCATGTTTCAAGGTATGAGAAACTCAGGTTGCATTCACATTACTATTCACAACACTAAAGTATGAAACATACACAGTTGGAAAATGTTGCATATGCATGTTTCAGTAACAAAGGCATGATGAGATAGATGATGTACATGTTTATGAAATGAAATGCAATTAGTAGAAACCAAACACCTAGGGTGTTATAGCCCTCCCCCCTTAGAAAAATCTTGTCCCGAGATTTGGAATGCGTACCATTTAGTATAGAAAGTTGGATGATTTTCTTTTAAATAATCTTCCCGCTCCCAAGTTGCATCCCGTTCGCTATGATTACTCCAAACTACCTTGTATAACTTAACCACTCATGTACGAGTCACTCTTTCTTGAGTATCTAGAACTTGCATGGGCTTTTCCTCATAAGAAAGATTGGATTTCAAGTTGACTTTCCTTGTTGCTATTCTTTCCTCGGGAATACGAAGACACTTCTTTAGCTGGGACACATGGAATACCGGGAATATAGCTCCCATCTCACATGGTAGATCGAGCTTATATGCTACTCTTCCACTTTTCTCGATAATGCGGTAGGGTCCAACATATCGAGGCTCAAGCTTCCTTTTAATTCCAAAATGCTTGACTCCTTTCATAGGGGATACCTTCAAATAAACATGATCACCTACTTCAAACTCAATAGGTTTTCTTCTCTTGTCAGCATAGCTCTTTTGTCTAGCCTGTGCGGCAGTCATATTCTTTTGTATAGTTCGGACTTGCTCTTCGGCTTCTTTTACAAAGTCAATACCATAGAATCTTCTTTCCTCGGGTTCCACCCAGTTCAAAGGAGTTCTACACTTGTGGCCATAAAGAGCTTCAAAAGGAGCCATTTTGATACTCTCTTGATAACTGTTGTTATAGGAGAATTTAGCAAAAGGTAACCAGTCCTCCCAAGAGCCTTTGCAAGAGATAAGACAAGCTCTAAGCATGTCTTCAAGAATTTGATTAACACGCTCAGTCTATCTTGATGTTTGCGGATGATAGGCAGAACTACGGATTAAATGAGTGCTAAGATTCTGATGTAAGCACTCCCAAAAGCGAGCCGTGAACTGCGGTCCTCTATCAAAAACAATGGATTTGGGGACACCATGGAGACGTACCACTTGTTGAAAATAAATCTCAGCATAATTGTGCGGGTGATAGGTAGACTTGACCAGAATAAACTGAGCGGATTTAGTTAGACGATCTACGATAACCCAGATGGAATCACAACCCTTTTTGGTAGTGGGTAATCCAACAATAAAATCCATGCTAATTTCTTCCCACTTCCAGCCAGGAATAGAGAGTGGCTGCAATAGTCCAGGCCTTATATGAATAGCCTTGACTCTGCAACAGTTATCACACCTTGCCACGTAAGCTGCGATTTCTTTCTTCATCTTGGTCCACCAATAATACAGCTTGAGATCTTGATACATTTTAATGCTACCAGGATGGATGGACAATTTAGAAGAATGGGCTTTAGCCATAATTTGATTTCTAAGTTCTTTATCTTTGGGTACCACAAGCCTATCATTAAACCAGAGAATTCCCTTGTCATCGACCCTAAAGTGCTTGGTCTCTTTCTCTTTCATCTTTCGCTTGATGTGAAACACACCCACATCAGTCTTCTGGAGTTTGATAATTCAACTTCTAAGAGAGCAATCCATAGTGATGTTGTGGAGTACTACAGGATGAAGGAGGTGTACCAGATGAAAGTCTTCACTAACCAAGGAATTGCAATGGGCCTTTCTGCTTAAGGCATCAACAACCACATTTGCCTTACCAGGATGGTAGTGCACTTGAAGATTGTAGTCTTTGATTAATTCTAACCATTGCCATTGATGCATGTTCAACTCGGGTTGAGTAAAGATGTACTTGAGGCTTTTATGGTTAGTATAGATGTTGCACACATTACCCAGCAAGTAATGTCTCCAAATCTTCAGGGCATGAACAACTGTAGCTAGCTCTAAGTCATGGGTAGGATAGTTGACTTCATGCTTCTAAAGCTGGTGTGAAGCATAAGCAATTACCTGGCCCTCCTACATAAGAACACACCCCAAACCAGTGCCACATGCGTCACAGTAGACATCAAAAGGCTTCTTGATGTCAGGTTGTGCTAATACAGGAGCAGAGGTTAGTAAGGTCCGCAAAGTGTGGAAAGCCTTTTCACACTTCGGAGTCCACACAAACTTCTCATCCTTTTGCAGTAGTCGAGTCATGGGCTTGGCGATTTTTGAGAAATCTAGGATAAAGCGATGATAATAGCCAGCCAATCCTAGGAAACTTCAGATTTCTGTGACTGTAGTAGGTGCCTTCCACTCAAGGACTTCTTGCACCTTAGTAGGGTCAACCGAAATTCCATCACCAGATAACACATGACCTAGAAAAGGTATCTTGTTCAACTAGAACTCACACTTGCTGAACTTAGCATAAAGCTAGTTGTCATGTAACCGAGTTAAAACAATTCTCAGATGTTCAGCATGCTCTTCTTCATTCTAAGAATATACAAGGATATCATTAATGAACACGACAACAAATTTGTCCAATTCTGGCATGAATACAGAATTCATCAGGTACATAAAGTGTGCCGGAGCATTTGTCAACCCAAATGACATGATGAGGTATTCGAACAAGACATAACGAGTAGAGAAAGTTGTCTTTGGGATATCTTCAGGATGAATTTTGATCTGATGGTAGCCAGACCTCAAATCGATCTTGGAGAATACCTTAGCTTTGGAGAGCTGATCAAATACAATATCGATGCGAGGAAGAGGGTATTTGTTCTTGATAGTCACAGCATTAAGGGGGCGATAATCCATGCACATGCGTAGAGACTCGTCCTTCTTCTTCACAAATATAGCTAGACAACCCCATGGAGAAGAACTAGGCCGAATCAAACCTTTCTTCAATAGCTCATTCAACTGACTCTTCAGCTCAGCCAACTCATTGGGCGGCATTCTATAGGGCCTTCGAGAAATAGGAGCCGTACACGAAATGAGTTCTATCTTGAATTCTACATCACAGTCCAGAGGTAATCTAGGCAAGTCATCAGGAAAGACATCTGGAAACTCATAGACAACCAGTAGATCCTCAATGGCTTTGGCTAGGGTAGCATTGGCCGTATTGTGGATAGAGATATCATGATGTAACTGCACTAGAAAACCCTTCTTATCCACAGGATCCCTCAACATTACCACATGGGTTGAGGTATCGATCAACACTCCATTCCCGCTCATCCACTTCATTCCTAGGATTATATCAATTCCTACCCCGGTAGAACTACAAGATCCGTAAGGAACTCTCGATCCCCAATCTCAATCTTTACATCTTTAACTACTTGGTTAGTCAGGATATTATTTCCAGCAGCACTAATACAATAACCACCCTTGACAATTGTAATCACATTCATATTATGCTCAGATGCAAAAGTAGAACTCATAAAGGAGTGCGAAGCACCCAAATCAAAGAGCACAACTGTAGGGTGATCATTAACAAGGAACTTACCAGCGGTGACCACTTCACCATTAGGAATTTCCTCCATTGTAGTGTAGTGAACACGCCCCTGACGGACATTTCCTTGAGCATTCTTGGGAGGATAGGGACACTTATTGGCCTAGTGACCAGGCTGGTTACAGTTCTAGCATGCCCTGTTAGCTGGTGGGGCATTGGAGCTGCCCTGCCCAAAGATATTCTTTGGTAAGGAAATTGTGTACCCCTTGCGGAAACTAGTTTTAGCTTGATTCTTTTTCTGAGGTGGGCAGTACCGGACATTAGCATTGGGTGGACGGTACTGGGTCTTGGATACCATTGGAGCCTTAGACTGAGAAGCACCAGCCTCAAAGTTTCTTTTATGGTTCTTGGAAGCAGCATAAATCTTGTCATTGTTCTCCTAGGTTAGGGTGTCATTGATAAACTCATTGAAGGTGACACACTTGCAGTTGCCCATAGACTTCATCAGTTTAGGGGAAAGTCCCCTCTTGAAGCTAGCTATTCTCTTGGTGTCAGTATCGACGAACTCGGGAGCATACCTCGCTAGGTTGTTGAATGCCTAGAGGTATTCATTAAGACTCTTGTTGCCTTAGGTTAGCTTCATAAACTCGGTATGCTTAATGGCCATGAGACCAGGAGGGATAAATTGTCCCCTGAAGGCTGCCTGGAACTGGTCCCAAACTATCTCAACGTTAGCAGGGAAGGTGGTCCTATGATGGGTCCACCAGATGCCTGTAGGGCCTTGGAGCTAGTGTCCTGCATACGAAGCCTTCATGCCTTCAATCAAACGGAGCAATCCAAACCTTTGCTTTATCATGCTCAACCATTCATCCACTTGTAAGGGTTCTTCTACCTCACAAAAGATAGGAGGCTTTGTGTCCATGAAGTCCTTAAAGCTGTTGTACTGGTTCGGCTTGGGTCCCTGGCGGACATGCCGATCCTCACGGTTAGCCATCTGGCGCATAGCCTCAGCTAGCATGCGTTGACTTTCCATGACCATCTGCATTAGCTCAGCTAGTGTGGGTGGTGGAGGAGGTGGTTGTTCCTCATCTCCCATGCTACGACCACGACAAAGGTTATAAGCCATCTGCAAAAGGTATAGCCAATGAGCACTGACGATGTGGAAACTTTTGTAGATGAATTGTATAATTATGCCAAACTGATTCCATTGGAGAGAATGCATTTATATTATTAACAGAGGCACAATCATTCATCATAATCACACAACTCATTAAGCGCATCAATTGACACATAAATGAGATGAACTTAACCAACAATTGAGATCCATAGACCACAAAGACGAATTTCATCAAAAGCTCTCATACGTGGAGCATAATACGTCCAATAGGTTATGTCCCAGCCATAGTGGTTCCAAACTTACATCAAGGGTAACATAGGGTTCGATATTACATCCCAATGATTAACTTGATACAAAGCTACTCGTTCATGCATGAGGATCAACAAAAGACTAGCTCTAGCGCATTAGCTAAGTAGTAAGCTAAACTATGCATCATCCTCGGAGTCAGTGTCGAAGATTTCTCCTCCATCTTCATCACTAGTAGGCTCTAACTCCTCATCTTCCTCCTCATCAGGTGGGACATCCTCAGGTCCATTGACCTCCATGTCATCATCACCTTCAGCCATGATGACACTAGAACCCATCTCATCCTCATCATCAGGTGGTAGGAGAGGGTGAAGTTGATTGTGTAACAGGTGAACCTCCTCATGGAGATGGTCATTGTACTCTTCAGCAACTGCCACTTGCTGCTCTAACTCCACCTATCGCGCCCTCAACACATTCTCTTTGTGCCAGGCTTCATTCCGCTGGTTCATCATGTGAATCAACATACGTTCACAGTTGCAGTGAGCAACTATCAACCTCTGAACCTCAAGGGTCTCTTGGTCCCGTTCCTGTGTTACTTGCTCCAAACGGTGCTGAGCCGCATTCCTCTTAGCAGCCACCCGGGCTAGTTCTATCCTCAGCCTTTCCACCTCAGTAGGCTCAGGACGGGGCTCACGAGGAGCTAACCAGTGATGAGGCACCCTGCCTCCAATGGACTTGCAAGCAGTGAGTTTCATGCGTGCCATCTGTAGCAAAAAGTTGCAACGTATGGGGAGAATCATTTAAGGGATATGAAATTTAATTAGTTGGGACAATCAAATTTTAAGGGAGGGAATAATGCAAGAAATGCCATGTATGCTTGAACATGATGCATGCACGATCTGTACGTCCTCACAAACCTAGAAAAATTTAAAGGCTAGCGAAATATACGGTGGCATACATATGTTCTCTCGTATACGGTAGCTAGTCGATCTACAACGATACATTGTTAGTGTACCTGCAGAAAATTTCATTTTAGCCCAATAATTTCCCAAAAAGCATAGAAAACAAGCAGTAAACTAAATACTTTCATACATACATCCCCAGATGCATATACTCTAGTATCATAGCTACCCGTCAGAGATACCCACTTTTAAGTACTCTCATAGATACATGATTGAACATGTAAGTATGCGAGCAACCACAACTACTCTCCCCTAGACCGATGGTTGGACGGTCATGCTCTCACAGCTCCCACTTACCAGAGCATAGAGGTATTTTGAACCATACATTACCACCCAAGCGGATGGCATCCATACAATAGCACACCGTATGGACGACGAAACAAAAACAAGCAGGAACCCCAAAGTTAGTACTTTAATAAGCCACCTAAGAGTCCTTATTTGGGCATAAGGGATATGACCACTGGCAATACTTAGTATTTAATTTAGAATTTTCACAAATACTTTTGTTTTAAATACACAAATGACATGTTTAGTGTCAAATCTTGCTCTGATGCTAGCTGTAACAGAACCGACCAAATCATCAGAATGTAAGTACAAAAACAATCACCGAAGCGATCAAATTCCTATACTTAAGCTCCCATAATCCCGGTAGTCCGAAAATCATGAAGGATTTCAATCAACTCTCGACATACAAACCAAGATCGTAGTGATTCAACACAACACATCATCCATTACAACATTTCATAAGTAGCATTCGGATTACATCCATCAGAGTTGAAATAGAATATTACAAACCAAGTTTGAGTGTGCGGAAGCAACATAGTTTGGTAAAAAACATCATAGTTTTCAATTACATTGCCAAGGCTGAGTCATGTCCCACAAGAGCATTAATAGGTACGAGAACTAATAGAGACCATGCCCAACGGTCTAGTCTTCATCCCCAGCTGGGAGAAGGCAGTACTTGCAGCAACCAAAGTAGAACTGGTCATCTGCAACAGGTGGGAGATAAACCCTAAGTACGAGAAGGTACTCAGCTAGACTTACCCATCAAAACCAGAAATAAAAGACACCAAGGATCATGCAAGGCTTTTTAGGTGGGCTAGCTTGACACAGTTGTATAAAAGAGCTTATGAATATAGTAACCAATTTAAACTTAGCATCAAGCTTATCATTATTTACCTGTCCACTAGATTAGCACCTATACTAGAGCACTCACTTATTAGGAGCAAACAATATTAACCATAGCAGGTATAATAAGGCTATCATCATCATATCATCATTTCTAAACCATTAAGTTATTTAGTGTATCTACATTAGAGATAAGCCCGTCAAGTTCTCACTAACCGGGAGAGACGGCGACTCGAATCGAATTACAACTCAGCTGAGGGGGTATTCCTAACTCTCACCCTGGCATACTTAGCAAGGCTAACCATGGGTTACCTTTGGTACAACTTAGGAACCAAATTTGTGGGTTCAATCAGCGCCAGCGCTCTTAGGGATTACCCTTCTGCCAGGACAATCAGGACTTTTAAATCACCTACCCTTGGACTCACGCCTATGGCTCCCTTCCGAGGCATACTTTATACTTATCGACTCCCAGCCTGAGTTGAGCTACTTGGCTTCACGGTCGGTCTCCAGACCTGGCCAACTAAGAGAGAGGCATGCGTTCAACATGAACAGGAAAGGCTCCAAGAATTAGTCCTTAAGCGACACAGACGGAGTCACTGCAAACCGGCAAGCCTCCGTCTGGTCTTTATTTCAAATTAAGACTGGTTCTTTTCCACGATAGCAAATATAGCCAATCGTGCCACATGTATCTTCCTATATCTCGTAGGTGACAGGAAATCACCTGACTTCTACCGTGTTTAAGCAGGACTAACCACTACATGAGCCTGAGCTACATAGGGTTCAGGGTAACAATATCTGGACAAGGAATGGGTAACCAATGCAGCAAGTGTTTGCATCCAACACCTAAACTTAATGCAACAATATATGTAATAATAATACTGTAACTGCATTTCAGAAATTAGGAGGCTTAATATGCTCTGGGCTTGCCTTTCAAAAAGTTGCAAGGACGGTGATCCGGGCACTCAATGGTGACCTCGTCTGGCACTTCTCCTGAAGGCTGCACCTCCTGAACCTCCGGTGTCGGTTGCTGCTGCTCACTTGGTTCCTCGAATTCCAGTAGTGTTGCTACCTCCGGTACACCTATTGCATGCCAATGCATGAGATAAATATCATGGATGCATAAGGAATGACATGATGCTCATGATGAATGAATCATAGTAAGTGTTTACCGAAAACATCACTGGACACTCATTTACCGAGTAAGACTAGCCCTATTCAAATCACTTTAAAACAGGTATCTAATTTAACTTGAAGAACAAGATCAACTTACCTAACTTGCATAACTTAAGATAAAGATGCTCATCTTCAGTTAAAGGCCTAACACCTAGGAACATTACCACAAACTTAGAAATAGTAAAGGCATACATAAATTAACATTTGAAGTTTCATATGCACACAAGTAGTCCCTTAATTCAATCACAACTGAAGTTCTACAATTCCAAATGACTTGTATGAGGACATTCTGGAAAGCTTATGAAATTTTCTACAATCAATGGTAAACAGCAAAGCATGATTCTTAGGTTAACCAAATTAATTTCCAGTAAACCTAGAATCTATTTCAGAAATAACAGGGTTACTAGCTCAATTATTTAATGATGATGCAAAAGCCTAATTTGATCAAACCAAGTTTACCAACTTATTTTTCATACCGAAGAAACATCAGAAAGTATAGTGCCAACTTCTAAATAAATTATTTAATATCCTTTTCCAATTTATTTAGTTAATTAGGTTATTTAAGCAATATATAGTAAAACTATTCATAAAAATCTACAAAAATTACAGTAGCTATCTCATGCTTCACATAGACTACCATAAAAATTTCAAAGCCATTGAGCAAGCAGAACTTGCTGTATCCAAAATAACAATGGCATGCCTATTTTTAGCATAATTAGGAAACCCTAATGAAAAGTGTCAAGCAACAGATTTCTCATTTTTCCTAGCATCATTCTAGCATACGAACCTTACTCACCAAATTTTACCTATACTGGATCTATAGAAAAATTATGAAAATTCACACGAGATCCATCCATTGATAAAAAGAAATTCTATAACTCAAAAACTATACCTGCACTAGCTCTAAAATTTTACCCAAAGATTCTACTAAGGAATAATGGATTACCCACAAAATTTCATAATTTTTGGACCATACAAACTCAAGATAAAATTCAAACAAGTTTGCATGTATCCAAAAGTATATTTCAAAGTCCTATTTAATTCATCCAGAATTTCTAAAACATGTGCTCATATAATATTTTTATTAAATACTAGACATGACCAGAAACTTAACAAAATTGGAACCATCACATTTGGATCTACCAAACTGGAGTTACACATTTTTGAAATTGTACACAATTCTGTGAAATAATAAAACAAACAAAAACAAGAAAATCGATTCACTGCTGTTGGGCCGGCCCGAGGAAACGGCGGCCCGCGAGCAACGCTGGCGTGGCCTAGACAACGGCGCGGCCCATACTGGGCTCCCGCCTCAGCCGCGGCGACTGATGAGAGGGGCCCACGCGCTAGTGAGAGAAATAGGGGAGCGGAGGAAGGCGATGGCGCAACTCGCCGCCGGTGGCTTCTCCGGCGAAGGCAACGGTGCCTATGTGTTTGCCTCACCCTAGCGGACCTAGGGGAACCCTTATTCGCAGCTACTGACGCAGCTAGAGGGGGTGGCGATGGCCACAGCGGCGCTCGGCCACGGCACGACCGGCTCCGACGACGCTATGGCGTCGCAGCCTAATAGGGTGACCCTACGAGCTACGGCAGCATTCCTAGACCCTAGCGCGAGACAGAGGAGGGATGGGAGGGTCACGGTGGTGGTTGTCCGCGTGGAGCAACAACGCCGGTAAGAACAGCCATGGTGGCGGTGGGACAAAGCTACGATTTTGCCCTTGCCACGGCCCAATCGGACCGACGATGTGGTGGAGAAGGTAGAGGAGACCACGGCGAGGCTACTAACGGACTGGGCCACCCGTTTTTGCGGTGGCGAGCACGCACGACGACGGCGACGCATGGTCGGTAATGGTGGACGGCTGCTGTGGCTTGGCGCAGCGCGCGGGGAAGGAGAAAGGAAAAGCAAATGGCGCGGCGAGTGCGTCGGGCAGGCGTGCGGGGTGCTCTTGTCACGGCCAGCAGCGCCAGGAGGCACGCGGCGCGTGGCAACGTGCTCAGGCGACCGGCGACACGCGGCACACACGCGTCGGGTGTTTTCTAAAATTGGTCAGTCACTGTAGCATCCATTTAGACGAAGAAAACCGACTGACAGCGTTAGTTCAAAGTGTCAACACGGCTAATCTACTGCACCTTTGCAAAAATGGTGTATATGAAAAATGTAGGTCTAGCATCCATCTACAATTTCTCTTCAAGGACCATTCCCTAATTCGCCATGGATCAGCAGTTACATGAAGCCCAAGTTGGCCTGATCCAACTGAAAATGCAGTTTAAGACTTAGACAAAATTTTCAGTGAAATCAGCATGGACATCTGTCTTGTGGACCTTGTTTGAACATGTTCTAGCCATTTTCATGAGATGATCATATTGAGACTTTTGTTCCTTAATAGATTAGCTACAACTTTTGTAAAGAGTGTAAAGTCATGCAAGGTTTCTAAGTTGGTCTTTTGAATCAGTCAAACAGTGACACTCCAAGGGTCAATTCAAGTCAAACCTCCACTTGAGGGCATTTTGGTCATTTTGATCTTCATGAACAATGTTCCAACAAGTAACCTAAGTGTAGTTAAGGTGTAATAGACCATGATCAACCACTTTACAAAATTGTTATACCACTTCTAAAGATCACATGTGATAAAGCAATTAAAACAAGCAATTCATTCATATGTTTCAATTCCATGTTTCACATGTTTCATGACCTTGTGGTTATTTTATACTTGTCATATTACTACCATGTTGCCATGTTTCAAGGTATGAGAAACTCAGGTTGCATTCACATTACTATTCACAACACTAAAGTATGAAACATACACAGTTGGAAAATGTTGCATATGCATGTTTCAGTAACAAAGGCATGATGAGATAGATGATGCACATGTTTACGAAATGAAATGCAATTAGTAGAAGCCAAACACCTAGGGTGTTACAAAGCTCAGGATCTTCAACTAGTTGAACAAGTTCGGCGCACGCTAGGTCGCCAAGCTCCCTGTGGTGCTCTAGAGCCTAAGGACAACTCCTAGATGGGCCATCGGCTACACACCTTTCTTCGTGGTCTACGGTTCCGAGGCCATCCTCCTGACGGACCTTGACTATGGAGCGCCATGAATCAGAGCATACAAAGAACAGGGAGCCGAGGCATCCCACGAAGATGCCATAGACCAACTAGACAAAGCCCGTGACATCGCCCTACTCCGTTCAGCCAAGTACCAATAGGCGTTGCGACGGTACCACGGCCGACGGGTGTGGGACCAAGCCTTCAACATCGGGGGCCTTGTCCTCCACATCGTATAGAGCAACAAGGACCACCACAAGCTCTCCCCACCCTGGGAGCGGTCGTACGTCATCGCGGAAGTACTTCGGCTAGGCGCCTACAAGTTGAAAACAATTGACGGTGAGGTCTTCACCAACGCCTGGAACATTGAGCAGCTATGTCATTTTTACCCTTAATAAACGTGTACTTTCCCTTATCAGTTTTTGTCTTTAGAAATCCCTGATCTTTAGTGATCTCCGACCCCTGTAAATTGCGAGGGGTCAAACCTCACTTGGGGGCTGATATAAGTGATACAAGTACGTTTATCTTACACACACTTAATGTGTTACCTTTGCAAACATTCTCTAAGCTTTCCATTCTTCTCATAACAAGTCCTAAGGGCTAAGATTTCGGGAACAAATTCTAAGTACACCTGGTATGACTATGGGAAACCCATGCCCTAGCAGCCACGACCTCCTTGCTCACTATGGTGGTCAGAATTGACTCACCCGCACTCCTAGTTTTTGCGACCTGGACCATGGGAAGGGTCGAAAGGCACCGAAACCTCTTCTACAAAAAAAGAGGAAGCTAAAAAGTTGTTTGCCATAGCAAAAGTCGAAAACTTATTCATTTTTTCGCACAAAATTCATTGCTTACAAAGTGATCCCATCACAAAAAGGACTAATGTATTCATAAATACAAAAGACTGTTTACTTGGGGGCTCCCCCACAAACTTATTCAATTACTATTTCTAACCAGCCCTACTACGAGTACTGCTATGGTCGCCGCACCATGCTATCCATCGGTGATGCCCTACCACTCCATGGGATCCTCGAAGGCACCACCATCTGCAACATCAAGCACCACCTCGATGACTATGGTGCCCTCCCTGGGGCATATAGGGACTGCGCCATCATGATCAGCCGCAACCCCAATAACGGCGCCTCTGCTAAGGCATCCAGGGACTACGCCATCATCATCAGCCGCAACCCTAACAGCGGCACCTCCACTAGGGTGTCCAGGGACTATGCCATCATCATCATCCGCAACCCTAACAACAATGTCTAGGTGAGGGGCATCTACCGCTGAGGAGAGGCCGCAACGAACGACGGCAAAGCTGACAACGCTCGGCACTCTCCAATGCCCCTCCTCCTTTGGCAGAAGTGGCCCCTTCTCAACAAAGGTGGCCTGCACCATCTCATCTACATTGGATGACCTCTAGCTCAACATTGTGCTCTAGATTCACGAGTGGATCTATGAGTTTTTCTCTCCCTAGCATTAACCTCTCTCACTTAGGACCCGCTGTGACGCACGAACGCATTCGGTGGAAAGGAAGGAGAAGAGGTAGCGGCCCAAGAACAGGTGAGAGAATGGGATGAGAACTCCCCTCCCCCTCCCTATTTAAGGAAGAGGTGCGGCAGCTAAGGAAAGACAAAAGGTTGGGGCGGAATACTCTCTTCCTTCCTTTATTCAATGTAGATGGGAAATCAATGCCGACGGGAACCCGAGGGGACCGCCGGAACCGACGGGACACGCTTTGGTCGACGAGACATCGCCTGGTCAAAATAGGACATTGCTTGCGCATGGCCCACCACTACCACATGCTGGATGCGAGAATTAGGGCGTACCCACATGTAGGCAACTCTCTGCTTCCCCAAGCAAGACAATGGAATGACCCGACAACCAAACCCCCATCTACGGGGGCCCAATGGGCCTTCTAGGTCGATCAGATGGCCTAGGTAAAACATCAAGTGAACAAACCACTGAAAGATAAGCACCTCTGCCTTCTTACTTTGCGTGTTAATTTCATTACTGAGTTTTCGACCCCAGCAATGGCAAGGGCACGGACATCGCTCGGGGGCTGCCGTGAGTGTCTACCTATTTAGACATCCTCCTCACCCGACCCCTCCTTACATTTAAAACCAGAAGCACGGCATGTGGGTATAAAACTTTGAATACAACTAGATGAACCACCAGACCCTATGCCCTGATGGCTACGTTGTTTTTGTTCACCAGCATAATCGAATTCACAGTTCCCCGCACCACAAGCTTTAGCTCCCACCTTCCCGAGAAGGGTTTGGGGGGTCCACCTGTAGAATCTCCTTCGAGCAGAAGCTGTTAGGTCACCTAAATTAATCGAACGGCTTGGATCGCCACCGAGAGACAGAAATGAAAAATGGCAATGCTTATGCAGGTTACACCAACCTCGTCGCAAACATCGGACTCGAACCGCGCACAGATATGTTCAGTAAGAGCTTCTCATCGCTCATGCCACTGAGGTAACGTCACCAACCCCTGCTTTCATTTCAATTAAAACGCACATTAATCCCATCATCCAAACGTTGCATATGCAAATAGCTGCATCTCAACACTTCGTGTCGCGTCATGAAGCGGCAGCCGCCTCATTCAACATGAGCGTCGACTAACCGAGGTTTGAAGGCTGGCCCGCAAAGGGCTCGAGGCCACCTCGCATCAAATAGAGCCAGGGGAGAAAAACCGAGATGAGCCCCATCGGCCTTGCCTGACCCCGCTTAGAAGCGGACAGGGACATCTCAACCTTTCTCATTCGATTCTAACCCCAAGCCAAACCCATAGAATCTCCATCAACGAGAGGCCAATAGGACACCTGAGCCTATCGAACGGCTCGAGCATCTGCCAAGAGGCAGGTTAAGAAGTAGTGAAATGCCACATGAGGGCTCTGCCGATCCCATCAGCAAACGATGGACCCAGATTTCACACGAACATACCCGTTAGTGAGCTCATTGAGCATGACACTCGAGCTGTCGAGGCAAGTGTCGTCAACTCAGCCCAGAAACTGAGGACGGGATAACGCGTGAAACATGGCCGACCCCTAATAGACGCTAAGGGGCTCGGGGGCTCGAGCCGCTCGATCCATGATTGAGAGACCGAGGTTTGAAGGATGACCCACAAAGGGTCTAATGCCACCTCACATCCAACAAGAGCCAGGGGAGAAAAACACAGATGAGCCTCAGTGGCCTTTGCCCAACCCGCATTAAGGCAGGAAGGGTCATCTCAACCTTCTAGTTCAATCTAGCCTTTAGCCAAGCCCATAGAATCCCCATTGAGGGGGAATCTATTGGAAGGCAGGTCAAGGAGCAACGGAATGCCACCTAAGAGCTTTGCCGACCCTATCGCAAAGCAAATGGGATCGGATTCTATCTGAACATCCCCGTTAGCGAGCTCATAAAGCGCATCACTCGAGCCATCGAGGCAAGTGACATCGCCTTAACCCATCTAGTTACAGAAACCACGGATGGGGTGACTGTCACAAAATGAGCCGGCCCTTGACCGAATCCCCACCACGCGTGAGGGCTTAGGGAAGGCCGGGCCAGTAATAAGAAAAAAACACATGGTCACACAGCGATTGCCAAAATCCCAAGTAAAGGGTACGTGCAAGACTAAGTTTGCTACCCTCGCTCTGGTCTCTAGTAACACCTAGCCCCAGCGACTGCAAGGTGTTGGATCTCACTCGGGGGCTGACAAAGGTACGAGTACCTACTTTCTTTTTTTGAAACAGTCATTACATCAGACCTTTTCCTGGCATTGAGACTGGCGGCAAGGTTCGGGGGAACAGATAGGTAAGACTACAAAAAGCCCACGCCCAGATGACTATGGTAATTTTGCTCACCAGCACAATCAAAATTTCCCTGAACACCTCGGGCCCTATAGTCTTAACGAGCGGAAGGGTTGGATCGCATAAATCTTTTTTCATCGCAAAAAAGGGGAAAATGTAAGATCAAACAAACAAAACAAAATTGCAGAACAAAGTCACGAATCTATTTTCAGACATGAGAGTACCAACACTTGTCCACATATTACAGATAAATATTTAACAAACTTATTTAACTAACTACTTCCTCGAAGGGAGAACCATGTCTTTTAGCCTATTCGCTAGGTTCCACGCAATGGGAGTCGCCGCCTTCTCAATCTCGTCCAGCTCGAGGTCTTCATAGCCTAGCGCAAAGCCTTGACTCATTACCTCCAAGTTGATCTCCTGATCATAATGAGAATAGGCAACAGTGAAGGCTTGGGTGATCCCAGCATGAAAGGCATCCTCCTCAAGTTGGCCGACCCATGCCGTGATACCAGCGGCATGAGTCTTAAGCGAGTTGGTCCCCTCCTCTTATGCCACCTGTAGGTCATTGCAGACCACCACGATGGCAGAGCATAGAAGATCGTGCTGATCGCTTTCAACCTAAAGGGTCCCCCACACCTCGGTGAGTTCCATGCCCAGCCTGGCAGAAATTTCCTCAGCCTCCAGCCTTCGAGCCACCGCATCTCTAAGATCCGCCTAAAGGGCCCTGGCCTCCCAATGCACCTCATCACGCTCTTGGATGGCCTGATTGCACTCCTTGTGGGCCGTGCTGTGCTCCGAGCAAAGTCTTTCTTCGGTCTGGAGCAGCTCGTCCCACTCCCTGCTTCGCATCTCTACTGCAGCACTATGGACCTACCCTTGGCTTTTAGCTTGAGATCCCACTCCATCTCTAGCTCCTCCTAGAGCTCGATATCCTTCTAGAGTAGCTTGTCCTGCTCCTTTCGGACCCTGGCGGGTGCCTCCTCGTCCAGCTTCACCCTCATCGATAGGTCCTCGAACATCCTGCTGCTGGGCGCTCAAATCACCGCACAGCCGAGCCTTCTCGGTGAGGCGGTCCCATTCCACCTTCTTCTCACAGAGGAACCGGGATTTCTCCCAACTATGAGCAATGAGGGACTAACAAGAAGACTAGTGTAAAAAATATGAAAAACATGAAGACAAGAAGAAAATGAGATGTAAGATCAAACAGATACCCACCCATTGGGAATGATGATGTCACACAGGACGACCCAGGCCTAATCCAGGATGCCCATCATCGCTGAGATCCCATCGTCAAGACTCCCCAACTCTATGCTCTCGGCAGCATCGTTGAGCGAGAAGAGAGTCGATGTTGGGTCTTAGGGATCCATCTAGTGGAGCGATGACTCACCCCGCACAAGCGAGCAACTGCCCCCTGACACCAAGGCTGAGGGTGACCCCCCGCTGGGCCTCTCCACCACTACCATGATGCTTGAAGATCCTTTGGCCACATCCTCCCCCATCTGGCCTACCTCGGGCACCATAGCCTGAGCCACCGGTGGCGCGGATTGCGCCACCCCCTCGGACGCCACCGTGGCTACATCCAGTGGCACTGGGCTTGTCGCAGTCATGGTCACCTCTGCCTAGGCCTCTGGTAGCGTGGATTCCTCTGCCCCCTCGAACACCACCATGGCTATGTCTGGCTGCTCCTACCTTGGCGTAGTCGCAACCACCTCCACCGGCGTCGCTGGACCCCCGGCTTGCGGTGCCACGCCCGCCATGGAGGACGCCACTGGCATGGATGGTAGCTCCATTCGCTCCAACACAGATGGCAGAGTCACCTCCACCGCTGCTTGCTCGGCAACCACTGAGGGCGCGGGCACCACCACAAGCAGCACCAGACTAGCTAATGAGGCCACAGCATCAGCGCTGCTCCTACCCAAAATAGGAGCGATGTCGGGCAACGATGCCCATCCCGCCTAAATGGCAAGGCTCTTCTTGGGCGCTAGCCCTAGAGAGCGGCCCCGTCGCAAGAACCTACAAGAGGTAAAAGGCATAGGGTCAAAACAGAAAAATAAAAAGGGGAAAAATAGGGGAATCAGTGACCTACTCTAACGCCTTTGGGCGGTGGGAACATTTTGGGGATGAACCCCCAGACCCCTGCCTCGACTCGTCTAGGCGGGACCATTTCGAGCTAGCCCCCTGCTCTCGAGTAGGGGGGCTTGTCTCCCTTGTCTCCGAGGGTGCGGTGATGGAGCCGCCCCCTCCATTAGCACCTCAGGGGTGGTGGCAGATCCGCCCCCTCCCATCCACCGATCCTCCATTGGCACCCTGGGTGTGGCGACGGATCCACCGGCTCCCACCGAACCCAAGGACGGGCCTGGCTCTACCGATCTCACGGACTCACTTCCCTCCACGAGGAATGGGAAGGGTCCCTGTATGGACTAGTGGGCGTCTGTCAGCATATCCTCATCCTCAAGGACATCCCAATCCACGTCGGCAGCTACCTCGTCATCGTCGTCATCATCACTACCTATCTCCTCTCCTCGATCACACGCTTGCTGCTTCTGTAGCAACTCCTTCTTCCTAAGCTCCCTTGTCCTTTTGTCCCACTCAGCCACAATACGGTTTGCTTTCACTAGGGTTCGATCCTTCGGCAATGGAGCTAGGCTTTCCTTGAAGAACAGTGCCCATGGTTGGTCCCACCATCCCAAGGTCAGCTTCAAGGGGTCGAAAATTCATGTAAAAAGGAGTACGGAGAAAGAAAACTTACGTAGTCAATAAACCCTGGTTCTAGCCACATTAGGGGATGCCCAGCACCAGAAACACAAAATCAAGGACAACGCCAGCAGTGTCCTTTGAAGGCTCCATCGCCTCCTTGATGCGTTGCGCCACTTCAGAGGGAGGGAGCGCTTTGCTAACAAGCGTTGTCCCTTCGAACAATGCCCTAGGCGCCATCTAGTGCAGGGGAAGCACACGCACCATCAGCGGCACCACCCTCCTCATGTGGTAAGTGCCAATGATCCCTGATCCCTTCATGCCCCTATCCTTCAAAGTTTAGAGGGTGGTGAGAAGGTCGTTGAGGTTCTTCTTTTCCTTGACTAGGGCACCCCACTTCCACGACCCTGGGGTCTCCTCGATGACGCGCCCAGAGAAAACTGGTACGGGGATGGTGGTGTCATCCTTGACAAAGAACCATTGTGAATGCCACCCCTTGTTGGAGGCCGATAGATGCATTAATGGGTATGCTTCTGCCTAGTTGTTGTGGAGGTGAATGCTGGCACATCCCACCAATGCGTGCAGCTCTTGCTTGCCGACCCGCTTCTTGAGAAGATTGATGATGAAGAGATGTCGCCGTAGGTCGAAGTGAGGATCAATCCCCAAGAACCCCTCACACAGGGTGACGAACGCCGCCATGTGCTAGATCCCATTGGGGGTAAGGTGCAGCAGCTCCACCTGGTAGTAATCTAATAGCCCCAAAGGAACTTATGAGCAGGTATGGCGAATCCCCTCTCATGGAAGTGAGCGAAGGACACGACATACCCTTCGGGCAGCAATGGCACATCCTCATTACTGGGCAGCCACGACTCCTCGATGGCGGTCAGCGGGCGGAGGAGGCCATGGCAAACGAGGCCCTCTAGGTGATGAGGGGTGATGCTAGATCTGCTCCACGGCTCCATTGAAATGATTGGGGGATGGATGCGAGTTCAACGGCGACTACGATGCAAGCTTGACAGCGGCCGCAATGTGAGTGCGGGAGGCTTTGGTGATTGGCAGTGGAGGTTGACAATGTGAAGGCGAAGTATAGAACCCTGGGGGGAACCCTATGGTTTTATAGGGGCGACGGATGAGAGAAGGGCAACTATCCGCCTTGATCTCCAAGCCTACCACGACACACCACCACGTCATGTCACAGGATACACGCCCATGATCCCTATCCTTTCCCACCAAAATTGCGCCAGACAGTTCGCCTTCCCCAGACAGTTCCACCAAAATACGGGTCCAAGGGCCAGCCCAATAGTCTCGATGGCTGTCCCAATGAGGGATGGGCCCGCAAGCAACCAGGACTTAGGTACACGAGCAGTAGGGGGTCTTGATCCACAATCAAGTCCCAGCCAGGCTAACCCTAGATGAAATCCCCAGGAATGGGATACCAGGGTTCCCTTAAAACTATCCAGCTAACAAAAATTGAATCCCACAGCCTTACCCACAAAGGATCCGAAATTACCCCTCGAGCGGTTCTATCTGAATCACCCGGGGGCTCGGGGGCTACACCCATCGGGTGCGGTCGCGCGCACCCTCTGGCAAATCGAAATACCCCCTGGGCGATTCTATCTGAATCACCCGAGGGCTATACCCAACGGGTGCACTCACACGCACCCTCTAGCAAATCGAAATACCCTCCAGGCGATTCTATCTGAATCACCCGGAGGCTGAGGCGCTACTATCGGGGACCTAATACCGGGGTATCCAATGAGGTGGGACTAATAACCATTGAACATTGATGCATCCAGTCAGACAAGAACACTACTATGCTTCTTGCCCGAACAATGGAAGATTGGTTCCGCCTCGCCCGACGGCTAAGGGCTAGCTCCACCTCGCCCGACATCTGAGGGCGGGCTCTGCCTCTCCCGACCCCCGAGGGCTCACCTCCACCTCGCTCAATGGCTAAGGGCTGGCTTTGCCTCGCCCAATGTCTGAGGGCGAGCTCCACCTCGCCTGACATTCGAGAGCAGGCTCCACCTCGCCCGACACCCAAGGGTTGGCCTCCGCCTCGCCCGATGGCTAAGGGCAAGCTCCGCCTCGCCCGATGATCGCACCCTGCTCCTTCATGATGACAAGCATAGGGTACAATAGGACATTCGAGTCAAATGTAGTCCTAAGGACCATGCCCTGCACGCCTACAGGAAGGTACCATCAGGATATGATGGGACAGGCACTTTAAGCCCTTCCCACGTAACAATGCCCGAATAGTGCTGTAGGCGTCGACTTTTGTCCCACAGTGTAGTAGGCGCCGCCTTCAGTCCTCGGGCACGGATACTAACATAGGCATATGATAGCCACTATGGTCCAAGATAGAAATCACATCATCTACAATGATGGATGTATGGTCACTTCCCCTATTACTCCCCGAGGGGTCACAGCTCGGCTCTCTGGCACGCTGCACCATCCACCGACATAGGATGGGACACACCCACTTGCTAAATGAGGCAAGGGCATGGCCTACAAGGATCAGTGAACACGCCACCTCTGACATGGCCTGCCGTGTTAAGCAGGGCAGGCACAGTGAAAAAGGAAGACCAGGCTCCCTCAAAGGACCTTCTATTCCTTCGGCCTTTTCCTCTTTCTCCCATCTGTAACCCCTGCTCCCCCCTTCATCTATAAAAGGGAGGGCAGGGCCCCCCACTAAATGATCGACTCTTGATGGATTAGTTCAACACACACAATGCATCACGCATACAACCAAGCAGCGATCAAGCTCTTGGCGCCCTTTCGACCATTCCATCAGAGATCTGGGACCTCTCCCTCTCTCAACCGTTTGTACCCACTACTATGAACCTTTTTTGGTACTAATAACATGAGCAGCAGCAGACTGGACCTAGGGACATTCAGCCTGAACCAATATAAACCTTATGTCCATTAGTGCACCATCCAGGCCTAACACGCAACAATTATAAATTTATTAGCCGATGTTTGTTCGAAACACCGATAGTGTGGCTCTTTAGTTAGCCTTTGAGAGCACACTAGTGTAGTGATATAGACATTGTGTGGATAAAGACTATAGAAACTAGAATTGTGGTAGGTGGCTTGCATTTTTAGTAGTCAATACCAGCTGTCGCAGAACCGACCAATTTATAAGAGTACAAGTTCAATGGCAGCCCGCAAGTGGTCGCATTATCATACTTGAACCCATATAAACCCGGTAGTCCATCGAGTACCATGACGGGTCTTGATAAATGATTTACAACAACAAAGATCGTACATAATTCAACATACATGTCACATATTACATAAAGTTCACAGATATATTTCCATCATCAGAGTATGAAACAAAGTTATTACAAACCGAGTTTGATAGATAAAAGCGGAAGCAAATTAAGTTTTGAAGGTAAAGTTTCCAACATAGTTTAATACAGTGCCAAAATACGATCACAGTCCACAAAAGCAAGTAGAGGGATTAATAAAGAAGCTTGCCCAAGGCTTACTCCTCATCCACAGTGGGATAGAAGCAACTCTTGCAATAACCATGATAAACAGTGCCATCTGCGACAATGGGAAATAAAACCCTAAGTATGAGAAGGTACTTAGCTAGACTTACCCATCATTAACCAGAAATAAAATGACTCCAAGGATCATGCAAGGCTATATAAGTGGAGATAGCTTGACAACATTTTGCATAAAAGCGATTAACTCGGTTATACAATTATGATTCCATTATCAAGTTAATTATAACTATCCATCTCTAAATTAGCCACTAACCTATGCCAAACATGTGGTATATCATTTTTAAAGCATAAAATAGTAAACATAGCAGGTATTGTAATTCCATATTCATTTGAACCATCATGTTCCATAACACAGTTACTACGATGTTGGGACTAGCCAAGTTTCTCACTATCTGGGAGAGATGGGGATTCAAATCGATTTCAACCAGCTGGGAATTTATTCCTAACACAAAACCCGGCAGACCAGATCATTAGTCGCCTTAGGTCACCTTTGGTACAACTCAGGTACACATTTCGCGGGTTCGTACCGCGCCGCACAATCGGGGACACCAAATGCCAGGACATTCAGGCCTACCCTACCCTTGGGCTCAGTTTAGCTCCCTGCAAGGAGCACACAACAGAACAAGACCCAGCCTGAGTTGAGCTACTCGGCTTTGTGTTCGGATTGAGTTATCCGGCCAGCTAAATGATAGGCATGCGTTCAATCTTGTCAGAAGCGCCAACAACAGTATGGTCCTTAATTGGCATAGACGGAATCACATGAGTCAACCTACGCATAGACTCCGCCCGGCCTTGATTTTCTTTTACCCCATGGTTCTGTTCCACGATAGAAAATATAGCCAACCGTGCTCTGGTATCCACCTATATCTCGCAGGTGACAGGAAATCACCCGACTTCTACCGGTCTAAGCATGGCTAAGCATATATTCGATCCTGGACCTACACAGGGTTATGGTGTATATATCTGGCCAAGGAATTTATATGCATCAAGTGGTTCCATTCAACTCTTATAGCCTAAAGCATCAATCATAAGAACTTAAGTAATCATTTGTAAAATACTGGGAGACTTAGAATGCTCCGGGGCTTGTCTTTCAGAAAGGACGTGGGGCGGTGATTAGGACACTCCAAAAGCTCTTCTGGGTTCTGCTCCTCGCCTTTGGGAGCTGTAGCTTGAGGATTCTCCTGCTGGTCCCCTTCCTCTACTTTGTTGAACTTTAGCAACGTTATTTCTTCCTCCGATCCTAGATGCATGAAAGGCTTACAATAGCAAAAATGATAAGGCAGAAAGGCTTACAATAGAAAAATAGAAAACCCTAGTGAAAAGTGTCAAGCAATAGATTTTATATTTTTCCTAGCATCCATATGGTACTAGAATAACCTCCAACAAATTTCATGATTATTGGATTCATAAATAATTTATAAAAAATTATACAAGGATTACCTATTTATAAAAGAAAAATCTATAACTACAAATCTATATAGGCACTAATCCTCAAACTTTTACCAGACCTCATACATGTCAACAATAGCTTACCACAAAAATTTCATAATTTGTGGAGCACAGGAACTCTAGATATAAAATAAACAAGTTTACATACATTCAAAAACACATTTCAAGTTTCAATTTAAATCTTCCAAAAACTTTACTGAAAATGCTAATATCATATTTTTCCTAAATACTACACTTCACCAACATCTTAACCAAATTTGAACTACAAATTTTGGATCTCCCAAACTCCAAATATAAAATTTACAAAATAGCATGAAATCTAGAATTAAATGAGCTATCCTATTCTCTACTGTCGCTGACCGGTGGGACCCGCCTAACAGTGGACCCCACGCGTCAGTGACTCAGAACAGGGCAGCGGCGCTACTTGACACCGCATGGTCACGGCTCGTTGATGGCGAGCTTCACCGGCGATGGCACCACTACTACTATGACCCTCGTGACCTAGCGCACCGATTGAGCTACTTGGTTGGGCCTCTCGCCGGCGCTAACAAGGACGGCAGCGGCCATGGCGGCTCGGCAGAGCTGGTCAACAGCGCAACACCAGCGGTGACCATGGAGACCCAAATCACAACTAGGAAGAGCATCTACGAACTCAGGTGAACCTAGTGCACAAGATTGCACGGCCAATGGTGGTTGGGGATGGCGTGGCCACGACGACGGACTCGGCGGCGGAACTCTGGCGAGCTCGTGCGTGGTGCTGAGGCTTACCAAGCGCGGTCAGCGAGCACGGGAAGACATGGTGAGGCTGTGGAGGGGTTGCCAAGGTGAAGGAGCAACGAGGGTGAGCTGGCACCGGCAATGGAGATGGCGACGAGCTGCGTTGCTGCTGTGGGTGCACGCAAAGGCGAAGGAGGAGGTCGAGAGTGGAATGAAGGTGCTGGGAGGGAGCGGGTGAACACTAGGATGTTGAAGGTGCTCACTGGCTCAGCGTGGCCCAATCGGGCAGAGCAATGGTGACACGCAGTCGTAATGCCTCCATGTGGCGGCCAGCGTCTGATGGTGGTCAGCCACTGAAGACCGAGCTGATCAGGCCATAAGAGCCCTGAGAAGCAGCTTGATGACGTGATTTGCAACGAAGAAAACTCCAAGACCATAGACTGTTAGCAAAAAATTTCCTACACCAAAGTTGAAGCCTAAAGTATAAGCTCCAATTCTTATTAAAGGATCATGTGCTAATTCACAACCAAAACCGAGTGATATCATCACCAAATCGGCTTGTCAGCGCTATCAGTTAACTGATTTGGCAAAAATGTGCTAAGTGTTGAAAACAGTTATTTGATGATTTTTATGAGCCTATTTCAAGCATGTTAGGTGCTAAACTAGTCAATGACCCAAAAATAAAAGTTGTTCCTCTTGCCAAATACTACAACTTTGCTTTAGTGACCACCTCTATGCAAAGTCTCTAGCACATAGTTCAAACTTGGTCAACCATGTTACATTCAAATGATGGTATACCTTCAAACTATGGCTTGGTGACCAATTTGCCCTTAACCATGAATATCAAAGTTGTTCATAATGATACTCTAAACATGTTTAAGCTAATTGCAAGGTCATACAATCACTTCATGCATTGGTCACACCTAGGGCTATCCAGGTCAACACATGTAACATTACTTAAGTGCTTGATCATGAAAGGTGACCTTCATGAACAAGGTTCCATTTGCTAACCTAAGTGTTGCTAATATGTTTCTGTGACTCATATCCACCATCTACATGTATACACTCATGATCATAAGCATATATACTAGGAAACACGAAATAACAACATTGTTGCATATGTTTCAATCAAATGTTTCAAGTGTAAATGCTTATATATGAATGCTTGAGGCTCATGCTCATGCTATGCAAGTCAAATTGTGCAAGGCTAACACCTAGGGTGTTACAGCCCCTCCCCCTTATAAAAATCTCGTCCTGAGATTTGCAAGACCTACCATTCTTGAAAAAAGGCGAGATAAACTTCTCGTAAATAATCCTCTCATTCCCATGTAGCATCTTGTTCACTGTGATTGTTCCACACCACCTTATAGAACTTAATGATCTTACTCCATGTTACTCTTTCCATCTCTTCTAACACTCGGATTGACTTTTTTTCATAGGTCAAATCTGATTGAAACTGTACGTTGGTGGGTGCAATAGCTTCTTCAGGTACACGAAGACATTTCTTCAACTGAGAAACATGGAAGACATCAAATATTGCACTTATCTCAGGTGGATGTTGTAACTTATAAGCAACATTCCCCTTTTGGTCTAGAATCTTGTATGGCCCTACATATCTAGGTGAAAGCTTCTTTTTCATTCCAAATCTCTTCACCCCTTTCATGGGTGATACCTTCAAGTATACATAGTCACCCACTTCAAAAGTTAGTGGTCTTCTTCTTTTATCAGCATTACTCTTTTGTATTGATTGAGCTAGCTTCATATGCTATTGGATAACATGCACTTGCTCTTCAGCTTTATTGACAAAGTCA
Organism: Miscanthus floridulus; assembly: GCF_019320115.1. Classification (NCBI taxonomy): domain Eukaryota; kingdom Viridiplantae; phylum Streptophyta; class Magnoliopsida; order Poales; family Poaceae; genus Miscanthus; species Miscanthus floridulus. The sequence continues at coordinate 109,713,134 of NC_089580.1, read as the reverse complement.
ATACCAAAGTATCTCCTTTCACCGGGCTCAATCCAATTCAATGGAGTTCTACATTTTTCTGCCGTACAAAGCTTCAAATGGAGCCATATTGATACTTGCTTGATAACTGTTGTTGTAGGAGAACTCAGCTAAAGGTAACCATTTCTCCCATGAACCTTTTGAAGATATAACACAAGCTCTTAGCAAATCTTCCAAGATTTGGTTCACTCGCTCCGTCTGTCCTAAAGTTTACGGATGATATGCCGAACTTCTGATTAGCTTAGTTCCCAAAGCCTGGTGTAAGTGCTCCCAAAAATGAGCTATGAACTATGGTCCTCGATCTGAGATTATGGTCCTGGGTACTCCATGTAGTCTCACGATCTGAGAAACATAACGCTCAGTGTATTTCCCAACTATATATCTTGTGTTCACGGGTATAAAATGTGCTGACTTGGTGAGACGATCTATAATAACCCATATTGAATCATGACCTTGTGGTGTCATTGGAAGGCATGTGATAAAGTCCATACTGATTTCTTCCCATTTCCAACCTAGAATAGGCAATAGCTGAAGTAATCCGGTAGATTTCATATGAATGGCTTTTACTCTACCGTAGTTATCACACCTAGCGACATAGGCTACGATTTCTTTCTTCATCTTAGTCCACCAAAAATGGGTTTTCAAATCTTGGTACATCTTGCTACTACCTAGATGGATAGACAATTTGGATGAATGAACTTCATCTAGAATTTGATTTCTATGTTCACGGTCCTTCGGTACCACGAGTTGGTCCTCAAACCATAGCACACCTCTTTCGTCCAATCTAAAATGCTTGGTTTCTTGCTCTTGCAATTTTCTCTTGATGTGACTTATACCTACATCTGTCTGCTGTAGCTCTATGATTTTGCTCTCAAGTGAACAACTAATTGTGATATTGTGTAGTACAATAGGATGTAACAAATTGAATCCATCTTCTAACAATGCTTCCATAATGTTACAATGAGATTTCTGACTGAGGGCATCGGCTACTACATTAGCTTTTCCTAAATGATAGTGCACTTCTAAATTGTAGTCCTTAATTAGCTCTAACCATCTTCGCTATCTCTTGTTCAGCTCTGGTTGGGTAAAGACATACTTGAGACTTTTGTGGTCAGTATATATATGACATACATTTCCCAACAAATAATGTCTTCATATCTTTAATACATGAACAACTGCTGCAAGTTCTAAATCATGCATAGGGTAGTTGACTTCATGTTTTCTCAATTGCTGAGAAGCATATGCAATAACTTTTCCTTCTTGCATAAGCACACACCCCAAACCTATACCTGATGCATCACAAAATACATCAAAAGGCTTCTCAACGTTGGGTTGTGCTAAGACAGGCGTGGTAGTTAACAGAGTTCTGAGGGTGTGAAAAGCTGCTTCATATTCTAGTGTCCATTTGTACTTCTCATCTTTCTGAAGTAGTCTGGTCATGGGCTGAGCTATCTTTGAGAAATCTAGAATGAAACGACGATAATATCCTACTAACCCTAGGAAACTCCGAACTTCATGAACCAAAGTTGGGGCTTTCCAATCCATGACCTCTTGTACTTTTGATGGGTCTATAGAGATTCCATCCCTTGATAAGATATGACCTAAGAATGGTACTTTGCTCAACCAAAATTCTTACTTGCTAAATTTTGCATATAGCTTGTGCTCCCTTAGTCTGGATAAAACAATCCTCAGATGCTCTTCATGATCTGACTCATTTTCTGAATAAATCAATATATCGTCGATAAACACGACCACGAACTTGTCAAGCTCGGGCATGAATACTGAATTCATCAGGTACATAAAGTAGGCAGGAGCATTTGTTAGTCTGAAAGACATAACCAAATACTCATATAAGCCGTACCTAGTAGAGAAAGCAGTTTTAGGTATATCCTCTGGCCTAATCTTTATCTGATGATAGCCTGATCTCAAATCAATCTTGGAGAATACCTTTGCCTTTGCCAACTAATCGAACAAGATGTCAATGCGAGGCAACAGGTACTTGTTCTTGATGGTTACAACATTGAGTGGTCTGTAATCTACACACATTCTCAGTGACTTGTCCTTCTTTTTCACAAACAATGCTGGACATCCCCATGGAGATGAGCTAGGTTGGATAAGACCCTTGTCCAACAGATCATGTAACTGAATCTTAAGTTCTGCTAACTCATTTGGTGGCATTCTATATGGCCTTCTTAAGATATGTGTCGTACCTGGCACTAACTCAATCTTAAATTCTACATCCCTATCAGGTGGTAAGCCTGGTAATTCCTCTAGAAATACATCCGAAAACTCACAAACCATGGGGATATCATAAAGGGTGGTGGTTTGGATGGCACAAGCTAAATGTTGGAGTTCAAAGTTGTGGGAGAGTGGTACTAGAAAAGCCTTCCCTCCCCTGGGTTCTCTCAACATAATAGTACGATTGCTAGTGTCCACCATGATCTTTTATCCAATTCATGCCTAAGATTACACTTATCAATAACCCAGGCAATATTATCAAATCCGTTGTATACTCCCTCCCTTGTATAGAGATGAGCACATTTTTGACTATCTTATTTGTAGAAATAGTAGCCCCTGCTGAACTTATATTATAACCCCCTTGCTTATTTCAATTATTTCCTGATCATGTCTAGATGCAAATGCTTGACTCATAAATGAATGAGAAGCTCCCAAATCAAATAAAACAACAGTGGGATTCTTGTTGATAAGAAACATACCAGTCATGACAACTTCTCCTATGGGCACTTCCTCAATAGCTGTATAATGCACGTATCCCGGACGTGCCCTTGTATTTGCCTACCTCTGATTATTCTGATTCTGGTTGCCATTCTTCTTTGGGTGGGGGCATTCCTTGGACCAATGCCCCACTTGATTGCAGTTGAAACAGGGTTGATTACTCCTAAATCCAGTGGAGCTTTCTAGACTACTATTTCCTTTTGGTAAGGCAATAGTGAATGCCTCATGAAACGCTTTCTAAGGCCTGCTGTTTTGAGCTTTAGGTGGTGGAGGCCTAAACTTGGGTGCAGGTGGGTGGAACTATGGCCTAGCTATGATAGGAGCTTTGGACTGTGATGATCCGAAGGCACCTGCCTCAAATGCCCTCTTGCGACCCTTAGCCATCGCATGCATGTTGTTATGATTTTCCTGGGTTAGAGCATCACTAATAAACTCGTTATAGGTGGTGCACTTGGAATTTGCTATGGTCTTCATCAGTTTGGTGCCTAGACCCCGCTTGAAGCTCTCTATCTTCTTCTCCTTGGTATCCATGAAACCTAGAGCATACCTAGATAGATTGTTGAATGCGTGCATATATTCTGTGAGGGTCTTTGTCCCTTGAGTGAGCCTCATAAATTCCGCCGCTTTCATGCGCATTAGGCCTGGGGGAATATGATGCCCCCAAAAAGCCAACTTGAACTACTACCATGTCACTCACACATTAGTAGGTAGAGATGACAAGAAATGTGTCCACTAGATCCCTACTAGTCCTTGTAGCTGGTGAGAAGCATACTCAGCCTTCAGATGCTCGGTGACCCTTAGCAGACGAAACTTCTGCTCAATGGTGTTGAGCCACTCATCAGCCTATAGTGGTTCCTCAGACACCTTGAAGATAGGAGGCTTTGTATCCAGAAATTCCTTGAATGTACTATGCTAATTTGGCTCAGCCCCTTGTTGCTGTGGGTGGCCACGAGCGGTGTTCTGCATGATGAGGCATAGAGCTTCCTCCATTGTCCTTTGGCTCCCCAAGAATTGGGCAAAGAACTCCTGAGCGGACGGCGGTGGTGGTGATGGTAAGTCATCACCATTGCCATCTTGGCTGCTACTAGCTCCTGCATGGGTGCGCATCATCTGCGAGGTTGCAACAATAAGTGATTATTGGTTGATGCCACAAGATTGCAGATGAATTTATAATCATGCCAAACTGAAATTACTGGAGATAATCTCATATTCATACGATAAAAACAAAGGCATAATAATTCATTCTCGCAACATGTCACCACCAATTTGATTACTTATTAGACCCATAGCATGTTAATGTTCAAATCGTGATCTCTGATAGATCAACTGAAATTTACATTAGCGTTAAACCAAACGTGCGATAGTTGTGCAAATAACAATATTACATGATAGTTCAATTCATCAACACCAAATTCAAACTACAGGTCCATTACATAACCAATGATGATACATTAAGCACTTCCACTAAGTACTAAGCAATCTAATCCTCATCATGATCACTATCGAGGTCAGAGATAGGATCATCTCCTTCCTCAGGCTCCAGCTCTTCCTCTTCCTCATCCTCATCATCATCTTCTTCCATATTTGGACCATCTTCTTCCGCATCTAGGATTGGGTTTAGCTAGTTGTTCAAATAGTGCACTTCATGCTAAAGGTTCATTACTTGAAGTTGAGCCTGTGCAAGCTACTAACATAAGCCCCTTTCAGCATGGTTCTGGGCGTTACTCATGTCGCAGTGCCTATCTCGCTCTATCCTTATTGTAGAGACATGGTTTTCTGCTGCATCTCGCTGACGTCTAGCTGTGGACACCTCCGCACGGGCGGTCTCCAACTGCTCCCATAGTCCTACAAGCACTGCTTGATCATTAGCTCTAGCTTCTTGAGCTACTGCCCTCTGCTGATCCACTTGCTCCATTTGGGCATGAAGAACGCACAAAGCTGCATAGGATTGGTCAGATTCCCATCGGGCTTTACTTGTGGCTTTCTTTTGCTTGCGCACACACTTCTTGAGCTTATGTTGTGTGGCTTCAGCTCTCATGAGTTTGTCCATGCAAGTGGTGTATGATTCCTACCAGAAATCCCTGGTGTCCTGGGGTGCACAAAAACATCTTCATCATCGCAAACATTGCACTCATGGAGGGACTAGGGCTATTTGCTTGCTCATCCCGATCTCTGATCAATGCATTTTGATTACGTTGTTCCTAATTGGTGGTGGACGGATCGACCCAAGGAAACATACTCATTGCACTGCTAGTGAGTGCATCTCCATGCTGTTGGTAGATTTGCCTCAAAACCTCAAAGGCCACAACATGGGCAGCCTCCCAAGGAGTTTTCCCTTCTGATTCTGCCTTCCACCCCTGCTAGAAGGGTGGTTGTGTGTGGGGTGGTATAGTGAGCCACACCTCATACCATGGCTGTCCTTCCAAGTACTCTTCAATCCAATGATAAAGGGATGGTTCATGGTACCCCACAAAGTGCAGAACTCTCCACAATAGGGTAGGTGTTCCAAAAACCATCAGGAAATTCTCACATCCAACTAGTGCTGCCATCTATACCATCAACATGTACAACTTTGTGAGACAAGGCCATAATGGATAAGAGTTACATAGCCGAGTAAGAAATTTATAAGGGGAGGAACAATGTAATTATTTGAATGGTAATCATCATGATGCATGCTCGTTCCATACGCCCTCACAAACTTAGGAAAAATTGTTTCTAACAGTAGACACTGTGGCATACATACGTTCTCTCATATATAGCGTAACTAGTCGAGCTACATGTTTCATTGTTAGTGTACCTGCATAAAAGTTTCATTTTAGCCCAAACCCATAATGAAATATGCACAATGTAAATTTAAATACTTCCATATATGTATACCCATATATATACTTCCGTAACAAAGCTACATGATAACAGTTTATACCCATAATTAAATACGCACCACATACACATTCAAGCATGCATACGCAGTCGTACCAAAGTTAACTCTCCCAAACTGCACATTCCGGGGGTATTAACCCCTATACCCTTACGGCTAGGCTTGGGCCAGCCTGGACCAGGGGATCTGGCCCACTAGAAGACAATGCGTGGCCTAGCCAATCTGCTCAGAGTCTCGTGCAAGGAATCAAGACAGACTTGGAGATCAAGCAAGATCCTAGTCGGTTAGAATAGGAATCCTTATCCGGCCACCTATGGCAATTGTAACTGGTTAGGATTAGTTTCCAGATCTGTAACCCTACCCCCAGACTATATAAGGCGGGCAGGGGACCCCTCTAAAAACATCTCTCATTGACATACAACAATACAATCAAACGTAGGACGTAGGTATTACGCCTTCACGGTGGCCAAACCTGGATAAAACCTCGTGTCTGTCTTGTGTCACCATCTTGTTTGTAGCTTGCGCATCTGTCTGCCGATAATCTACTACCTTGGGCATACCCCTAGGTAGACTACCAACCATATTTCATCGATAGTGGCGCGCTAGGTAGGGGGTGTGCGTACTGCTCTCCAGACGAACAAGATGGTCATCATCCCCGGTTCCATGGCTACGCCGAACGACCTCACGTTCACCATCGGCCAGATCACCTGGACCACTGGCATCGATGACTTCATCGCCATGACCACGGAGGAGGTGCAGATTCAATCTACGTCAACCACTACTTCACCTGCATCGGCTATGGCTCCGACCACGGTGGATTTGGCTTTGGCCACACCAGCATCATTTTTAGCCACGCTGACAACCCATCGTCCGCTTCCTCGCTACAAAGGGAGGCAGATCGACAACACCGACCTGCTCGACTCCATCGATCGGGTCGGCACCAAACTTGTTGAAACCCTAGCTCTGGTAAGTTCGATTCAAAGTCAACCTAATGAGAAGGTAACCACTACCCACAATAGATCTACCCAACCAGCTCAGGCCAGTCATCCTGCATGACTCGGTATGGATCTCGTGGTCACATCTACTCCTGAAGGGCGCTCCATTCATCACTGACCAGCCCCCACGATGGGTCTCTAGCTCTCCGAGTGCGAAGCCTCAATGGAGAACTACCAGGCTTAGCCCTATGGCCTACGCAACTTCATCAACATGGTTCGGATTGAGGAGTATCAAGAAGGATCGGTCCACACAGTTCAAGAGGGCGGCTCAAGCTCCCCGTCCGGCATCGTATCTAATGGCTCCGTCCACACTAAGCTCCAGCATCATGATAGTGAAGGCGTTGAATACGATCTGGATATCCCAGACCACGCCCTGGGGTTCCCATGATTTCCATCCTTCCCACCAAGGCGAGGAGACTTGATCAATGTTGTCAGTAATGACAAACCACCGGCAGTTGGCGAAATAGAATAAGAAAGGCTAGCACACAAAGCATGGAATATTGACCGGTTTAATCGCCGACAAGTTGAAGCCGAGGCAGAAGAGGAGGCACGATGCATAAGGGTCTAGCCACATGACCTTAACAATGCCTTTGACAGGGTGGGGGACAAGCAAGTCTTCAGGACTCCAAGCGCCAACGTAGCTATTGCTATGGTGATAATGCAACAACTACCCAATACCCCAGAAATCCAGGCAGTTTGTGATGATATACAAGCTTACCTGACGGCTGTTATGGCCTAGACCGTAGAGATTGTAAATCAAGCTTAGGCTCCATCCAACTCAGTCGAATCAAGCCACAGCTGCTAGTACTCAAGTCGCTCACAGCCACCCAACCAACGTGGCTCGCGCAACAACGACCCATCAGACAACCGTCAAGGCAGAAATGGTGGTCATGATGGTGGTCGGGACGATAACCGCCGCGACTACCGGGACGACAACTATTGAGACAACCGCGACAATCGCCGTGATAACCATGGTCACAGGGTTAACCAGGGTGGCAATCAGGATCGTCGTGATGGCAATAACGATCTCCGCCATTCCCTCGGAGAACGCGATCTGCGCGATCGCATTAACCAAAGAGCCAACAATCGTGCATCCCACAAAAGCTATCGCCGTATGGAATATGATACTACCCACGGCCCTCTAGGTTTGAAATAGTTTACTCCACACCTTCGCTAAGTCATATGGCCCAAGAACTTCAAGCTCGAAAAACTTCAGAAGTACGATGGCAAGGAGAACCCCAAATTATGGGTCATGCTCTATGACACCACATGCAGATCAGCCATGGCTGATGAGCACGTCATGTCTAATTACTTTCTAGTCATCGTCGGCCATGTAGGCCACCAATGGCTGGTCAACTTGCTGGCGAACTACTTTGATTCCTAGCAAGAGCTCAAGCAAGCATTCATCGACAACTTCATTGCTACTTGTGAGCAACTCGGTAACAAATATGATCTGCAGTGGATTCGAGATCACAAAGATGAGCCACTGCGCGAGTACGTCCGATGCTTCTTAGAGATGCGCATCAAGGTCCCATCAATCTCCGACAATGAGGCAATCGAGGCTTTCATCACTGGTCTCCGCTTCCACGATGCCCTAAGGGACAAGCTCCTCTACAAGAGACCTGAATCAGTCACAACTCTCCTAGCCACTGCTAAAAAATATGCGGATGCCGATGATGCTAAAAAGATAATCATCGAAGAAGCAGCAAGGGTTCCATGCTCTGACCACCCCCACACCGCGACAACTACCGCGGCAACCATGGTCGGAACGACAATTTTGATCGCCGCAACCAGCGCAACGATTCCTGCGACCACTGCGACCAGCGTAATCGCCGTGACGATTACAAGGGCAAGCATGCTCGAGAAGACGACGGCGAGGTCAACACCGTTAAAAAAGGTGGCGGACGTTGCAACTATGAAGAAGACTATGCCAAAGCATTGAAAGGACCCTGCCAGCTCCATCCCAAGTCAAACCATACCATGGAGAATTGCCATGTTCTCAAATCCATCTACATGCGCCAATAGGCTCCGGATACATCCGACAAGCCTAACGACGCAAGGGAGCAGCGTAACAAGGACAACGACGATGAAGACGCAAATCCCCATCACAAGTACATCAAGACAACTGATCACATCCACACCATCATTGGGGGCAAAGCGTCACATCTTGTGGTCATGCCACTCATTAGCTTACCTTGGTGTAGAGGCGTTTGATCCACACATTACCATTCAAGTGAATGGCATCCATACAATAGCACGCCGTATGGACGACGAAGTAAAAACCCCCATGTTAGTACTTAAATAGCCACCTAATAGTCCTTAACTTGGGCATAAGGAAAGTGATTATTGGCACACTTTAGATTTCAAATACCTATTTATATAGCTATTAGTTGCTAGAGAAGGGTTTTAGGAAAACAAAAACTTTTGTTTTAAATACACATGTGACAATTAACGTTGAATCTTGCTCTGATACCAGCTGTCGTAGAACTGACCAATTTATAAGAGTACAAGTACAATGGCAGCCCGCAAGCGGTCGCACTGTCATACTCGAACCCATATAAACTCGGTAGTCCATCGAGTACCACGACGGGTCTCGATAAACGATTTACAACAACCAAGATAGTACATGATTCAACATACATGTCACATATTACATAAAGTTCACAAATACATTTCCATCATCAGAGTATGAAACAAAGTTATTACAAACCGAGTTTGATAGATAAAAGCGGAAGCAAATTAAGTTTTGAAGGTAAAGTTTCCAACATAGTTTAAAACAGTGCTGAAATACGGTCATAGTCCACAAAAGCAAGTAGAGGGATTAAAAAAGAAGTCTGCCCAAGGCTTACTCCTCATCCACAGCGGGATAGAAGCAACTCTTGCAATAACCATGATAAACAGTGCCATCTGCAACAATGGGAAATAAAACCCCGAGTATGAGAAGGTACTTAGCTAGACTTACCCATCATAAACCAGAAATAAAATGACTCCAAGGATCATGCAAGGCTGTATAAGTGGAGATAGCTTGACAACATTTTGCATAAAAGCGATTAACTCAGTTATACAATTATGATTCCGTTATCAAGTTAATTATAACTATCCATCTCTAAATTAGCCACTAACCTATGCCAAACATGTGGTATATCATTTTTAAAGCATATAATAGTAACCATAGCAGGTATTGTAATTCCATATTCATTCGAGCCATCATGTTCCATAACACAGTTACTATGATGTTGGGACTAGCCAAGTTTCTCACTATCCAGGAGAGACGGCGATTCGAATCAATTTCAACTAGCGGAGAATTTATTCCTAACACAAACCCCGGCAGACTAGATCATTAGTCGCCTTAGGTCACCTTTGGTACAACTCAGGTACATATTTTGAGGGTTCGTACCATGCCACACAATCGAGGACACCAAATGCCAGGACTTTCAGGCCTACCCTGCCCTTAGGCTCAGTTTGGCTCCCTGCAAGGAGCACACAACAGAACGAGACCCGGCCTGAGTTGAGCTACTCGGCTTCGCGGTCGGAACGAGTTATCCGGCCAGCTAAATGATAGGCATGCGTTCAATCTTGTCAGAAGCACCAACAACAGTATGGTCCTTAATTGGCACAGACGGAATCGCATGAGTCAACCTACGCATAGACTCCACCCGGCCTTGATTTTCTTTTACCCCATGGTTCTGTTCCACGATAGCAATTATAGCCAACCGTGCTCCGGTATCCACCTATATCTCGCAGGTGACAGGAAATCACCCGACTTCTACCGGTCCAAGCATGGCTAAGCATATATTTGATCTTGGACCTACACAGGGTTACGGTGTATATATCTGGCCATGGAATTTATACGCATCAAGTGGTTCCATTCAACTCTTATAACCTAGCGCATCAATCATAAGAACTTAAGTAATCATTTGTAAAATACTAGGAGACTTAGAATGCTCTGGAGCTTGCCTTTTAGAAAGGACGAGGGGCGGTGATCAGGGCACTCCGGAAGCTCTTCTGGGTTCTACTCCTCACCTTCGGGAGCTATGACTTGAGGATTCTCTTGCAGGTCCCCTTCCTCTACTTCATCGAACTCTAGCAACGTTATTTCTTCCTCCGATCCTAGATGCATGAATTTGGCATAAGGTATTGCGGAGGTATGCATGCCGACAAGTACAATATGATGATACGTGATGAATGCATTCTTGTATGTATTCTTAACATCATGGTGCTGAAGTAATAACAAGTGTATCGTGTTTTACTGAGTATGTGCATATCTCTTCTTACTTATTTAATTAACTACTTCAACAATGCATCTACTATATCACCAAACAACAGCTACTCATTTTACTCATAACTGAAGTTCTACTTATCCAAATGCTGTGATCTTGGACTTTCTGGAAAGCTTATAAAATTGTCTACAACTCTTATTTAATCACCAAAAGCAAATTCACAATTTATCGCAACCAAAACAGACAAGCAACCCAGTGCTGTCTAGAAATTCCAGAGAGTAAGCAATTCGGAAATACTAACTTTAAACAGCTATAACTCCCGAACTCTTTGGCCTATTGCTCTGAAATTTTAGCACAAGATACATGAAGAAGTTTTCTACAACTTTGTTATTAACCATTTTTATAGCAAACACCATTTTTACCATGCAACATACCAAACGACCAAATCTGTCCGAAAACTCTTCCAATTCGCATTATAAAGCAACAATACTTTTACTTCATGTAAGCATTCAAAGTTTGACAACACAAAGTCTACCAACAGTTTAAGCATACCAAATACACTCAAAAAAACCTAATGGTGAAGCCCAAACTATTTATTTAAATGCCCTTATTATTTTATTTTGATACTTAGGTTAAATAATAAACATATAATAAATGTGCATCATAAATTCTTAAAAATTTACAGTGCCTTAATAATGCTACCAAAAGACTACTGTAAATGTTTCATTTCATTTTACCAAGTAGAACATTCTATACAAAAATGACAAGGCAGAAAGGCTTACAATAGCAAAAATAGAAAACCCTAGTGAACAGTGTCAAGCCATAGATTTTATATTTTTTCTAGCATCCATATGGTACTAGGATAACCTCCAACAAATTTCATGAATATTGGATTCATAAATAATTTATAACAATTTATACAAGGATTACCTATTTATAAAAGAAAAATCTATAACTACAAATCTATACATGCACTGATTCTCAAACTTTTACCAGAGCTCATACATGTCAAGAATAGCTAACCACAAAAATTTCATAATTTTTGGAGCACAAGAACTCTATATATAAAATAAACAAATTTACATACATTCAAAAACACATTTCAAGTTTCAATTTAAATCTTCCATAAACTTTACTGAAAATGCTAATATCATATTTTTCATAAATACTACACTTCACCAAGATCTTAACCAAATTTGAACAACAAATTTTGGATCTCCCAAACTCCAAATATAAAATTTACAAAACAGCATGAAATCTGGAATTAAATGAGCTATCCTACTCTCTACTATCACTGACCGGTGGGACCCGCCTGACAGTGGACCCCATGCATCAGTGACTCGGAACAGGGCAGCGGCACTGCTTGATACTGCATGGTCATGGCTCGTCGATGGCGAGCTTCACCAGTGACGGCACCACTACTACTGTGACCCTCGAGACCTAGCGCACCGAGTGAGCTACTTGGTTGGGCCTCTCACCGGCGCTAATGACGACGGCAGTGGCCATGGCGGCTTGGCGGAGCTAGACAACGGCGCAACACCGGTGGTGACCACGGAGACCCAAATCACAACTAGGATGAGCATCTATGAACTCAGGTGAACCTAGCGCACAAGATTGCACGGCCAATGGTGGATGGGGATGGCATGGCCAAGACAACGGACTCGGCGGCGGAACTCCGGTGAGCTCATGCGTGGTGCTAAGGCTTACCGTGCATGGTCAGTGAGCACGAGCAGACGTGGTGAGGCTCGGGGAAGATGGTGGAGGGGTTGCGATGGTGAAGGAGCAGCGAGGACGAGCTGGCGCTGGCAATGGTGACGGCGGCGAGCTACGTTGCTGCTGTGGGTGCGTGTAAAGGAGAAGGAGGAGGCCGAGAGTGGAATGAAGGCGCTGGGAGGGAGCGGGCGAACGCTGGGATGTTGAAGGCGCTCACTGGCTTGGTGTGGCCTGACCGGGCAGAGCAACGGCGATGCGTGGCCGTAATGCCTCCATGCGGCGGCCAACATCTGATGGCGGTCGGCCACTGAAGACCGAGCTGATCAAGCCATCAGAGCCCCGAGAAGCAGCCTGACGACATGATTTGCAACGAAGAAAACTCCAAGACCATGGACTATTAGCAAAAAATTTCCTACACCAAAGTTGAAGCCTAAAGTACTAGCTCCAATTCTTATTAAAGGATCATGTGCTAATTCGCAATGAAAACCGAGTTATATCATCACCAAGTCGGCTTGTCAGCGCTGTTAGTTAACTGATTTGGCAAAAATGTGGTGAGTGTTGAAAATAGTTATTTGATGATTTTTGTGAGCCTTTTTCAAGCATGTTAGGAGCTAAACCAATCAATGACCCAAAAATAAAAGTTGTTCCTCTTGTCAAATACTACAACTTTGCTTTAGTGACCACCTCGATGCAAGGTCTCTAGCACATAGTTCAAACTTGGTACACCATGTTACATTCAAATGATGGTATACCTTCAAACTATGGCTTGGTGACCAATTTGCCCTTAACCATAAATACCAAAGTTGTTCATAATGATATTCTAAACATGTTTAAGCTAATTGCAAGGTTATACAATCACTTCATGCATTGGTGACACCTAGGGCTATCTAGGTCAACACATGTAACATTACTTAAGTGCTTGATCATGAAAGGTGACCTTCATGAACAAGGTTCCATTTGCTAACCTAAGTGTTTCTAATATGTTTTTGTGACTCATATCAACCATCTACATGTATACACTCATGATCATAAGCATATATACCAGGAACAATGAAATAACAAGCATTGTTGCATATGTTTCAATCAAATGTTTCAAGTGTAAATGCTTATATATGAATGCTTGAGCCTCATGCTCATGCTATGCAAGTCAAATTGTGCAAGGCTAACACCTAGGGTGTTACAGCGCAACACTCACTTCACCTCATATTTGTCTAACTGGTTTGCTAAGTGTTGTTGTAGAAATTTTTAATAGGCTATGCCCCCCTCTAGCCATTAGGACCTTTCAATCTCCCCCTCAAAAACGTTGGTGCGCGAGCCATAGAGGCTCCATTTTGTCCATTGGTAGCACCTCATGGAGGAGGTAATCGAGGTAAGGTGTCCTCCAGTCAGCAAGAGGGTCGAGCTCTACCACTGGGTCTATGTCAAGCTCCATGACCTCGAGGTCAAGCAGAGCTGAGGGTTGGTCAGCCCCCGAGCCTGAGGTCAGCAACCTGTCACCTATTTGTTCTGGCTCCTTGTAGTGGACCAAGGGATTGTACTGGTCATTGGCAAAAATGCCTGTCAGCACTGGCTCTTGGCCGGATGCCATCTTTGCCAGCACGTCGACTACTTTGTTGAGACGCCTTGGGATGTGATTAAGCTCAAGACTATCAAACTTGTCCTCTAGCTGGTGGACCTCTCGGCAATACATAGCCATCTTGGCATTGTGGTAGCTTGATTCCTTCATGACCTAGCTGATGACCAGCTGGAAGTCACCCCAAACATCGAGCTATTAGATGCCTAGCTCAATAGCAATGCATACGCCGTTAATGAGTGCCTCATATTTGGCCACATTGTTGGAGGCAGGGAAGTGGATACGAACCATGTACTTCATGCACACTCCGAGGGGTGAAATGAAGACCAGCCCCATGCCAACCCCTTCTTCATCAACGACCCATCAAAGTACATCATCTAATACTCCTGGTGTGGCATTTGGATCTCGGTCCATTCTGCCACGAAGTCAGTGAGGACTTGGGACTTGATGATCGTCTGAGGGGAAGACGAAATACCCTGACCCATCAATTCAAGTGCCCACTTCGCAATCCTTCTTGTGGTGTCCTAGTTTTGGATAACCTTGCCAAGGGGGAAGGACGTCATGGCCATCACTAGATGTGACTTGAAGTAATGATGTAACTTCCTCTTGGCAATAACGATGGCCTATAGGAGTTTCTAGATTTGGGGGTAGCAAGTCTTGGAATTGTACAAGACCTCATTAACGAAGTACATGAGACACTGTAATTTCAGGGTGTGTCCCTCCTCTTTCTGCTCTACCACTAGGGCAGTGCTGACCACTTGTGTGGTGGCCGCAATGCAGAGCAGCAATGGTTCCCTGTTCGTCGGGGGGACCAAGATTGGGGCCTTCATCAGGAGCTGCTTGACCTTGTCAAGTGCCTCCTGGGTCTCAGGCATCCATTCAAAATGGTCAGCTTTCTTTAGAAGCTGATAGACAAGGAGACCTCATTCGCCGAGGCACGAGATAAAGTGGCTAAGCGTGGCAAGGCTCCCTATAACTTGTTGTACCCCCTTTATGTTCTAAATTGGGCCCATCCTTGTGATGGCCAAGATCTTCTTTGGGTTGGCTTCGATGCCACGTTCGAAGATGATAAAACCCAGCAGCATACCCCTCGGGACCCTAAAAATGGATTTCTTGGGGTTGAGTTTGATGCCATTTGCTCAGAGTTTCGCAAAGGTCTGCTGTAGGTCGGCTATGAGCTGTTTAGACCATTTGGACTTGACCATGATGTCATCTACGTAGGCCTCAAAGGTTTTCCCAATAAGGTCCCCAAAATACTTGAGCATACAACACTGATACATAGCCTAGATGTTTTTCAGACCGAACAACATTATGACGTAGCAGAACAATCTAAGTGGGGTGATGAAAGACATCATGAGCTAGTTGGACTCTTTCATCGTGATTTGATGTTATCTGGAGTATGCATCATGGAAGCAAAGGGTTTTGCACCCTAAGGTCGAGTCAACTACTTGGTCTATACATGGCAAAGGAAACATATCCTTTGGACATGCTTTGTTGAGACCTATGTAATCAACACACATTCTACATTTCCCACTCTTTTTTCTTACAAGAATCAGATTGGCTAACCACTCAGGGTGATACACTTCCTTGATGAATCCGGCTACCAAAAGCTTCACAATCTCCTCGCCGATGGCCCTACGCTTCTCCTCATTGAAGCGGCATTGGGGTTGCTTCACTGGCTTGGAGCCTGGCCTAATCTTCAAGGTGTGCTCGGTGACTTCTTTCGAAATGCCTGGTATGTTTGAGGGTCTCCATGCAAAGATGTCTCTATTGGCCTAGAGTAAGTCAATGAGCGCACTTTCCTATTTGGAGGAAAGCATGGTGCCAATGCACACCACTTTGCCCTCAAAGCTACTAGGGTCTATGAGGACCTCCTTGGCGCCCTCCATGGGCTTGAAAAACCTAGCCGACCACTTGGGGTTGGGTGCTTCTTTAATGATCTCCTCCCTAATGGCCACGAGCTCTTTAGAGGCGACCATCATCATGGCATGTTCACACCACTCGACCTCACACTCGTAGGCATGATAGAAGGAGGTGCCAATGGTGATGACACCACATGGACCCAGCATCTTCAACTTCAGATAAGTGTAGTTGGAGATGGCCATGAACTTCACATAGCATGGACGTCCGAGGATGACATGGTAGGTCCTATGGAACCCGACCACCTTGAAGGTAAGGGTCTCTATTGACGATAGTTATCATACATATTTAACCATCAATTAAACATGTATAAGGGCATAAATGAATCACCAATGTAGACTTAGGGGTTTAAACTGATAAATTCCATGAGTTTTGGTGAATTTGTGTTTCCAGCAGGAGTTAATTAGAAAACCACCAAGGAGGACCTAATTGTTAATGGAAAACACAGAATCTCATTGTGGTACCTATGTGGGAAGACTCTAGAAGGATCCAGGAGCCATGTCACTAAAGTAGAGGACCAGAGGATGACATGTGGGGCCACCTAGCCCCACTGTCAGGCCACCCAGCCTCCTAGGATGCATCTCCACCGTTGCTTAAGTCAGTTTGATCCAAGGGCTCATGTTTGACTCGTAGGGCTATATAATCCAGCCCCTGCCTCTCCCCCTAGGCATAAGCCTCATTTGATCCTGAGAGCTAAGAAGCCAGAAACCCTAATTCATATGTCCACTAGGATCAGGGCAAGCAATCAAGAGAAGATTAGTCCTCGATAGGATCTAGTCTTCTTCTAGAGATAGAGAGATAGAGTGCGAGGGAAGAGTTTGGAGGAGTCCTGACCTATTGGTGCTCTCTCTATGGCTTGTACCCTGGCAGAATCAAGTTCTTCTAGAGCTTACTTCTAAGATTTCTCTAGTAATCGACTTTTAATTCAAGTAAGCATCTTGTTCATATTATTCTTCAGGTTTGCGACTCTCTTTTGAGTACTTTAATCCTTGTAGCTCCTGGGTTAAAGTAGTATTCGTAGTATAAGCATGGTGCTTAGACTTGGTTACTCGTGGATGTACCTTATTTTCTAGTTCGGTGGTAGCTCACGAGGGTGATTCTTATAGCCTCAATGAATCCTCTATAGTCCACCTCCTATTAGTAGGCTTAGCAGGACTTTGTTACTATAGGAAACATACTCTGCTTGTATTTTCTCTTGTAATATCCCCATAATTGAATAATAGAAGAGAAAGCTTACCAAAGCTAGAACTAGAAGACCTTAGCAGTCTCCTCTATGCTCCTATTATCTAGCATTGATTGTGAAGTTGGGTTAAGTTAGAATTAGTTACTCTCACCTCCATTCCTTTGGGTTCGATCTAAAATTGGGTTACTCTCGGTGAAGTGCTACAATGGTATAATATCTGTGCGCTTGTGAATTATTCTATGTGCATTAATTTATACCAACAGTCTTCGTCCTGTAATTGGTCGCATTCCTAAAGGTGATGGGCAGATCGATCTGCCCGAGCAACATGGCCTACTTTCTAGGCACGATGCCATGGAAAGATGCCCTGGTTGGCTATCATGAGGTAGCCATCCAGCGTCGTCTACCACCGTCCTTCTACTCAACATTGTCTACCGCTAGCTTGGGCACCTTCCTAAGCTTCCCCTTATTGGAGCCACCAGACAAGAACCGCTTCATGAGGGCACAGTCTTTGTATAGGTGCTTGATGGTGAAGGCATGGTTCGGGCATGGCCCTTTGAGCAGCTTCTCAAAGTGGTCTAGTGTACCCTTAGTGGGCTTCCAACCCCCTTATAGTCAGCAGTGGCCACGAGTGAGCCCTCGTGCCACTACTTGTTCTTCTTCTTGTTGGGGTAGTTAGAGGCGCCTTCATTAGTGTCCTTATCTCGCTTTGCCTTGCCCTTGGAATGATCGAAAATCGCTCCGACCACCTCCTTGCCCGAGGCTTGGTTGGTGGCAATGTTGAGGAGCTCCTTGGTGGTTCATGGGCCCTTGCATCCTAGCTAGTGAACTAGGTACTCACAGGTGGTCCTAGATAGGAAGGCTCCTATAACATCGACGTCGGGCAGCTTGTTGCACTACTGGGAGAAGTGCTGGATGTACTCACAAAGAGTTTCCTAGACTTATATCGATAGTTTTTAAGATCCCACAAGTTCCTAGGATGCATGTAGGTGCCCTAGAAGTTTCCCACAAAAATCTCCTTTAGGTTTGCCCAACTTTGAATCCGGTTGGGCAGAAGGTGCTCCAACCTTGTTCACACCGAATCAGCCAGGAACAATGCGAGGTTGTGGATAATGAAACTGTCACTATCTACTCCACTGGCTTGGTAAGCAAGCTAGTAATCCTCAAGCCACAGTCCGGGGTTCATTTCCCTAGAGTATTTCGTGATGTTGGTCGGCGGTCAGTACCATGGTGAGAAGGCGGCGTTGAGGATGTGTCGACCAAATGCCTGACGTCCCAATAGGTCGGGGCTCAGGCTCTAGTCCTCACCACTATCATAGCATCCGCCATGACAATGGTGGTAGCGATGGTTGGCTTCCTCTCTATTGTCGCTTCATCCATGCCTATAGGCATCTAGGGTGTTACATGCATCATGGTGGAGGCCGAGATGATCATGAACTAGGGCCATGGCATGCCCCCACCACCGCATGATGCCTGGTGGATAGACACATCCTTAACATGTTGTCTTGAGGGCACACGCTGACTAGTGTCAAGCTCACGTCGCTATGACAGTGAGCTCTCCGCCTGCTGCACCACCACACGCTCGAGCTGCATGTGGATCTCATAATGGTCCCAATGATCCTTGGGTGTTGTAGGCTCTAGGAGCCCTTAGAGCAATGCCACTATGGCAGTGATGTTCTGGCTTACCCGAGCGAATTGTGGGAGGGCTCCATCGTCTTCGATGATCCTCTAGTTCATGTTGTGGGACATGGTGTGCGCATGCCCATCTCTCCCTGGTGCTCGATCTCTCACTCGAGCTATGCGCATTCCTGCTCGTGTTGGAGTCATGCATCCTCAAGCTCCTGGTGCCGCGCCCTTAGCTATTCCACCCGCATGTGAGGAAGGGCCCTGCATCTTCCTTGACCTTGTTGTTGAGGTCGTTTGGTAGGGTAGCCCCTCCCTTGTTGATGCTTTTGACATGTCCCTCGGGGGTACCTACCATAAAACATTCTCATGAGGGGTGATGGCTCCCCGTGCTGAGTTAGAGTCAGAGAGCAACTCTAAATCTCCTGCCAGAAGGTCGTGGAAAGATTCTACGACATATTCAATCATCCCCATGAACTCATCATTCATAGGGGATGGGTGCATGTACTACACCATGAGGTGGACAATGGTCCTCGTAGCTAGGGCAACCCGGGTGAGGCATTCCGGGGAGAGCGATTCCCCTCCGGTGAGCTACGTCATGACATTGGTGAACGAGAAGGTGAGGCAGCGCAGGTCCTCCTAGGATGGTTGGGGTCCTAGGATGGCATCAAGCTAGCACTCTAGCCTCCCATAATCGAAGCTGAGGAGCCGGTCGCTCCTAGGGACATGGGCCTCCGGCACGTGCAGTTGTAGCTCCTCAAACGCCATGACGATCGCATCGAGGCCGGTGAAGTGGAGAGGGTGGACAGCTATAGGATCCTATGCCAACTCTCCCTCCATCATGCCCTAGCTAACATCGTGGCTAGCCATTCGAGGCCTAATGTGGACATCGAGACATGCAAAAGCCCCCTACCTGGCACACCAACTGTCGGTGTTTCGAACCACCGGCTAGTAAATTTATATCTGTGCTTCTAGCCCAGATGGTATGCTTGAAGGACATAAGGATTTATACTAGTTTGGGAGAAATGTCCCTATGTTAAGTCTACTATTGCTCATGTTACCAACACTAGTTTGTAGTAGGGGTTACAAACATGTGAGAGAGGGAGAAGGTCCTAATTCTCTAGTGAAAATATCGAATGGAGTTGAGTCTTGTTGAGCTCATTCCACCGTGTGCTCATGCCCCTCCTAGGGTGTCCTGCTTCCCCTTTTATAGGTGAACGGGAAGGCACAGGTTACAGAGAGGGAAAGAGAGAGAGAAGGAGAAAAGCGAGGGAGAAGAAGGCCTCTAGGGTCATGGTGTCCTTCATCTCCTTTATGCAGGTCCCGTCGGTCCTATAGATGATGATGGGGATGGCTCAACGTCATGACCCTATTCATCACTAGCTCCATACGTTGGTGTCGTCAGCTAGTCGCAGGTCTCCACACTATTCTAGCGAGCAGCGTGGACAATAGATACTCCTATTGGAAGCCATATGGGGATTAGGCAGCATAGTGCTAGCATGCCCAACACTATTGGTGATGTGAGCCCCTAGGTATGGTCTGTCATGGCCACAGGTTAGGTTGAGACATGCCTGCTTCCCTCCTAGTGTCAGAAGTTTGACCCTTGGGTCATACTCTTAGACCCATAATGGTTGGAGGTGGTATGGATCCCCATCGGGCGAGATAGAACCTACACTCGAGGGTTCTGGCGAGATGGAGCCCGTGCCCTTGGGGTCAGGTGAGATGGAGCCCACACCCTTGGGGTCGGGCTAGATGGAGCCCACAGCCGAGGGGTCTAGCGAGACAGAGCCCGCGCCGTTGGGGTCAGGCGAGATGGGGCCCATGCCTGAGGGGTCTAGCGAGACATTAAATACGTATTGGACCACACAGATGAATTAACGTTCATGGCAGTTAACTCCATTCCTCTAGGTATCCCTAATATCGATACATCACACCAAGGCAACAAAAAATACAAACAAAAACCAATTGAGCTAAGCTACACCATGCTCAACATAGTTCAACCCACATAATATAAAGTTCCACCCCACAACCAAGGAGCAATGAGACATTTGCATGGTTTGGCGGTGTGGCTTGGTCACATCATGTCAATGCAAGCAACCCTGCTACAAAGGCTGCTGATGCCACCCACGTGTGTGGGAATGCAAGAGCTCACATGTAGTCATGACAGTCGAGGAGCACCACCATTGTGCCTATAGAGCAATATGGTGACCAGATAGGCCACCAGATTGTGCCCACCATCGGTGGCATGGGTGAGATCATCAAGGCATGGCTAGGGGCTGCGCTTTTCCATGAATACGATTTGTATCCTAATGAGGAAGCAAGCCTTTGGGTTGCCGACTTGGGTCAGGTTAGCAAGGAGGGCATAGTAGTTGATGGGGTCAGCCCCTGTCCTCCCACGTCTGACCTGATCTAGTGTTAGACACTGACCGATGGCAGGGTCACCGCAGATGTGGCACATGGACGAGTAGGTCGCTCGTAGGCTGCGGAGGTCATCCATGGGTCGATATGAGGTCATAGCTGTAACACCCTAGCCCATTAGTAGCCTATAGTAGTTGTGAAGTTGGCCCATGTTGCCCAAGTGGCACATGTGGAGTTGTTGTTGGTGGATTTAGCACCACCTTGGAAGTTTAGGAGGATGAGGGCCAGCTTATAAGCCTTATTGTTCCAAACATAGCACCTCTGGTTAACCCTTTTTACACGAAGCAAGGATGAAAGTGTAAGAAGGGTTCTACACATATGCAGGCCTATTCCACATGTGGAGCAAAGCAATATAAGTAGTTTTGGACACATCATGTTATAGCAGCAAGGTGCCCGGTGATCTCAATTTGCACGTCGGTAGGGAGCGCCGTCAGCGACATGATTGCCATTGTGGATGGAGCTATGGTGTGTGGACAGTGGCAAGCCAAAGGGCTAGAGAGGCAGAGTGGCATGACATGCATTGATTGAGGGGGAGGTAGGGGAGGTGGTGGAGCAGTGGTTATAGTAGGAGTTCTCATATACCATCTACGAACTAGCGTGGGAACTCGCAATGATGACACAGTTTAGATTACCGAGTGGGCCAGCGACCGAGTGCATTGAGTGTACACTATTTCCAATCCTAGGAGTAGAAATGTGAAATAGGGGATGCCAACCAACCATGAAGCCTCCATCGTCGCGTCCTATGGACACAACCATTTGGCTCTCCTCTTTAACCATCATCATGTCCTATGGGTGAGCAACTGTTCGACTCTCCTCTTTAAAATGACTAGTAGGGTATAGAGAGCACCACCGACTAGGGTATTCTCTCATACATACATACTAGTACACATCACATCACCTCCTTCGATCCCTTCTCATGAGCCAATCCCTACTCACTGGCGGTGCATAGAGCGAGCAATGGGGCACTGGTCATCTAGCAAGTTTTCCACCGATTACGAAGACAAGGATGGGGAGGAGGTGAATCAACCGACACTGAGCCCTGAGCATAAGAAGGAACCCACCAAACATGATAGGGAGCCCACTGATGACAAGGAGGAGGAGGCACCGCAGGTGGTAGAGGATGAGGAGGAGGAGGAGGAGACGTCAGCGGAGGAGGTAGACAACATCACCAAGACCATTCTACTAGGTTCAGCCCCATGCTGCGCAACAAGAAGTGCAGGCTCAACCCTCCATCCCCCAACATGATCATGGAGGACGAGCATGACTCCTCATCAGAGTAGGATGATGAGGAGGGCGGCGACAACGGAGACAGCGGGGGCAACGACGTTGATCAGTAGGTTTAGTTAATTAGTACAGTAGTAGTAGGTCTTGTACTAACTAGTTGTAGTACAATGGCGGGTGTGTTGTAGTGCACTTTTGGTCTATTTTGAATGGCCTCATGTACCATGGCGGGTGTAGTTAATTAGTACAATAGTAGTAGGTCTTGTACTAACTAGTTGCAGTACAATGGTGGGTGTGTTGTAGTGCACTTTGGGTCTATTTTGAATGGCCTCATGTACCCACATAAATATTAGGAATTAGGAATGAATATAATGGTGGTTTTAACTATTTTTGAGTGTTTTTCATGTATTTTGGAATGTGCTTCTGATGAGAGTGCACAATTAATGGCTTTCTTTGAATAATGAATAGCATTGCGATAAAATGAACAAACTGATATAAACATTGAATAAACAAGCGCACTACCAATTATAGATTGAGATACATCAGCATTATTGACATCCAGATACATACCACAATTAACTAAGTTCAAACCATCGCCTCACTCATCTTGTTGCCCTTCCGATTCTGCACCATTTTTTGCATGTCCGGCTGTGGCAAAATGAGGGGGCCAGACTATCCTTTGATGTTGCTTTTGCATGTCTAAGATAAAAGAGCTGACCAAAAACCTATTATATGGTCTGGCCTCATCTAATACAACATGGACGGACTATGCTTTGGTGGCATAAAAGATTAGGCACATATTCCTGGGTTGGTTTTACAGAGCTAGGCATGGCTACATGCATAAAAAGAGGAGAGCAGTGCTACTAGAAAGATAACATAACATCAAACTAGACTTCATATATATGTGGAGTACATCAATGATACAAGTTCAGACTACATAACCATGCCTTCATCGACCATAATAAGAGGAAAAACATGCCCCACTAGTCATACAACTACTACATAAACATACTAGTTCTAACTACAGATGATTAACAAGACTTCGTAGTAGTAATGAGAACCAGGTAGCTTACTCGTCCTAACTACAAATGTTTACATGACTTGATACTACTAATTAATTCAATGAGTAGTGCCATCCCATAGCTCTAAGCAACAAGGGTACCAACAGGCATGATCAAAATCCAACTCCTACAAGGTAAACCTACCTAGGTTGAAGCTAGCAAACCGCTCCGCCATGTCGAACCTAAGGATCACTTCACCCGCTCCTGCTGTGGGGCACCAAGAGCCGATTCAGCGAAGGCAAGCTAGACCACGATAGGGCCACCTCTGTAGAGCCCTTGGACATGTAGTGGGCAGACGACGAGTGGGACCATGATGTTGTAGGAGACCTGCTCCTACCTTGGGGCTCCAAGAGCAAATCTGGCAATGATGAGCTTGACCACGAAGGTGCCACCGATGATGGTGTGGTGGACCGCACTAGGAGTGGTGGTGGTGAGTGAACCACCAGTGCCAGTGGCATCAACATTGTCATTGTGGGTGATGGGGAGACCAATGCCAACCTAGGGGATGGCATGCAGGACCGTGATGGTGCCTGCGATGATGGCGAGGTGGACCGCACCTGGAGCGGTGGTGGTGAGCAAACCACCGGTGCTGGTGGTGTCAACATCATCGTTGTGGGTGACTGGGAGACAAATGGTAGCCTAGGAGATGGTGTGTGGGAGCACGGTGGGTACCAGCAGTCAAGAAGGGTACGAACAAGCATCAAAATAGGGTGTGCCAGTGCATTGGAGGACACATGGACCAGAGCCTGACCATGGTTCCTCTAGGAGGACCTAGAGCGCTTCATGGGGACGGCCTTCATGGGAACTGATGGAGAGGCAGAGGTGGGGACTTTGTGAGGCAATGCGAGGCCAGGGCTTTTGGCAATGGAAGGGGGAGTGAGGCCAGGCTTTGTACAAACAAGGACGCCAGGGCTAGAATAGGCTTCTGACGTGACCACATGACATTCATCATTACTAGTACTATTCGAGTAGTGGATATTTTAGATGATCAGACCTTCTATCATCCGGTGATGTATATAGTGCAGTCCATTCCAAGCAATCATAGGCTCATGGTAGCCAAGGGGCAGTAGCTAGCTAGAGATGGAACATGGTTTCATAGGTTCTGATCATCTGCACACCCTTGGCTGTGTTCGAAGCTACTGCTTCAAAAATCCAATACTATACTACTTCATGCATGTAGCCACAGATGGTGCAGCTCCTATTTGTAGCATAGTCGATCAGGCAAAAGTTCTACTCATAGCTGAGTACATGAGTTACATGTCTAGCCCATTCAAATTTATGCTGTTCGGACTATCAGGTGAACATACAGTTTACAAGAAATAGGTAAACGTCATTTCGTCTAATATCATAGAGGGATGTGGTTGGGGGGAAAGTTGTGAGCGAGAAGGTTGGGAAAATGCAAACGGGTGAGGGAAGTGGGGAGCCAGAAGGTAGGCGATTGATGCAATGCTATTGGATGAGGGAAGGGGACAAGAGTGAAGCGAATGCGATAGGAAAGCTGGACACAAGAAGTGAATCGAGAGAATGAGCTTTTGACCACCATGACACACTTGACACCTGAATGCCTGGTGTGGTTGTGATAGGTCTTTTCTGTACTTATTTCACTCCAATCGAAGCAGTCAAAACAGTCAAGGGGTAGACTGATTGCTACTCTGTATGACACTTTATTCTGTCCTATGAGATCAAATACTCAGCTGGCGGACTTTCTTGCGTTCATAGTAAAAGTCAACAACTATGGCTCCTCCATTTGGCATTAGATCGAGACGAGACTTGTTCAGATGAACTCCTCGCTCCATGGTTTTTTCAAGGTCAACAAATTTTATCGAACACACAAGTTGGCCACAACAAACATCAAAGGCACTCATGAATGTTTAACATATTATAGATTAGATCAAAGACAACTAGAAAGAATTCTATAGTGAAAAGCAATCAACAGGGGCTACAAACTAGCTACAAAATGACCAAAGGACCTGAGCTACACCACGCACAACAGAGTTTAACCCACCTAATACAAAGTTCAACAAAAGTTAACACCAACACGCAAATAAGAGTTCACATATTTGCAATGTTTTCCTAAACGGTAAACGGTCTTTAAACGGTTGCCCTTCGTTTAGCGTTTAGGCTATTTGCACCATGTTTAAACGAAGTTAAACGGTCTAAACACTTTTGTACTTTAAAAAAAATACATATAATTATATATGTGCATGTAAAAAATCAAGTATTCTAGCATTTATACATATTTATCCGAGTAAAAATCAATTATTTTTGTATGTATATATATTTATGCATGTAAAAAGAACCAAATATAGATATTTATGCATGTAACATATCAAGTGTACACATTTATAAATATAATAAACTTAAGTATACAAATTTATCCATACAAAACTAAACTAGATTTACCTCGTGTTCGCCTAAACAGCCATTTAAACAGTTGTTTAGCCCGTTTAATACCGTTTATCTCTGTTCCGTTTAGGCCATTTAGACCATTTCCCCCATTTTTACTGTTTAATTTCCATTTACCCCCTAAACAAAACAATTTACCTCCATTTACCGTTTAATGGTCATTTAATCGGCCGTTTAGGGCGTTTAGGCGAACACTGCATATTTGCAAGGGCGTCACACAGATCAAACCTATTCATGACTACTAATACTACTGATACATCCCATAGATAGGGTCGAGGCTGGCATGCAGGATCAGCTCCACATCCACCTTCGCTAAGATAGTGTTGGTGGCCGGCTTGAACTGTCGACCAGATTGGCGATGTCATCGTCCTTCGATCCCGGTGGAAAACCTGCTCCACCAACCGGACATTCACCACTATGCCAATCTAAAGCTGGGCAGCAGCCAGCACCATCACAGCCCCCCGATGAATGGCTTCGGTCACCATGGCTCGAAGGCGGACTAGCAAAGCTCAGAGGCGCTCCTTTGCGATGACCGGATTATCCGTTGTTTCCACGGGGAGGGCCACGTCATAGGCAGCTTGCACGCACAACTGTAGGGTCTAGACCTGAGTCCTTAGTTCCATAAGAAGGTTCATCATGTTATGGGCCTGCTCCTTGACCATCGCCTAGTTGGCTCATGCCTGTGAGGCCTCATTCTTGAAAGCTTGAAGTGCGTCATGCACGGCATCCAGCTCCCCACGCAGCATCTCGGCATTTAGCCTGGATGATCACAACAATGTTTGGACCTCATGGTAATCCTTCAATAATTGATGGTAGTCTACATCATCTGAGTATTCGTGCTCTTCTGATGTGTCCCTAGTCCTTTAGATTCTTGATCGCATCTAGCAATAAGCACAAATGCTATGGTTTCAATAGGGATGGGGGCCCTGACAATGATTCTGGCATGTCAGGATGTAGCTGGTTGTGAGAAAAAGTCAGCAGTGGTAGCCACTCATTGTTGGGGACATAGAGCCACCTATGCTCCCAATCTAGGTTTGTGGCATAGTGGTGGTCAAGTCTTAGGTAGTGCTCCTCCAATACGGATGAACTTCGATCAAGGTGCCCCCCATCGGACAACGATGGTGCCAAGAGGACGCTGATGGAACCACCCAGAAATGAAACCACCATAGATCATAATGGGTAGGTATTCGTAGGAAGCCCTTGCACAGCATGATGAAGACCGAGAGGTGGAGGATCCCCTCTGGGGTTAAGCCATGGAGGCGGAGCCCATAGTAGTAGAGCAACCACCTTAGCAAGGGGTGCGCCAGTAGCCTGAACCCAAGAAGGTCAAAAGGGATGAAAGAGGCAACCTCATTTTTCTTTAGGCTCAGCTCCACTTCACTTCTCGCTAGGACTCTCCACTTGAGCTCCTCGGCGGCCTATGGGATCACCCCCCCCCCTCTCTCACAATAGGTCAAACTCAGCATGGTCAATAGACGACATCGTCCACTCCACCGTGGTCCTGATAGGAGGCATCAATAGCATAGTATGGTGGAAGGCAAAAGCTTTGGGATGGAATTAGGAGCTCTGGAGAGAGAAGGCATCAAGGATAACCTTCTCTCTTGCGCCCTTATCTCTACTGCTATAGTTTAGGGGCCATCGACCACCCCATGATTGAGACATTTGCATGGGTGGGATGCGGGGCTTCGCCCTGCCTCGTTAATGTGATGGGCCAAGAGGCAATGTCTCCTGCTATAACAGGCTACTAATGCCACCCACACACTCATGCCTAAGCGGGAATGCAGGAGCACGTCGTCCGGGTAGTCAAGATTTTAGACGACCAGACATTGTGCGATCCTGTGAAGTATAGACAGTGCGGTCTAATCCAAGTAATCATGATAGTCGAGGGGTAGACTGTGAGGACTTGCTTCAATTTCTCTTGGTTTGCAGAGCCACGCATAAAACTATAAAAACCAAACTCTTAATAAAATTATCTTTGATGCATGGTCCTTGCAAGTTCAACAAATCTTATCAAATACACAAAAATAAGATGAGTTGGGTTTAACACAGATCAAAGCCACTGATGACTACTACTACTACTGATACAAATGTTGTAATCGAGTGCACTCTGTTGGCAATAGTTTTACTCATAGCACTTTACTGTACAGTGTCCGATGAGATCAAATGTGCCACATCCAGACTTTCTTATGAGTGCAGCAAAATATGAACAGCTATCTGGCTGCTCCATTTTGGTGGCTCATTTCTCGACACCTATTTCTCAGAAGGTGTGCTCCTCAGAGATCGTGGAGATGTGGCCTTGCCTTATGTCGGTGTAGAAAGTGACCAACACATAAATATTTATAGTTTTGTTGTACGTTGTGATCGGATGTGGCCTAGCACTCAATGACATAGGGTTTATACTGGTTTAGGCAACGTGCCCTATGTCTAGTTTGAGTCGATTAGTGAATTTATTCCTGAGCCCAGGTGCTCAAAGTTTGTAGTAGGGTTCCAAATGAGAAGGAGAAAGATGGGGGGTGCAAGAAGTCTGATCGAACTCTGGTCTGAAGGGCCAAGAGTGATGGGTGCTCCGCTATGTGTTAAGTGCTCGAGCGTGTGCTCGAGGTTTGAACCTGGTGGTTCAGTTTTTGTGTGTTGAATCGATGTAAGTAAACTAATCGATCCCCTTTTGGGAGAGAGCACATCCCCTTTTATAGATGAAGGGGATGGCCTTACAAGTGAGAGAGGGAGAGTGTATGTATGTTAAGTCTTGTTGCCCATGCCGTTGGGTACAAGATGATTGTAGGCGCCCATAACACAGTTAATGTTAGATGAATATGGGAGGTTGCGTCATCTTCTTCTGGTATGGCAGACATCAGTGCCTGCCATACTATTGATGCCCAGAGGCATATAGGGGGTTTTACCATGTTCACCTGGTATGGTAAATGCTGGCACCCACAACACTATTGATGCCTAGAGGCATGTGGGTGGAGCCAAACCGTGCTTGTCTAGTATGGGAATTGATGGCGCCCACAACACTGTAGGGAAAATGTCGGCACCCACAACACTGCTTGGGTTCTGACATGCTAGGAAGGTTGCAAGGTACTATCCTACAGGTGTATAGGGTACGGTCATTGGTATTGCGGTTGACTTGAGTGTCCTGCCTTACCTTCTCCATCTATTTCCTAGTAACTGAGCGAGCATCCCCGGTCGGTTGGTCCTAGTCGGCTCTGATTGTGCCAGTTAGGGAACAGCTGTAACCAGGGGTTTGCCGCATTCCCGATCAAAGATGCGGGTCAGAGTTAGAAGTGGTGTTTGGCCAGGCCTTTCAGTTGGAGAGGTCGTCCGAAGGCAGGCCAAAGTCAAAAGGGAGCGTTGCTAGAGACCACACTGATGAGAGGTTCGTCTGTCAGAGGAGGATTCCCGGTGTTGAAGGCATCTAGGGCCTCCCTATCGCCACAATCCTACATGGACACTCCAATAGTTGTCATCATCAGATCGTCTACCTCCTCCAAGCGGATGAGGAAGCTTGACTCAATTGTTGGGTCCATCATAACCTAGAACTTCCACTAGGAGTGGCCCCTCATCTCCAAGGGGAGGACCCAACAGTTGAAGAAGGTATGGATCACCCTCGGTGCCTTCAGTCCCTGGTCCTTTAGATTCTTGATCGCATCCAGTAATAAGCACAAATGCTATGGTACCAATAGGGTTGGGGGCCCTGATAATGATTTTGGCATGTCAGGATGCAGCTGGTTGTGAGAAAAAGTCAGCAGTGGTAGCTGCTCATTGTTGGGGACATAGAGCCACCTATGCTCCCAATCTAAGTCTATGGCATAGTGGTGGTCAAGTCTCAGGTAGTGCTCCTACAATATGGATGAACTTCGATCGAGGTGCCCCCTATCGAACAACGATGGTGCCAAGAGGACGCTGATGGAACCACCCAGAAATGAAACCACCATACATCATAATGGGCAAGTATTCCTAGGAAGCCCTTGCACAGCATGATGAAGACCGAGAGGTGGAGGATTCCCTCTGGGGTTAAGCCATGGAGGCTGTCGCAGAACCGACCAATTTATAAGAATACAAGTATAATGGCAATCCGCAAGCGGTCGCACTGTCATACTTGAACCCCTATAAACCCGGTAGTCCGTCGAGTACCACGACGGGTCTCGATAAACGATTTACAACAACCAAGATCGTACAGGATTCAATATACATGCCACATATTACATAAAGTTCACAGATACGTTTCATCATCAGAGTACGAATAAAAGTTATTACAAAACAAGTTTGATAAACAAAAGCGGAAGCAAATAAGTTTGAGATAAAGTTTTCCAACATAGTTTACTACAGTGCCAAACCAGATCACGGTCCACAAAAGCAAAGATAGGAATTACTAAGGAAGCCTGCCCAAGGCTTACTCCTCATCCACAGCGGGATAGAAGCAACTCTTGCAATAACCATGATACACAGTGCCATCTGCAACAATGGGAAAATAAACCCTGAGTACGAGAAGGTACTCAGCTAGACTTACCCGTCATGAACCAGAAATAAAATGACTCCAAGGATTATGCACGGCTGTATAAGTGGACGTAACTTGACAACATTTTGCGAAAAAGGCAATTAACCGTTGTACAGTTGTGATTCTTTTATCAAGTTAATTATAACTATCCCTTTCTAGGTTAGCAACTATCCTATGCCAAACATGTAGTATATTATTTAGAATCATACAATAGTAACCATAGCAAGTATTGTAATTCCATATTCATTTGAACCATCATGTTTCATAACACAGTTACTACGATGTTGGAGCTAGCCAAGTTTCTCACTATCCGGGAGAGACGGCGATTCGAATCGATTTCAACCAGCTGGGAATTTATTCCTAACACAAACCCAGATCTACCAGCCACGATAGTCTTAGGTCACCTTTGGTACAACTCCGGTACACATTTCGCGGGTTCGTACTGCGCCGCACAATCTGGAACACCAGATGCCAGGATGCTCAGGCCAAGCCTGCCCTTGGGCTCAGTCTGATCGTTCCCCGGAAGGAGCGCACAACAGAACGATTCCCGGCCTGAGTTGAATTACTCGGCTTCGCGGTCGGAACGAGTCATCCGGCCAGCTAAGTGAGAGGCATGCGTTCAATCTTGTCAGAAGTTCCAACAACGGTACGGTCCTTGATCGACACAGACGGGGATAAGTCCACACCCAAGACCTCCATGCCTTGTTGTCTCCTTATCGACCTCCCGTCCGGTCTCAATTTACTTTTACCACATGGTTCTGTTCCACGATAGCAGATATAGCCAACCGTGCTCCGGTATCCACCTATATCTCGCAGGTGACAGGACATCACCCGACTTCTACCGGTCTAAGCATGGCTAAGCATAAATTCGATCCTGGACCTATACCAGTTAAAGGTGTAATTTCTGGACAAGGAATGTACATGCATCAAGTGGTTTCATTCAACTCTTATAACCTAATGCATCAATCATAAATACGTAAGTAAACATTTGTAAATTACTGGGAGACTTATAATGCTCCGGGGCTTGCCTCGCAGAAAGGAAGTAGGACGATGGTCAGGGCACTCCGGAAGCTCTTCAGGGTTCTGCTCCATGCCTTCGGGAGCGGGGACTTGCGGATCCTCCTGCGGGTTCCCTTCCTCGGCTTCTTCGAATTCCAGCAACGTGATCTCTTCCTCCGATCCTAGATGCATGAGTATGGTATGAGTATTACGAATGCATATATGTTAACAAGTGCATCACGTTGTGTGAGTAGGTGCATATCTCTTCTTGCTTACTACTTAACTACTTCTACAAAGCATCGACTATGCCATTAACAGTATCTACTTGTTTCACTCATAACTAGAGTTCGACAATTCCAAATCTAGTGATCTTGGACTTTCTGGAAAGCTTATCAAATTTTCTACAACTTTGTTATTAACCATTTTTACAGTCCACATCAGTTTCAACATGCAACTCATCATTTTCTAGAATCAGTCTGGAAATGACTTAACATGCAATATAAGTAAGAATACTTCTACTTTATGTAATCCTTCAAAATTTGACAACCTAGAACCTACCAACAGTGTAAGAATACCAAATACAGTTAAGATAATATAATGGTGAAGCCCAAACTATTTGTTAAATTGCCTTTATTATTTTATTTAGATATCTAGGTTAAATAATAAATATATATCAGATGTGCTTAATAAATTCCCAAAATTTTACAGAGCCTTAATAATGCTATCAAAGGACTACTATAAAAATTTCAGGTCATTTTACTAAGTAAAACATTCTATACAAAAATGATAAGGAAGCAAGGCTTGAAATAGCATAAATGGAAAATCCTATTGAAAAGTGTCAAGCAACAGATTTCTTATTTTTCCTAACATCCATATGGTACTAGTATCATCTCCAATAAATCTCATGAATTTTGGGCTTATAATTAATTTATAAAAATTCATGCAAGGATTAACTATTTATAAAAGAAAAATCTACAACTATAGATCTACACATGCACTGGTCCTCAAATTTTTATCCAAGCTCATGTATAACAAGAATAGCCTACCACAAAAATTTCATAATTTTTGGAGCACAGGAACTCTAGATATAAAATAAACAAATTTGAATGCATTCAAAAGCACATTTGAAATCCCTATTTAAATCTCCAAAAATTTCTACTGTTGAAGCCAAGAACATATTTTTCCTAAATACTACACTTCCTAAGGAACACAACCATATTTATTTCAACATTTTTGGAGTTACCAATCTGCAGATACAAAAATAACAAAACCACTCAAAACTGGATTCAAAAATGGTTTAGCCTACACTACTGCTGTCGCTGACAGGTGGGACCCGCTGGTCAGGGGACCCCACACGTCATCGACACAGAGCAGAGCAGCGGCGCTGCTGGGCACTGCGCGGCTGCGGCTCGACGACGGCGAGCTTCGCCGACGGTGAGGTCATCAGGGTAGGACCTACATGACCTGGCGAACCTATTGAGCCACTTGGCCGGCCCTATTGCTGACCCTAGAGCTAGCGGCGACGGCCATGGCGGACCGGTGACGCTGGACGACGGCGCTACTCCGGTGACGACCTCGGAGGCTCAATCAAACGCGCGGACAAGCATCTACGAGCTACTGGAAACCTAGCGCATCAACTAACGCGTGGAGTGGTAGACTAAAACGGCGTGGCCGCGACGACGAGGTTGGCGGCGGAGCTCCGGCGAGCTAGCGCACGGCGCTGGGGCTTACCGAGCGCTTACAGCGGGCACGGTAGGGCGCAGGGGGTTGCTGGGAAGACGGTGGAGGGTTGCGGTGGGGATGGACGAGCTAGGCGCGAGCTGGCGCCTCCAATGGCGATGGCGGGCTCTCGGCACCGGGGTTGCAGCGGCTGCGGCGAGGGAAAAGGCCGAGGTGAGGCGACTGGTGAGCTCGGCTGAGTGCGGGCGAGCGCTGGGAGGGTAAAGGCGCGAGCTGGCCTGCCCTGGCCGCGGTGGGCAGGGTGCTGGTGACGCGCGGCCGCCGCTGGCTCCACGCGGCGCGCACGCCTTGACGGTGTCGGCCACCGAAGTCGACGTGCCGGACTTGATTCAGTTCGTTCAGACACCCGAAGCCGAGCCTGACGCCGAGTTTTCACGATGATACAACGGCTAATCCAAGGCTCCAAAGCGTAAACCATCTTAACAAAAATCCTAGCCCCATGTACCAGCTTCAACTTTTATTAAGAGAGTAAGCTCTGATTCGCAACAGAAACGTGGAAAAATCGTGCTCAAGGTGGGCTTGTCAGGCTGTCAGGGATCTAGACTTAGAAAATTTTGTTAAGTGTTGAAAACTGGATTTTGCTGGTTTTTGTGGGACCCATTCAAGCATGTTAGAAGCAAAATCAGTCCATGACATAAAAATGAAAGTTGTTCCTTATGTCCAACACTACAACTTTGCTTTAGTGAACTCCTCCATGCAAGGTTCCTAACACCTAGTTCAACTTTAGTCAAACATGTCACTTTAAAATCATGATGCACATTCAAACCATGGCCAAATGACCAAACTAGCCCTAGCACTAAATACCAAAGTTGTTCATGATGATACTATAAGCATGTTAAAACAATTTGCAAGGTCATCTAAGCATTCCAAGTAGTTGCCACTCATATAGCTATTTAGTTTAACACATGAAATAACACTTAAATGCTTTGATCAAGAAATGTGGCCTTCATGAACAAGGTTCCTTTTGTTAACCTAAGTGTAGCTAAGGTGTTGTAGGGACTAGCACTACCCACTTGCATTCATTTGTACATGATCATATGCCTATGTTCCAAGAAACATGAAATAACAAGCAATGTTTCATATGTTTCGATCAAATGTTTCAATTGCAAATGATGATTTATGAATGCTTGATGCTCATGCTCATGTTATGCAAGTCAAGTTATGCAAGGCTAACACCCGAGGTGTTACAGCCCCTCCCCCTTATAAAAATCTCGTCCCGAGATTTGCAAGACCTACCATTCTTGGAAAAAGGCGGGATAAACTTCTTGCAGATAATCTTCTCTTTCCCATGTAGCATCTTGTTCACTATGATTGTTCCACATCACCTTATAGAACTTAATGATCTTACTCCTTGTTACTCTCTCCATCACTTCTAATACTCGAATTGGCTTTTCTTCATAGGTCAGATCCGATTGAAGCTGCACGTTGGTGGGTGCAATAGCTTCTTCCGGTACTCGAAGACATTTCTTTAGCTGCGAAACATGGAACACATCAAAGATTGCACTCATCTCTGGTGGCAGTTGTAGCTTGTACGCAACGTTTCCTTTTCGTTCCAAGATTTTGTATGGCCCTACATATCTTGGTGAAAGCTTCTTTTTCATCCCAAATCTCTTTACACCTTTCATGGGTGATACTCTCAAGTACACATAGTCACCTACTTCAAAAGTTAGTGGTCTTCTTCATCTATCGGCATAACTCTTCTGTCTTGATTGAGCTGCCTTCATGTGTTGTTGGATGATACGTACTTGTTCTTCGGCTTCATTGACAAAATCAATACCAAAATATCTCCTTTCACCGGGCTCAATCCAATTCAATGGAGTTCTGCATTTTCTGCCATACAAGGCTTCAAATGGAGCCATTTTGATACTCGCTTGATAACTGTTGTTATAGGAGAATTCAGCTAAAGGTAGCCATTTCTCCCATGAACCTTTTGAAGATATAACACAAGCCCTAAGCAAATCTTCTAGGATTTGGTTTACTCTCTCTGTCTGTCCTGAAGTTTGCGGATGATAAGCTGAACTTCTTATTAGCTTGGTTCCCAAAGCTTGGTGTAAGTGCTCCCAGAAACGAGCTATGAACTGCGGTCCTCTATCCGATATTATGGTCCGGGGTACTCCATGCAACTTCACGATCTGGGAAACATATAACTCAGAATATTTACCCGCGTGATATGTTGTGTGAACTGGTACAAAATGGGCTGACTTTGTGAGACGATCAACAATGACCCAGATTGAATCATGACCTTGGGGCGTCGTTGGAAGGCCTGTGATAAAGTCCATACTGATCTCCTCCCATTTCCATCCTGGAATAGGCAATGGCTGAAGTAATCCAGCGGTTTTCATATGGACGGCTTTCACTCTGCTGCAGTTATCACATCTAGCAACATAGGCTGCGATCTCTTTCTTCATCTTAGTCCACCAAAAACGATTTCTTAGATCTTGATACATTTTACTACTACCCGGGTGGATAGACAATTTGGACGAGTGAGCTTCTTCTAAAATCTGATTCCTTAGCTCACGGTCTTTCGGCACCACTAGCCGGTCCTCAAACCATAATACACCTCTTTCGTCCAATCTAAAGTGTTTTGTTTCTTGCTCTTGCATTTTTCTCTTGATGTGACTTATTCCTACATCTGTCTGCTGTAGCTCTATGATTCGGCTCTCAAGCGAACAACTGATTGTGATATTGTGGAGTACGGCAGGATGTAACAAGTTGAATCCATCTTCCAATAGTGCTTCCATAGTGTTGCAATGGGACTTCCGACTAAGTGCATCAGCTACTACATTTGCTTTACCCGGATGGTAATGCACTTCCAAATTATAGTCCTTAATCAATTCCAACCATCTACGTTGTCTCATGTTCAGTTCTGGCTGGGTAAAGATATACTTGAGGCTTTTGTGGTCAGTATAGATATGACATACATTGCCCAACAAGTAATGTCTCCATATCTTTAGTGCATGGACAACGGCTGCAAGTTCCAAATCATGTGTAGGGTAGTTGGCTTCATGTTTTCTCAGTTGCCGAGAGGCATATGCAATTACTCTCCCTTCTTGCATAAGTACACATCCCAAACCTATTCCTGATGCATCACAAAATACATCAAAAGGCTTTTCAATGTCTGGTTGTGCTAGCACTGGTGCTGTAGTCAACAAGGTTCTGAGGGTGTGAAAAGCTGTTTCACATTCTGGTGTCCACTTGTATTTCTCATCTTTCTGAAGTAGTCTGGTCATAGGCTTAGCTATCTTTGAGAAGTCTGGAATAAACCGACGATAGTATCCTGCTAACCCTAGGAAACTCCGAACTTCATGCACCGAAGTTGGGGCTTTCCAATCCATGACCTCTTGCACCTTTGATGGGTCTACTGAGATTCCATCTCTGGATAAAATGTGACCTAAGAAAGGTACTTTGCTCATCTAGAATTCACATTTACTAAACTTGGCATAAAGCTTATGTTCCCTGAGTCTGGATAGGACAATCCGCAGATGCTCTTCATGATCTGACTCAGTTTCCGAATAAATCAATATGTCATCGATAAACACGACCACGAACTTATCAAGTTCGGGCATGAATACCGAGTTCATTAGGTACATAAAGTAGGCTGGAGCATTTGTTAGTCCGAAAGACATAACCAAATACTCGTATAAGCCGTACCTAGTAGAGAAGGCAGTCTTCGGTATATCCTCCGGTCTGATCTTTATCTGATGGTAACCTGATCTTAAGTCAATTTTGGAGAATACTTTTGCCTTCGCTAGCTGATCGAACAAGATGTCGATGCGGGGTAACGGATATTTGTTCTTGATGGTCACAGCATTGAGTGGTCTGTAATCTACACACATTCTTAGTGACTTATCCTTCTTTTTCACAAACAATGCTGGACATCCCCACGGAGATGAGCTAGGCTGGATAAGACCTTTGTCCAATAGATCTTGCAATTGAACCTTGAGTTCTGCTAACTCATTGGGTGGCATTCTATAGGGCCTTCTGGATATGGGTGCGGTACCTGGCACTAATTCGATCTTAAATTCCACATCCCTATCCGGTGGTAGACCTGGTAATTCCTCTGGAAATACATCCGGAAACTCACAAACCACTGGGATATCACATATGGTGGTGGCTTGGATAGCACAGGCTAAATGTTGGGGTTCGAAATCGCGGGAGAGTGGAACTAGAAAAGCATTCCCTCCCGTGGGTTCTCTCAACATGATAGTACGGGTGCTAGTGTCAATAAGAGCACCACGATACTTCATCCAATTCATGCCTAAGATTACACTTATCGACAATCCCGGCAATATTATCAAATCTGTGGTGTACTCCCGCCCTTGTATCAAGATGAGTACATTTTTGACTATCTTTTTGGTAGTAACAGTTCCCCCTGCTGAACTTATGTTAAAACCCCCTTTACTTACTTCAATTATTTCTTGATCATGTCTAGATGCAAATGCTTGACTCATAAATGAATGAGAAGCTCCTGAATCAAATAAAACAACAGCGGGGTGTTTGTTGACAAGAAACATACCGGCCGTGACAACTTCTCCGGCGGGCACCTCCTCCACAGCGGTATAATGCACTTGTCCCTGACGTGCCCTGGCATTCATCTGCCTTTGATTGTTCTGATTTGGGTTGCCATTCCTCTTGGGGTGGGGGCACTCCTTGGACCAATGACCTAGTTGGTTGCAGTTGAAACAAGGTTGATTACTTTTGAATCCGGTGGAGCTGTCCTGATTACCATTCCCTTTTGGTAAGGCAATAGTGAACGCCTTACGAAACGGTTTCTGTGGCCTGTTATTCTGAGCTTTCGGTGGTGGAGGCCTGAACTTGGATGCAGGTGGACGAAATGGTGGCCTAGCTGCGATAGGCGCTTTTGACTGAAAAGATCCGGATGCACTGGCCTCATATGCCCTCTTGCGACCCTTAGCAACTGCATGCAGGTTGTTGTGGTTTTCTTGGGTCAAGGCATCACTAATAAACTCATTGTACGTGGCACATCGAGAATTTGCCATAGTCTTCATTAGTTTGGTACCCAACCCTCGCTTGAAACTCTCAATCTTTTTCTCTTCTGTGTCCACGAAACCGGGAGCATATCTTGACAAGTTGTTGAATGCGTGCATATATTCTGTGAGTGACTTGGTTCCCTGAGTGAGCCTCATAAATTCTGCTGCTTTCATGCGCATCAGGCCCGGGGGAATATGGTGTCCCCTAAAAGCCAGCTTGAATTGATACCAGGTCACTCTCGCATTAGCAGGCAGAGATGACAGAAAGTGCGTCCACCAGATTCCTGCTGGTCCTTACAGCTGATGAGAAGCATATTCAGCTTTGAGGTGCTCGGTGACCCTTAGCAGACGAAATTTCTGCTCGATGGTATTCAGCCACTCATCGGCCTGCAGTGGTTCCTCAGCCACTTTGAAGATCGGAGGCTTCGTGTCCAGAAACTCCTTGAATGTACTGTGCTGATTTGGCTCGGCCCCTGGTTGCTGTGGGTGGCCACGAGCAGTGTTTTGCGCGATGAGGCGCAAGGCTTCTTCCATTGTCCTCTGGCTACCCAAGAACTGGGTAAAGAACTCCTGAGCAGACGGTGGCGGTGGGGGTGGCAAATCATCCTGGTTGCCATCCTGACCGCTACTAGCTCCAGCACGGGTGCGCGTCATCTGCGAAGTTGCAACAATAAGCGATTATTGGTCGATGCCAAGAGATTGCAGCTGAATTAGGTAATCATGCCAAACTGAAATTACTGGAGAAAATTCTCAAAAGCACAATAAAAACAGAGGCATAATAATTCATTCTCGCAACATGACATCGCCAATTTGACCCCTTTTTGTGCTCATAACGCATGCAATTTAAAGCGTGATGACCGACAAGGAACTAAAATTGCATTAACGTTTACCCAAACGTGCGATTAGCATTACATGATAGTCTGGTTACTAATGCCAACTTGGAACTACAGGTCCATTACATAAATAAAGGTGATACATTAGTCTTCCCACTACACGCTAAGTGATCTAATCCTCATCATGATCACTATCGAGGTCAGATGCAGAATCATCTCCTTCCTCAGGTTCGACTTCCTCTTCAGGTGCCACTTCTTCTTCTTCCTCGTACCCTTCTAGATCCATTTCTGCGGCTCCAGGTGGTACATAAGGGTGGAGCTGATTGTGCAGTAGGTGAACCTCTTCATGCAGATTATCATTGTACTCTTCCGCATTGGCCAGCTGCTGTTCCAGCTCAAACTGTCGAGCTCTCAGGACATCTTCCCGGGACCAGGCTGCATTCCGCTGATGAGTTAACCTAGTCATCTCCTCGGTAAGCCTTTCAATCTCGGCGTCGTGCTCCCTCTGAAGCTGACGTCGGTCCTCGCGGGCATGACCAAGAGCACCAGACACACGTCTGAGGCTACCTTCAACTCCATCTAACACTCTCATCATTGCAAACATGGCGCTCATTGCAGGGTTATCGCTGTTCTGCCTTTCTACGGCACCAATTTCCAAGGGTCTTCCTCTTGCCTGCTGCCATGAGTCAGTGGAGGGATTACCTCTTGGAAAGACTCCAACCAAAGCGGCTGCCAGTTCCTGAGGAAAACGTTCCATGATATTCCTCAAGATTCCAAAGGCTGCCCTGCCAGCTGCTTCCTCAGCAGTCCTGCCAGTCGACTCATAACACCAACCTGTCCACTCAGACTCGTCACCTCGGGGACGGACAACGGCCTCCACGGTAACTAAGAGACCTTCTCCCAACCGCTCATTCGCCCAGAAGTAGCGGGGTTCCATTCCATCAGGATAGCCTACATAGCTGAGCACTCTCCACAAGAGTGTAGGCATCCCAAACTCTCCAAGGAACGTGTGACGTTGACGGGTACGTGGAGCAAGCTGACGGCTAGGAGCTCTACCTCCGGTGGACTTGCGAGCAGTCTGCTTGGTGCATGCCATCTGCACCATCAACATGTACCCTTTGGTGAGACAATGCCATAATGGATAAGAGTTACATAACCGAGTAAGAATCTTATAAGGGGAGGAACAAATGTAGTTATGTGAATGGTAATTTAACATGATGCATGCTCGTGCCGTACGTCCTCACAAACTTAGGAAAAATTTGTTTCTAACGGTAGACACGGTGGCATACATACGTTCTCTCATAATAGCGTAACTAGTCGAGCTACACGTTTCGTTGTTAGTGTACCTGCATAAAATTTCATTTCAGCCCTAAACCCATAAAGAATATGCAGAATGTAATTGTAAATACTTCCATATATGTATACCCATACATATACTTCCATATCAATCTACCCGACAAGAATTTAAACCCACAATTAAATACGTACCATCTACACATGCAAGCATGCATACATAGCCGTACCAAAGCTAACTCTTCCTGACCGCACGCTCACATCTTGCGGTCATACACTCATCTTACCTTGGCGTAGAGGCAGTGAT
Source organism: Miscanthus floridulus (assembly GCF_019320115.1). Lineage (NCBI taxonomy): Eukaryota > Viridiplantae > Streptophyta > Magnoliopsida > Poales > Poaceae > Miscanthus > Miscanthus floridulus. The sequence continues at coordinate 109,672,511 of NC_089580.1, read as the reverse complement.
CCATACATTACCACTCAAGTGAATGGCATCCATACTATAGCACGCCGTATGGACGACGAAGTAAAAACCCCCATGTTAGTACTTAAATAGCCACCTAATAGTCCTTAATCTGGGCATAAGGAAAGTGATCAATGGCACACTTTAGATTTCAAATACCTATTATTTGACTATTAGTTGCTAGAGAAGGGTTTTTAGAAAACAAAAACTTTTGTTTTAAATACACTTGTGACAATTAACGTTGAATCTTGCTCTGATACCAGCTGTCGCAGAACCGACCAATTTATAAGAATACAAGTATAATGGCAATCCGCAAGCGGTCGCACTGTCATACTTGAACCCCTATAAACCCGGTAGTCCGTCGAGTACCACGACGGGTCTCGATAAACGATTTACAACAACCAAGATCGTACAGGATTCAACATACATGCCACATATTACATAAAGTTCACAGATACGTTTCATCATCAGAGTACGAATAAAAGTTATTACAAAACAAGTTTGATAAACAAAAGCGGAAGCAAATAAGTTTGAGATAAAGTTTTCCAACATAGTTTACTACAGTGCCAAACCAGATCACGGTCCACAAAAGCAAAGATAGGAATTACTAAGGAAGCCTGCCCAAGGCTTACTCCTCATCCACAGCGGGATAGAAGCAACTCTTGCAATAACCATGATACACAGTGCCATCTGCAACAATGGGAAAATAAACCCTGAGTACGAGAAGGTACTCAGCTAGACTTACCCGTCATGAACCAGAAATAAAATGACTCCAAGGATTATGCACGGCTGTATAAGTGGACGTAACTTGACAACATTTTGCGAAAAAGGCAATTAACCGTTGTACAGTTGTGATTCTTTTATCAAGTTAATTATAACTATCCCTTTCTAGGTTAGCAACTATCCTATGCCAAACATGTAGTATATTATTTAGAATCATACAATAGTAACCATAGCAAGTATTGTAATTCCATATTCATTTGAACCATCATGTTTCATAACACAGTTACTACGATGTTGGAGCTAGCCAAGTTTCTCACTATCCGGGAGAGACGGCGATTCGAATCGATTTCAACCAGCTGGGAATTTATTCCTAACACAAACCCAGATCTACCAGCCACGATAGTCTTAGGTCACCTTTGGTACAACTCCGGTACACATTTCGCGGGTTCGTACTGCGCCGCACAATCTGGAACACCAGATGCCAGGATGCTCAGGCCAAGCCTGCCCTTGGGCTCAGTCTGATCGTTCCCCGGAAGGAGCGCACAACAGAACGATTCCCGGCCTGAGTTGAATTACTCGGCTTCGCGGTCGGAACGAGTCATCCGGCCAGCTAAGTGAGAGGCATGCGTTCAATCTTGTCAGAAGTTCCAACAACGGTACGGTCCTTGATCGACACAGACGGGGATAAGTCCACACCCAAGACCTCCATGCCTTGTTGTCTCCTTATCGACCTCCCGTCCGGTCTCAATTTACTTTTACCACATGGTTCTGTTCCACGATAGCAGATATAGCCAACCGTGCTCCGGTATCCACCTATATCTCGCAGGTGACAGGACATCACCCGACTTCTACCGGTCTAAGCATGGCTAAGCATAAATTCGATCCTGGACCTATACCAGTTAAAGGTGTAATTTCTGGACAAGGAATGTACATGCATCAAGTGGTTTCATTCAACTCTTATAACCTAATGCATCAATCATAAATACGTAAGTAAACATTTGTAAATTACTGGGAGACTTATAATGCTCCGGGGCTTGCCTCGCAGAAAGGAAGTAGGACGATGGTCAGGGCACTCCGGAAGCTCTTCAGGGTTCTGCTCCACGCCTTCGGGAGCGGGGACTTGCGGATCCTCCTGCGGGTTCCCTTCCTCGGCTTCTTCGAATTCCAGCAACGTGATCTCTTCCTCCGATCCTAGATGCATGAGTATGGTATGAGTATTACGAATGCATATATGTTAACAAGTGCATCACGTTGTGTGAGTAGGTGCATATCTCTTCTTGCTTACTACTTAACTACTTCTACAAAGCATCGACTATGCCATTAACAGTATCTACTTGTTTCACTCATAACTAGAGTTCGACAATTCCAAATCTAGTGATCTTGGACTTTCTGGAAAGCTTATCAAATTTTCTACAACTTTGTTATTAACCATTTTTACAGTCCACATCAGTTTCAACATGCAACTCATCATTTTCTAGAATCAGTCCGGAAATGACTTAACATGCAATATAAGTAAGAATACTTCTACTTTATGTAATCCTTCAAAATTTGACAACCTAGAACCTACCAACAGTGTAAGAATACCAAATACAGTTAAGATAATATAATGGTGAAGCCCAAACTATTTGTTAAATTGCCTTTATTATTTTATTTAGATATCTAGGTTAAATAATAAATATATATCAGATGTGCTTAATAAATTCCCAAAATTTTACAGAGCCTTAATAATGCTATCAAAGGACTACTATAAAAATTTCAGGTCATTTTACTAAGTAAAACATTCTATACAAAAATGATAAGGAAGCAAGGCTTGAAATAGCATAAATGGAAAATCCTATTGAAAAGTGTCAAGCAACAGATTTCTTATTTTTCCTAACATCCATATGGTACTAGTATCATCTCCAATAAATCTCATGAATTTTGGGCTTATAATTAATTTATAAAAATTCATGCAAGGATTAACTATTTATAAAAGAAAAATCTACAACTATAGATCTACACATGCACTGGTCCTCAAATTTTTATCCAAGCTCATGTATAACAAGAATAGCCTACCACAAAAATTTCATAATTTTTGGAGCACAGGAACTCTAGATATAAAATAAACAAATTTGAATGCATTCAAAAGCACATTTGAAATCCCTATTTAAATCTCCAAAAATTTCTACTGTTGAAGCCAAGAACATATTTTTCCTAAATACTACACTTCCTAAGGAACACAACCATATTTATTTCAACATTTTTGGAGTTACCAATCTGCAGATACAAAAATAACAAAACCACTCAAAACTGGATTCAAAAATGGTTTAGCCTACACTACTGCTGTCGCTGACAGGTGGGACCCGCTGGTCAGGGGACCCCACACGTCATCGACACAGAGCAGAGCAGCGGCGCTGCTGGGCACTGCGCGGCTGCGGCTCGACGACGGCGAGCTTCGCCGGCGGTGAGGTCATCAGGGTAGGACCTACATGACCTGGCGAACCTATTGAGCCACTTGGCCGGCCCTATTGCTGACCCTAGAGCTAGCGGCGGCGGCCATGGCGGACCGGTGACGCTGGACGACGGCGCTACTCCGGTGACGACCTCGGAGGCTCAATCAAACGTGCGGACAAGCATCTACGAGCTACTGGAAACCTAGCGCATCAACTAACGCGTGGAGTGGTAGACTAAAACGGCGTGGCCGCGACGACGAGGTTGGCGGCGGAGCTCCGGCGAGCTAGCGCACGGCGCTGGGGCTTACCGAGCGCTTACAGCGGGCACGGTAGGGCGCAGGGGGTTGCTGGGAAGACGGTGGAGGGTTGCGGTGGGGATGGACGAGCTAGGCGCGAGCTGGCGCCTCCAATGGCGATGGCGGGCTCTCGGCACCGGGGTTGCAGCGGCTGCGGCGAGGGAAAAGGCCGAGGTGAGGCGACTGGTGAGCTTGGCTGAGTGCGGGCGAGCGCTGGGAGGGTAAAGGCGCGAGCTGGCCTGCCCTGGCCGCGGTGGGCAGGGTGCTGGTGACGCGCGGCCGCCGCTGGCTCCACACGGCGCGCACGCCCTGACGGTGTCGGCCACCGAAGTCGACGTGCCGGACTTGATTCAGTTCGTTCAGACACCCGAAGCCGAGCCTGACGCCGAGTTTTCACGATGATACAACGGCTAATCCAAGGCTCCAAAGCGTAAACCATCTTAACAAAAATCCTAGCCCCATGTACCAGCTTCAACTTTTATTAAGAGAGTAAGCTCTGATTCGCAACAGAAACGTGGAAAAATCGTGCTCAAGGTGGGCTTGTCAGGCTGTCAGGGATCTAGACTTAGAAAATTTTGTTAAGTGTTGAAAACTGGATTTTGCTGGTTTTTGTGGGACCCATTCAAGCATGTTAGAAGCAAAATCAGTCCATGACATAAAAATGAAAGTTGTTCCTTATGTCCAACACTACAACTTTGCTTTAGTGAACTCCTCCATGCAAGGTTCCTAACACCTAGTTCAACTTTAGTCAAACATGTCACTTTAAAATCATGATGCACATTCAAACCATGGCCAAATGACCAAACTAGCCCTAGCACTAAATACCAAAGTTGTTCATGATGATACTATAAGCATGTTAAAACAATTTGCAAGGTCATCTAAGCATTCCAAGTAGTTGCCACTCATATAGCTATTTAGTTTAACACATGAAATAACACTTAAATGCTTTGATCAAGAAATGTGGCCTTCATGAACAAGGTTCCTTTTGTTAACCTAAGTGTAGCTAAGGTGTTGTAGGGACTAGCACTACCCACTTGCATTCATTTGTACATGATCATATGCCTATGTTCCAAGAAACATGAAATAACAAGCAATGTTTCATATGTTTCGATCAAATGTTTCAATTGCAAATGATGATTTATGAATGCTTGATGCTCATGCTCATGTTATGCAAGTCAAGTTATGCAAGGCTAACACCCGAGGTGTTACAGAGGCGGAGCCCATAGTAGTAGAGCAACCACCTTAGCAAGGGGTGCGCCAGTAGCCTAAACCCAAGAAGGTCGAAAGGGATGAAAGAGGCGACCTCATTTTTCTTTAGGCTCATCTCCACTTCGCTTCTCGCCTAGACTCTCCACTCGAGCTCCTTGGTAGCCTATGGGATCACCCCCCCTCTCTCACAATAGGTCAAACTTAGCATGGTCAATAGACGACCTCGTCCACTCCACTGTGGTCCTGATAGGAGGCATCGGCAGCGCAGTATGGTGGAAGGCAAAAGCTTTGGGATGGAATTAGGAGCTCTGGAGAGAGAAGATAGCAAGGATAACCTTCTCACTTGCGCCCTTATCTCTACTGCTATAGTTTAGGGGCCGTCAACCACCCCATGACCGAGACATTTGCATGGGTGGGATGCAGGGCTTTGCCCTATCTCATCAATGCAATGGGTTGGGAGGTGATATCTCCTGCTGTAACAGGCTACTGACGCCACCCACACACACGTGTCTACGCGGGAATGCAGGAGCACGTCGTCCGGGTAGTCAAGATTTTAGATGACCGGACCTTGTGCGATCCTATGAAGTATAGACAGTGCAATCTAATCCAAGTAGTCAGGACAGTCAAGGGGCAGACTATGAGGACTTGCTTCAATTTCTCTTGGTTTACAGAGGCACGCATCAAACTATAAAAACCAAATTCTGAATAAAATTATCTTTGATGCATGGTCCTTGCAAGTTCAACAAATCTTATCAAATACACAAAAATAGATGAGTTGGGTTTAACAGAGATCAAAGCCACTGATGACTACTACTACTGATACAAATGTTGTAATTGAGTGCACTCTGTTGGCAATAGTTTTACTCATAGCTCTGTACTATACAGTGTCCGATGAGATCAAATGTGCTGCATTCGGACTTTCTTGTGAGTGCAGTAAAATATGAACAGCTATCTGGCTGCTCTGTTTTGGTGGCTTGTTTCTTGACACCTATTTCTTAGAAGGTGAGCTCCTCAGAGATCGTGGAGATGTGGCCTTGCCTTATGTCAGTGCAGAAAGTGACCAACACATAAATATTTATAGTTTTGTCGTATGTTGTGATCGGATGTGGCCTAGCACTCAATGACATAGGGTTTATACTAGTTTAGGCAACATGCCCCGTGTCCAGTTTGAGTCAGTCAATGAATTTATTCCGGAGCCTAGGTGCTCGAAGTTTGCAGTGGGGTTCCAAACGAGAAGGAGAAAGATGGGGGTGCAAGAAGTCCGATCGAACTCTAGTCTAAAGGGCCGAGAGTGATGGGTGCTCCACTATGTGTTAAGTGCTAGAGCGTGTGCTCGAGGTTTGAACCTGGTGGTTTAGTTTTTGTGTGTAGAATCGATGTAAGTGAACTGATTGATCCCCCTTTCGGGAGAGAGTGCATCCCCTTTAATAGATGAAGGGGATGGCCTTACAAGTGAGAGAGGGAGAGTGTATGTATGCTAAGTCTTGTTGCCCACACTGTTGGGTACAAGATGATTATAGGCGCCCATAACACTGTTAATGTTAGATGAATATGGGAGGTTGCGTCATCTTCTTCTGGTATGGCAAACGTCGGTGCCTGCCATACTATTGATGCCTAGAGGCATATAGGGGGTTTTACCATGTTTGCCTAGTATGGTAAATGCCGGCGCCCACAACACTATTGATGCCCAGAGGCATGTGGGTGGAGCCTTACCGTGCTTGGCTTGTATGGGAATTGATGGCGCCCACAACACTGTAGGGAAAATGTCGGCGCCCATAACACTGCTTGGGTTCTGATAGGCCAGGAAGGTTGTAGGGTACTATCCTACAGGTGTATAGGGTATGGTCATTGGTATTGTGGTTGACCTGAGTGTCCTACCTTACCTTCTCCATCTGTTTCCTAGTAACCGAGCGAGCATCCCCGGTCGGTTGGTCCTAGTCGACTCTGATTGCACTAGTCAGAGAAGAGTTGTAAGCAGGGGTTTGGCGCATCCCCAATCAAAGATGCGGGTCAGAGTCAGAAGTGGTGTTTGGCCAGGCCTTCTGGTTGGAGAGGTCATCCGGAGGCGGGCCAAAGTCAGAAGCGAGCATTGCTAGAGACCACACCGATGAGAGGTTCGTCTGTCAGAGGAGCATTGCCAGCATAGAAGGCATCTGGGGCCTCCCTATCGCCATGATCCTACATGGACACTCCAATAGTTATCATCATCAGATCATCTACCTCCTCCAAGTGGATGAGGAAGCTTGACTCGACTGTTGGGTCCATCATAACCTAGAACTTCCACAGGGAGTGGCCCCTCATCTTTAAGGGGAGGACCCAACAGTTGAAGAAGGTATGTATCACCCTCGGCGCCTTCAGTCCCTAGTCCTTTAGATTCTTGATCGCATCCAGCAATAAGCACAAATGCTATGGTTTTGATAGGGTTGGGGGCCCTAACATTGATTCTAGCATGTCAGGATGTAGCTGGTTGTGAGAAAAAAGTCAGCAGCGGCAACCACTCATTGTTGGGGACGTAGTGAAGCGACCCTAATTTCCACGAAGGGAAATCCACAGCATCGAAGTGTAATAAGACCGTTGTAGATCATATTACCCAAATTCCAGTCGAATATCACATCCATACAACGATAATATCAGAGTACAAATAGTGCAGAATTACATAAATTATTACATTGCTCCATTGGCGGAATCAAAAGTAGCATTCATTCAGAAACAGCTTGAAGATAAGATCACCAAACTCGAGCGTAGGCACGAACCCCTCAACCATCAAACTCCTCGGAGCTATACTCCTCAGCAGAACCTGTGTGCCAAAATTTATCAGTATGATTTGTACTGGCCACTCCCAACCCTATGAGCATTTGCTTTGTGGAAATTGGATGCAAGCTGAATATAATCAAAGGAACCTATAAGGCTGGGGTTTCCTATGTAGTAGCATATCAAGTATATAATAATAGTTGGTCAAGTTTTAACACCATTCCCACACACATTCCACCCCATTCCCTCCCTAGAGCTAGGTTTCGATCCTAGGATCGATATACCACCATCACCACACCATCACCATACCATAATCATACCATCGCTCAGTCGACAGGCCAACTCCCTCTTGGCACTATCTCAAGGCTGGTAGCCCCTGGCTACGACCGACACTTTCTCACGGGGAAAGAAGAGACGGACACTATCTAGTTTAAGTGAAACCTAGGAAAGGTCCATAGCCAACGAGTTAGCACATGTATCGATCGATCAACCATACACTCTATAGAGGTTTTACATAACCACAAGTTCCACCTTCCTCACTGATCATCGTCAACTGGGCTAATTTCAGCCACTTGCTAGCCTAGGATAATGCCACTCTACCATTCAGCCCCGGTACACCCCAAGTCTAGTCTAGGGTGTCTGAAACTATGAGTCATGAGTCAGGTCCACAAGGTCTCCATGAAGTCACGGAAGGGTGTGGGAGAAATCCTCTGTGCCCCGTACCTCCTTACACTGTCCGCTATCAACCTAGCAGTAGTGACAATATCCTACCAAGTAGTTCGGCCATCCCGCACCATATAGGGCGAGTGGTACGTAAGGCTTCCCGATGAATCTGAGTACTAGTAAGTCCTTAGGGGTGACCAAGCTAGAATGTCTTCATCAGGGTTTCCATTTATCGTGCCACCATAGCACCTCCATCCCAGGCTCCTCCCATCATAGGTTCACACCTAGGACCACCTCATATACCATTTACCCACCATAGGTATCCATTTCCAGGGGTGCCCAAGTAGCACCCTATGGCAAGACTTGCCCCAGGCTCGTCGTATGCTCCAACTTAATCAACTCAACCCTCACCCTCCACGCACCCAAATCACACACGCAGCACTCTCCCCATAGTCCAGTAAACACCAGATTCCACCACGCATCAACGTGGTACAAGCATAGTAGAAGTAATAAGTAATATAGTAGCAAGCATGTGTCTAGCCTAATAGCAGGGTGAGTAGGGGTAAGGTTGCATCAAGGTAAAGGCCATCAAGAAAGCATACTACCATGCAGGTCCTATCATAGTGTGATTACAACTATAAAGTAAAGCAATAGCAGTTCTATATTAGCCATGCGTAATAGGTGCTACGAGATTGGGTGGGATGTGGCACCTTTAGTGTAGTCGTCTTCGTACTCCTCACGGTACTCATGATCCTTGTCTGTCTGGATCTCCTCCAAGTCTGCAAACGATTGCATTATAGTCGCGTTAGCGACGTCTATAGAGAGCACAAAGAAGCGATGAAAATTCAAAAGAGCCAAATGCACTCAAACATAGGTTCATTGCATAGAGCTCGATTTTAGATGAACTTTGGTTCTAGTTTTGTATTTTTCTGAGGTCGTATGAATTAGTTATGAATTTCCAAAGTTTAATTCATTTCTGAAAATGGAAAAGGCTGAATTAATTTTGGGCTGACACGTGTCACGTAGTGACTGGTCCACGTAGCATGCTGACATCAGCGTCTCAGTTCTGAGCTGATAGGTGGGGTCCAACTGACGTCATCATGACGTTAGCATGATGTCATCAGCGTCATCAGTCCGGTAGGTGGGACCAAGGCTTTTGGGTCACTGACAGGTGGGTCCGGCCAAAGTCAACGTCAAGTCAATATTGAGTCAATAGCCAACGGGTTAGGTCACTGACATGTGGGGCCAGGGCTGCTGACGTCAGTAGCTGACATCACTGTGATGTCAGCATGACGTCACCTCGGCTGAGTTGCTACTGACATGTGGGTCCCGCGTAACGTCAGCATCTAACATGTGGGTCCAGAGTGTCCGTGCCACTGACATGTGGGGTGAAGTCAATGGTCAACATTGACTAGTCAACGGTCAATATGGGTCGGGTTCAAACTGGGCCTGGACAGGGCTAGATGTAGGTCGGGCTTGGCCCACCACGTGGCATGCTATGGCACTGCCACATCACTGCCATGGGCTCCTACTGGGCTTCGCTTTCAGGCTGTGGGCGTGAGCGTGGCTCACAGTGGACCAAGACGCGCTGGTCCATGGACCGCGTCTTCTTTTGGTGAACCACGTCCACCCTTCCTTTCTTCTCTTTGTGGTCCACGTGCACCGGTTTCATGCGTGTGTGGCCGACGAGGGGAAATTTCCCCTGCTTCCTTGCCGGCGTGTTCCCACCGGTGACGTGCTCACCAACAAGCTTCCGCAGCGGCGCTAGCGCCCAATTGATGTGGGGAAAAACACTGCCAAGTCTCGGCGACTATGATGGTGGGGTCTACGTGGTGGCCGGGGCTTCCCAAGGTGCTGGCCATGGCATACGGTGGCTCGGCGTGGCGGTGCCCGTCGACGAGCCCCTTCCAGTGGTGCGGCATTCAACTAAAGTGGGAAACGGCTCGGCCTTACCATGGTGGGTGCCCTAGTGATGCTAGCGAGGTGGCTGGATGGCTCCTGTTGGCTGGCCATGGTGGCGGTGCATGGTGGAGCTCCGAACAGGGTCTGGTGCTGGTGGCCATGGTGCTATGGCCAGCTATCGATGACTCGGTCCATGCAACTAACCTCTGGGTGTCACTATGATCCTCTACAGCTACATCTTAGTCCAGCACGGCAGTCGGGTGCGTCAGTGGTGGCCATGCCATGGCAGCGGTGTTGCAAGCATGGTGAGCGAGTGCTCTGCTCTAGTGTCCATGGGGCTTAGAGGGGTCTACAACGTCTAAGGGCTCAGAGGTGGTCGCGGTGTGCGCATGAGTGTGCTGTGCTTGTGTGCCTAGAGACCGGAGATGGCCTTGGCCTACGCGCTCACGGTATGGAGCGCCATGGCCAGAGTAGCAGGGTTCGGTGGCGAGCAGGGGAAGAACTAGGGGCTCAACGTAGGTGCTGTGGAAGAGAGGATGGCGACGCCATGACGAGTTGCGGCTATGTAGCTCCGGAGGCAGCACGGTGCCGTGCAACATCGTGGCGTCAACTCCTTGCTCCGGTGGCTTCGGAGGTGCTTCGTCGGCGCCTCCTTCTTCTTTCTCCCTCTCCCTTCCTTCTTCCTCTCTTGGCTCTCTCTCTTGGCTTGGGTGCACAGGGGGGTGGCCGCAAGGTGGCGGCGGGCACAGGAATGTGCTAGGGCAACCAGGACTGGGGCTCTTATAGCCGAGCTCGGCCACGGAGCTCGGCGTTCGGCGGCTGGAGATTGAGGAGGATCAGAGGCATGTGCATCTCATCCAATGGCCATGCGTGGTTGCGTGGGCGCGGCGCCAAGGGGACAAGGCCATGCCTCGGGCGTGACCCCCTGGCCCGCCCCTATCTCCACTGTCGGGGCTCAGTCAGCGAAGGAGATTGGCGAGAGCAGTCAGGGCATGGCGTGGAGAAGATGAACAGGAGAAAGGCAGACGGGTGGGGTCCAGCGGGCAGTGGCAGCGAGCGATGCAGCAGGGCACGCGGGCGTGGGCGATGCGCTGGGCCATAAGCTGGGCTGGCCGCGTGAGTTAGGGCCGGCCTGCTACTTTGCGCGCGTGGGCTAGTAGAGGGGAGAGGTGAAGGGCTAGGTCGGTCGGTTGTCTGGGCTGGTTGGGCCATGAAGCCGAGCAGACCTAGGCTGCGAGGCCTTCTCTTCTTTTCTTTTCTTTTCTATTTTTCTTTCCTTCTTCTTTATTTGAATTCAATTTTGATTTTTAAATTGGATTCCAAATTGGTGCACCATATTCATTGGAGTTTTGGTATGAGGCCCACACATACTTATATAAATATTAGTAATTTATTTAGCTATTTTGTATAACAAAAATAGGTGTGGTTTTTGTTATAGAAAAATATAATTAGTTTTTCTCTTCAAACCTTTATTCCTTGGTTTGAGTTTTAATTATTTTATGGTTTATTATTTTATTGGAGTTGTTAGGCATATCATAACTCAAATGGAAATCCAAATCACATTTTGAATTAACAATGTATGCAATACTTTATTTGTTAGAATTAACTAATGACATGCCATGCTTATGTGTTAACTTGGTTCGGGGTTAGACCTAATGCATCTCTTAGGTTGGGTTACTATACATGACACTCATCATCACATGGGAGTTTTGAGGAAAACTTTTGTAGTTGGTATTTTTGGTGTATGGATTTTTGGGTTGTTGCAGTCCTACCCCCTTAACAGAAACTTGTCCCCAAGATTAAAGCATAACGTACTCTTCGAAGAGGTAAGGATATCGTAGCTGGAGGTCAGACTCTTTCTCCCATGTTGCCTCTTTCTCTGTGTGATTGCTCCATTGGATCTTGCACATAGGAATAGTCTTACTTCGGGTCTCTTTGGTATCTCTACCTAGAATTCTGATAGGATGTTCTTTATACTCAAGTGTATCTTGAATGTCAAGTGTATCAGTTGGAACCACTTCATCGGGCATTCTTAAGCACTTGTGTAGCTGTGAGACATGGAATACAGGGTGTACACCCATCAATTCCTTGGGTAGCTCAAGTTTATAGGCGAGCTTTCCAATCCTCTTGCAAATCTTGTATGGGCCAACAAATCTAGGGGCAAGCTTTCCTTTCACATGGAATCTGACAGTTCCACATAGCGGGGATACCTTGAGATAGACGAAGTCTCCCACATTGAACTCAAGTTCTCTTCTCCTTTTGTCAGCATAGCTCTTGTATCAACTTTGAGCAATTCTCAAGTTCTCCTTCACTTGAGCAACTCCTTCTTCGGCATCTTGAATCTTTGCGGAGTCAAAGAACGATCTTTCTCCTGGTTGGAACCACATCAAAGGTGTCTTACAAGGTCTGCCATATAGAGCTTCAAATGGCGACATCTTGATACTGGCTTGGTAGCTGTTGTTGTAAGAGAACTCTACATAGGGTAGGCATTTCTCCTAATTAGAGCCATAATTCAGTACACTAGCGCGAAGCATGTCTTCTAAGATCTTATTTACTCGTTCTGTCTGTCCATCTATCTGTGGGTGGTAAGCTATACTAAAATCAAGTTTGGTTCTAATGGACTTGTGCAGAGCTTCCCAGAATCAGGACACAAACTGAGGACCATGGTCAGATACAATACTAGAGGGGGCTCCATGCAGTCTGAGAATATGCTCAACATATAGATTTGCTAATTTTTCGGCATTGGTCTTTGTCTTAACTAGAACAAAGTGAGCAATCTTGGTCATGCGATCAACAATCACCCAGATGGAATCATTGCCTTTCTACGAACGGGGCAATCCAACTATGAAATCCATGGATATGCTCTCCCACTTCCACTTGGGAACGTCAAGAGGCTTTAGCAAACCTGCAGGCCTTTGATGTTCCGCCTTGACTCTATTGTAGGTGTCACAATGTGCCACATGTCCTGCAATGTCTGTCTTCATGCCTTTCCACCAAAAGTGTTTCTTCAAGTCTTGATACATTTTTGAACCTCCAGGGTGAATACAGTACTTGGAATCATGAGCTTTTGATGGAATTTCCTCTCGTAGTACTAGGTCAGATGGAACACAGATTCTGTTCTTGAACCAGATGGTTCCTTGTTCATCTTCTTGGTGGTTGGTCTTGTAGCCTAGTTTCATCAGACCACGGAGATATTCGATCTCTTCACAATTTTTCTAAGCTTGACGGATGCGATCAGTGAGATCATACTATATGTGGAGCTCATTCAACAAGCCATGCGGTAGTATCTCTAGTTGGAAATCATCAATCTCTATGTTGAGCTCAGATGGTACGGATTCAGTGATTAAGGTGCGACAGTAACTCTTGCGACTGAGAGCATCTACGACTACATTAGCTTTTCCCAGGTGATAGTGAATTTCTAGGTCATAGTCCTTGATCAACTCTAGCCATCGGCATTGCCTCATATTCAAATCTTCTTGAGTGAAAAAGTACTTCAAGCTCTTGTGATCGGTGTAGATGTCACACTTGTTGCCTATCAAGTAGTGTCTCTAGATCTTTAAGGCATGCACAACTGCTGCTAACTCAAGATCATGAGTAGGATAACAGTTCTCGTGTTCTTTCAACTGTCGAGACGCATATGCTATCACTCTCCCATCTTGCATCAGTACACAACCAAGTCCTTGACGGGATGCATCACAATAGACTACGAAATCTTTGCTGATATCAGGCAATGCTAGCACAAGAGTTGTGGTAAGCTTCTGTTTCAATCCCTGAAAGCTTTGTTCGCACTCAGGCGTCCATTCAAACTCCTTAGTCTTCTTCAGAAGGTTGGTCATTGGACGGGCTATCTTGGAGAAGTTCTTAATGAATCGGCGATAATATCCGGCCAATCCCAAGAAACTTCTAATTTCTGTCATATTACGGGGTTGATCCCACTCTTTCACGGCTTCAATCTTGGCTAGATCAACTGATGAGGACATCGCCAAGATGGAGTCGAGGATGACTCCAATTCGAGAACGGGAGGATGATGAGGACATCGCCACGCTAGACACACCGATGACATGGTCTTCCCCAAGTTGTAATTCGTTCCCAACTCAGCTGCCACGTCACCCTCGGATTCAGCAGACATGTCGTCACTGTTTCGGTCATAACTTTCTCATACGACATCAAAACGGGCCGTTCTTGGATGTGTTGGAAAGGGGACGACGACGCCGTCGTTTTGGATCTGGTCCCAGCTCCAGAAGGTCCGTGGATCATTCTGTGTGACCACGGCAAGGTGCTGTGTCACCTATTGGGGCCAACTTGGCCATGTATCATGTCGGGCCTTAAGCCCAAGTTGTGGGCGCCCAACCCCTGGCTGTCCCCAACCCTAGGTCGAGTCTTAGACTATAAACACAGCCGCCGCCGCTGCTACACAATTGGGTTTTGTTTAGAGTTTAGTTTTCCATCGAGAAACTGAATCGTTCATTGTAACTGTGGTGACAAATCCTTTTACAGTGATCCAGGGCCCCCATTCTTGATCCTCCACTGTGTCGATTAGTCCTTTAGAACCGAGTTCTTGAATCCTCTATTGATATTCGTGTCATTCATATTTGCAATTTCAGATTGCGTGTTTTACCTTCTTGCTTGTGCTCTTCGATTCACTTGCAGGAAAAGCCTTCTTGGCGAGGTCAATCAAGTTGTGCTTGGTTGATAACCAACGGAGCAGTGGTGTAATGGTTGCAGGGTTCGAATCGCATCTGATTTGAAGCTGGATCGTTAACGTCGAGATCTCCACAAAATCGAACTTACCAGCTACCTCTCGGAAGATCGGGCCTGTACTCATCAATTGGTATCAGAGCTTTCAGGTTTACCGCGAGGTATAATCTCGTTTGCCTTAGATTTATATTTGTTCATTACCTAGAGTCCACAAAAAGCCCAAAAATATTTCAATTTCCGCTGTCCTATCGCCCTTTGTGCCTTTGCAATTTCGTTTCAGATTCGTGTTGTTGAGTTTGTGTCCGTGGTCGAGTCTTGTTGCTGGTTTAGGATTGTGTTCGTGGTCATAGTCCAGTCGCCCGTTGCTGTGATTTTTGTTTTCCACCGCTATCCCATCCACCATTCCCAAACAACAAGTCGAAGCCACCACATTACTCGACTTGCCCCGCTAGCCGCCTTGTGTAACTTCTCACCGCCGCGCAAACCCTAGATAGGTTGCCAGCCGCTCTTATTTTGCCTGCATCGCAGCCCTCCTAACATCATTAGGCGAATACCTACTATTGTTAGTCATAGTGATGATCCTGTGATTGGTGTTAGAGTTTAGGGACGCTTTGCCCTAACTGCCGCCGCCGTGTTGTGCCTTCTAGAAAACATACCTTGAGATACCTTCGGTAAAACAGGCATAACTTTTCGCTCGTTTATCAGAAAAATCTGAAATTTTTTCAGTAGCTTCTTGACACCATTTGGAGCCGACCCAAACTGGCTACATCCTGTTTGGTTTCATCAGAATTGCCAAAAAAATTCAGGAAAATATAGAAAAAAAATTGTCAAAGTTTTTGCACGCTTTTCAGAGAACGTGCTGAATTTCTGTAGACCACATCCCACCTCAGTTGTAGGTGCCAATTTTTGTGGTTGCATCTTTTGTGATCCTTGTTTAGAGAAAAAAAATAGTAAGAAAAAAAAATTTTGTTTCCTACTAGTGCCTTTTGGAAAAATCTGGGAAAAAAATTCAGGAAAAAGGAGAAATCCGGGCTATTTGCTTGTTCTGTGAGTTCTTTCGATCGTCCTTTGTTTTCACCTTGTTGCGCTACGTCTCGACACATCTTAGCCAGCACCTGTGATTTGTACTTTGGATCCGGATTGAACAATCGTTACTCTGCACTCGTTAATTGCTAATCCTTGCTGTCATATTGTGTGCCTACCCATAGCTCCACATATTCTTCTGTCAGCACAGGTTCATCTTGCAACTATTACCCACGCTCAACAACAGATTGCTTCGCCACTTTGGTTTTGCTCCTGTTTGGCGTTGGTAAGAATACAGGCAAGACGGTGGTAAGCCGCTTGTGATTTTGCATTCCACTTTCACCACCATCACCACCACTTGTTTCCTTTTAGTTGATAGGGATAATACTTTGGTGTTGTCTTTTTCTATCTTCTAACCATGGCAGGAACTCCGACGGACTTCAATGAGTGCGTGTCCAAGGCCGAGCTTGCAACATTCATGACTAAACAACGCAATCTTATGACCGAGCTGACGCGCAACGTGAACAATCTGGTCACCCGCATTGAATAGCTTGAGCAACGCCCTCCACCTTATCGTGCTGATGATGAAGATGCGGATGCTTTTGGTGATGAAGATGCGTATGCTGACGGTGGTGCCTGTCGCCGCCTCAACTTCAATCATCGCGGTATGGCAGGTAATAATCATGATAATAATGATCCTTTTGCTAAAATTAAATTTAGTCTACCTTCTTTTGCTGGTAATGTTGATCCAGAGGCATATTTAGATTGGGAGCTTGCTGTTCAACAAAAATTTGATTCTCATAATGTTCCTGCTGAGCATAGAGTTAGACTTGCTACTAGTGAGTTTACTAATTTTGCTTTGTTCTGGTGGAGTGATCTTTGCAATGCCAATAATGCTGCTGCTGTGCCACAAACTTAGAATGTTTTAAAGCAACGTATGACATCTCATTTTGTTCCTCCTTATTACCAACGTGATTTACATTTGAAACTACAAACTTTAAAACAAGGTGATAAAGGAGTGGAAGCATACTATCAAGAATTGCTTATTGGTTTAGCATGTTGTGGTATAAATGAAGATGATCATGATGCTAGTGCTAGATTTTTTGGTGGTTTAAACCATGATATACAGAACATACTTGATTACAAAGAATGGCACAATTTTTCCCAATTGTATCATCTTGCTATTAAGGCAGAACGAGAAGTACAGGGACGCAAACAACACCAGCCTTTTAGGTCTAACAATGGGAGGAATTTTCAGCAGCATTCTGAGCTGGAGACGCCCAAGCTTCCTGTTGCACCACAGCCATCTACACCTCCATTTTCTTTTGGGGTAAGTAAATTGTCTAATGTGCAGTTTCCACAGCTGAAGAAAGGTGGCACTCCGGGTGCTTCTACTAGCTCCTCCTCGTCTAGCTCTAAAATCATTTGCCACCGATGCAAAGGCATGGGACATGTCATGAAGGAATGCCCTAGTCGTCGCGCTTTCATTGCTACTGAGGATGGATATGTAAGTGCTAGTGATGTTGAAGATGATTTAGCCCTTGCTGCTAACATTGATGCAGATCCCAGATCAAGACAAGGAGGCCATCACCATTGACTCTGTGGCTGCTGCCGCGGACTACCCTAGCCTTCTTGTGCAGCGTGTGTTGAGTACACATGTGGGACATGAAGAAGAGATGAAGATCCAACGCCACAATTTGTTCCACATGTATCTCATTGTGCAGGGTTATCGTGTTCTCACTATCATTGATAGAGGGAGTTGCAACAACTTGGTGAGTTCAGATTTGGTTGACAAGCTTGGCTTGACCACACGACAACATTCGTATCCTTATAAACTTCAATGGTTCAATAATAGTGGTAAGACTAAGGTAACTAAATCAGCACACATTAGCTTTTTCACAGGCTCTTATCATGATACTGCTGATTTTGATGTTGTCCCTATGCAAGCTTGCTCCATTTTGTTAGGTCGCCCATGGGAATTTGATAATGATGCTTTACACCATGGTAGAACTAATACATACACTATCATACATAAGGACAAGAAAATTACATTGCTGCCTTTGTCTCCTACGGATATTATTAAACATGCTAATGAGATCAAAAATAAACCTCCAACAGACATTGCTAAACATAATGGGATTAAGTTAAAAGGAGGTGCTTTTCTTGCTACAACTTCTGCTACTGCTGAGTTATGTGATAATCCTGATGCACCTTGTTATACTATGTTTTGTCAACCTTTTATGTCTGGTGCATTGCCTGCTGTCACTAACCTTTTGCAGGAGTTCGTTGATGATGGGATGGAGTCGAGGACGACTCCAATTCTAGAAGGAGGGGATGATGAGGACATCACCAAGATGGAGTTGAGGACGACTCCAATTCGAGAAGGGGAGGATGATGAGGACATCGCCACGCTGGACACACCGACGCCATGGTCTTCCCCAAGTTGCAATTCGTTCCCAACTCAGCTGCCACGTCACCCTCGGATTCAGCAGACACGTCGTCACTGTTTCGGTCATAACTTTCTCATACGACATCGAAACGGGCCGTTCTTGGATGCGTTGGAAAGGGGACGACGACGCCGTCGTTTTGGATCTGATCCCAGCTCCAGAAGGTCCATGGATCATTCTGTGTGACCATAGCAAGGTGCTGCATCACCTATTTGGGCCAACTTGGCCATGTATCATGTCTGGCCTTAAGCCCAAGTTGTGGGCGCCCAACCCCTAGCCGTCCCCAACCCTAGGTCGAGTCTTAAACTATAAACACAGCCGCCATCGCTGCTACATAATTGGGTTTTGTTTAGAGTTTAGTTTTCCATCGAGAAACTGAATCGTTCATTGTAACTATGGTGACAAATCCTTTTACAGTGATCCAGGGCCCCTGTTCTTGATCTCCTCCACTGTGTCGATTAGTCCTTTGGAACCGAGTTCTTGAATCCTCTATTGATATTCGCGTCATTCATATTTGCAATTTCAGATTGCGTGTTTTACCTTCTTGCTTGTGCTCTTCGATTCGCTTGCAGGAAAAGCCTTCTTGGCGAGGTCAATCAAGTTGTGCTTGGTTGATAACCAACGGAGCAGTGGTATAACGGTTGTAGGGTTCGAATCACATCTGATTTGAAGCCAGATCATCAACGTCGAGATCTCCACAAAATCGAACTTATCGGCTACCTCTTGGAAGATCGGGCATGTACTCATCATCAACTACGACACCTTTAGCTGATAGTACATGGCCTAGGAAGGCAACTTCCTGTAGCCAAAATTTGCATTTACTGAACTTTGCATATAGCTGATGTTGGGCTAGTTTCTCAAGCATCGTTCTCAGATGATGTTCATGTTCTTCAGTGATGTGTGAATAGACAAGGATGTCATCAATGAACACTACCATGAACTTATCTAGTTCATTCATGAAAACCTTATTCATCATGTTCATGAAGTAGGCGGGACCATTTGTGAGTCCAAAGGACACCACGGTGAACTCGAACTGTCCATACCTAGTCATGAAAGTTGTTTTCGGGATGTCACTCTCTCGAATCTTCATCTGATGATAGCCGGATCTGAGATCAATCTTGGAGAAATACTTGGCACCTCTGAGCTGATCAAGCAGATCATCGATCCTTGGCAGGGGGTACTTGTTCTTGATGGTGACTGCGTTCAAGTTACGTTAATCAATGCACATTCTCATCGAGCCATCCTTCTTCTTAACAAATAGAACAGGGGATCCCCAAGGTGAAGCACTTGGTCTGATATATCCCTTCGAGATGAGCTCATCAAGTTGTTTCTTAAGCTCGGCCAGTTCATCAACTGACATGCGATAGGGTCTCTTGGTAATAGGCCCTGTTCCTGGTAAAAGATCAATGATGAACTCTACAGCACGGTCTGGTGGCATACCCGGTAATTCTTCAGGGAATACATCGGGGTAGTCTCTGACCACAGGCACATCTTGAACTGTCTTCTCCTCTTTTTGTGATTCTAAACTTGCTTTAAGAGCACATAGGATAGAAGTGGACTTTTCGGACTGGGGTTCACATCTAGTGACTTGGCCAGATGGGTGGGTCACTTGGACGTATCTAGGTGAACATGATATGATACCTCGGTGAATGGTTAACCAATCCATACCTAAGATGACATCTAGGTTTGTGGAAGGTAATAGGGTTAGGTTGGCTTTAAAGATAAGACCCTCGATGGTAAGACTCACTCCCTTACAGATGTGGGTGCACTTTAGGTCTCCTAAAAGGGAACTGGTAATGATAGGCTTTTCACGTGGGGTTACCGGCAGGTTATGTTCTCGTGCAAACTTGGATGATATGTAAGAACAAGTTGCTCCAGAGTCAAATAGAACTGATGCAGTATTGCCATTAACTAAAAACATACCGTACACAACGTCAGGGGTAGCCTGTGCTTCCTCGGCGTCTAGATGGTTGAGACAACCATGGGTAGCAGATCCCTTGACCTAAGACTTTTGAGCAGCTGAGTTCTGTGGGCATTCAGCGGCTTTGTGACCTAGCTCACCACAAGCGAAGCAGGTGAAAGGCGTACCGCCTGTAGGGGTTGGCGCAGTTGCCTTCTAGTTTCCAGTGCTTGGTGCGGAGTGGTTCTGTGCTGGGCGTTCATTCATAGAGCGAGAACGGTTGAAACGGTCCTGAGTGTTGTGATCCTGAGCATAATGGTCCCGGGTGTAATGATCCTGAGTAGGGTGAGAGTATTTGGCGGTGTAGCCTCCACTACCCCTACTCGATCCAAGGTTGTCATCCCTGTTGTGGCGAGAGCGTTCCTTGGATGGTGCATCTCTGCGGAACCTCTTGTGATCATGACCACGGAGAGACTCCTCAGGCTTACGCTTCCTCTCCCTATACTCTTCTCCAGCTTCAGCACGGTCCTTCTAAATCTAGATGCAGCGATCCACCAGAGCACGCAACGTGTTACTCTTGATACCGCCAAACTTCAGCTTGATGTGCGAGTTAAGTCCCTTGCAGTAATAGTACAGCTTCTCCTTCTCAGAGTTCACAACATAGGGAGGTGCATTGCAAAGAAGATTGGTGAAGCGAGTAGTGTACTCAGTCACCCTATCTTTTCCCATCTTGATGTTGCGGAACTCCTCAGCTTTGGCCTCCATGATACCCTTGGGAATGTGATACTCAGTGAATGCTTCGGCGAACTCATCCCACGAGATGTTGGCAGGGTCCTCATGGGAATCACTAAAGCTGTCCCACCAAGTGCATGCTACACCTGTAAGTTGGTGTGCGGCTGCTCCAACAAACTCATCGTCGGTGAAAGTAGTGAGGTCAAGCTTCTTCTCTATCTCCTTGAGCCAGTCATCGGCTACAAGCGGGTCAGGGTCAGTGCCATCATAGGTCAGTGGCCTTAGCTTTAGGAATCCTTCTAGCTTCCTTTGGAAGTCATTCTGTTGACCTCCCTGGCGATGGTTTGCTCCTTCAACAAGAGCTGTAAGAAGCTGGTTCTGTTGTGCCATCACTTCTGCCAGGTTCGGTGGTGGTGGTGGTGAAATGTTCTCCTCAGGTGGCAGAGTATTCTCCAGGTGGAAGGGTATCCCTCCACGTCCACGGCCACAGCCACGGCCACAGCCACGGTTGTTTCCACCACATCCCCCATTGGGTTCAACTGGTTTAGGGGTGGGCGCATGTCCTCGATTCATTAGGCGATTAGATCAGCGGTTCGGCATCTGCAACACGGATCATAGAGAATTTAGTGCTTGTGCCATAAGTGCTTATAATTCAATATGATTACATGATTTTGATGATTTAAAGAAAACATTTATACTATCCAACACTCATTACAAAGAAGCAATAAGATCCATAAGATGCAATAAGATCCAAAACATTCATTACATGGGTTTTATTACATAGCATCATCTCCAGTAGCTACACTTGAAGACGTACGAGAATCGTGCTACGCATAATGTCTCATAATACATCTCATAAGTGGTATGTCATGGGGTACAACTTATGAAATCTACTGACATGACTTATGACCATGCAGGGCCATTCTACTCTAACTCGTACACTGCAGTTGGGATACAACTATTCTCGATCTCGATCTCCTCATCAGACTTGTGAAGTCGGGACACATACTTCAAGGCCTTGGCGAGCTCCTCAGTAGGCTTGGCTCTAGGTAGGGTAGGGCAGGCATCTAGGTTAAGGCGAGTCGGGGCTAACTCAAACTCCTCTATCCTAGGCTTTGTCTTGCTGCAAATCTCCTTGGGTAGCTGATCCCACATACCCTTCATCTCCCTGAGGTGCTTCCTGTCAGACTTCTGCCAAGCCTGCCATGTCCTCTCACACTTGTCCTGTAGGTACTCGGTCTGCCTGAGTGCCCCGATTAGGTGACCCTGGTTGCGAACGGCCTTCTTCCTGAACTCCTCTAGCTCTTGAGTCATGGTCTTGTTCCGGGATTGGATTTTAAGCATATCAATCCCCTTGGATCTCTCTCTGTCCCCTCTACGGTTGAACTCAGCCTTCTTATCGTCCAACTCTCTCTGCAACTCCAATACCTTACTATCAAGGTAGTAGTTCCTGTTGCCTAGGTCGGCTGCTTTGTCCTGTAAGTTAGCGACCTTGGCTCTGTGGGCTTCTTCATGATGGTTGAGCTCATCCTGTAGCTTGGCAACTATCTCTAGTAGACTAGCCTGCTCCTGTGCTCCCTGTAAGTCTCGCTCTTGGTGCTCCCACTGAAGGGCCCAGTCCTGACGTCTCCTCTGCTCCAGCTGGGTCATGTACCTATCCTGCTCTAGTAGGTGAATAGTTGAGACACGAAGGCATCTATCCTCCTCGACAAGGATAACTCTGCCTACTACGAAACTCTGCTCACTGGGGGTAAGGCTGAGGTCGAGGGCCTAGGGAAGTAGACGGAACTCTGTCATCTTCAGGTGCTTGTAGTGGTCCCTCATCACTCTGCGAAGTGCCTTGTGTGAGATAGCTCATAGTCCCCCCTCAACTGTGTCCTCCATAGTCAATTCAGTGAAAGCTGGGATAGAAGGTAAGGTAGTGCTAGCTGGGAACTCAACTGAGGTGACAATCGGTCCTTCGATTCCTCCTTCCTGAGCTGGCTTCCTGGTGTAGGTGACCTTGACAAGCTCATCGGGGACTCCTAACGTGATGAGAACTTGGCAGAGGGTCTGTGCAAAACCCCCGAGCTCATGTAGGTCGAAGGTAAGCTTGGCATGGTCCAGAGGTAGCGGTCCTAGAGGCAGCTAGTCGACGTTCGTTGCCATCTGCATGTTTTAAGGAATAGGTGTTAGCAGGTCAATGATAGATAAGCCTTGCATAAAAGTAAATGCAGGGTCGGTACATAACCAAAAGAAGGGTTGTTCATGTCCCATTCTATCGTCCATTTCTAAGGGTTTCGTCCTATGGTCAAGTATGGCTCTGATACCAACTGAAGCGACCCTGATTTCCGTGAAGCGAAATCCACAGCATCAAAGTGTAATAAGACCGTTGTAGATCATATTACCCAAATTCCAGTCGAATATCACATCCATACAACGATAATATCATAGTACAAATAGTGTGGAATTACATAAATTATTATATTGTCGCATTGACGGAATCAAAAGTAGCATTCATTCAGAAACAGCTTGAAGATAAGATTGCCAAACTTGAGCGTAGGCACGAACCCCTCAACCGTCAAACTCCTCAGAGCTATACTCCTCAGCATAACCTGTGTGCCAAAATTTATCAGTATGATTTGTACTGGCCACTCCCAACCCTATGAGCATTTGCTTTGTGGAAATTGGATGCAAGTTGGATATAATCAATGGAACTTATAAGGCTAGGGTTTCCTATGCAGTAGCATATCAAGTATATAATAATAGTTGGTCAAGTTTTAACACCATTCCCACACACATTCCACTCCATTCCCTCCCTAGAGCCAGGTTTCGATCCTGGGATCGATATACCACCATCACCACACCATCACCATACCATAATCATACCATCGCTCAGTCGATAGGCCAACTCCCTCTCGGCACTATCTCAAGGCCCATAGCCCCTGGCTATGACCAACACTTTCTCATGGGGAAAGAAGAGAAGGACTCATCTCACTATCTAGTTTAAGTGAAACCCAGGTAAGGTCCATAGCCGATGAGTCAGCACATGTATCGATCGATCAACCATACACTCTGTAGAGGTTTTACATAACCACAAGATCCACCTTTCTCGCTGACCGTCATCAACTGGGCTGATTCTGGCCACTTGCTAGCCTAGGATAATGCCACTCTACCATTCAGCCCTGGTACACCCCAAGTCTAGTCTAGGGTGGCTAAAACTATGAGTCTTGGAAGGGTGTGGGGGAAATCCTCCATGCCCCGTACCTCCTTACACTATCCGCTATCAACCTAGCAGTAGTGGCAATATCCTACCAAGTAGTCCGGTCATCCCGCACCAAATAGGGCGAGTGGTACATAAGGCTTCCCGGTGAATCTGAGTACTAGTAAGTCCTTAGGGGTGACCAAGCCAGGATGTCTTCATCAGGGTTTCCATTTATCGTGCCACCATAGCACCTCCATCCCGGGCTCCTCCCATCATAGGTTCACACCCAGGACCACCTCATATACCATTTACCCACCACAGGTATCCATTTCCAGGGGTGCCCAGGTAGCACCCTATGGCAAGACTTGCCCCAGGCTCGTCATATGCTCCAACTTGGTCGACTCAACCCTCACCCTCCATGCACCCAAGTCACACACGCAGCACTCTCCCCATAGTCTAGTTAACACTAGATTCCACCACACATCAACGTGGTACAAGCGTAGTAGAAGTAATAAGTAATATAGCAGCAAGCGTGTGTCTAGCCTAATAGCAAGGTGAGCTGGGGTAAGGTTGCATCAAGGTAAAGGCCGTCAAGAAAGCATACTACCACGCAGGTCCTATCACAGAGTGATTACAACTATAAAGTAAAGCAATAGCAGTTCTATATTAGCCATGCGTAATAGGTGCTACGAGATTGGGTGGGATGTGGCACCTTTAGTGTAGTCATCTCCATACTCCTCACGGTACTCATGATCCTCGTCTGTCTGGATCTCCTCCGAGTCTGCAAACGATTGCATTATAGTCACGTTAGCGACATCTATAGAATAGCACAAAGAAGCAATGAAAATTCAAAAGAGCCAAATGCACTCAAACATGGGTTCATTGTGTAGAGCTCAATTTTAGATGAATTTTGGTCCTAGGTTCGTATTTTTCTGAGGTCATATGAATTAGTTATGAGTTTCTGAAGTTTAATTCATTTCTGAAAATGGAAAAGGTTGAATTAATTTTGGGCTAACATGTGTCACGCAGTGACTGGTCCACGTAGCATGCTTGATGTCAGCATGATGCTAGCGTCTCAGTTCTGAGCTAACAGGTGGGGTCTAGCTGACGTCATCATGACGTCAGCATGATGTCATCAGCGTCATTAGTCCAACAGGTGGGACCAGGGCTTTTGGGTCATTGACAGGTGGGTCTGGCCAAAGTCAACATCAAGTCAACGGCGAGTCAATGGCGAGTCAATAACCAACGGGTTAGGTCACTGACGTGTGGGGCCAGGGCTACTGACGTCAGCAGCTGACATCACCGTGACATCAGCATGACGTCACCTCGGCTGAGTTGCTACTGACATGTGGGTCCCGCATGACATTAGCATGATGTCAGCATCTGACATGTGGGTCCAGAGTGTCCGTGCCACTAACATGTGGGGCCAAGTCAATGGTCAATGTTGACCAGTCAACGGTCAATACGGGTCAGGTTCAAACTGGGCCTGGATAGGGTTGGATCTAGGCCAGGCTTGGCCCGCAACGTGGCATGCTATGGTGCTGCCACGTCACTACCATGGGCTCCTACTGGGCTTCACTTTCAGGCTGTGGGCATGAGCGTGGCTCATGGTTTACCAAGACGCACTGGTCCATGGACCGCGTCTTCTTCCGGTGAACCGCGTCCACCCTTCCTTTCTTCTCTCTGTGGTCCACGTGCACTGGTTTCATGTGTGTGTGGCCGGCGAGGGGAAATTTCCCCTGCTTCCTTGCCGGCGTGTTCCCACCGGCGACGTGCTCACCGGCAAGCTTCTGCAGCGGTGCTAGCGCCCAATTCACGTGGGGAAAAACACTGCCAGGTCTCAGTGACTATGATGGTGGGGTCTAGGTGGCGGCCGGGGCTTCCCAAGGCGCTACCCATGGCATACGTCGGCTCGGCGTGGCGGTGCCCATCGGCGAGCCCCTTCTAGTGGTGTGGCGTTCAACTAAAGTGGGCAACGGCTTGGCCTTACCATGGCGGGTGCCCTGGTGATGCTAGCAAGGTGGCTGGATGGCTCCTGTTGGCTGGCCACGGTGGCGGTGCACGATGGAGCTTTGGCCAGGGTCTGGTGCTCGTGGCTAGGGTGCTATGGCTGGCTATCGACGACTTGGTCCACGCGGCTAACCTTCGGGCATCATGGTGATCCTCTATAGCTACGTCTTAGTCTAGCACGATGGCCGGGTGCATCAGTGGTGGCCATGCCACGACAGCAGCGTTGCAAGCATGGCGAGCGAGTGCTCTGCTCCGGCGTCTATGGGGCTTGGAGGGGTCTACAGCGTCTAAGGGCTCGAAGGTGGTCGCAGTGTGCGCGTGAGTGTGCTGTGCTTGTGTGCCTAGAGACCGGAGATGGCCTTGGCCTACGCGCTCACGGTATGGAGCACCATGGCCGGAGTAGCTGGGTCCAGTGGCGAGCAGGGGAAGAACCAGGGGCTCACTGTAGGTGCTATGGAAGAGAGGATGGCGACGCCGTGATGAGTTGTGGTCGTGTAGCTCCGGAGGCAGCACGGTGCCGTGCAGTGTCATGGCATTGGCTCCTTGCTCCAGTGGCTTCAGATGTGCTTCATCGGCGCCTCCTTCTTCTTTCTCCCTCTCCCTTCCTTCTTCCTCTCTTGGCTTGGGTGCACAGGGGGGTGGCCACAACATGGCGGCGGGCACAGGAATGCGCTAGGGCAGCCGGGACCGGGGCTCTTATAGCCAAGCTCGGCCATGGAGCTCAGCGTTCGGTGGCTGGAGATTGAGGAGGATCAGAGGCATGTGCATCTCATCCAACGGTCGTGCGTGGTTGCGTGGGCGTAGTGCCAAGGGGACAAGGCCATGCCCCGGGCGTGACCCCCTAGCCCACCCCTACCTCCACTATCGAGGCTCGGTCGACGAAGGAGATCGGCATGAGCGGTCAGGGCGTGGCGTGGAGAAGATGAACAGGAGAAAGGCTGACGGGTGGGGTCCAGCGGGCAGTGGCAGCGAGTGATGCAGCAGGGCGCGTGGGCGTGGGCGACGCGCTGGGCCGCAAGCTGGGCTGGCCGCGCGAGTTAGGGCCGGCCTGCTACTTTGCGCGCGTGGGCTAGTAGAGGGGAGAGGTGAAGGGCTAGGCCGATCGGTTGTCTGGGCTGGTTGGGCTACGAAGCCGAGCAGACCTAGGCTGCGAGGCCTTCTCTTCTTTTTTTTCTTTTCTATTTTTCTTTTCTTTTCTGTTTTTCTTTCCTTCTTCTTTATTTGAATTCAATTTTGATTTTTAAATTGGATTCCAAATTGGTGCACCATATTCATTGGAGTTTTGGTATGAGGCCCACAACATACTTATATAAATATTAGTAATTTATTTAGCTATTTTGTATAACAAAAATAGGTGTGGTTTTTGTTATACAAAAATAGAATTAGTTTTTCTCTTCAAACCTTTATTCCTTGGTTTGAGTTTTAATTATTTTATGGTTTATTATTTTATTGGAGTTGTTAGGCATATCATAACTCAAATGGAAATCCAAATCACATTTTGAATTAACAATGTATGCAATACTTTATTTGTTAGAATTAACTAATGACATGCCATGCTTATGTGTTAACTTGGGTCGGGGTTAGACCTAATGCATCTCTTAGGTTGGGTTACTATACATGACACTCATCATCACATGGGAGTCTCAGGTAGCGCTCCTCCAATATGGATGAACTTCGATCGAGGTGCCCCCTATCGGACAATGATGGTGCCAAGAGGACGCTGATGGAACCACCCGGAAATGAAACCACCATAGATCATAATGGGCAAGTATTCCTAGGAAGCCCTCGCACAGCATGATGAAGATCGAGAGGTGGAGGATCCCCTCTGGGGTTAAGCCATGGAGGTGGAGCCCATAGTAGTAGAGCAACCACCTTAGCAAGGGGTGCGTCGGTAGCCTAAACCCAAGAACGTCGAAAGGGATGAAAGAGGTGACCTCATTTTTCTTTAGGCTCAGCTCCACTTTGCTTCTCGCCTGGACTCTCCACTTGAGCTCCTCAATGGCCTATGGGATCACCCCCCCTCTCTCACAATAGGTCAAACTCAGCATGGTCAATAGATGACCTCGTCTGCTCCACCATGGTCCTAATAGGAGGCATCAGCAACACGGTATGGTGGAAGGCAAAAGCTTTGGGATGGAATTAGGAGCTCTGGAGAGAGAAGGCAGCAAGGATAACCTTCTCTCTTGCGCCCTTATCTGTACTGCTATAGTTTAGGGGCCATCAACCACCCCATGACTGATACATTTGCGTGGGTGGGATGCGGGGCTTTGCCCTGTCTTGTCAATGCAATGGGCCAGGAGATGATGCCTCCTGCTGTAACAGGCTACTGATGCCACCCACACACACGTGCCTACGCGGGAATGCAGGAGCATGTTGTTCGGGTAGTCAAGATTTTAGACGGCTCGACCTTGTGTGATCCTATGAAGTATAGACAGTGTGGTCTAATCCAAGTAGTCACGATAGTCAAGGGGCAGACTATGAGGACTTACTTCAATTTCTCTTGGTTTGCAGAGACACGCATCAAACTATAAAATTATCTTTGATGCATGGTCCTTGCAAGTTCAACAAATCTTATCAAATACACAAAAATAACATGAGTTGGGTTTAACACAGATCAAAGCCACTGATGACTACTACTACTACTAATACAAATGTTGTAATCGAGTGCACTCCGTTGGCAATAGTTTTACTCATAGCTCTATACTATACAGTATCCGATGAGATCAAATGTGCCACATCCGGACTTTCTTGTGAGTGTAGCAAAATATGAATAGCTATCTGGCTGCTCCATTTTGGTGGCTCATTTCTCAACACCTATTTCTTAGAAGGTGTGCACCTCAGAGATCGTGGAGATGTGGCCTTGCCTTATGTCGGTGTAGAAAGTGACCAACACATAAATTTTTATAGTTTTGTCATACATTGTGATCGGATGTGGCCTAGCACTCAATGACATAGGGTTTATACTAATTCAGGCAATGTGCCCTACGTCTAGTTTGAGTCGGTCGGTGAATTTATTCCTGAGCCCAGGTGCTCAAAGTTTGCAGTGGGGTTCCAAACGAGAAGGAGAAAGATGGGGGGTGCAAGAAGTCCGATCAAACTCTGGTCTAAAGGGCCAAGAGTGATGGGTGCTCTGCTATGTGTTAAGTGCTCGAGCATGTGCTCGGGGTTTGAACCTAGTGGTTTAGTTTTTGTGTGTTGAATCGATGTAAGTGAACTGATCGATCCCCCTTTTGGGAGAGAGCACATCCCCTTTTATAGATGAAGGGGATGGCCTTACAAGTGAGAGAGGGAGAGTGTATGTATGCTAAGTCTTGTTGCCCACGCCGTTGGGTACAAGATGATTATAGGCGCCCATAACACTGTTAATTTCAGATGAATATGGGAGGTTGCGTCATCTTCTTCTGGTATGGCAGACGTCAGTGCTTGCCATACTATTGATGCCTAGAGGCATATATGGGGTTTTACCATGTTTGCCTAGTATGGTAAATGCTGGCGCCCACAACACTATTGATGCCTAGAGGCATGTGGGTGGAGCCTTACCGTGCTTATCTGGTATGGGAATTGATGGCGCCCACAACACTGCTTGGGTTCTAACATGCCAGGAAGGTTGTAGGGTACTGTCCTGCTGGTGTATAGGGTACGGTCATTGGTATTGCGGTTGACTTGAGTGTCCTGCCTTACCTTCTCCATCTATTTCCTAGTAACCGAGCGAGCATCCCCGGTTGGTTGGTCCTAGTCGGCTCTAATTGCGCTAGTTAGAGAAGAGCTGTAAGCAGGGGTTTGGCGCATCCCCGATCAAAGATGCGGGTCAAAGTCAGAAGTGGTGTTTGGCTAGGCCTTCCGGTTGGAGAGGTCGTCCGGAGGCAGGCCAAAGTTGGAAGCGAGCGTTGCCAAAGACCACATCGATGAGAGGTTCATCTGTTAGAGGAGGATTGCCAGTGTTGATGGCATCTGGGGCCTCCCTATTGCCATGATCCTACGTGGACACTCCAATAGTTGTCATCATCAGATCATCTACCTCCTCCAAGCGGATGAGGAAGCTTGACTCGATTGTTGGGTCCATCATAACCTAGAACTTCCACTGGGAGTGGCCCCTCATCTTCAAGGGGAGGACCCAACAGTTGAAGAAGGTATGGATCACCCTCGGCGTCTTTAGTCCCTGGTCCTTTAGATTCTTGATCACATCCAGCAATGAGCACAAATGCTATGGTTCCAACAGGGTTGGTGGCCCTAATAATGATTCTAGCATGTCAGGATGCAACTGGTTGTGAGAAAAAGTTAGCAGTGGCAACCGCTCATTGTTGGGGATGTAGAGCCACCTATGCTCCCAATCTAAGTCTGTGGCATAGTTGTGGTCAAGTCTCAGGTAGCGCTCCTCCAATCTAGATGAACTTCGATCGAGGTGCCCCCCATCAGACAATGACGGTGCCAAGAGGACACTGATGGAACCAACTAGAAAAGAAACCGCCATAGATCATAATGGGTAGGTATTCATAGGAAGCCCTCACACAGCATGATGAAGACCGAGAGGTGGAGGATCCCCTCTGGGGTTAAGCCAAGGAGGCAGAGCCCATAGTAGTAGAGCAACCACCTTAGCAAGGGGTGTGCCGGTAGCTCGAACATAAGAAGGTCGAAAGGGATGAAAGAGGCAAC
The DNA here is from genome assembly GCF_019320115.1 of Miscanthus floridulus. Lineage (NCBI taxonomy): Eukaryota > Viridiplantae > Streptophyta > Magnoliopsida > Poales > Poaceae > Miscanthus > Miscanthus floridulus. Next base: position 109,641,891 of record NC_089580.1, on the reverse strand, counting down.
CTCATTTTTCTTCGGGCTCAGCTCCACTTTGCTTCTCGCCTGGACTCTCCACTCGAGCTCCTCAGTGGCCTATGGGATCACCCACCTCTCTCACAATAGGTCAAACTCTGCATGGTCAATAGACGACCTCGTCCACTCCACCATGGTCCTGATAGGAGGCATCGGCAGCGCAGTAGGGTGGAAGGCAAAAGCTTTGGGATGGAATTAGGAGCTTTGGAGAGAGAAGGCAGCAAGGATAACCTTCTCTCTTGCGCCCTTGTCTCTGCTGCTATAGTTTAGGGGCCGTCGACCACCCCACGACCGAGACATTTGCGTGGGTGGGCGGTGGGGCTTTGCCCTATCTCATCAATGCAATGGGCCAGGAGGCAATGTCTCCTGCTGTAACAGGCTACTAACTCCACCCACACACGTGTGCCTACACGGGAATGCAGGAGCACGTTGTCCGGGTAATCAAGATTTTAGAGGATCGGACCTTGTGCGATCCTGTGAAGTATAGACACTGTGGTCAAATCCAAGTAGTCACGATAGTCGAGGGGCAGACTGTGAGGACTTGCTTCAATTTCTCTTGGTTTGTAGAGGCACACATCAGACTATAAAAACTGAATTTTGAATAAAATTATCTTTGATGCATGGTTCTTGCAAGTTCAACAAATCTTATCAAATAAACAAAAATAAGATGAGTTGGGTTTAACACAGATCAAAGCCACTTATGACTACTACTACTACTGATACAAATGTTGTAATCGAGTGCACTCCGTTGGTGATAGTTTTGCTCATAGCTCTATACTGTACAGTGTCCGATGAGATCAAATGTGCCGCATCCAGACTTTCTTGTGAGTGCAGTAAAATATGAACAGCTATCTAGCTGCTTCATTTTGGTGGCTCGTTTCTCGACACGTATTTCTCAGAAGGCGTGCTCCTCAAAGATCATGGAGATGTGGTCAACACGTAAATATTTGTAGTTTTGTCGTACGTTGTGATCAGATGTGGCCTAGCACTCAATGACACAGGGTTTATACTGGTTTAGGCAATGTACCCTACGTCCAGTTTGAGTCAGTCAGTGAATTTATTCTTGAGCCTAGGTGCTCGAAGTTTGCAGAGGGGTTATAAACAAGAAGGAGAAAGATGGGGGTGCAAGAAGTCCGATTGAACTCTAGTCTGAAGGGCCGAGAGTGATGGGTGCTCTGTTATGTGTTAAGTGCTCGAGCGTGTGCTCGAGGTTTGAACCTAGTGGTTCAGTTGTTGTGTGTTGAATCGATGTAAGTGAACTGATTGGTCCCCCTTTTGGGAGAGAGCGCATCCCCTTTTATAGATGAAGGGGATGGCCTTACAAGTGAGAGAGGGAGAGTGTATGTATGCTAAGTCTTGTTGCCCACACCATTGGGTACAAGATGATTGTAGGCGCCCATAACACTGTTAATGTGAGATGAATATGGGAGGTTGCATCATCTTCTTCTGGTATGGCAGACGTCGGTGCCTGCCATACTATTGATGCCTAGAGGTATATAGGGGGTTTTACCATGTTCACCTGGTATGGTAAATGTTAGTGCCCATAACACTATTGATGCCTATAGGCATATGGGTAGAGCCTTACCGTGCTTGTCTGGTATAGGAATTGATGGCGCCCACAACACTATAGAGAAAATATTGGTGCCCACAACACTACTTGGGTTCTGACATGCAAGGAAGGTTATAGGATACTATCCTATAGGTATATAGGGTACGATCATTGGTATTGCGATTGACTTGAGTGTCCTGCCTTACCTTCTCCATCCGCTTCCTAGTCCTCAACTGAGTGAGCATCCCTAGTCGGTTGGTCCTAGTCGGCTCTGATTGTGCCTATCAGAGAATAGCTATAAGCAGGGGTTCGGCGCATCCTCGATCAGAGATGTGGGTCAGAGTCAGAAGTGGTGTTTAGCTAGGCCTTCTGGTTGGAGAGATCGTCTAGAGGTAGGCCAAAGTCTGAAGCGAGCGTTGTTCCTCCTTAGTGAGGCCTTTCGGTCGGAGAGGCGGGCTGGAGTCGAAAGCGAGCGCCATTCCTCCTTGGCTAGGCCTTCCGATCATAGAGTGGATTGCCCTTCTAGCCTGTCATTTAGGTATTTGGGCTGGCCCAGGAGTTGCGCATCATTTGCAATGTTGTCTGCTGGGTCGGGCCTTTTGTTGGGAAGCCGGTCCATTAGGGTCCCTGGGTTTATGAACCCGATAGGAGCCCCCGAGCCCTCGGGCGATTTGGGTTGAATTGTTTGGGGGATTTTTGCCTTCATGGTGGGTGTGCACGAGCACACCCTTGGGTGTAGCCCTAAGCGATTTAGGTAGAATCATTTGGGGGGGTTTCATGTTGCCAGTGGGGGAAATTTTGGTTTTGTCAGTGGGTGCGTGTGAGCGGAGTCATGGGTGCAGCCCTCGAACCCCCGGGTGATTCGAGTGGAATCATCTAGGGGTTTTGTCAGTGGGCATAGTCTCTTTTTTTAGTTTCTAACTCATCATTTCTAGGAGCGTGGTCCCAGGCGTTTGGTCATGGTCGAGGGATCAAGCAAGACAGAGTCATGGATCTAGATGTTGGGCGCGATGAGGGATCAAGCGAGTCGATGTCACTAGATCTAGGCATCAGGCACAATGAGGGATTGGGTGAGTCTGAGTCATGGATCCAGGCGTTGGACGCTCCGAGGGATCGGACGAGACGGACTCACAGATCTAGGCGTTGGGCCCGCTGAGGGATTAGGCGAGTTGGAGTCACAGATCTAGGTGTCGGGCGCGTTGTGGGATCGAGCGAGTTAGAGTCATGGATCTAGGCATTAGGTGAGCCATGGGATTGGGTGATTCAGAGTCATGGACCCAGGCATAGCCAAGGCATTTTGGGTGTCTTGAGCTCCTGAGCCCTCTTAGGTTTCGTAGGGGACGATTGAGTTTTGTGTGTTACCCTGTCCGCGGTTTTTCACAACCGGAGGGGCTAAGCTAACATCGCTTGCCTCGATGGCTCGAGTGACGCACTCGATGAGCTCACTAACGGGTATGTTTGAGTGAAGTCTAGGTCCATCATTTGTGACGGGGTCGGCATAGCCCTCATGTGGCACTCCATAGCTCCTTAACCTACAACCCGGCAGATGCTTGGGTCATTTCAGAGACCAACCTGGGTGGCCCGCCGGCCTCCCCTCGATGGAGATTCTGTGGGTTTGGTGGGAGGTTAGGATTGAATGAGAAGGTTGAGATGACCCTGTCTGCTTCAGGGCAGTCTAGGCGAGGGCCGCTCAGGGCTCATCTGCATTTTCTCCCCTGGCTTTGTTTCTCACGTGGGCCGACCTTCGAAGCCTGGTCGATCATTTCTCATGTTGAATGAGGCAACTGCCACTTCATGATGCAATATGGATTGTTGTGATGCATTTAACTACATATGCGATGCTCTTGGATGTATGGAATGAATGAATGCATGCATGGATGAATGAATGTTCATATAAAGAAATAGTGGGGGTTTGGTAAAGCGACCTTGATGACTCAAGTGACGGGGTTTGAGGAGCTCCTATCGGATATGTCTGACTAGGATCTGTGCTCGTCGTTCATTGTAACACCTTTGGTGTTTTAACCTAGCACTAAAACTTGACATGTCATCATATGCATTGCAAAGCATTCATAAAGTAGAAAATTTTGAATGCATTCACTAAATAAGCTTTATTTAGTAAGTTGTTATTTTATGTGTGATGTGATTCAAAACCCTAAATAAAGATCATGACCACAAGGGTCAAATTTCATGTGATCATGTGAGGCCATGTGTCATTTGACTCAAATAACCCTAATGGGCCATGTTACTGGTCAAAAATCAAAGTTAAAGCAAAAGGTAAACAAATCAAATTTGAATTCAAATTCAAATCCTAAAAGTACTTTTTGCCCCTTTTGTCTAATTCAAAATCCATTTGGAATTTGGGGTTGAGGCAAAAACCAAAGTTGAATATTATTTTATGTGGATCAACTTTGGTATTCAAAGTTTTTCAAGTTTACATATAAAATTTGGAGTAATTTTGAAATGATTCAAATGCTTAAATGCACCCCAAATTCAAATTTCAAAATGGAGGTAGAATTTGAAAATGTTCCTTGAAGCAAAGTTGTAGAGTTTGAAAAGTTGAGCAACTTTCATCTTTGGAGATTTTCAGCTTCTTTAGAAAATATGTGAGTAATTTGCAAAATTAACGCAGTGGCAATTCTGTAAATACTTCAAAACTGAAAAGTAGCCGAGCGCCACCTCTCTGCTTGCCGCCGGCGCCACGCGGTTGTCGCCGCCGATCATTTTGCGCCGCTTCCTCGCATGTTGACATGCAGCCGGCACCGTGGCGAGCTCGGGCGTGCGCTGTCGACGTCGGGCAACCCCTTCCCCGGCTATAAATAGCAGCATCCGCCGCCGTCGTCCCCGTTTTTCCCCTCTGCTCTGCTCCGCCGCTAGCTAGCTCCGCCGATCGCCGTAGCCACCGTCGAGCCGTGTCCATCGTGTCCAGCTACGCCAACATGATCGCCTCGGCCTTGCGCTTCTCTATGGCTTGCTTATGTCGCTTGGGTTGGCCAGAGTCGCCCGACGCAATGTCTTCTTCCTCGGAGCCGGCCGGAGTACCGCCACCATCGACCTCATGTGGTCACGTCGTTCCAGACCATCTCCGTCTTTACTAAGCACAACGGCATGATCATGGTGAGCTACTGAACGTGATGCTCACTTCGCTTTTGACTCTACTACACCATTGCCGGGGTTATGCCAGGCGCCATCGTGCCCGAACCGCCATGGCCGGCATGGAGCCTTCTCTGGTGCGCCTTCTGCCGATATGAGGGCTGGGATGGGTTCATAGGATGGTGTAGATCTTTTGGGTACGGTTTGCCTCGCTGGAGCATCACCATCGGCATGTTTTAGGCCGGCCAGTGATGGCAGCGCCACCGTGACCTGTATGTGTCACTGACGAGTGGGGTCGGGTTGTTAGTGAGAGAGAAAGAGAAGAATAGTAAGGTTTTGATATTTTGTGATTTTGAATAGTGCTGAATCTTTGGAAATTTGTAGGAAAATAAACATAGCTCCAAAAATTCTGAAATTTTGTGTGTAGCTTCTGTACATGCTCTAGTATGGTTTAAAAATATGAACTTGAAATTTGAATAAATTTGTAATGTTCAAAAATTCAGTCCATTAATTGATAAATGTAATTTCCATGATTTTTGTAGGCCACTGAATAATTCCAAAAATTATGAAATTTGTTTTGGTACACTAATTTGTCCTAAGGAAGCTTACATAAAATTTTTAGGTCATTTGGAACAAGTTCATTTTTGGGCTTATTTCCAAATTAATTTGAAAATAAATAAAAGCAAACCCTGAGTGTTTGATTCGTGTTTGATCTTGTTTGGTCATGTTTTGTGACTAGTAGGGTTTCAAGATCAGTTGGGTCAAATTACATGTGTGGTTCTTGACGGTAGGATTACAGTTGGTTTTGTTGGCTTGCAACTGTACCGTGAAGGAAAATCATATTCAGGGTGTTTTTATATTTCATGTACCATGAAAGCATCATGTTTACATTATCATCATGTTAAAGCATATGTTACCATTTCATGTAGAACCCGAGAGTGAAATGATTCTAGTTGAGCAAGTTCTGGAAGAATCCCCGGTTGTCACGGGATTCGATAATTGTGGTACTGATCCGGAACCCGAGATTGTCAACGAAGGCAAGCCCCAGTTTATGCATTGAACCATTACCTTGTTTACTTTGAAAAGTTTATCACCTATGTTACCTATTGCATTAAGTTGATTTATTCAAATGTTACCTACTTGATGCATTGCCTACCTTGTTAATTGTTTACCATCCTTGAAGATGATTTTATTTACAAAGGCATAGAATGCTTAGTATGCTTTAAGGTAGGCTTTCAAAGTAAAAGTTTTGATACAATCAAAGATAGCATACTGGCCAAAGAAAGAAAGAAGATAGAATGAACTAGAGACTAGTCGGGTGACTTATCTTGAATATTGGGTAATGTTGCCGACTATGTCACTTAAAGGCCACTCATTGTGGATCTTCTGAACGAGACACTTTGTAGTACTGGTCACATACTCCGGTAAGCCTACTTTGGCTAATCCGATACTAAGACGAATGCCCACGCATTCATAAAGTAGAAAATTTTGAATGCATTCACTAAATAAGCTTTATTTAGTAAGTTGTTATTTTATGTGTGATGTGATTCAAAACCCTAAATAAAGATCATGACCACAAGGGTCAAATTTCATGTGATCATGTGAGGCCATGTGTCATTTGACTCAAATAACCCTAATGGGCCATGTTACTGGTCAAAAATCAAAGTTAAAGCAAAAGGTAAACAAATCAAATTTGAATTCAAATTCAAATCCTAAAAGTACTTTTTGCCCCTTTTGTCTAATTCAAAATCCATTTGGAATTTGGGGTTGAGGCAAAAACCAAAGTTGAATATTATTTTATGTGGATCAACTTTGGTATTCAAAGTTTTTCAAGTTTACATATAAAATTTGGAGTAATTTTGAAATGATTCAAATGCTTAAATGCACCCCAAATTCAAATTTCAAAATGGAGGTAGAATTTGAAAATGTTCCTTGAAGCAAAGTTGTAGAGTTTGAAAAGTTGAGCAACTTTCATCTTTGGAGATTTTCAGCTTCTTTAGAAAATATGTGAGTAATTTGCAAAATTAACGCAGTGGCAATTCTGTAAATACTTCAAAACTGAAAAGTAGCCGAGCGCCACCTCTCTGCTTGCCGCCGGCGCCACGCGGTTGTCGCCGCCGATCATTTTGCGCCGCTTCCTCGCATGTTGACATGCAGCCGGCACCGTGGCGAGCTCGGGCGTGCGCTGTCGACGTCGGGCAACCCCTTCCCCGGCTATAAATAGCAGCATCCGCCGCCGTCGTCCCCGTTTTTCCCCTCTGCTCTGCTCCGCCGCTAGCTAGCTCCGCCGATCGCCGTAGCCACCGTCGAGCCGTGTCCATCGTGTCCAGCTACGCCAACATGATCGCCTCGGCCTTGCGCTTCTCTATGGCTTGCTTATGTCGCTTGGGTTGGCCAGAGTCGCCCGACGCAATGTCTTCTTCCTCGGAGCCGGCCGGAGTACCGCCACCATCGACCTCATGTGGTCACGTCGTTCCAGACCATCTCCGTCTTTACTAAGCACAACGGCATGATCATGGTGAGCTACTGAACGTGATGCTCACTTCGCTTTTGACTCTACTACACCATTGCCGGGGTTATGCCAGGCGCCATCGTGCCCGAACCGCCATGGCCGGCATGGAGCCTTCTCTGGTGCGCCTTCTGCCGATATGAGGGCTGGGATGGGTTCATAGGATGGTGTAGATCTTTTGGGTACGGTTTGCCTCGCTGGAGCATCACCATCGGCATGTTTTAGGCCGGCCAGTGATGGCAGCGCCACCGTGACCTGTATGTGTCACTGACGAGTGGGGTCGGGTTGTTAGTGAGAGAGAAAGAGAAGAATAGTAAGGTTTTGATATTTTGTGATTTTGAATAGTGCTGAATCTTTGGAAATTTGTAGGAAAATAAACATAGCTCCAAAAATTCTGAAATTTTGTGTGTAGCTTCTGTACATGCTCTAGTATGGTTTAAAAATATGAACTTGAAATTTGAATAAATTTGTAATGTTCAAAAATTCAGTCCATTAATTGATAAATGTAATTTCCATGATTTTTGTAGGCCACTGAATAATTCCAAAAATTATGAAATTTGTTTTGGTACACTAATTTGTCCTAAGGAAGCTTACATAAAATTTTTAGGTCATTTGGAACAAGTTCATTTTTGGGCTTATTTCCAAATTAATTTGAAAATAAATAAAAGCAAACCCTGAGTGTTTGATTCGTGTTTGATCTTGTTTGGTCATGTTTTGTGACTAGTAGGGTTTCAAGATCAGTTGGGTCAAATTACATGTGTGGTTCTTGACGGTAGGATTACAGTTGGTTTTGTTGGCTTGCAACTGTACCGTGAAGGAAAATCATATTCAGGGTGTTTTTATATTTCATGTACCATGAAAGCATCATGTTTACATTATCATCATGTTAAAGCATATGTTACCATTTCATGTAGAACCCGAGAGTGAAATGATTCTAGTTGAGCAAGTTCTGGAAGAATCCCCGGTTGTCACGGGATTCGATAATTGTGGTACTGATCCGGAACCCGAGATTGTCAACGAAGGCAAGCCCCAGTTTATGCATTGAACCATTACCTTGTTTACTTTGAAAAGTTTATCACCTATGTTACCTATTGCATTAAGTTGATTTATTCAAATGTTACCTACTTGATGCATTGCCTACCTTGTTAATTGTTTACCATCCTTGAAGATGATTTTATTTACAAAGGCATAGAATGCTTAGTATGCTTTAAGGTAGGCTTTCAAAGTAAAAGTTTTGATACAATCAAAGATAGCATACTGGCCAAAGAAAGAAAGAAGATAGAATGAACTAGAGACTAGTCGGGTGACTTATCTTGAATATTGGGTAATGTTGCCGACTATGTCACTTAAAGGCCACTCATTGTGGATCTTCTGAACGAGACACTTTGTAGTACTGGTCACATACTCCGGTAAGCCTACTTTGGCTAATCCGATACTAAGACGAATGCCCACGCACTAGGAGTGGAGAGATGGCGGCAGTAGCGTGTACCCTTGTGGCTGGAATGTGGCCGGATTTGAGGTGTGCTGTGCTCTCGGGTGGCATGGAGACGGCTTAGTATAGGAGGATCTGGTAGCAAGGTTGATATATGCAAGATTAAGTTCTACATATGTCGTGTGATAAGGAATCCCCAGCTGAGACTTGAATCAATTTGAATTATCGGTGCTCCATGGATATGGAGACTTGATTCATTATAGAAGCAATACAGGACTGGTGAATTACTAAAATATGAGAAAAGAATGGAATGAGAAGGAATGGAATATAGGAAATGTACACTAGTTGAGATAATGAACTAAAAGGACTTAGGGGTAAAACTTGAAAATAGGATGAAGAATAGTAAGCTTTTGGCAAAGAACTTTTGAATCTTGCTACATCCTTACCTTGTCCCAATCCCTGCATATTTAAAAAGTCTTACACCCCTGTTACGTCGGGTTAGTCTTGTTGAGTACTTTTGTACTCAGGGTTTGTTAAACCTTGTTGCAGGTGAGTCGCATGCGCAGGCTTGTTTTGGTCCCTACTGTATGTCTGTGTTTGAAGTCAATGACGATGAGGAGTGATGAATGGCCTTTGGACAAGGCACTAGTTTGTATGATAAATAAAGTTAATGTAATATTATCCCGCTACTATGGTTGTATGACACTTATGGTATTGTAAGTTTGAAAACAACTGGTTTGTAACCTATGTTACCTTAAGACTTCTGCTATCTTTTACTCTGATGTATATATTTGAATAAACTATTGTAATCTGCAATGTCTGTGATTGGGATCCTGTTTGAAAAGAGAATCGTGGATGATTCGGGTTTCCCGAGGACACCCGACAGACCTATTGAGTTGTTGGGAACTCGTGAACGCTATCTGAGGTTTGTTAAGACAAGTATAGGTGCACATGGGTCTGATTTCTTAGGAGGTTCTGCCACAGCTGGTATCATAGCAGTTCCCATCTAAGATCATTGTAGGTTACTTTGGAAAAACTTCAAATTGATTTGGATCAAAGAAAGTAAACTTGATATTTGGAAGTTTAATTTCTTTCTTCTTACCTTTGATCTAGCCTCAATCCTATCTTATTTGAAAGTTTGTGGCGGATAATATGATTAGGTTTGTCTTATGTATTAAAAATCTAGTACTTATAATTATATAAATCTTTTGTACCTAGATTTGTAAGATTGATTCATGCATCATGCTTGAGCACCTTGCATAATAATTCCCCTTAATAGTGGTTGGGTAAGTAATGTCAATCCCATTCTTGCTAACCTCCATTATCCTCAAGCTATTCTTATAGTCCTACCCTAAATTCTATAGGCTATGGCAAAGACCAAGAAAACCACATGCAAGTCCATCGGACCTCATGGAGTCCCTCGTCACTAGTTGGCACCACAAAACCATGAGCTTGGTGAAGGAAGTCCCAAGACCCTAGGAGATAAAGGATCTTCAAGCAACCACGCCAACATCGAGAACCTTACCAAGGAGCTCAACACTCTTCGTTGAGCTCATGCCAAAGATCTAGAGAAGCTGGCAGAAATGCAAAGGGGCATCACCATGACCATGGAGCTGCGGAATGAAGCCTAGACACAAGAGGATGCAGCCAATGAACATGTCCATGAGTTGGAATTCTATGTAGAAGACCTAGAGATGGACAATGCCATTCTTCATGAAAATGTCCACCTGCTGTACGCTAAACTTCATCCTCCTCATGGGGATGGTGAAGTTACAGATGAAGAAATGATTGTAGATCTAGGAGAAGTCGAGAATGAAGAAGAGGAGGAGGATCCTGAGAAGTTAGTGTACTTCTCAGATGAAGATGAGGTTTCATCCGATATGGGCACGGATGCCGATGACTGAGAGCTTAGAGTAGTAATAGTTCCTTTACTGCTTTCCTAGAAAATTAGGGTTGTCTTGTGGGATACAAGACATGTAATTTAAATAAGTAACCCTTTGTAGCATGGAACCTTTTAAATGCTTACAATAATGAATAATGTAAGTAAATGTGTTTCTCTAATAGATGCCTCATCCTATCACCTGAACTGGTGCTAGTGGCTCGCACGATGATGATGAGTGCCCAAATCCTCCACCAATGCCTTCGACTATGGCGGATGCCATCGCTGCACTCATCAATGCAATGGTAGAGAATGCTAGGTTGTTAAGGGAATTAGCGCAGAACCAACAGGCACCATACCCTAATTGTGGTTGTCGTAATAATGGAAATGATGAGTCAACCTATGTGGATTTTACTGACACCCGTCCACCTATGTTCTCTAAGGTAGAAGAACCTTTAGAAGCAGACGATTGGCTTAGGACAATAGAGCAAAAGTTTGAGCAGATTCACTGTACTGAGGTTCAGAAACCTAGGTTTGCGGCACAGCAACTTCGAGGAGCTGCTGGTGCCTGGTGGGCAAATTTGGTAGTAGTATAGCCCACTGGTCACCAAATCACCTGGAGGGAGTTTAAGGATGCCTTCAGGGCACACTATATTCCAGATGGGGTAATGACCATGAAGTTAGAAGAGTTTTTGGCTCTTAAGCAAGGGGAGGACCCGGTGATGCACTATGTTGGGTGCTTCAATCACCTGTTGTAGTATCCTATTGAGTATGTGAATACTGACAGGAAAAAGAAGAATCATTTTCTTAGAGGCCTGAACACTAAACTTTAGACCATGATGGCAACTTGTGGTAACGCAACTTATCATGAGACAATCAACATTGCTATCGCTTCAGAGGAGAATTACCGCAGACACAAGGAGGCAAAGAAAAAGAAGATATCTGCTTTTGGATCGTCGAGTGGAAAGCGTCAAAAGATAGTCTACCATCCTCAGAATCATGGCCGTACGCCATTCCGCCCACAACAAGGCCAAGGCAAGCAGCAAATCTTTATTCGCCCTGCAACTAATACGCCTTATTCTCATCAAGCACCGTAGCAGCAAAATAATACAAATAATGCAAACCGCAATACTACTCCCTAGAATCACAATTATCCATGCTATAATTGTGGTAAACCCGAACATTTTTCCCGAGAATGTCCCTATCCCAGGAAGAATAATCCTGATGCACCCAAAGCCCCTGTTAATCAAGCTTAGAATCAGTACAAGGGCAATGCTCAGAACAATCAGAAGGGTCAGGCTGAGAAGAAAACTGGAAGGGTCTTCTATACTCAGGTGGAATCTATTCTAGAAGGAGAACCAGTAATGATGGGTATGTTTCCCATTGCTAAGCATCCTGCAATTACCTTATTTGATTCTGGTGCATCCCATACATTCATCAATAGTACATTTGTTGTGAAGCATGGGATAGCTATTGGGGAAACAAAAGAACCCTATCATATACAGTCGCCCGGGGGACGAATCTGTACAAGGGAGGTAGTTCAGCATGTACCTATTGATTTGGGAGGTTATGAGTTCCCTACCAATATGCTGATATTAAAGGATCAAGATATAGATGTGATCCTTGGTATGAACTGGTTAACCCAACATGGGGCTATCATAGATGTCCTACATAGAACCATAAGGGTAAATGCACCTGATAGCAAAACCCAACTTCTCATCCAACTTCCCTTTCCTAAGAGTACAGTGGAAACAGTCTGTGCAACTATTGTTGAAGAAGCCGAGAAAATTTCAGTGGTATGTGAGTTTATGGATGTCTTTCTCGATGATCTGCCTAGTCTGCCACCAGACCGAGATGTAGAGTTTAGAATTGATCTGAAACTAGGAACAGCACCAGTGTCCAGAAGAGCATATAGGATGCCACCCAAAGAACTAGTAGAATTAAAAATGCAACTACAAGAGTTGTTAGACAAGGGTTTCATTCAACCCAGTTCATCACCTTGGGGATGCCCTGCTATCTTCGTGAAGAAGAAGGACCAAACCTTAAGGTTATGTGTTGACTATCGGCCGTTAAATGAAGTCACCAAAAGAACAAATAACCCTTACCCCGAATTGATTTGCTTTTTGATCAACTTGCGGGAGCTAAGGTGTTCTCAAAGATAGACTTGAGATCAGGCTATCACTAGATTAAGATCAGACGAGAAGATGTTCCGAAGACAGTGTTTACTACCTGATATGGTCTATATGAGTATCTAGTCATGTCTTTTGGGCTGACCAATGCCCTGGCTCATTTCATGTACCTGATGAACTCAGTTTTCATGCCCAAGTTAGATAAGTTTGTCGTGGTGTTCATTGATGACATTCTTATCTATTCTAAGAGCAAAGAGGAACATGTGGAACATCTCCGCATTGTTCTACAAAGATTAAGAGATCACCAACTATATGCCAAATTCAGTAAATGTGCATTTTGGTTGGAGGAAGTACAATTTCTAGGTCATGTGTTATCTGCTGAAGGTATAGCTGTTGATCCGAGCAAAGTAGAAGAAGTCCTTAACTGGAAAGCGCCTACCACTGTTCATCAAGTTCGTAGTTTTCTGGGGTTGGCAGGGTATTATCATCGGTTCATCCCTGACTTCTCCAGAATTGCGAAGCCAATTACTGGACTATTGAAAAATCAAACTAAGTTTGTATGGTCAACAGAATGTGAGAAGGCCTTTCAGACATTGAAGAAATTGCTGACAACTGCACCAGTATTAGCACAACCTGATATCGAGAGGCCATTTGATATCTATTGTGATGCATCTGGAATTGGTATTGGCTATGTTCTAATGCAAGAAGGCAGAGTCATAGCATACGCTTCTAGATAACTCAAGAAGCATGAAGAACATTATCCCACCCATGATCTTGAATTAGCCACCGTTGTTCATGCACTCAAGATTTGGCGACATTATTTATTAGGCAATATCTATCATATCTATACAGATCACAAAAGTTTGAAATACATCTTCACTCAGTCAGAGTTGAATATGAGGCAAAGAAGATGGTTGGAACTTATCAAAGAATATGACTTAGAAGTGCATTATCATCCGAGCAAGGCTAATGTGGTTGCCGATGCCCTGAGTCGCAAGAGTCATTGCCATTGTCTGACTGTAGAACCTATGCAACGAACATTGTGTCAAGAGATGGAGCATCTGAATTTACAAATCATAGAACAAAGTTCCCTATTCAATATTGTAATTGAGTCCACTATCAAAGATCAGATCATTGTTGCTCAATAGAAAAGTAAGGGCATAGCCCATATCAAAGATAAAGTCAGATCTAGAAAACCAACATGTTTCAAGATTGATGAATCAGATGTTGTATGGTTCAAGGATAGATTGGTAGTACCCAAAAATCCAGAGCTACGAAAGCAGATTCTTGATGAAGCTCATTCTACAAGATACTCCATCTATCCAGGTAGCAACAAAATGTATCATGATCTGAGAAAGAGATATTGGTGGACCAAGATGAAAATAGAAATAGCTCAATATGTAGCCAAATGTGATATTTGTTAGAGAGTCAAAGTGGTTCATATGAAGACTATAGGTCCATTACATTCATTGCCAGTTCCATCCTAGAAATGGGAAGATATTTGTATGGACTTCATCGTGGGATTGCCTAGGACATCTGCAGGCTACAATTCAATATGGGTTATTGTTGATCGCCTAACCAAGATAGCTCATTTCTTACCAGACAGAGATAAATATCGAGCGGAACAGTATGCAAAACTTTATCTCGATAGAATTTTCAGTCTGCATGGGGCACCCAAGACCATTGTCTCTGACAGAGGGTCATTATTCATATCCAAGTTTTGGAAAAGTCTACATGAGTCTTTGGGAACTAAACTTATCCGTAGTTCTGCTTATCATCCACAAACAGATGGACAGACTGAGAGGGTAAATCAAATTCTTGAAGATATGTTGAGAGCATGTGTCCTTTCCTTTGGTGCTAAATGGGATGAATGCCTTCCTTTAGCTGAATTCTCATATAACAATAGCCATCAAGAGAGCATTAAAATGGCACCATTTGAAGCACTGTATGGCCGTAGATGTCAGACACCTTTAAATTGGTTAGAAGCTAGAGAGCGTTGGTTCTTTGGACCGGATGTGGTCAAGAAAGCTAAAGAGAAAGTTAAACTCATACAAGCTAATATGAAGATAGCTCAATCCCGATAGAAAAGTTATGCTGATAAGAGGAGACGACCGCTAGAATTCAAAGTGGGAGATCATGTCTACCTCAAGGTATCACCGATGAAAGGAGTTCATCATTTTGGGATTCGGGGAAAATTGGCACCCCGTTATGTCAGTCCTTTTCAGATCCAACAATGATGTGGACCGGTCGCCTATCGTGTCAAGCTACCAGAGCACATGTCAGCTGTGCATGATATCTTCCATGTATCTCAGTTAAAGAAGTGTCTTCAAGTACCTGACCAAGTGATCGACTTTGGTGATGTAGAATTACAACCTAATTTGACTTATGCCAAGTATCCCATTAGAGTCTTAGATCAGAAAGATCGAGTCACTCGAAGATGTACAATCAAGTTCTACAAAGTACAATGGAATCAACACACTAAAGATGAATCTACTTGGGAGTCCGAGAATTACTTAGAAGAAAACTTTCCTGACTTCTTTGCTTCTATCTAGTTGCAATACCTTGTCTATATTGTAACTTGTCTCATTTGTTAACAGAATGGAAAACCCCCCTCACTAGCCTTTTGAGTAAAGTTATGATGTGTTAGCTTGACACATTTCCTTTTCCATTACTTAGCCTTAGGTTTTAAATCTCGAGACAAGATTTCTTTAAGGGGGAAGGGTTGTAACACCTCTAGTGTTTTTACCTAGCACTAAAACTTGACATGTCATCATATGCATTGCAAAGCATTCATAAAGTAGAAAATTTTGAATGCATTCACCAAATAAGCTTTATTTAGTAAGTTGTTATTTTATGTGTGATGTGATTCAAAACCCTAAATAAAGATCATGACCACAAGGGTCAAATTTCATGTGATCATGTGAGGCCATGTGTCATTTGACTCAAATAACCCTAATGGGCCATGTTACTGGTCAAAAATCAAAGTTAAAGCAAAAGGTAAACAAATCAAATTTGAATTCAAATTCAAATCCTAAAAGTCCTTTTTGCCCCTTTTATCTAATTCAAAATCCATTTGGAATTTGGGGTTGAGGCAAAAAGCAAAGTTGAAGATTATTTTATGTGGATCAACTTTGGTATTCAAAGTTTTTCAAGTTTACATATAAAATTTGGAGTAATTTTGAAATGATTCAAATGCTTAAATGCACCCCAAATTCAAATTTCAAAATGGAGGCAAAATTTGAAAATGTACCTTGAAGCAAAGTTATAGAGTTTGAAAAGTTGAACTACTTTCATCTTTGGAGATTTTCAACTTCTTTAGAAAATTTGTGAGTAATTTGCAAAATTAACGCAGTGGCAATTCTGTAAATACTTCAAAATTGAAAAGCAGTCGAGTGCCACCTCTCTGCTTGCCGCCGGCGCCACGCGGTTGTCGCCGCCGATCATTTTGTGCCGCTTCCTCGCACGTTGACACGCAGCCGGCACCGTGGCGAGCTCGGGCATGCGCTGTCGACGCTGGGCAACCCCTTCCCCGGCTATAAATAGCAGCAGCCGCCACCGTCGTCCCTGTTTTTCCCCTCTGCTCTGCTCCGCCACCAGCTAGCTCCGCCGCTCGCCGTAGCCACCGTCAAGCCACATCCATCGTGTCCAGCTACACCAACATGATCGCCTCGGCCTTGCGCTTCTCTGTGGCTTGCTTACGTCGCTTGGGTTGGCCGGAGTCGCCCAGCACAACGTCTTCTTCCTCAGAGCCGGTCGGAGTACCGCCACCATTGACCTCACGTGGTCACATCATTCTAGACCATCTCCGTCTTCACCAAGCACACCGGCGTGATCGTGGTGAGCTACTGAACGTGATGCTCTCTTCGCTTTTGACTCTACTGCATCGGGGTTATGCCGTGCACCGTCGTGCCCGAGACACCATGGCCGGCGTGGAGCCTTCTCCGGTGCGCCTTCAACCGATCTGAGGGCTAGGATGGGTTCGTAGGATGGTGTAGATCTTTTGGGTATGGTCTGCCTCGCTGGAGCATCACCGTCGGCGTGTTTTGGGCCGGCCAATGATGGCAGCGCCGCCGTGACCTATATGTGTCACTAACGAGTGGGGTCGGGTTGTCAGTGAGAGAGAAAGAGAAGAACAGTAAGGTTTTGATATTTTCTGATTTTGAATAGTGCTGAATCTTTGGAAATTTGTAGGAAAATAATCATAGCTCCAAAAATTCTAAAATTTTGTGTGTAGCTTCTGTACATGCTCTAGTATGGTTTAAAAATATGAAACTTGAAATTTGAATAAATTTGTAATGTTCAAAAATTCAGTCCATTAATTGATAAATGCAATTTCCATGATTTTTGTAGGCCACTAAATAATTCCAAAAATTATGAAATTTGTTTTGGTACACTAATTTGTCATGAGGAAGCTTACATAAAATTTTCAGGTCATTTGGAACAAGTTCATTTTTGGGCTTATTTCCAAATTAATTCAAAAATAAATAAAAGCAAACCCTGAGTGTTTGATTAGTGTTTGATCTTGTTTGGTCATGTTTTGTGACTAGTAGGGTTTCAAGATCAGTTGGGTCAAATTACATGTGTGGTTCTTGATGGTAGGATAACAAGTTGGTTTTGTTGGCTTGCAACTATACCGTGAAGGAAAATCATATTCGGGGTGTTTTTACATTTCATGTACCGTGAAAGCATCATGTTTACATTATCATCATGTTAAAGCATATGTTATCATTTCATGTAGAACCTGAGAGTGAAATGATTCTAGTTGAGCAAGTTCTAGAAGAATCCCCAGTTGTCACGGGATTCGATAATTGTGGTACTGATCCAGAACCCGAGATCATCAACGAAGGCAAGCCCCGGTTTATGCATTGAACCATTACCTTGTTTACTTTGAAAAGTTTATCACCTATGTTACCTATTGCATTAAGTTGATTTATTCAAATGTTACCTACTTGATGCATTGCCTACCTTGTTAATTATTTACCATCCTTGAAGATGATTTTATTTACAAAGGCATAGAATGCTTAGTATGCTTTATGGTAGGCTTTCAAAGTAAAAGTTTCGATACAATCAAAGATGGCATACTAGCCAAAGAAAGAAAGAAGATAGAATGAACTAGAGACTAGTCGGGTGACTTATCTTGAATATTAGGTAAAGTTGCCGACTATGTCGCTTAAAGGCCACTCATTGTGGATCTTCTGAACGAGACACTTTGTAGTACTGGTCACATACTCCAGTAAGCCTACTTTAGCTAATCTGATACTAAGATGAATGCCCATGCACTAGGAGTGGAGAGATGGCGGGAGTAGCATGTACCCTTGTGGCTGGAATGTGGCTGGATTTGAGGTGTGCTGTGCTCTCAGGTGGCATGGAGATGGCTTAGTATAGGAGGATCCGGTAGCGAGGTTGATATATGCAAGATTAAGTTCTACATATGTCGTGTGATAAGGAATCCCCAGCTGGGACTTGAATCAATTTGAATTGCCGGTGCTCCGCGGATATGGAGACTTGATTCATTACAGAAGCAATGCAGGACTAGTGAATTACTAAAATATGAGAAAAGAATGGAATGAGAAGGAATGGAATATAGGAAATGTACACTAGTTGAGATAATGAACTAAAAGGACTTAGGGGTAAAACTTGAAAATAGGATGAAGAATAGTATGCTTTTGGCAAAGAACTTTTGAATCTTGCTACATCCTTACCTTGTCCCAATCCCTGCATATTTAAAAGTCTTACACCCCTGTTACGTCGGGTTAGTCTTGTTGAGTACTTTTGTACTCAGGGTTTGTTAACCCTTGTTGCAGGTGAGTCGCATGTGTAGGCTTGTTTTGGTCCTTGCTGTATGTCTATGTTTGAAGTCAATGACGATGAGGAGTGATGAATGGCCTTTGGACAAGGCACTAGTTTGTATGATAAATAAAGTTAATGTAATATTATCCCGCTACTATGGTTGTATGACACTTATGGTATTGTAAGTTTGAAAACAACTAGTTTGTAACCTATGTTACCTTAAGACTTTCGCTATCTTTAACTCTGATGTATATATTTGAATAAATTGTTGTAATCTGCAATGTCTATGATTAGGATCCTGTTTGAAAAGAGAATCGTGGATGATTCGGGTTTCCCAAGGACACCCGACAGACCTGTTGAGTTGTTGGAAACTCGTGAACGCTATCTGAGGTCTGTTAAGACAATGATAGGTGCACGTGGGCCTAATTTCTTAGGAGGTTCTACCACATTCATGATGGAGTCAGCATGGCCCACATATGGCATCCCTCTGCTCCATACCTGTCTCTCGGTGTTCGCCTGAGCTATCTGATCAACTCAGGAAGCCTGTTGGTCTCTTCTGGTGGAGGTCCCATTGTTTGGGCCTTTCCATGTCCTGCCTGAGAAGGCAAAGGGCCACCTCTACATAGTGGCACCTTGTTTCTTGTGCCTAGCATGCGATAGTGGTGGGCCATACCCAGGCCATGTCCTGTCTGACCAGGCACCGTTCCATCAGGTAGGGTGCATCCCATCAGTTAGGGAACGTCCCATTGTATCCCATCCGCATTGAATGGGGGAAGGGTGAGGGTTTTTCGCCCCTGTTGTTTTGCCTTTCCCCAATTGTTACGCCTTTCCCAACTGTTGTGCCACTTTCTTTAATTAGGGGAAGGGAGAGGGCTTCCATTCTATTCCTTTGCATATTCCTCATCTGCTGCCTCTTCTCCTTCCTTCTTGCCAAGAGCATTTGAGTGCCGCGGCGGTTCCTAGGACAAAAAAGGGGAGAGCAAGGGAGAGGAGAAAACTCAAAGATCTATTTCGTGAACCTAGACTGCAATGTCGAGTTGGAGGTCATCCGTCATGTGGGAGTCAGTGCTGGCTACCTTTACCAAGATGGGGTTTCTACCACCGAGGGAGGTGGCGCACTGGAGGGCTCCTACGGGGAGGAATTCCCACAACCTCAGGCTGGCGAGGTTGTTTCCTTCCTCGCCTTTTAGTTTTAAAGACAAAACCAGATACACACTATATGTGAGCCCAGGAAGTCAAATCTCACATATAGCCACAAATCAGGGTAATATCAAGAGACAATACTTATTACATAATGTATTAGTAAAAGGAATATAACCTCAGAGTATAGACAGTGGAATGTCGACTCCGATCTTTTGGCAAAGACTCCAAATCCACAGGGATGACTGACTAGTTGACCACAAGCCTAACTCCTCCAAACCAGCAATCTGGTACCCATCTTGGATTTTTATCTAATGTATAGAAAAGTAAAGCAAGTGTAAGTACATGTCGTACTTAACAATTATATCATGGGGTTCATGAGGCTCAAAAGGTTGACACTGGTTTACTGCGATTAGCTTTAATAGATCATCTTTTTAAGCAATTGAGTAGCAAAGAATTTACCATTCCCATAAACACATGATCAAGAAACATGATAATGTATAGCATAAACAATTAATCATAAGTATCATTATCCATTAGTGATCATCTCTATTCCATAAGGGTCCAAGGCTGCTCGTGTCCGTGAGCACGACTGATATATCAGTTTTATACTCTGTAGAGTTTGTACACTTTCACTATGAGTCATGATTTACCCTTTCGCCCGAGGTGATCAGCCTCTTGACCCACTACCAAGGAAGGTCAGTAGGGTTTACTATGAAGCCTTTCAAAGGTTCGTCTAACAAGTTAGGGCCGCTAGGCGTATGTGGCCCATCTCTAGGAGTGGCACGCGTGGGCATCATAGCACGGTACAAACAACCTAGCAGAAAAGTAAACATACCCTCATGTGCCTTAAAGGTAACCACTAACAAGCTAGAAAAGGTCCTCATACTGAGCTAAAGCCAGAGCCATATAGCCCTCACAGCTGTACTATAAGTCCCGGATGATCGCTTACAGATAAGTCCTTAGGGAGAGGAATCTAAAGCATTTAGAAAGAAGCTAAACACTCTAGCCCCCTATGTCCATGTTACTAAAAGTTATGTTTTAATGTTTATTGCATATATCATTAATCAAGTTACAAGATCATGGTTTCGATTAAGCACTAGCACAAGCAACCCAATGTAATGTCCCAAAGGTATCAAGGTATAAGATATCAAGTATCTAGGATATCCTTATTGGCAAACAAGGTAGACACATGCAATATGAATTAAGTGATTAAATATGAGTAGGTAACAAGGATAGTCCCATGCTATACTTGCCTTACACACCGATCCTTCGGTAAACTTTATTCTTCAACGTCCTTCTTCTTCTTCTTCTTGGACCACCACGTGTCTCACTGACTAGACAATCGTAGAACACCACACAAACATCCATACACTTACATGCATAGCATACAATTACATCTATATCAGAACAATACACCAATTATAGAAAAATAAGTAAAAGAGATTGAAATACGTTTCTACGCATCACTATGAACACACAGTCACGAGAGGCACGCTAATCGAACCTACGGTTAAAAAGTTACAACTACCGAGAGATTTACTTTATACATGGAAAAGTAACTATAGGCTTCATTTATGTTAACCATATGAATTCACATATAAAAGATATTTTATAAATAATATAGAATAAATTAAGTCAATTTTAGATTTAAATTCTAAAGCAAAAGTAATGTATAAAACCTAGTTACATAATCATTAATCAAGATATGATTTAAACCATATTATTTCAGAAATAACTATATAGTAAACACTATTACTAATGCGTAGATCTCATCGCTACGAATCTAACGCAACTTGAACAGACTATTTTGGAGTTAAAATGAATAAGTTATGATTTAAACAAATTTTCCTATAGTTAAATAATAGATTAAATCTACTCATGAATTTTAAGTGTTGAAAATATGCCTAACAGTAATATAAACATGTAGAAAACATAAATATGGTCCTAACGCAATTTGAATGGGTCAAATCGGACTTAAAACAAAAAAGTTACGCATGAAATAAGATTTAATGGCATTTCTGTAAATAACTCGAACTCATTTTTGAATTAAAACAATTAAAATCCAAATTTACATGGTCATTGGACTAGGCATACTATTTCTAGAAATTACAGGGTCCTAAATGAATAAAATCAGGGCTAAAAAACAATTATTTTGAACTGAGTTGGATTGCGGGTTGATTACATGGAAATCTAGGAGTTAATATGAAAAACGTGCAAGGCTTGACTGCTGGGTTGACTATGCACTGACTGGCCAGCCACGTGGCGGCTAGGGACTGGTGCGGTGCACCACATGGGTGTGGGCGCTGTTGACTTGGCGCGGTGGACCGAGTCCACGAGTCCTGGTGGACTAGTTACACAGTGAATAGGTACGTCTAATCTAGGTTGTCCATGCTACATCCGATGGTGCTACATGAACATGAGGTCCCCCACCGCTGCCCGGTGCCTTCGGTGAGCCCACCATGGCCGGTGGCATGCCGAGCTCGGCGGCGAACATCGAAAGGGCGTCTCAGACTTCCCCGGTTTAATCCGAAAGCATGTATGTGAAGCGCATGACCTTGTGAGATCACTGGGATACCGAGCGGGGACAGGGAGCACGTCGGGGCAGCATTCTCCATGGTGGTGCCATGGCCAGCATTGCAGATGCGGTGTTGTAGAGCGCAATTTGAGGAACGGAGAGCATGGGGAGGTGGAGAATCTCACCGCGAGGTCGTCCAGAGGGGAGCGCAGCGTCCAGGGAGGCTCGGAAGGGGCGGTCGACGATGGCGGTGATGGCTGGAGAGAGAAAACGCCTGGGTGATGATGTATCTGGGCAACCCATGACCAAAATGATGAATTAATGATACCTACGGCTCTGTTGAATGATGGCGGATCTCCGAGAGGGGTCGGCGATGGTGTTTGCGCTCGGGAGGGGTGGATTCACCGACGGTGGTGAGCTTGAGCGTGGACGAGAAAAGAGAGAGATGGAGGGGGTCTGGCTAGAGCTTTATAGGTGGGTAGGGCTATGGCGTAGAAGGAAGGGGAGTAGGTGGATTGATTACCTGCCATATGGGCGTGGGCGCGGCGGCTGACCATGCTTGGCTACACCATTACCAGGAGCAAGAAAGGAAAGAGGCGCTCAGGAAGGGAAGGAAAGAGGCAGTGCTGATGGGCAGGACCTACTAGCAGTGAGGGAGAAGGAGCGGGCATGGGTGGGCGGCTAACGCAGGGCCCCACCTATCGGCGACGCGGAGAGAAGAAGGGAAGGCATGGCAGTGGGGCTAGCCGATGCGGGCCACGGTGCCAAACTAGGCCGTGCACGCGTGTGGTGTGACGCGAAGCAGAGGAAGGGCGTGGAGCAGGCCAGGAAGGAGGAAGGGGCACGGAGCGGGCCAGGCGATGAGCTGGGCCGAGGCCGAGTAATCCAAAAAGAGGGGAAGGGAGGGCCAGCTGGGCCGCCGAGCGGGCCAGTGCGCGGGAGGAGGAAACAAAGGGGAGGCGTGTGGAATGGGCCAGTTCCTTAGCTGGGCCGAAAAATGAAGAATAGAAGTTTTTCAAATTCAAATTCTTTTTTTTCTAATTCTAGTTTTTAAATCTAAGACAACTTCCAATCAAATTCAAGTATGTTTTCAATATACTTTTCATCGCAAATATAAATGAGCAATTTTGGTAAGTTTCCAAAAATAAATTTTACCATTTTTTTTTAAATCCTCTTATTTTCAAATTTTCTTTTCTTTTATTTCAAAGCCATTTCTAATTTCATTTCAAAAGCATTTTAATCATTTTGACTTTTCCATTAAAACCACTCAACCAATAAAATCAAATGCAATGGCATGTATGCTCAAACATGTTGGTACCTTATGATGAATTTTAAATTAATGAAACTTTTTATTTTCCTATATTTCATGTGCACAAAAATTCATAAATAAATCATTTTAGCTCTATTTCAAAAGAGGAAATTTTTAGGGTGTTACAATTCTACCCCCTTAAGATGAATCTCGTCCTAAGATTCGAGAAAACTAGGGACAAGGAAGGGAGATAGAACTAGGAATAGAACTCAGATAAACATTCCAACATTTCAACTTGCATTGTAAACCAGCTTAACAAGTTACATCTGTCTCATCTGCAAAGCTTAAGAACAAAAAAGATTTGGCTGCCCGAACTACCCCTTTAAGTCAAGGGATACAACTATCTCGAATATAGAAATCTTAAACTCAAGGGCATAACCAACTTCATATGACACCCCCATCTTGACTTTTAACATAATTGTGTTACACCTCAAAGAGATGTGGAAAATCTATCTTCAATTGATTCTCATTTTCCCAAGTTGCATCTTCCTCTGATTGGTTATTCCATTGAACTTTACACACATCAAGCACTTCTCCCTTAAGAGTTCCCTGGGCTCTTTCTAAGATCCTAACTGGATAATCACCATCTGTCGGATGGAGCTCCTCCAAGGGTGTTTGTTCCTCTACACCATCATTTGGAAACTCACAGTCCACTTTACTATCCTCAGTGTTCACACCTTCTATTAGATCATTCTCATTGTCATATTCCTCAGGTGCAAGTTGAAAACCCTCATACTCAATTCTTTCTCCTGACGGTGTGGTTAGAAGCACCGAACGCTAGGCATACTTGATCACTCCTTTATATGTAGACATCCATCCCATTCCAAGAATAACATCAATATCCACTAACTCTAATACAATAAGGTTTGCTTCAAATTTTACCCCCTTTATGTCAAGACTAACTCTTGGGCATATGCGGTTTGCCTTCATTTCTCCTCCTAGGGACTTAACTATCACTGGTTTCCTCATAGGAAGCATAGTTATCTCATGTTCTTTTACGTATGCACTAGAGATAAATGAATTGATGCACTGGGATCAAACATCACCATAGCATTGGCTGAACCTACTGCAATCAATCCATAAATGACCTCCTTAGCTCCATGGGTGGTAGCCTTATCCACATTGTTCAATCTTCCAAGGATGTAATTCTATTTTAACTTATTCCATGCACCTGCTTCCCATGGACATTCTGTTCTGGCTCTTGAGAGCTGACCTATTGCACTTCATCATCGGGTTACTGATACTGATTCTGATCTATACTCACAAGTAGATTCATAGGAGATGACTAATATTTTGGTTACGTAGCGAACCGAGGATGAGTGTTTCTTAACTGGCATTGAAGATCATGTTTTCTCTTCTTCTCTTCCATCAGCTGAGTCTGCGTCATCAAAGCTTGCTCTTTAGTTGGGGGACTTGACAGCGATGGGTTAGAAGTGGGAACATTCCTTCCAACATCTTGTGAAGCATTTCTCCTGGTAGAGGCCATCTATTTCCAACATATATGCATTAGGATTCAGTCATTCATAGCATTCTTTATTGAAGTTTTAAAAGATGACAAGCTAGGATTGATAGTATGAAAGGCTAGAGAAAACCCCAACCATTGGAATATCCAATTGTTCCACATGAAATATTAGAATGCAAGAAAACTTCATCTTGTAAACCCTTCAACTTGGCTACCCCCCTTAAGAAAAGGTAAAGTAGAGGATACCAAAGTATAGCTTGCATCATCTTGTGATTGAAGTCTACCATTGTCCAAAAATTCCTCATGACTTTTGATCATCCAAAATTAGAGATATGAACCAATAAAGACAGGCAGCTCTGAAGACAGGATAGGAAAAATAGAAGAAAACCATAACCCAACTATTTATTTCATTAATCCTTATACCTTAAACTTATGAACTAAATGAAATTATGGGAACACCCAACAAGATCATTGCAATCATTACAAAGATTCAAAACAAGCATAAACATAATGACAAATCAACAAAGCACTTAAAAATGCACAACTCATTCATTGACTCAACTTGTGATACTATCGTTCTTATTACATAAGGGGCACAAACTCCTATTCCTTAACTAAGGATCTTGGGTAGTCTAGCACGACTTCTACATTCGTTAATTTCACCAAATGCTTCTTTCGGGTTGGTTATCACTGACACTTCCTGGTGGTAGCCCGGTAGTGATCTGACTCTAGCTACTTCCATGGTGTACATGTTGATTCTTCTGTGGGCAAGTTTTAACATAATGTCCTTCCTGCTAGCAATAATGACACCTTCTCTTAGCTAAATCTTTTGTGATGTCATACTCGACAGAATTGTTGCTTGGTGTTTTGTCAGCTTTCTAACTCCAATGATTCATCTTGGTTTGACTGATCTATTTTCTAGCTTGCTTGGTCTTTCGAGGTTGAAACTCCTTATAGGTGATAGTCCACCCATCTATGCATACCTCATGTGAAGTAGTTTTAGCTTGAGAAGCTTCTAACTCTTTATAGTTTAGATTCATCTGACTAGGGATCAGAGCTAGATGTGACAAATCCAAATGTTGATTGCTTCCCAATACTTGCTCTATTGAGACCTCATTTCTCTTCTTATCCACATTAGCTTCATAACTCGGGTTCACATTAACTTCCCTCTTATTAGACTTGTCCTAAAAACAGGGAAAACCAAAATGTTTACAGCACTGACTTGGATCCTGACTTCCAAGAGACTTTCTATGAACACCCTCGTTATTTAATACTCTGAATTCTCTCTTACAACCTTGAGTACCACCACGCTTCCTCTATGCAAACTAGAACATAGGACACTTCATCTTTTTTCAAGCTTCTACCACTTGTCTCTTCACTGGTCCCTTTGGTATGTTGGTTTGACCTTATGGCAAGCACTGTTGAAAACTCCTAGGTTGAGTCATTCCTTCTAGTGCTTGTTATTACATAGCTACAAGCTTCTCCTTGTTGAATGCAGTCAAGGACAATGTAGCTTGGTCCTCTTGATCTCTGACATTGGCAGTTATCTCATTACGATCCAACTAATAGACCAAGAGAGAAAATTCAAAATAGAGACAAGGTTTTCATAACAGAACAGAGGTTGAAGTGAGCATAACTTTTTGCAAATAACAAGGTTAGAGAGAAAGCAAGAACTAGGCAAAGAGAAAAGCATGCTAAGACGTCCAGTTCTAACTAGGCTTACGTCCTATAGTCAGCACTGCCCTGATACCACTTTGTAGCACCCAGTTTTAAAGACAAAACCAGATACACACTATATGTGAGCCCCGGAAGTCAAATCTCACATATAGCCATAAATTAGGGTAATATCAAGAGACAATACTTATTACATAATGTATTAGTAAAAGGAATATAACCTTAGAGTATAGACAGCGGAACATCGACTCCGATCTTCTAGCGAAGACTCAAAATCCACAGGGACGACTGACTGGTTGACCACATGCCTAACTCCTCCAAACTAGCAATCTGGTACCCATCTGGAATTTTTATCCAATGTATAGAAAAGTAAAGCAAGCGTAAGTACATGTCGTACTTAACAATTATATCATGGGGTTCATAAGGCTCAAAAGGTTGACACTGGTTTACTGTGATTATCTTTAATAGATCATCTTTTTAAGCAATTGAGTGGCAAAGAATTTATCTTTCCCATAAACACATGATCAGGAAACATGATAATGTATAGCATAAACAATTAATCATAAGTATCATTATCCATTAGTGATCATCTCTATTCCATAAGGGTCCAAGGCCCCTCATGTCCGTGAGCATGGCTGATATATCAGTTTTATACTCTGCAGAGTTTGTACACTTTCACTATGAGTCATGATTTACCCTTTCACCTGAGGTGATCAGCCTCTTGACCCACTACCAAGGAAGGTCGGTAGGGTTCACTATGAAGCCTTTCAAAGGTTTGTCTAACAAGTTAGGGCTGCTAGGCGTATGAGGCCCATCTCTAGGAGTGGCACGCGTGGGCATCGCAGCACGGTATACACAACCTAGTAGAAAAGGAAACATACCCTCATGCGCCTTAAAGGTAACCACTAACAAGCTATAAAAGGTCCTCATACTAAGCTAAAGCCAGAGCCATATAGCCCTCACAACTGTACTATAAGTCCCGGATGATCGCTTATAGATATGTCCTTAGGGAGAGGAATCTGAAGCATTTAGAAAGAAGCTAAACACTCTAGCCCCCTGTGTCCATGTTACTAAAAAGTCATGTTTTAATGTTTATTGCATATATCATTAATCAAGTTACAAGATCATGGTTTTGATTAAGCACTAGCACAAGCTACCCAATGCAATGTCCCTAAGGTATCAAGGTACAAGATATCAAGTATCTAGGATATCCTTATTAGCAAACAAGGTAGACACATGCAATATGAATTAAGTGATTAAATATGAATTGGTAACAAGGATAGTCCCATGCTATACTTGCCTTACACACCGATCCTTCGGTAAGCTTTATTCTTCAATGTCCATCTCCTTCTTCTTCTTGGATCACCACGTGTCTCACCGACTGGATAATCATAGAACACCACACAAACATCCATACACATACATGCGTAGCATTCAATTGCATCTATATCATAATAGTACACCAATCATAGAAAAATAAGTAAAAGAGATTGAAATACGTTTCTACGCATCGCTATGAACACACAGTCATGAGAGGCACACTAATCAAAGCTACGGTTGAAAAGTTACAACTACCGAGAGATTTACTTTATACGTGGAAAAGTAACTATAGGCTTCATTTATGTTAACCATATGAATTCATATATAAAAGATATTTTATAAATAATATAGATTAAATTAAGTCAATTTCAAATTTAAATTATAAAGCAAAAGTAAAACAAATCATATTTTATGTATAAAACCTAGTTACATAATCATTAATCAAGATATGATTTAAACCATATTATTTCAGAAATAACTATATAGTAAACACTATTACTAATGCGTAGATCTCGTCGCTACAAATCTAACGCAACTTGAACGGACTATTTTAGAGTTAAAATGAATAAGTTATGATTTAAACAAATTTTCCTATAGTTAAATAATAGATTAAATCTGCTCATGAATTTCAAGTGTTGAAAACATGCCCAACAGTAATATAAACATGTAGAGAACATAAATATGGTCCTAACGCATTTTGAACGGGTCAAATTGGACTTAAAACGCAAAAGTTACGCATGAAATAAGATTTAGTGGCATTTCTGTAAATAACTCGAACTCATTTTTGAATTAAAACAATTGAAATCTGAATTTACACGGTCATTGGACTGGGTGTACTATTTCTAGAAATTATAGGGTCCTAAACGAATAAAAATCAGGGCAGAAAAACAATTATTTTGAACTGAGTTAGATTGCGGGTTGATTACTTGGAAATCCTGGGGCTAATATGAAAAACGTGCAAGGCTTAACTGCTGGGTTGACTGCGCTCTGACTGGCCAGCCACGTGGCGGCCAGGGACTGGTGTGGTGTACCACGTGGGTGTGGGCGCTGCTGACTTGGCGGGGTGGACCGAGTCCACGAGTCTCGGTGGACCGGATACACATCAAACAAGTACGTCTAATCTAGGTCGTCCATGCTACATCCGACGATGCTACTTGAACATGAGGTCCCCTGCCGTTGCCCGGTGCCTCCGATGAGCCCGCCATGGCCGACGACGTGCCGAGCTTGGCGGCAGATGTCGGAAGGGCATCCTAGACTTCCCCGGTTGAATCTGAAAGCATGTACGTGAAGCGCATGACCTTGCGAGATCACTGGGATATCGAGCGGGGACAAGGAGCACGTCGGGGCAGCGTTCCCCACGGTGGTGCCATGGCCGGCATTTCAAAGCATTGTGGATGCGGCATTGTAGAGTGCTATTTGAGGAACGGAGAGCACAGGGAGGTGGAGAATCTCACTACGAGGTCATCCAGAGGGGAGCGCAGCGTCCAGGGAGGCTCGGAAGGGGCGGTCGACGACGGCGGCGACGGCTGGAGAGAGAAAACGCATGGGTGACGATGTATCCAGGCAACCCATGACCAAAACAATGAATTAATGATACCTATGGCTCCGTTGAATGATGGTGGATCTCTGAGAGGGGTCAGCGATAGCGTTTGCGCTCAGGAGGGGTGGATTTACTAGTGGCAGTGAGCTTGAGCGCGGACAAGAAAAGGGAGAGATGGAGGGGTCCGACTAGAGCTTTATAGGTGGGCAGAGCTGTGGCATAGGAGGAAGGGGAGCAGGCGGATTGATTACCTGCCATACGGGTGCGGGCGCGGTGACTAACCATGCACAGCTATGCCATTACCGAGAGCAAGAAAGGAAAGAGGCGGTGCTAACGGGCGGGACCTGCTGGCAGTGAGGGAGAAGGAGCAGGCACGGGTGGGTGGCTGACGTGGGGCCCCACCTATCGGCGACGCGGAGAGAAGAAGGGAAGGCGCAGCTACGGGGTTGGCCAATGCGGGTCGTCGTGCCAAGCTAGGCCGCGCACGCGTGCGGTGCGACACGAAGCAGAGGAAGGGCGCAGAGCAGGCCAGGAAGGAGGAAGGGGCGTAGAGCGGGCTAGGCGATGAGCTGGGCCGAGGCCGAGTAATCTGGAAAGAGGGGAAGGGAGGGGCAGCTGGGCCGCTGAGCGGGCCAGTGCGTGGGAGGAGGAAAAAAAGGGGAGGCATGTGGAATGGGCCGGTTCCTTGGCTGGGCCAGAAAATGAAGAATAGAAGTTTTTCAAATTCAAATTCTTTTTTTTTTCTAATTCTAGTTTTCAAATCTAAGACAACTTCCAATCAAATTCAAGTATGTTTTCAATATATTTTTCATCGCAAATATAAATGAGCAATTTTGGTATGTTTCCAAAAATAAATTTTACCATTTTTTTTAAATCCTCTTATTTTCAAATTTTCTTTTCTTTTATTTCATAGTCATTTCTAATTTCATTTCAAAAGCATTTTAATCATTTTGACTTTTCCATTAAAACCACTCAACCAATAAAATCAAATGCAATGGCATGTATGCTCAAACATGTTGCTACCTTATGATGAATTTTAAATTAATGAAACTTTTTATTTTCCTATATTTCATGTGCATAAAAATTCATAAATAAATCATTTTAGCTCTATTTCAAAAGAGGTAATTTTTAGGGTGTTACAATGGGTTAGGATACCCCGCGCACTGGTTCCTGCATGGGCTCCACAATGAGTGGAGCCTAGAGCTACAGCACCTCAATTCAACTAGGGTGCTACACATCGTCGGATTCGACACCGTGTGTGAGGCCTTCCTCAGGATGGAGCCGCACGTGGATCTCTTTCGGCAGATGTTCTCTGGGCGAGCATTGTCGAAGGGGAAGCAGCTCAAGGTTGCACTAGTGGGGGGCTCATACCCCTCGTACACCCCATATGATTCCAATTAGGGGTGGCATGGGGAATCGTTCTACATCAGGAACCCAGCAGAGGTGCCATTCCCGCCTTTTACTGGTAGGAGGCAGGAGAGCTAGTCGTGGGGCCCGGCTAGCCAGCAGAAGAAGAAGCTAGAGATTATCGAGGCAAAGCTCCAGAAGCAGGTGCATAGGGACTTGACGGGGTGTGGGTGTTCCACACATTCTTCCACCATTGGGTCACCCTGCTGGCGGAGAGGATGCGGCCGATGTGGTTGTACAATGGCCCGGTAGACCCTAATCATGCATCGCTGGAGGAGCTGCTGAATGACTAGATCAGGAGTCGCCTCGACCGTGTGCTATAGCTAAGGCCCAAGGAGTCCCGTGATGGGAAGCCTAGAGCCCTCAATGCTTCAAGGCTGTCCAAGCTGGTATGTTCTCCTTTCCTTACTTCGTGTCCCTTTCAATACCGTTCCCCTATATTCTTGACTTCGTGTTGTCCGTTCCCTATGGACTCGAAGTTTACAAGTCCCGGCCGCACCTTTTGAAGGGGCCAGAGGGTGTGGCCTGGTAGGCCGCCCTGATGGAGGTGGCGGTTGAGAGGAAGAATAAGAAAGCCAAGGAGACTCAGTGAAAGCATGAGAAGGAAATGGAGATCGCCTGACATGTGCGGGCCAGGGAAAATAGGAGCGACATCGAGTCAAAGGACCCCACAGAGGTCAGTGATGACATGATATTCCCTGAGGAGGAGGAAGGCTAGGAGGTCATTGTGACCTTGGTGGAGCGTCATGATCTTGTGGCCACGTCCGCTGGTGACGAGCAGGAGGCAGAGCAGCATGGTGATGTTGCCACGCTAAGGAAGCGCGCTGCGAGCATGGACGCCGTTGGTGAATGGGAGGCGAAGCGGACACAGTCATCGCGCCCTTCGAAGGCGGTGTCAGCCTTGTCCCCACCTGCTGTGGCCGTGGTAGGACAGGATAGGCAGTTAGAGGAGTGGGCTCACACCCACGCATCATCGGGGCCGATGCTAGTGCATGACCCGTAAGAGGAGGATGCCCCACTAGCTGCTCCAGTTGGCATGCCCCGTGTTGAAGGTCATGGTGATTCGTGGGCTAAGCAGGAGCCGGTTGGGTCGACTCCCCCCCAGTTGATGTGAGGGGGCATGGGTCGTGGCCCGAGACTGGTCCTCGCTCAGTGGGCCTATTGTTGTTGGGTCGGGGCTTTGGAGCCTTACCGCTTTCATCCTGGTATGCCTTCCTTGTTTCTTTTTGATCTCGCTATTGAGTTTTCTGGAGTGCGACTGGCCTGTAATGTTTTCGATAGCGGCCAAATGCTGATGGGGCTAAGCATCACCCCAACTCCCATGTAGGAGGATTGGAGGCCCACCTTGTAGTGCGCTATGGTGAGCGGCGGGGAGAGTAGGGTGGTGGTAGTGGGTCCTTCCCTTCTAGGGGCGGCGCCCCTTGGGTCAGTCACTAGTATGGTGGCAGCGGTGGTGATGGTGTTGGCAGTGATCCTGGTGGTGATAGCAGAGGCCACATCAGAGGTATCCCTTGTGGCTCCTCCTCTACCGGTTGCGGCGGAAGAGGAGAGGGAGACCAGGCTCCCTGCCTCGCTAGTCGGAGGGCCACATGGCTCACTCTCCTAGTTAGAGATGGAGGTGTTGAGGGGATGTGGCCAGGCTAGAGCTAGAATGCCTATCAGTGGTTTGTGAAATTGAGGTGGTGGAGATCCCCTCTGATGGCGAAGCAGGTGATGAGGTGGAGCTATCAATGTCGTCATAGGAGCTGGCGGTAGTCCGGTCATCGGCTGGGCCCTCCAGCAAGCTAGGGGAGACCAACCTAGTGTGGCCATGCCCTGAGGACCCGAGGAAGGTGCAGTTCATCCTTCGGGATGAGCAGGAGTGTCAGCTCTAGGACATTCTTGGGGGAGAGGACTTGCAGTGGAGTTCGATCTCGCCAAAACCAGGGTGAAGCTGGAGGAGGCCCTTGAGTGGTTAAGTCCATTGAGTAGGTGGTCATGGTTGACCTACCCCATGCCATAGCGGTGATTTTTCTGCATTTGTCCTTGACTCCTGGCCTTTCATCGGTTGCCCTAGCACGCTTGCTTCTTATTTTGTAGGGTCTAGAGGAGATGTTGAGCCGCAAGTCTCATTTTCTCTGGATGGAGCATGCTCAGATGGAGGAGCTCGAGCACCAGCTAGAGTCCACCCACCATGAGTCCTAGGAAAGGGCGGTGGAGGCGACCAAGGCACGGGTGGTGGAAGTACTTGCAGCGGAGCGAGCGACTACCATCGAGTGGGGGCTCAAGGCGGCCAAGGCCTGCCAGGTAGAGACTGAGGCGACACTGTGGAAGTCCCTAGCGAACACCAAGGTAGCACTCTAGGGATCCCTAGAGGCCCTAGAGATGTGGCAGAAGGCCTTGGAGTTAGAGCGGTAGGCCCGGTCGGAGGCCGACTAGGAAGTGCTCGCGCTCCGGTGCTGGATGCTCGAGGTGGAGGAGGGGGATGCTTGGCTGCGTGAGCAGGTGACTCAATAGGAGGAAGGGCTTTCCATCCTCAAGAACACTCACCTTGGTACATTCCTTTTCTACTTCTAGTTGATGTCTTGCTTTGTCTCTTGTTTCTGAGCTTGTCACCCTTCTTCCAGAGCTAGGCAAAAAGGTGGAGTTGCTAGAGCGAGACCTGGGGATGGCCAGGACGATGATTGGCCGGAATGCGGAGGCACTGGCCAAGTCCCTTGAAGAGCGATGTGCTCTCAAGGGGGGCTTGACTAGCTTCGCAACATTGCCTAGGTCGTCATCTTGGAGGTCTTTGAGTTGGCTCCAAGTACCAGCACGCTCGCCATCCAATTGGCGGAGGTCCCCAATGAGGTTTGGGCCCTCATTACTGATGGGATGTTCTATGGGATGTCGGGGGTGCTAACTTTGGTGGTGATGCACCACCCAAACCTAGACTTTGCCACCATTTGCAGCAGTTACGCCGATGGCTGGAGAACGAAGGACATCTAGTAGCTCGGGGAGAGCTTGCTGCCACACGCAAAGTTGGTGGCCAAGCAAGTCTCCACGCAGTGGGTGATGGATGCTCACCGTGCGGCCATGGCCAACGATATTTGCCGCTTTCGCACGTTGACACGCAGCCGGCACCGTGGCGAGCTGGCGTGCGCTGTCGACGCCGGGAACCCCTTCCCGGCTATAAATAGCAGCACCGCCGCCGTCGTCCCTTTTTCCCCTCTGCTCTGCTCCGCCACCAGCTAGCTCCGCCGCTCGCCGTAGCCACCGTCGAGCACGTCCGTCGTGCCAGCTACGCCAACGATCGCCTCGGCCTTGCGCTTCTTGGCTTGCTGTCGCTTGGGTTGGCCGGAATCGCCCGCACAACGTCTTCTTCCCGACGACCGGAGCTCCGCCACCATCGACTACGTGGCACTCTCTAGACCATCTCCGTCTTCACCAAGCACCGGCGTGATCGTGGTGAGCTACTGAACGTGATGCTTCGCTTTTGACTCTACTGCATCGGGGTTATGCCGTGCCGTCGTGCCCGAGCCGCCATGGCCGGCGTGGAGCCTTCTCCGGTGCGCCTTCACCGATCTGAGGGCTAGGATGGGTTCGTAGGATGGTGTAGATCTTTTGGTATGGTCTGCCTCGCTGGAGCATCACCGTCGGCGTGTTTTGGCCGGCCAATGATGGCAGCGCCGCCGTGACCTATATGTGTCACTAACGAGTGGGGGTCGGGTTGTCAGTGAGAGAGAAAGAGAAGAAGACAGTAGGTTTTGATATTTTCTGATTTTGAATAGTGCTGAATCTTGGAAATTTGTAGGAAAATAATCATAGCTCCAAAAATTCTAAAATTTTGTGTGTAGCTTCTGTACATGCTCTAGTATGGTTTAAAAATATGAAACTTGAAATTTGAATAAATTTGTAATGTTCAAAAATTCAGTCCATTAATTGATAACTGCAATTTCCATGATTTTTGTAGGCCACTAAATAATTCCAAAAATTATGAAATTTGTTTTGGTACACTAATTTGTCATGAGGAAGCTTACATAAAATTTTCAGGTCCTTTGGAACAAGTTCATTTTTGGGCTTATTTCCAAATTAATTCAAAATAAATAAAAGCAAACCCTGAGTGTTTGATTAGTGTTTGATCTTGTTTGGTCATGTTTTGTGACTAGTAGGGTTTCAAGATCAGTTGGGTCAAATTACATGTGTGGTTCTTGATGGTAGGATAACAAGTTGGTTTTGTTGGCTTGCAACTATACCGTGAAGGAAAATCATATTCGGGGTGTTTTTACATTTCATGTACCGTGAAAGCATCATGTTTACATTATCATCATGTTAAAGCATATGTTATCATTTCATGTAGAACCTGAGAGTGAAATGATTCTAGTGAGCAAGTTCTAGAAGAATCCCCAGTTGTCACGGGATTCGATAATTGTGGTACTGATCCAGAACCCGAGATCATCAACGAAGGCAAGCCCCGGTTTATGCATTGAACCATTACCTTGTTTACTTTGAAAAGTTTATCACCTATGTTACCTATTGCATTAAGTTGATTTATTCAAATGTTACCTACTTGATGCATTGCCTACCTTGTTAATTATTTACCATCCTTGAAGATGATTTATTTACAAAGGCATAGAATGCTTAGTATGCTTTATGGTAGGCTTTCAAAGTAAAAGTTCGATACAATCAAAGATGGCATACTAGCCAAAGAAAGAAAGAAGATAGAATGAACTAGAGACTAGTCGGGTGACTTATCTTGAATATTAGGTAAAGTTGCCGACTATGTCGCTTAAAGGCCACTCATTGTGGATCTTCTGAACGAGACACTTGTAGTACTGGTCACATACTCCAGTAAGCCTACTTTAGCTAATCTGATACTAAGATGAATGCCCATGCACTAGGAGTGGAGAGATGGCGGGAGTAGCATGTACCCTTGTGGCTGGAATGTGGCTGGATTTGAGGTGTGCTGTGCTCTCAGGTGGCATGGAGATGGCTTAGTATAGGAGGATCCGGTAGCGAGGTTGATATATGCAAGATTAAGTTCTACATATGTCGTGTGATAAGGAATCCCCAGCTGGGACTTGAATCAATTTGAATTGCCGGTGCTCCGCGGATATGGAGACTTGATTCATTACAGAAGCAATGCAGGACTAGTGAATTACTAAAATATGAGAAAAGAATGGAATGAGAAGGAATGGAATATAGGAAATGTACACTAGTTGAGATAATGAACTAAAAGGACTTAGGGGTAAAACTTGAAAATAGGATGAAGAATAGTATGCTTTTGGCAAAGAACTTTTGAATCTTGCTACATCCTTACCTTGTCCCAATCCCTGCATATTTAAAAGTCTTACACCCCTGTTACGTCGGGTTAGTCTTGTTGAGTACTTTTGTACTCAGGGTTTGTTAACCCTTGTTGCAGGTGAGTCGCATGTGTAGGCTTGTTTTGGTCCTTGCTGTATGTCTATGTTTGAAGTCAATGACGATGAGGAGTGATGAATGGCCTTTGGACAAGGCACTAGTTTGTATGATAAATAAAGTTAATGTAATATTATCCCGCTACTATGGTTGTATGACACTTATGGTATTGTAAGTTTGAAAACAACTAGTTTGTAACCTATGTTACCTTAAGACTTTCGCTATCTTTAACTCTGATGTATATATTTGAATAAATTGTTGTAATCTGCAATGTCTATGATTAGGATCCTGTTTGAAAAGAGAATCGTGGATGATTCGGGTTTCCCAAGGACACCCGACAGACCTGTTGAGTTGTTGGAAACTCGTGAACGCTATCTGAGGTCTGTTAAGACAATGATAGGTGCACGTGGGCCTAATTTCTTAGGAGGTTCTACCACATTCATGATGGAGTCAGCATGGCCCACATATGGCATCCCTCTGCTCCATACCTGTCTCTCGGTGTTCGCCTGAGCTATCTGATCAACTCAGGAAGCCTGTTGGTCTCTTCTGGTGGAGGTCCCATTGTTTGGGCCTTTCCATGTCCTGCCTGAGAAGGCAAAGGGCCACCTCTACATAGTGGCACCTTGTTTCTTGTGCCTAGCATGCGATAGTGGTGGGCCATACCCAGGCCATGTCCTGTCTGACCAGGCACCGTTCCATCAGGTAGGGTGCATCCCATCAGTTAGGGAACGTCCCATTGTATCCCATCCGCATTGAATGGGGGAAGGGTGAGGGTTTTTCGCCCCTGTTGTTTTGCCTTTCCCCAATTGTTACGCCTTTCCCAACTGTTGTGCCACTTTCTTTAATTAGGGGAAGGGAGAGGGCTTCCATTCTATTCCTTTGCATATTCCTCATCTGCTGCCTCTTCTCCTTCCTTCTTGCCAAGAGCATTTGAGTGCCGCGGCGGTTCCTAGGACAAAAAGGGGAGAGCAAGGGAGAGGAGAAAACTCAAAGATCTATTTCGTGAACCTAGACTGCAATGTCGAGTTGGAGGTCATCCGTCATGTGGGAGTCAGTGCTGGCTACCTTTACCAAGATGGGGTTTCTACCACCGAGGGAGGTGGCGCACTGGAGGGCTCCTACGGGGAGGAATTCCCACAACCTCAGGCTGGCGAGGTTGTTTCCTTCCTCGCCTTTTAGTTTTAAAGACAAAACCAGATGCACACTATATGTGAGCCCAGGAAGTCAAATATCACATATAGTCACAAACCAGGGTAATATCAAGAGACAATACTTATTACATAACGTATTAGTAAAATAAAAAAAACCTCAGAGAATAGACAGTGGAAAGTTGACTCTGATCTTCTAGTGAAGACTCCAAATCCGTAGGGATGACTGACTAGTTGACCACAAGCCTAACTCCTCCAAACCAGCAATCTGGTACCCATCTGGGATTTTTATCCAATGTATAGAAAAGTAAAACAAGCGTAAGTACATGTCGTACTTAACAATTATATCATGGGGTTCATGAGGCTCAAAAGGTTAACACTGGTTTAACTATGATTAGCTTTAATAGGTCATCTTTTTAAGCGATTGAGTGGCAAAGAATTTATCATTCCCACAAACACATGATCGGGTAAACATGATAATGTATAGCATAAACAATTAATCATAAGTATCATTATCCATTAGTGATCATCTCTATTCCATAAGGGTCCAAGGCCACTCGTGTCTATGAGCACAGCTGTTATAATAGTTTTATACTCTGCAGAGTTTGTACACTTTCATTGTGAGTCATGATTTACCCTTTCGCCCGAGGTGATCAGCCTCTTGACCCACTACCAAGGAAGGTTAGTAGGGTTCACTATGAATCCTTTCAAAGGTTCATCTAACAAGTTAGGGCCGCTAGGCATATGTGGCCCATCTCTAGGAGCGGCACACGTGGGCATCGCAGTACGGTACACACAACCTAGCAGAAAAGGAAACATACCCTTGTGCGCCTTAAAGATAACCACTAACAAGCTAGAAAAGGTCCTCATACTGAGCTAAAGCCAGAGCCATATAGCCCTCACAGCTGTACTGTAAGTCCTTAGATGATCGCTTATAGATAAGTCCTTAGGGAGAGGAATCTAGAGCATTTAGAAAGTAGCTAAACACTCCAGCCCATGTGTCCATGTTACTAAAAAGTCATGTTTTAATGTTTATTGCATATATCATTAGTCAAGTTACAAGATCATGGTTTCGATTAAGCACTAGCACAAGCTACCCAATGCAATGTCCCAAAGGTATCAAGGTACAAGATATCAAGTATCTAGGATATCCTTATTGGCAAACAAGGTAGACACATACAATATGAATTAAGTGGTTAAATGTGAATAGGTAACAAGGATAGTCCCATGCTATACTTGTCTTACACACCGAACCTTCGGTAAGCTTTATTCTTCGATGTCTTTCTTCTTCTTCTTGGATCACCACGTGTATCTCACCGACTGGACAATCGTAGAACACCACACAAACATCCATACACATACATGCATAGCATACAATTGCATCTATATCAGAATAGTACACCAATCATAGAAAAATAAGTAAAAGAGATTGAAACATGATTCTACGTATTGCTACAAACACACAGTCATGAGAAGCACGCTAATCGGAGCTACAGTTGAAAAGTTACAACTACCGAGAGATTTGCTTAATACGTGGAAAAGAAACTATATGCTTCATTTATGTTAACTATATGAATTCATATACAAAAGATATTTTATAAACAATATGGATTGATTTAAGTCAATTTTAGATTTAAATTATAAAACAAAAGTAAAACAAATTATATTTTATGTATAAAACTCAGTTGCATAATCATTAATCAAGATATGATTTAAACCACGTTATTTCAGAAATATCAATATAGTAAACACTATTACTAACGCGTAAATCTCATTACTACGAATCTAATGCAACTTGAACGGACTATTTCGGAGTTGAAGCGAATAAGTTATGATTTAAATAAGTTTTACTTTAATTAAATAATAGATTAAATCTACCCATGAATTCCAAGTGTTGAAAACATGCCTAACAATTGTATAAACACGTAGAAAACATAAATATGGTCCTAACGCAATTTGAACGGGTCAAATCGGACTTAAAACGCAAAAGTTACGCATGAAATAAGATTTAGTGGCATTTCTGTAAATAACTCAAACTCATTTTTGAATTAAAACAATTAAAATCTGAATTTACATGGTCATTGGACTAGGCGTACTATTTCTAGAAATTACAGGGTCCTAAATGAATAAAATCAGGGCTAAAAAACAATTATTTTGAACTGAGTTGGATTGCGGGTTGATAACTTGGAAATCTGGGGGCTAATATGAAAAACATGCAAGGCTTGACTGTTGGGTTGACTGCGCACTGACTGGCCAGCCACGTGGCGGCCAAGGACTAGTGTGGTGCACCACGTTGGTGTGGGCGCTACTGACTTGGCGGGGTGGACCGAGTCCACGAGTCTCGGTGGACCGGTTACATAGCGAACAGGTACGTCTAATCTAGGTCATCCGTGCTACATCTGACGGTGCTACGTGAACGTGAGGTCCCCCGCCGCTGCCCGGTGCCTCCGGTGAGCCCGCCATGGCTGGTGGCATGCCGAGCTCGGTGGCGGACGTCGGAAGGATGTCCCAGACTTCTCTAGTTGAATCCAAAAGCATGTACGTGAAGCGCATGACCTTGCAAGATCACTGGGATACCGAGTGGGGACAGGGAGCACGTCGGGGCGGCATTCCCCACAGCAGTGCCATGGCTGGCGTTTCGAAGCATTATGGATGCGGTGTTGTAGAGCACTATTTGAGGAACGGAGAGCATAGGGAGGTGGAGAAGCTCACCGCGAGGTCGTCTAGAGGGGAGCGCAGCGTCCAGGGAGGCTCGGAAGGGGCGGTCGATGATGGTGGCGACGACTGGAGAGAAAAAAACGCACGGGTGACGATGTATCTGGGCAACCCATGACCAAAATGACGAATTAATGATACATATGGCTCCGTTGAATGATGGCGGATCACCGAGATGGGTCAGCGATGGCATTTGCACTCGGGAGGGGTGGATTCACCGGCGGCGGTGAGCTTCAGCGTGGACAGGAAAAGGGAGAGATGGAGGGGTCCGGCTAGAGCTTTATAGGCGGATAGGGCTACGGCGTAG
Organism: Miscanthus floridulus; assembly: GCF_019320115.1. Classification (NCBI taxonomy): domain Eukaryota; kingdom Viridiplantae; phylum Streptophyta; class Magnoliopsida; order Poales; family Poaceae; genus Miscanthus; species Miscanthus floridulus. The sequence goes on along the minus strand of NC_089580.1, from coordinate 109,601,588 downwards.
AAGGAAGGGGAGCAAGCGGATTGATTACCTACCATATGGGCGTGGGCGCAGCGGTTGACCATGCATGGCTATGCCATTACCGGGAGCAAGAAAGGAAAGAGGCGCTCAGGAAGGGAAGGAAAGAGGCGGTGCTGACGGGCGGGACCTATGAGCAGTGAGGGAGAAGGAGCAGGCACGGGTAGGCGGCTGACGCAGGGCCCCACCTATCGGTGATGTGGAGAGAAGAAGGGAAGGCGCAGCTGTGGGGCTGGCCGATGTGGGCTACAGTGCCAAACTGGGCTGCGCACGCGTGCGGTGCGACGCGAAGCAAAGGAAGGGCACGGAGCAGGCTAGGAAGGAGGAAGGGGTGCGGAGCGGGCCAGGTGATGAGCTGGGCTGAGGCCGAGTAATCTGGAAAGAGGGGAAGGGAGGGGCAGCTGGGGCGCCGAGCAGGCCAGTGCGCGGGAGGAGGAAAGAAAGGGGAGGCACGGGGAATGGGCCGGTTCCTTGGCTGGGCTGGAAAATGAAGAATAGAAGTTTTTCAAATTCAAATTCTTTTTTTTCTAATTCTAGTTTTCAAATCTAAGACAACTTCCAATCAAATTCAAGTATGTTTTCAATATACATTTCATCGCAAATATAAATGAGCAATTTTGGTAACTTTCCAAAAATAAATTTTACCATTTTTTTTAAATCCTCTTATTTTCAAATTTTCTTTTTTTTATTTCAAAGCCATTTCTAATTTCATTTCAAAAGCATTTTAATCATTTTGACTTTTCCATTAAAAACACTCAACCAATAAAATCAAATGCAATGGCATGTATGCTCAAACATGTTGCTACCTTATGATGAATTTTAAATTAATGAAACTTTTTATTTTCCTATATTTCATGTGCACAAAAATTCATAAATAAATCATTTTAGCTCTATTTCAAAAGAGGCAATTTTTAGGGTGTTACAATTCTAACCCCCTTAAGATGAATCTCGTCCTAGATTCGAGAAAACTAGGGACAAGGAAGGGAGACAGAACTAGGAATAGAACTTAGATAAACATTCCAACATTTCAACTTGCATTGTAAACTAGCTTAACAAGTTACATCTATCTCATCTGCAAAGCTTAAGAACAAAAAGATTTGGCTACCCAGACTACCCCTTTAAGTCAAGGGATACAACTGTCTTGAATATAGAAATCTTAAACTCAAGGGCATAACCAACTTCATATGACACCCCCATCTTGACTTTTAACGTAATTGTGTTACACCTCAAAGAGATGTGGAAAATCTATCTTCAATTGATTCTCATTTTCCCAAGTTGCATCTTCCTCTGATTGGTTATTCCATTGAACTTTACACACATCAAGCACTTCTCCCTTAAGAGTTCCCTGGGCTCTTTCTAAGATCCTAACTGGATAATCACCATATGTCGGATGGAGCTCCTCCAAGGGTGTTTGTTCCTCTACACCATCACCTAGAAACTCACAGTCCACTTTACTATCCTCAGTGTTCACACCTTCTATTAGATCATTCTCATTGTCATATTCCTTAGGTGTAAGTTGAAAACCCTCATACTCAATTCTTTCTCCTGACAGTGTGGTTAGAAGCACCGAACGCTAGGCATACTTGATCACTCCTTTACATGCAGACATCCATCCCATTCCAAGAATAACATCAATAGTCCACTAACTCTAATACAATAAGGTTTGCTTCAAATTTTACCCCCTTTATGTCAAGACTAACTCTTGGACATATGCGGTCTGCCTTCATTTCTCCTCCTAGGGACTTAACTATCACTGGTTTCCTCATAGGAAGCATAGTTATCTCATGTTCTTTTACGTATGCACTAGAGATAAACGAATGTGACTGCACTGGGATCAAACATCACCATAGCATTGGCTGAACCTACTGCAATCAATCCATAAACGACCTCCTTAGCTCCATGGGTGGTAGTCTTATCCACACTGTTCAATCTTCTAAGGATGTAATTCTATTTTAACTTATTTCCATGCACCTGCTTCCCATGGACATTCTGTTCTGGCTCTTGAGAGCTGACCTATTGCACTTCATCATCGGGTTACTGATACTGATTCTGATCTATACTCACAAGTAGATTCATAGGAGATGACTAATATTTTGGTTACGTAGCGAACCGAGGATGAGTGTTTCTTAACTGGCATTGAAGATCATGTTTTCTCTTCTTCTCTTCCATCAGCTGAGTCTGCGTCATCAAAGCTTGCTCTTTAGTTGGGGGACTTGACAGCGATGGGTTAGAAGTGGGAACATTCCTTCCAACATCTTGTGAAGCATTTCTCCTGGTAGAGGCCATCTATTTCCAACATATATGCATTAGGATTCAGTCATTCATAGCATTCTTTATTGAAGTTTTAAAAGATGACAAGCTAGGATTGATAGTATGAAAGGCTAGAGAAAACCCCAACCATTGGAATATCCAATTGTTCCACATGAAATATTAGAATGCAAGAAAACTTCATCTTGTAAACCCTTCAACTTGGCTACCCCCCTTAAGAAAAGGTAAAGTAGAGGATACCAAAGTATAGCTTGCATCATCTTGTGATTGAAGTCTACCATTGTCCAAAAATTCCTCATGACTTTTGATCATCCAAAATTAGAGATATGAACCAATAAAGACAGGCAGCTCTGAAGACAGGATAGGAAAAATAGAAGAAAACCATAACCCAACTATTTATTTCATTAATCCTTATACCTTAAACTTATGAACTAAATGAAATTATGGGAACACCCAACAAGATCATTGCAATCATTACAAAGATTCAAAACAAGCATAAACATAATGACAAATCAACAAAGCACTTAAAAATGCACAACTCATTCATTGACTCAACTTGTGATACTATCGTTCTTATTACATAAGGGGCACAAACTCCTATTCCTTAACTAAGGATCTTGGGTAGTCTAGCACGACTTCTACATTCGTTAATTTCACCAAATGCTTCTTTCGGGTTGGTTATCACTGACACTTCCTGGTGGTAGCCCGGTAGTGATCTGACTCTAGCTACTTCCATGGTGTACATGTTGATTCTTCTGTGGGCAAGTTTTAACATAATGTCCTTCCTGCTAGCAATAATGACACCTTCTCTTAGCTAAATCTTTTGTGATGTCATACTCGACAGAATTGTTGCTTGGTGTTTTGTCAGCTTTCTAACTCCAATGATTCATCTTGGTTTGACTGATCTATTTTCTAGCTTGCTTGGTCTTTCGAGGTTGAAACTCCTTATAGGTGATAGTCCACCCATCTATGCATACCTCATGTGAAGTAGTTTTAGCTTGAGAAGCTTCTAACTCTTTATAGTTTAGATTCATCTGACTAGGGATCAGAGCTAGATGTGACAAATCCAAATGTTGATTGCTTCCCAATACTTGCTCTATTGAGACCTCATTTCTCTTCTTATCCACATTAGCTTCATAACTCGGGTTCACATTAACTTCCCTCTTATTAGACTTGTCCTAAAAACAGGGAAAACCAAAATGTTTACAGCACTGACTTGGATCCTGACTTCCAAGAGACTTTCTATGAACACCCTCGTTATTTAATACTCTGAATTCTCTCTTACAACCTTGAGTACCACCACGCTTCCTCTATGCAAACTAGAACATAGGACACTTCATCTTTTTTCAAGCTTCTACCACTTGTCTCTTCACTGGTCCCTTTGGTATGTTGGTTTGACCTTATGGCAAGCACTGTTGAAAACTCCTAGGTTGAGTCATTCCTTCTAGTGCTTGTTATTACATAGCTACAAGCTTCTCCTTGTTGAATGCAGTCAAGGACAATGTAGCTTGGTCCTCTTGATCTCTGACATTGGCAGTTATCTCATTACGATCCAACTAATAGACCAAGAGAGAAAATTCAAAATAGAGACAAGGTTTTCATAACAGAACAGAGGTTGAAGTGAGCATAACTTTTTGCAAATAACAAGGTTAGAGAGAAAGCAAGAACTAGGCAAAGAGAAAAGCATGCTAAGACGTCCAGTTCTAACTAGGCTTACGTCCTATAGTCAGCACTGCCCTGATACCACTTTGTAGCACCCAGTTTTAAAGACAAAACCAGATACACACTATATGTGAGCCCCGGAAGTCAAATCTCACATATAGCCATAAATTAGGGTAATATCAAGAGACAATACTTATTACATAATGTATTAGTAAAAGGAATATAACCTTAGAGTATAGACAGCGGAACATCGACTCCGATCTTCTAGCGAAGACTCAAAATCCACAGGGACGACTGACTGGTTGACCACATGCCTAACTCCTCCAAACTAGCAATCTGGTACCCATCTGGAATTTTTATCCAATGTATAGAAAAGTAAAGCAAGCGTAAGTACATGTCGTACTTAACAATTATATCATGGGGTTCATAAGGCTCAAAAGGTTGACACTGGTTTACTGTGATTATCTTTAATAGATCATCTTTTTAAGCAATTGAGTGGCAAAGAATTTATCTTTCCCATAAACACATGATCAGGAAACATGATAATGTATAGCATAAACAATTAATCATAAGTATCATTATCCATTAGTGATCATCTCTATTCCATAAGGGTCCAAGGCCCCTCATGTCCGTGAGCATGGCTGATATATCAGTTTTATACTCTGCAGAGTTTGTACACTTTCACTATGAGTCATGATTTACCCTTTCACCTGAGGTGATCAGCCTCTTGACCCACTACCAAGGAAGGTCGGTAGGGTTCACTATGAAGCCTTTCAAAGGTTTGTCTAACAAGTTAGGGCTGCTAGGCGTATGAGGCCCATCTCTAGGAGTGGCACGCGTGGGCATCGCAGCACGGTATACACAACCTAGTAGAAAAGGAAACATACCCTCATGCGCCTTAAAGGTAACCACTAACAAGCTATAAAAGGTCCTCATACTAAGCTAAAGCCAGAGCCATATAGCCCTCACAACTGTACTATAAGTCCCGGATGATCGCTTATAGATATGTCCTTAGGGAGAGGAATCTGAAGCATTTAGAAAGAAGCTAAACACTCTAGCCCCCTGTGTCCATGTTACTAAAAAGTCATGTTTTAATGTTTATTGCATATATCATTAATCAAGTTACAAGATCATGGTTTTGATTAAGCACTAGCACAAGCTACCCAATGCAATGTCCCTAAGGTATCAAGGTACAAGATATCAAGTATCTAGGATATCCTTATTAGCAAACAAGGTAGACACATGCAATATGAATTAAGTGATTAAATATGAATTGGTAACAAGGATAGTCCCATGCTATACTTGCCTTACACACCGATCCTTCGGTAAGCTTTATTCTTCAATGTCCATCTCCTTCTTCTTCTTGGATCACCACGTGTCTCACCGACTGGATAATCATAGAACACCACACAAACATCCATACACATACATGCGTAGCATTCAATTGCATCTATATCATAATAGTACACCAATCATAGAAAAATAAGTAAAAGAGATTGAAATACGTTTCTACGCATCGCTATGAACACACAGTCATGAGAGGCACACTAATCAAAGCTACGGTTGAAAAGTTACAACTACCGAGAGATTTACTTTATACGTGGAAAAGTAACTATAGGCTTCATTTATGTTAACCATATGAATTCATATATAAAAGATATTTTATAAATAATATAGATTAAATTAAGTCAATTTCAAATTTAAATTATAAAGCAAAAGTAAAACAAATCATATTTTATGTATAAAACCTAGTTACATAATCATTAATCAAGATATGATTTAAACCATATTATTTCAGAAATAACTATATAGTAAACACTATTACTAATGCGTAGATCTCGTCGCTACAAATCTAACGCAACTTGAACGGACTATTTTAGAGTTAAAATGAATAAGTTATGATTTAAACAAATTTTCCTATAGTTAAATAATAGATTAAATCTGCTCATGAATTTCAAGTGTTGAAAACATGCCCAACAGTAATATAAACATGTAGAGAACATAAATATGGTCCTAACGCATTTTGAACGGGTCAAATTGGACTTAAAACGCAAAAGTTACGCATGAAATAAGATTTAGTGGCATTTCTGTAAATAACTCGAACTCATTTTTGAATTAAAACAATTGAAATCTGAATTTACACGGTCATTGGACTGGGTGTACTATTTCTAGAAATTATAGGGTCCTAAACGAATAAAAATCAGGGCAGAAAAACAATTATTTTGAACTGAGTTAGATTGCGGGTTGATTACTTGGAAATCCTGGGGCTAATATGAAAAACGTGCAAGGCTTAACTGCTGGGTTGACTGCGCTCTGACTGGCCAGCCACGTGGCGGCCAGGGACTGGTGTGGTGTACCACGTGGGTGTGGGCGCTGCTGACTTGGCGGGGTGGACCGAGTCCACGAGTCTCGGTGGACCGGATACACATCAAACAAGTACGTCTAATCTAGGTCGTCCATGCTACATCCGACGATGCTACTTGAACATGAGGTCCCCTGCCGTTGCCCGGTGCCTCCGATGAGCCCGCCATGGCCGACGACGTGCCGAGCTTGGCGGCAGATGTCGGAAGGGCATCCTAGACTTCCCCGGTTGAATCTGAAAGCATGTACGTGAAGCGCATGACCTTGCGAGATCACTGGGATATCGAGCGGGGACAAGGAGCACGTCGGGGCAGCGTTCCCCACGGTGGTGCCATGGCCGGCATTTCAAAGCATTGTGGATGCGGCATTGTAGAGTGCTATTTGAGGAACGGAGAGCACAGGGAGGTGGAGAATCTCACTACGAGGTCATCCAGAGGGGAGCGCAGCGTCCAGGGAGGCTCGGAAGGGGCGGTCGACGACGGCGGCGACGGCTGGAGAGAGAAAACGCATGGGTGACGATGTATCCAGGCAACCCATGACCAAAACAATGAATTAATGATACCTATGGCTCCGTTGAATGATGGTGGATCTCTGAGAGGGGTCAGCGATAGCGTTTGCGCTCAGGAGGGGTGGATTTACTAGTGGCAGTGAGCTTGAGCGCGGACAAGAAAAGGGAGAGATGGAGGGGTCCGACTAGAGCTTTATAGGTGGGCAGAGCTGTGGCATAGGAGGAAGGGGAGCAGGCGGATTGATTACCTGCCATACGGGTGCGGGCGCGGTGACTAACCATGCACAGCTATGCCATTACCGAGAGCAAGAAAGGAAAGAGGCGGTGCTAACGGGCGGGACCTGCTGGCAGTGAGGGAGAAGGAGCAGGCACGGGTGGGTGGCTGACGTGGGGCCCCACCTATCGGCGACGCGGAGAGAAGAAGGGAAGGCGCAGCTACGGGGTTGGCCAATGCGGGTCGTCGTGCCAAGCTAGGCCGCGCACGCGTGCGGTGCGACACGAAGCAGAGGAAGGGCGCAGAGCAGGCCAGGAAGGAGGAAGGGGCGTAGAGCGGGCTAGGCGATGAGCTGGGCCGAGGCCGAGTAATCTGGAAAGAGGGGAAGGGAGGGGCAGCTGGGCCGCTGAGCGGGCCAGTGCGTGGGAGGAGGAAAAAAAGGGGAGGCATGTGGAATGGGCCGGTTCCTTGGCTGGGCCAGAAAATGAAGAATAGAAGTTTTTCAAATTCAAATTCTTTTTTTTTTCTAATTCTAGTTTTCAAATCTAAGACAACTTCCAATCAAATTCAAGTATGTTTTCAATATATTTTTCATCGCAAATATAAATGAGCAATTTTGGTATGTTTCCAAAAATAAATTTTACCATTTTTTTTAAATCCTCTTATTTTCAAATTTTCTTTTCTTTTATTTCATAGTCATTTCTAATTTCATTTCAAAAGCATTTTAATCATTTTGACTTTTCCATTAAAACCACTCAACCAATAAAATCAAATGCAATGGCATGTATGCTCAAACATGTTGCTACCTTATGATGAATTTTAAATTAATGAAACTTTTTATTTTCCTATATTTCATGTGCATAAAAATTCATAAATAAATCATTTTAGCTCTATTTCAAAAGAGGTAATTTTTAGGGTGTTACAATGGGTTAGGATACCCCGCGCACTGGTTCCTGCATGGGCTCCACAATGAGTGGAGCCTAGAGCTACAGCACCTCAATTCAACTAGGGTGCTACACATCGTCGGATTCGACACCGTGTGTGAGGCCTTCCTCAGGATGGAGCCGCACGTGGATCTCTTTCGGCAGATGTTCTCTGGGCGAGCATTGTCGAAGGGGAAGCAGCTCAAGGTTGCACTAGTGGGGGGCTCATACCCCTCGTACACCCCATATGATTCCAATTAGGGGTGGCATGGGGAATCGTTCTACATCAGGAACCCAGCAGAGGTGCCATTCCCGCCTTTTACTGGTAGGAGGCAGGAGAGCTAGTCGTGGGGCCCGGCTAGCCAGCAGAAGAAGAAGCTAGAGATTATCGAGGCAAAGCTCCAGAAGCAGGTGCATAGGGACTTGACGGGGTGTGGGTGTTCCACACATTCTTCCACCATTGGGTCACCCTGCTGGCGGAGAGGATGCGGCCGATGTGGTTGTACAATGGCCCGGTAGACCCTAATCATGCATCGCTGGAGGAGCTGCTGAATGACTAGATCAGGAGTCGCCTCGACCGTGTGCTATAGCTAAGGCCCAAGGAGTCCCGTGATGGGAAGCCTAGAGCCCTCAATGCTTCAAGGCTGTCCAAGCTGGTATGTTCTCCTTTCCTTACTTCGTGTCCCTTTCAATACCGTTCCCCTATATTCTTGACTTCGTGTTGTCCGTTCCCTATGGACTCGAAGTTTACAAGTCCCGGCCGCACCTTTTGAAGGGGCCAGAGGGTGTGGCCTGGTAGGCCGCCCTGATGGAGGTGGCGGTTGAGAGGAAGAATAAGAAAGCCAAGGAGACTCAGTGAAAGCATGAGAAGGAAATGGAGATCGCCTGACATGTGCGGGCCAGGGAAAATAGGAGCGACATCGAGTCAAAGGACCCCACAGAGGTCAGTGATGACATGATATTCCCTGAGGAGGAGGAAGGCTAGGAGGTCATTGTGACCTTGGTGGAGCGTCATGATCTTGTGGCCACGTCCGCTGGTGACGAGCAGGAGGCAGAGCAGCATGGTGATGTTGCCACGCTAAGGAAGCGCGCTGCGAGCATGGACGCCGTTGGTGAATGGGAGGCGAAGCGGACACAGTCATCGCGCCCTTCGAAGGCGGTGTCAGCCTTGTCCCCACCTGCTGTGGCCGTGGTAGGACAGGATAGGCAGTTAGAGGAGTGGGCTCACACCCACGCATCATCGGGGCCGATGCTAGTGCATGACCCGTAAGAGGAGGATGCCCCACTAGCTGCTCCAGTTGGCATGCCCCGTGTTGAAGGTCATGGTGATTCGTGGGCTAAGCAGGAGCCGGTTGGGTCGACTCCCCCCCAGTTGATGTGAGGGGGCATGGGTCGTGGCCCGAGACTGGTCCTCGCTCAGTGGGCCTATTGTTGTTGGGTCGGGGCTTTGGAGCCTTACCGCTTTCATCCTGGTATGCCTTCCTTGTTTCTTTTTGATCTCGCTATTGAGTTTTCTGGAGTGCGACTGGCCTGTAATGTTTTCGATAGCGGCCAAATGCTGATGGGGCTAAGCATCACCCCAACTCCCATGTAGGAGGATTGGAGGCCCACCTTGTAGTGCGCTATGGTGAGCGGCGGGGAGAGTAGGGTGGTGGTAGTGGGTCCTTCCCTTCTAGGGGCGGCGCCCCTTGGGTCAGTCACTAGTATGGTGGCAGCGGTGGTGATGGTGTTGGCAGTGATCCTGGTGGTGATAGCAGAGGCCACATCAGAGGTATCCCTTGTGGCTCCTCCTCTACCGGTTGCGGCGGAAGAGGAGAGGGAGACCAGGCTCCCTGCCTCGCTAGTCGGAGGGCCACATGGCTCACTCTCCTAGTTAGAGATGGAGGTGTTGAGGGGATGTGGCCAGGCTAGAGCTAGAATGCCTATCAGTGGTTTGTGAAATTGAGGTGGTGGAGATCCCCTCTGATGGCGAAGCAGGTGATGAGGTGGAGCTATCAATGTCGTCATAGGAGCTGGCGGTAGTCCGGTCATCGGCTGGGCCCTCCAGCAAGCTAGGGGAGACCAACCTAGTGTGGCCATGCCCTGAGGACCCGAGGAAGGTGCAGTTCATCCTTCGGGATGAGCAGGAGTGTCAGCTCTAGGACATTCTTGGGGGAGAGGACTTGCAGTGGAGTTCGATCTCGCCAAAACCAGGGTGAAGCTGGAGGAGGCCCTTGAGTGGTTAAGTCCATTGAGTAGGTGGTCATGGTTGACCTACCCCATGCCATAGCGGTGATTTTTCTGCATTTGTCCTTGACTCCTGGCCTTTCATCGGTTGCCCTAGCACGCTTGCTTCTTATTTTGTAGGGTCTAGAGGAGATGTTGAGCCGCAAGTCTCATTTTCTCTGGATGGAGCATGCTCAGATGGAGGAGCTCGAGCACCAGCTAGAGTCCACCCACCATGAGTCCTAGGAAAGGGCGGTGGAGGCGACCAAGGCACGGGTGGTGGAAGTACTTGCAGCGGAGCGAGCGACTACCATCGAGTGGGGGCTCAAGGCGGCCAAGGCCTGCCAGGTAGAGACTGAGGCGACACTGTGGAAGTCCCTAGCGAACACCAAGGTAGCACTCTAGGGATCCCTAGAGGCCCTAGAGATGTGGCAGAAGGCCTTGGAGTTAGAGCGGTAGGCCCGGTCGGAGGCCGACTAGGAAGTGCTCGCGCTCCGGTGCTGGATGCTCGAGGTGGAGGAGGGGGATGCTTGGCTGCGTGAGCAGGTGACTCAATAGGAGGAAGGGCTTTCCATCCTCAAGAACACTCACCTTGGTACATTCCTTTTCTACTTCTAGTTGATGTCTTGCTTTGTCTCTTGTTTCTGAGCTTGTCACCCTTCTTCCAGAGCTAGGCAAAAAGGTGGAGTTGCTAGAGCGAGACCTGGGGATGGCCAGGACGATGATTGGCCGGAATGCGGAGGCACTGGCCAAGTCCCTTGAAGAGCGATGTGCTCTCAAGGGGGGCTTGACTAGCTTCGCAACATTGCCTAGGTCGTCATCTTGGAGGTCTTTGAGTTGGCTCCAAGTACCAGCACGCTCGCCATCCAATTGGCGGAGGTCCCCAATGAGGTTTGGGCCCTCATTACTGATGGGATGTTCTATGGGATGTCGGGGGTGCTAACTTTGGTGGTGATGCACCACCCAAACCTAGACTTTGCCACCATTTGCAGCAGTTACGCCGATGGCTGGAGAACGAAGGACATCTAGTAGCTCGGGGAGAGCTTGCTGCCACACGCAAAGTTGGTGGCCAAGCAAGTCTCCACGCAGTGGGTGATGGATGCTCACCGTGCGGCCATGGCCAAAGGCATGCATTAGGAGGACATCACCTAGCCTGTAGATGGAGTGGGGCCTAGGTCAGAATGAATGTTGCCCCACCTCTAACAGAGCCGAATGTCATCCAGCCAGAGAGCGAGCAGCCCGTGCCTTCACCGGTCGCACCGACAGCCGATGCTGCTGGGCAGCGACAATAGCTTGTAAAGTAGAAGTAGTTTAGCAGATGAAAAAAGTTAAGTTCATGTGGGAGCCCCCATGTAAATGTTCTTGTGTACTCAATGAATACAATCAGTTTTGTTTTTGTGATGGAATCACTTCGTTCAGGGAAGCTTCTCTCATTCGTTCCTTAGTTTTACCTTAGCATAATTTTGTTTTTTATTCTTTCTATTCTGCACCTGCCCATTCATCCCATAGGCTGCAACCTTAAGAGAATGGGTGTGGCCCACGAGCCTCAGCTGCTCGTAACCATAGGTAGTTGTGGGGTGCGATCGGTTGGAATATTTAAAGCAAAGCTACATAGGGTAAACTAAGGAATGAACTACCCTTTTGTTCAGGTAGGAAGGTGTTTTACCATATGATAGTAAACAAAAAGAGAGGTGGTGTGGTACCTCTGTGGAGCCCCCGAGTGACCTGGGCTAAAAGTGTTTGGGCCAGGGTGCTTTATAGGAGCAAACGTTAAGTAAAAAATGGTAAGACCAAATTTTAGGGGAAGAAACGACGTAGCTGTTCGCTATTCCAAGTTTTGGTGAGAATGTCGTCGTTGTTGTCCTTCAGTCAGTAGGTGCCCGGTCAGATTACTTTGTTCACTATATAGGGACTTTTAGTCATCCGCATCCTTGACGGCCATGCCCCCTTTCTTGGCTGCTATCTCCTTGCCCTTTCCTTCCTTTGGCCCATCGGCCTATCGTAGAAAGCGCTTGAGGAGTTCACAGTCTTTATAGAGGTGCTTGATAGGGTAGGTGTGGTTGGTGCATGGGCTCTCCATGAGCTCATTGAAGTGGTCAGGCAGGCCCTGCTGGGGCTGCTTGCCCATGCGATTAGTCACGGTGACCAATGCAGAGTTGGCCGGTCGGCGGTGATCCTTCTTGTTTTTTTTGCCCCTCTGCATGGAGGGGCCCTCGTCCTGATCCTCGCGCTTGGCCTTGCCTTTGTCCTAGCCTTCATTAAAGACTGCTTCGACCACCTCCTCACCAGAGGCATGGTTCGTGGCGACATCAAGCAAGTCATAGGTGGTTCAAGGCTTTAGGCAGCCAAGCTTGTGGATTAGGGACTCACAGGTTGTCCTAGAGAGGAATACGCTGATGACGTCCGCGTCGATGACATTAGGGAGGGTGTTGCATCTTTTGGAGACCCTATGGATGTAATCCCATAGGGGCTCGCTGGGCTCCTATGGGCAGCTCTTGAGGCCCTAGGAGTTCCTAGGGTGGACATACGTCCCCTAGAAGTTCCCAACAAAGACCCTCTTGAGGTCCACCCAGTCGTGGATGCTGCCATGTGGGAGGAATTTAAGCGATGCTCGAATATGTTCCCCCACATAAATGGGGAGGTACTGAATGATGAAGTGGTCATCATACACTCCTCCGGTTCAACAGGTGAGCCAAAAATCTTCGAGCCATATACCAGGGTTCATCTCCCCGATGTACTTGGCGATGTTGGTGGGTAGTTGGAAGCGTTGTGGGAACGGCGCTCTCTGGATGCATCTCTCAAAGGCCTCCATCCATGATGTTGAGCTGGTACTGATGGGCGCGACCCCAGGCGTCGCTCGCCAGATTACGCACGCGTGGCGCAACGTGCTGTGCTGAGTATGCCGGTGTAGGTGGTAGCTGGTTCTACCACCATTGTAGTACCTCCTCACTGTGCTCTCGTGTGAGCGTGAGGATCCAGAGGGGTGTGAGTCTACAAGGGCTCCGCTACCACCGATGGCTGTCCCAAAGCGTCCGCCATAGCGCACTCCTAGGACAAACAGTGGCTAGGTGCCACGACGTCGATGCTAGAGCCATCGCTCTTGATCTCAAAATCCAAGAGCTTGTGGAAAGTGGTGGGAGCATGGCTCACCATTCCCATGAATTCGGATGTGAGAGGGGGCGGTGCCAGCGTCCTTCAAAGCCCCTGGGCGTACATGTCCTCGGGGGACGTGAGACCATAGGGGAATCGGTCGCATGGTAGTTGCGGGGCGAACAACAGGGTCCCTCTAGATAATTGGTGGAAGATAGTAAACAACGAGTAAATAATAGTATGTATGTTACTCACAGCGGGGTTTGAGCAGAGCGTTTGCTCAGAATGAAGCATAGGTGCCTTGTCGTTGAAGTTGTTGGGTGTCCCGGAGTCGATGGAGGGTGCCCCTCCGACAGGCGCCAAAACAAGTGCCTCCTCACGGAGGTGTAGTACGCCAAGCCGGTCGGCGATGAAGTCCAGATTTCTGAAGAGGAAGGCCTAGGATGGCTCGAAGACATGTGGAACCCACATCCCAATAGATGGGAGTGCAGGAAACTCTAGTGAGCCAAAGCAGGTCGTATCACTTGAGCCCGCCAAGGCAAAGATGACAGAAAAGTGGGCCATCTGATGACCAAAAGCGTGAACATACAGTGTCTTCCCCATGGACAGTGCCAACTATTAGTGCAGAAAGTGACCAACATGTAAATATTTGTAGTTTTGCTATACATTGTGATCGGATGTGGCCTAGCACTCAATGACACAGGGTTTATACTAGTTCAGGTAACGTGCCCTACATCTAGTTTGAGTTGGTCGGTGACTTTATTCCTAAGCCTAGGTGCTCAAAGTTTGCAGTGGGGTTACAAATGAGAAGGAGAAAGATGGGGGGTGCAAGAAGTCTAGTTGGACTCTTGTCTGAAGGGCCAAGAGTGATGGGAGCTCTGCTATGTGCTAAGTGTTTGAGCGTGTGCTCAAGGTTTGAACCTGGTGGTTCTGTTGTTGTGTGTTGAATCGATGTAAGTGAACTGGTCGATCCCTCTTTTGGGAGAGAGTGCATCCCCTTTTATAGATGAAGGGGATGGCCTTACAAGTGAGAGAGGGAGAGTGTACATATGCTAAGTCTTGTTGCCCATGCCATTGGGTACAAGATGATTGTAGGTGCCCATAACACTGTTAATGTCATATGCATATGGGAGGTCGCGTCGTCTTCTTCTGGTATGGCAGACGTCGATGCCTGCCATACTATTGATGCTCAAAGGCATATAGGGGGTTTTACCATGTTTGCCTGGTATGGTAAATGCTAGCACCCACAACACTATTGATGCCCAGAGGCATGTGGGTGGAGCCTTACCATGCTTGTCTAGTATGGGAGTTAATGGCGCCCACAACACTGTAGGTAAAATGTCGGTGCCCACAACACTGCTTGGGTTCTAACATGCTAGGAAGGTTGCAGGGTACTGTCCTGCAGGTATATAGGGTACAGTCCTCGGTATTGCGGTTGACTTGAGTGTCCTGTCTTACCTTCTCTATCCGTTTCTTGGTCCTCAACCGAGCGGGCATCCCCGGTCGGTTGGTCCCAGTCGGCTCTGATTGCGCTGGTGGGAGAAGAGCTATAAGCAAAGGTTTGGTGCATCCCCAGTTGGAGATCCAGGTCAGAGTCAAAAGTGGTGTTTGGTCAGGCCTTCCGGATGGAGAGGCCATCCGAAGGCGAGCTAGAGTCAGAAGCGAGCGTTGTTCCTCCTTAGTGGGGCCTTCTAGTCGGACAGGCGGGCCAGAGTCGGAAGCGGGTGCCATTCTTCCTCGTCCAGGCCTTACAGTCAGAGATTGGATTGCCCTTCTAGCTTGTCATTTAGGTATTTGGGCTAGCCTACGAGTTGCACATCGTCACAACATTGTCTATTGGGCCAGGCCTTTTGTTGGGAAGCCGGTCCATGAGGGACCCTGGGTTTATGAACCCGACACCTTACCTCCTGCTATCGCCCGACGTCTACTGGAATTTGGGTCCATCGGCCATGAGCGTCCCCTGCTATAAAAATAGAGGGAAAATAGGGGAGTCAGTATAGTTGCCTTGTAACCTTGCGAACTCACCTTTCCTGCTCGTCGCCTCCTCCCTAGGACCTCGTTCTTCAAGCTTGAACCATGTCGGTGGAGAAGCGTCTAAGGGAGGAGATGATGGTGCAGGACCTGGATGTGACCAGGTAGGCTCTCCGCATGGAGAACCAGGAGGTGGAGCGACTATGGTCGCGCCTCTCTGCTGTGGAGACAGCACTCGCCGTAGCTGATAGGGAGACGGCCGCGGCTAAAGCCATAGTGGGTTAAGCGCAGGCGCAACTTGCTTGTAAGGCATTATCATTACCATATCTTCTTGTTTTGTGTGGCACCACACCTTACTAATTGGAATGGTTTTCTCGTTCTTGCTCTTTCAGCTGTCAAGGAGCAGCTCAACGCCGCGTCCATGCTGCCGGCATGGCCAAACTTCCTTTATCACGTCCGTGCTCTGCCGACGCAAATTCGGGAGGTAGTGACACATGGCCTTCGCCATGGAGCTATGTCAACCTTGGCCGCCGCCCACCTCTGTTCAGATGTAGACTTGCGTGCGGTGGAGCCAGGGTTCTAGCCAGAGCTGCCGGTCCAAAGGGCTTCATAGGATTTTTTCCTATAGGATTTGGATCCTTCTAAATTCCAATTTCTCCTCCATTCCAAAGGAGTCATAAGTTTTTGAGTTTCTTTTGTCCATTTCTCGAGATTCCATTTTGTAGTGTTGGTGGGCCCCAAACAGAAGGGGAGATCTACCTACGCAAAAAATTCACACCGCGCTGAGCAGTGCCGCCAACACACAACGAAAACTAGATGTCTCGCTTTTTCCCTCCGCACGTAAATTAGGTTTACCATGCCATCAATTTCAGACAAGGGCATTTGTGGTACTGTGATGGACACATAAAAGCACAAGGAGTTGTCATCTCTGTCTCTGCCTCTGCCTCTACCTCCTCCTCCATCTCCATCCTCCAGCTATCATCTTCTCTCCTCTCGCTCCAAATCCTAGCCCTATGGCCTTCCTCTCCACTCTCCTACCACCCCTCTCTAGACCCTAGGCACCATCAGCACAATAGCTCAACTCATCAATCTCCACTCTCTAGCCACACCCTCTCTCATAGCTTTCCGAACCCTAGCTAGAGCCAGATCCCCTTTGATTCATCGACAATAGGTCAGCTAACAGTGGAAGGACCGCCACGATGATGGTATAGGCTAGATCCTAATCCCCTACTTCGGCACCTATCATGACCAGCCGGATTCAAACCCTAGCCAGAGCTAGATCTGGTAACCCTTCATCAATGCCAGCCGCACTAGTTCCGTGACCACGATGACAAGACGGTTGTGCCAATGATGAAGCGTAACCAGGGTACACAGAGGAAGAGGTGCCCAAATTCCTTTTGTGATGTGTGTTGTGTTGTAGTGGTTCAACCTAGAATATGTAGATAGCAATGGGGTTGCATATTTCCTAGAGTTGAGTGTAGCTGACATGTGCTTTATTGGATTAATGACTTCCGTATAAGCTATAGTTACTAGTTAGGCGCTTATTTGCATACTCTTGCTCTCTGTTATGTTGACATTCGCTAGAAGCTTTAGTTAATAAATACCTTTGTAATCTAGAAGAACAGCCACTAGCTACTTTTGAATGAGAGCGAGAGGCACAAGCCATAAAGAATCATAGGAAGATGGAAGAACCAGGGGTGGTTGTTGAGGGATTTGGTGATACAGATGAAACAAATTCAGATTTACAAGATGAATCGGTGGCCCTTGCACTTGAGGTGCTTGTTCTACCTTGTATTGAGTTTGAATGGGAGGGGCCAGGGGGTGGGGGTGGTGCTGATAGCAACGCAATGCTTTGTTGTCTGGATAGCAATGCAATTTGTACATGCTTCCTGCTTAAATTTGTTTCTCCAATTTTAGTGTCTAGTTTGAAGAAGCCATAGAGGAGGCTCCGCCAGCAGGACAAAAGGTAGCGCTGATATCAGTCCTAGAGGAAGGCAGTCTAAAAGAGTGAAGTCAACATGACCTGGAGAATTGACGCATGGATCTGAGAAGAACAAGCAAAACCGTGCGAAAGTGAAGTGCCACCAAGCTACAGGATCTTGCTCCTATGCTATACTACTGCAATCATTTGTAAGTGATGGTTATGTTTTATTGTTACTCTAGCCTTTGTATAAATAGAAACTTATGTGCACTGTTAATAGAAGCAATAGTGGCAGGAGTCTAAGGCCCCCTTTGGAACGTAGGATCAGAAAATCATAGGAACAGGAAAAATTCAGGAATATGATTGGAATGCATGTGAAAAATAGAGGAATTTTGTTACAAGGGGTGTTTGGTTTTGTACTGGAAAAATATAGGAAACCAATACAATGAGGTTTCACTAGATGTTTTTTCTTTGTTTTTCGTATGAAAGTCGAAGGATAGGAAACTTTTCTATGGTTTTCCTTCCCCCATTTCTTCCTGTGAACCCAAGGCCTCTACAGTACTGGTTCCATAGGATTACTGATTCGTATATTTTTTCTTTGAAAATCCTATGAACCAAAGGGGCCCTAAATTTGGCATCATCATTTAATTTTGAAGTTCCAATACCTATGCATTATGCTTATGTAATCCATATCTGTAACATGTTGTTTACTGCTTGAATTTCGCAGTGTGTAATCCATATCAGTACCTATGCATTGTGCTTATGTAGAGGGTGTTTGGTTGAGGTCCACCGGCCGCCACGCCACAAACTATGGCTCACCATGGGAACCGAAGCAGCTGTTTGGTTGCTGACATAAATGCGGCTGCCATAGCTTTACTCAGTAGAGAATGAGCCACAAGAGTGTGGCGGATGAAAACCCTGCCACCGCCACAACTAACCACAGCATGGCTATGTGTGGCCAAGATCCAAATAGCCCCATAATCCATATCAATATAAAACATGTGTTACTTGTTCTGAACTAATCTCTTGGGTTTTTAATTAAAGTCCTCTTTCACTATCTGTAACCTAATGTTTACTACTTGAATTTCATAGGAAGCTATGAAAACTATGCGAGCATAACCTGTTGCTGATGGGCACGAACCAATGACAAGTATTGATATTGTTCCCATGGTCCTTTGCCTCTCCCATGGCCAGGTCCACTCCCAGGTCAGCGGCAACACTCTTTTTTTTAAAATGCTAGTATCCCGACAAGCTTCGCCAAAATAGAGACATTGGCGGAGAGAATGCTTCGGGACTAGCTTGTTGATGAACAGAAAAGTTCTGCTAACCTCGTCGAACAAGTGGATGAACTGAAGAGGAAGGCAGAAAAGACTAAAAGGGAGTTTGAGGAGTTCAAGATACAGCAACAGGAGGAGTACAATAATCTACGTGAGGATATCATGCGCTTCAGCTCTTCTAGTAACTCTCAATCATCAACTCTGTTGGCTTGATGTAATGAATATTTGTGGTTTGATGTGTGTACTCGTGTGATGGTTTGATGTGGTGAAACTATCAACGGGTTGCTGCTAATGTGTAAACAGTAATTTGTTGTATTTGATTGTCATGCTGAATAATTATGTAGACAACGCCGAATAACTATGTAGTCAATCTGTGCAGCAGTGACGATCTTGAATTACTTTTATGACAAATTGATTGTTGGACACATGGTAGAACCTAGGCAGGCCACGTGATCAAATAAAAATACGACACGTGAATGAACTAGTGCATGACACATAAAATAGCCATGGCACGACATGTGGGCTAATAAAAATCCGACACGTGGAAGGAGACCGTCAAGCCACATGGTCGAATAAAAAAACGAAACGTGGATGGACAACACCGTGACACGTGGTCGAATAGGAAACAGCCACGTGGACCAATAAAACTAAGACACATAATCCAATGAAGAAATGACACATGACCCAACCGCAACACGACACGTGTGCCAATAGAAAACATACATGTGGAACAATAGGGGGCCGACACATGGTCCATTAAGAACCTGAAACGTGCAAGAACCAGAGATGACTACGTTGTCCAATAACAAGGTGATACGTACCCGAACCATCTCCAATGCAACAGGCTATAGCAGGTACACGTGGAAAGCATCTCATGATGATTTTCTAGAATCATCATAGAATTGCAAGAATGACGTGACTTTTATGGCGAACCGTTTTTCGTCATAAATTCGTCATAGAACTAAAATTATGATGAATTTAGCTCCTTCAATGACGAAAACTAATCATCATAGAAATGGATATTCCTAGTAGTGGTATGTGGTTTACAATCGCCAAAATCCTAGAGTTTACTCCAGTTGGGCTGAGTGCCATGACTAGGTGAATGGGTTCCGTGGTAATTCCTACAAGAAGTACAAGTCCTATGATGATGCCCAGGCTGCATTCAACTCAAGAAACAACTCAAATCTTCTCTTGTGTGCTGTTGATGACTTGTCCTCTCCTAAACCAACCCCTCCTCCTCCATCTTTGTCACTAAAGACTGTTTTAGTTGTTGGAATGCTCATTTATGTGTTCTACTTGTGGATCAAGCTGAGAGTATGTACTTGTTGTAAGTGTCAAGTTTAGGCCTCAAACATGTTGTGTTTTTATTGTTGAAACTGACAGTTAATTGTTTAGTTAAGGTTGTGTTAAGACTTGTCAATTTTCCTTGCTATTTCCATACTGCAACTACTGTTTCAATGGGCTGCTGGTAGTTGCTGGTGGTTGGTGGCGCGCCACCAGTCATGTAGGCAAACAAACACCGGTCCAAATAGGTGGTTGGTGGTAGTTAAGTATACCTGCCACTTGAGCTAGGCAAACAAACATCTTCCCACCCGCAGCCAATCCCTGCTCGGGCTAGGAAACAAACAGGCCCAATTGCACCACTGTGCCCTGCCTTGGCCTGGCCCTGGCGGGGGTGGGACGGACGGGCCACCCTGGGCCAAGGAAACAAACACGCCCAAAGTGCTCTAGCTTTGCTTTAATATTAGAGCGCACGCCAACAAAAACCAAATCAATAAGATCTTTTAAAAAAATCAAATTAAACCATAGTTTTTTTTAATATCTCTAAATCTTTTAATGCAATCAAGGACAAACTCGTCACGCCCTTACAATTTGACAATTCAAGCTCATTGTTTCCGTAGTAAAAATGTTTGCACAAATTTTCTCGATCCAGCTGTGCCCAAGAACCAATGGAGCAAGGATGCAAAGAAGAAAACCGCGAGAAAGCATTACCAATAAGAGATAATGAATAGTTACAAATTCCCGTATGTTCCATGGTACTAGCTTTCACCAAATTGAGTAAGAAACATGGTAACGTGCTCTCCTGTCGTTTTATTATCTTCACCGTTGAATTTACAGAAATCAGGCACCGTATTACGAGGTAAAGAGACCGTGGTGCTACTACATTGCTATTGGCTCACGTGGTGAAAACAAATGGCTACGCAATGGTACTACCAAACTCGCTAATTTGGCCATACGGGTTTCAGTCGCTGAATTGGCTAAATTGGGTTGGTTAGCTGATGCATAGCCCGTCTAGTTGTTGAAAAAGCCAAATGATATCTCATATTGAGGTTGGCTAGCAAGTAGCAACTAGGATCGATCCACTAGCAGATGCATCTTGAGAAAAAACAGGAATTTCATCTCTCGTTTCCTCCCTTTTAGAGCAACTCCAAAAGAGTTGCTATTCCTAGTATGGAATCAGATTTAGACATTTTGTGCTACAAAATAGACTCCAACAGATGTTGTATCTGGAATCGTAAAATACCCAGCCATCTATTCCGTGAATCTCGGTGGCCAAAGAAAGCTAGCGAGCACCGCTTGCTATCTCTCTTTCCCATGTGGCTTCGCACACATGCGGCCGGTTGCCGTGCTGTCCTGGCCGTTCCCCGTCGTGAGTCGCCGAGTCGTCGGCTGCCCTTTCGAGCACTCCACATGCATGTTCCTCATCACGCTGCCCTACCCCTTCGAGCTCCTCAAAAAATCACGCCGTGGCACTACGCAAGCTTGTCGCATCCGCCATCGGAGCACTGCCCTGCGTTGTACGTACTCCTTCCCCATCCTTCCTAGTCATAACGGCGCCAATCCCTTTTCCAACCGGCTACATTCGATTTTGATAGATTGGGCGACTCCTCCAGGTGCTAGCCAAGGCCGGATGCACAGGCGTCACATACGTAGCATGGCCGCTGTTGTAGCTTGGGTGCAATTAGCCAACGAGTCGAGCTACCACCGTGATGGTTGTGTCTAGGTGGCCGATCACGGAGGAAGCAAAGGCCCGGTGACGTTCTGGCGGCGGACTACTGCACCATGGAGCCTGAAAAAAGATGATGCGGTGAGCTATTTAGTAAGGTTGTTGCAGTTCACTTTCTTTTTGAGAGGTTTTTTATTTTACATAATGGCTAAATTAAAGAATTTGACATCTATTTTTAGCAGATCTCTTGGAGATGCTCTTATTATAGCTATCCATAAACTTGCTAGATTCTCTTGTTCTTGGGCTTGAACAAAATTAGGACGTGTTTGGTAGAGCTTTTGAAAAGTTCTTCTATTGGCAAAAATAGAAAACCAACCAAACAGGTAAAACCAGAAGCTGCTTTTTTCAGAGGTTTGCTTTTGTGTAGTACAGTTTTGAAAGCATTGTGGACTCTACTTTAAGCTATTTACTTTTCAAAATGGGTGCAAATAGAGAACTGTTTCACACCTATTTTAAGGGAGGTAGGGAGAGAGTAGGTTTTATACTAGTTTCAACCAAATAACTTACAACTATTTTTCAGAAGCAAGTCAACAAGTCTGATTTGACACTAGTTATTTGACACTAGTTCTTTACGGGAAAAATCCACAAATGCGTTCTAGGAAGGTCCGTCAAGGAGACACACAATGGGGTTGTCCTATGATTGTCAAGGCCACCTACAACGCTGGCAAATCCCGTTGAAGTGTTGGATAGTAGAGAGGTTGAAAAAGATAGGGTTTAGGTTAAACATAAAGGTAGAGGTGTTTTTTTTATGATTCGGTAGATAGATCTCTCAATCGGCTGTAATCTTGTATAAATCGAATGGGTGTCTTATCCCAACAAAAAATTTATTTCACACGTAAACTATAAGTTTCCCGTGAGATCGGATCGATTTTTCAAAGGAAAAGCACAACATGGGCCGATTTTTTAATGGAGTTTGTAAACTTGCCCAATTTTATACAAATTCGTTTTTTTCCCATGATTTTCCAGTCCATCTTCGAGTCTTTTAATCCCATTTTAGCTGTTAACAACAATAAAATATTGTCTAAAACTGAAATCAATATACTCTCTGATCATTCTGTGTGCAATAAGTCTACGTTCTTGCTGTCCTGCGGCTGCGCCAACATTTTCTCTTGTGCAGGTGTCATCTGATCATCTGTATGTGGAGATTTCATCAGTGGTAGGTTCTCCTTTCCTCCCCATTCCGCCATTCTCACTTCTGTTAGCGCAGCCTGTAATAGTTACACCCAGTTTCATACATAACTTTTCAAAACACACATTCACCAGCTAGAAATTTTTTGAACAGGGTTTCCTCAAAAAGAAATTTTTAACAGGGAGTAAATGTAGTACCTGTTTATCCCAGTTTGTTGTGAGGATAATGGTAAGAAGTATAGCCATTTGGAGAAACGTGCCTGTCAACATGCCCATCCATATGCCCTGCAAAGTTAAGTTGAATATTCCACAAAGAAATGAATACAAACATATATTGCTTCAGGTGATCAAACAGCATTGTAGTTAATTCTGAAGTAGATACTTATTTTTAACTGAATGTTAGTTTACCATTGTGCCATGTTTTAGCTTGATGCCGAACAGGATACCCATTGGAATGCCCACTAAGTAGAAGCAACCGATGTTTATGAATGCCACAGACACTTGCCACCCTGCTCCCACTGCGATGCCTGAGAAAAAACACACACTGGACTTTCATATATCTTTTCATAATATACGTACTACATCAATTTGCAGGGAGCTGTGTCTAATTTAGAGCAAAAACGAAATAAAATTTATTTGACACCCTGCCATGCATGTGAAGCGGTACTACCTGATAGTACAGGACAGATGCTAATCATGCATACGGTCAGAGCGAGAAGAAGCCCCAATTTGGAAGCTCCATGTATCACCTCCTCGCTGTCGCTGAAAAGCTTTGGCAAGCTTGTCCTCCAAATGAGGACAACGCCCATGAAGATTGCTCCCATGAAGATGGACGTTGATACTGCCACAAGCACTGCAAACTTTGTCTCCATGGGCCTCTTTGCACCCAGCTCGTTGGACACCCGAATGCTGGAGAGAGTCCACAACATTTTTGTTATTCAAATAGTGTAGCATGTCAATAATGTATTTGAACTTAATAATATCAAATGCGGCATATACTAATTGGATCTATTCTTGCATACCCAACTGCTGTGCTGAATCCCAGTGCAACCAGTATTGCCATGAACTCGTAGTCACTACTACAGAATGGACTTGTTGTCCCGGGCGGTAATGGCCTTTAGTCCCGGTTACCGCGCTGGGACAATGATCCCAGGACTAAAGGTGGAACGTTCAGTCCCGGGTCATCGAGCCAGGACTAAAGATGGACCTTTAGTCCTAGTTGGTGTTACCAACTGGGACTAAAGGCCCTCCAGCCGAGCAAATCTGGCCGCACCCTTTAGTCCCGATTGGTAACCCCAACCGGGACTAAAGGTTCTTTTTCTTTCTTTTTTTTTGTTTAATTTGTTTTCAGTTCAGTTACACATATTTGTTCAATATATAATATGTTTTTATGTACGTATTCTACGCTGCTAATATAAATACACGCACGCATATAATTACATCTAATTCTCATCTCGAGCATTATTATATTTGAATAAAGTATGAAACTATATATATTATAGATATATATGTATATATACAACACTTTCATAATCTTGTTCTCGAAAATAACGATATCAATAAACATTTAATTTACATCATTAGTTCCTTAGATCAAAGTAGAACTCGCCGTTGGGATTTAGCACTTTTTCTAGAAGATATCCTGCTATTGACTCTTGAACTGCTTTCAGATGGTCTTTTTGCATGACCCATTCAGTCTTGTATTTGAAATAAAAGGAAAAGTATTAATATATATATATATATATATTCATTTAAAAATAAATAAAAAATTGATATATACGTACTCTGAGGACATCTTTAGGAGTTCTTCTTATGTATGCAGTGATAAATTCACAAACGTAGTATCCACACAAGTTATTACCTGATTTCTGCCGCAAACACCATTGTACGAGAAGAAGATTATTCTCATCATCTCACACGTAAATTGAAGTACGATATAGTAATTAAACACGTGGGGAAGTATATATAGTACAACTTACTGGTATTTCAACTACATTAAGTGGTGCCTTGCAATCCTTGCGGTGTTGCCGAATAACTCTTTCCAAACCCTGTGCGACCAATAATATACGATCGTTAATAAATTATGGCAAAGTCTATTCAATAATAGTTGTGCGCGAGAGATCAAAATTACCCCTGGATAATGTCTATCATATCTTGGTATAGTGCTCGCTCTTTTCTCAATGAGTCCAAGATTACTAACTGACTTGAGTTTAACTCAATGATAATAAGTATCCAGTGAAACCTACATTGGTTTATACACACACGTACATACATATAAGTTGTATTGATATTACATAAAATGTGTAGACTACATTATTATTAACACTTACTCAAAGTTGTACGGGAAAAGTATTATTGTCTTGTCATGTTGCTTCACGAAGAACTTCATGATATTCATCTGTGCTTCAGATACCCAGTGCTCCTTGACAATAATATCAGTTTTGAATACAATATAAGGATCAATGAAGCCAACATAGGTGTCTTGTATTCTTTGGAGCTCTGATATCTGGAATCTGTATATAAATATAAGTTACATGTGAGAATAATTATATACACGTATGTATGGAAGTGAGTTTATTAAATAAAAGTAAGAATCACTTACAAACAAAAGGAGCTAATGATTGATTTGTCCAGAGTGTCCAAGTGGAATAGTTGATGCAATTCTTCGAAATTAATATGTAAGATGTCATCTCCACGGAAGTAATGATGATCTCTAAATCTGATAAAGATCCACTGCTCACCCCTGCCACACGCCTGTATGTACCACTTGTTGAGCAAGTACATTTGCATACCCAATTCATTCAGAGCCACAAGGTTGTACAGACTTTTGCCAAATTTATAAGTCTTCTAGGTATCAACTTCCAGGTTCTGGATTGGAGCTTTACCCGTCACTTGATCCAAGGTTAAACCAGTTTGTTCAAAAAAAGCATTAAGGTCTTGAACCGACACTTCTCCAGAGTTGTCTGGTCGATAGACTTCTATGTTGGAACCATATTCATTAGCAACAACAAGATTTTGCATTGGTTGCTTCTATTGTCTGAGCTGTGGGACATCCTTCCCTGATGCTCTTTTCCTTTTCTTATGTGCATCATGTGACTTCACGAGGGAGCGGTCATAGTCTGATAGTGGCGGAGGCTTACGAACTTCAAGCATCTTTTTCTTGTGAGCTTCGACCTTCTGCCTCAGCTGATCTTGTGGTATGTAAAAGTACGACTTCTCCTTAAGCTTCGCTTGTCTCTGTTTTTGGATATCTATAAAAAAATCTTTCACTTTTTTGTCTTCTTTAGCTGCTATTTGCTCATCAGTCTTTTTAGGAGGTATTTCTTGAGAAATAACTCTTTTTTTGGGGGGGTCTTCTTTGCCGCCGGGACCTTAGACGTCTTTGTAGTGCGTCCCTATGGAGGGGGTGGGGGCGGTGTTGGAGACCGGCATGGAGGCGATGAGGCCGGTGTTGGAGTCCGGCGTGGAGGTGTTGGAGATCGTTGTGGAGGCAGTGGGGCCAGTGTGGGAGTTGGAGATCGTTGTGGAGGCTATGGGGCCGGTGTAGGAGTTGGAGATCGCCGTGGGGATGAAGTCGTCTCGCCCCCCGCGACGCTGTGATGAGATGGGGAATGAATGATTGGGCTAGGCTGGGGGAGACCCTGCTACAAAAACAAGTTGTGGGTCAATTAATTTTGAAGCCAATATAAAATTAATGGAAAAATAATATTTCATTCACTTTCATTCATACCTAGGGTGAGGTAGGGGAAGCGGTGGCACCCCAGGAATAATGATGAAGTGTTTGCGCCATTGAATAAATGTCTTCTCTGCTTCTCCTAATGTCTCTCCCCATCACCGCCTTCAATGTCAAGAGGAACATTGCTGTAACCTTTGAGCACTCTATCGACCGAGACGCTAGCATATCTAGGTTGAATAACTGACCCATGGATTCTTGGTGTCTTCGTTCGGTCTATTGGAGATACAACCCCGACAGCCACCATGATTGATGCATTATTACCATCTGGAATGTGCAGCTCACATGTTGTTAGAGGCTCGATAATGTCATCAACAGGGAAGCACAACCCAGCGTCACCTTGAATAACTGGCAGCTCCGTGGAAGTACAACTGCTTTTCATCTGACCAACAGGGCTAATGGTGACTCCCGGCATTGATTGCGATTGCATTTGACTCATTGCTAGCTGCACTTGACTCTTGATCTCCTCCTGCATTCTTGCCTTAAGAGATTTTTCTCATTCACGTGATTTAAGCAATGCTTGTCGTGACTCATTAACAAATTGCTCCAATACACGGATTCGGTCTGCCTCCTCATCCTTCTTTCTCTGGCGGATTCTGTAGGTATCCCGGTCTGCTGGGAATGCTTGTAGCCACAGAACCGCCCCATAGCCTCTTGTTCAACCACCGTGTTTGGGATTCTCTAGGGCATATGTCAATTCATCCTTTTCTCTGTTGGGCTTGAAAACACCACTATCAGCTTTTTCCCTAGCACGAGCTAGTCTCTATGTTGCTCTCTCAATTTTTTGGCCAAAAATTAGCTTGCCAGTGTCTGGGTCTAGGCTTCCCCCATGAGCGTAGAACCAATTCTTCGCGCGTTGAGGCTAGTTCTTCTCTATTGTTTTAGGTATGATTCCCTTGGCAGTAATCTCTGCTTCTAGGTTCTGCCACTTGGGAAAAGCACTCCTATAACCACCTGATCCCATGCGATGATGGTATTGCTTCTGTCGGGTATTCTGCTGATTCCTCATCACACGTTTCTCACTCTCTTGAGATGTCTTGTATTGTACGAAGTCATCCCAATGGGACTCCAACTTGACAAACGCCTTAGCATTGAAATTCGGCGTTTCATTCTTCAAGATAAACTTTTTATACAATGTCTTCTTCCAACTCTGGAACAATGTTGCCATCTTCTTCATTGTCCAATCCCTCACTAGCTCCTTCAAAGCATCATCTGCTTGTAATGTGAAATACTGAGTGATATCTCTCCAATCTAGGTTCTTGTCACGATCAGATACAAAACTAACATTAGGAGCGGATATCTTCTGCTTCCATTCACGAGCACTAACTAGGATCCTATCCCTTACAATGAACCCACATTGATTGACATATGTCTAAGCATGTGGTCCCAATGGTTTGTCGGTGTTGGTGTCGAATTCTGATATTATGAAACGGCCCTCTAATGGCTTTTTTGGCCCTTGGACTTTCCTACTCTTGTCGGTGGTTGATGTAGATCCAGAGACCGGCTACATGAGTAGAAACACAACGATTAATAATAAATATACGTACGCATGCATCTATAAGAGATGATAGATAATCGAATATACCTCGCCAGTATTTTCTTGCGCAACAATTTGTTGATCTTCAACCACCGGCATATTCAGGATATCCTCATAATCAGCAAAGTACTAACTCGTGTCATCTACATCCACATTGGTGCCGGCGTTGATAATATTCGCCATTATGTCATCATTCAAGTTATCATCCAGAGCAGCCATTTGTATCTTCAAGATAACACTTCAAGATAAACAATAATAAGGTATAGGCTTTGGAATCGAATAAAAAACACTTTTGATCCAAAAAACATGGAAATAAGTACATGTATATATACACATAGAATGATACAATTTTCTCTCTCTCTCAACACATAGAATAAGTACGTGCATATGTATATATCTCTAGATATGCATGTGATAACACATAGAATGTCTCTCTAGATACAATTTTCTCTCTGTCTTAACACATGGAAATAATTAAGTACATGTATATATACACAGAAATAATTAAGTACATATATATGTATATACATATAGAATCTCTAGATAGAATTAATTACTAAATCTAATTAAACCTAACATATACATAGATAGAATTACTAAATCAAAATTAAATCTAACACATATAGAGAGAGAGATAGAATAATAATTACTAAATATATCAAAAACTATAATAAAAAACTATCTAAATAAAGTACTAATTAAATTTTAATGCATTTAAATCTAATTAACATATATAAAAAACTATCTAAAAACTAAGAATAAACTACTAATTAAATTTTAATACATTTTAATCTAACATATATATCAAACACTACCTAAAAAACTATCTAAAAAGTATCATCTAAAAAACTATCTAAAACAGCCATGCATGGCGGCTGGGCGTGCTGGCCGGCCACGGTGCCGAGCAGAGCCACGTGAGGACGACGTACGGCAGAGACTCGACGGCCACCGGGCAGGGCTCGACGACGACGGCGACGCGGGCGCGGCAGAGACGACGAGATCGAGGCCGGGCGGGGGTAGACGACGACGGCGGCGCGGGCGCGGCAGAGACGACGAGATCGACGTTGTAGATCGAAAAGTAGAAGATGAACCAATCGATATATATAGGCTGGGACCCTTTAGTCCCGGCTTGTAACACCAACCGGGACTAAAGATCCTTTAGTCCCAGCTGGTAAGTCGAACCAGGACTAAAGGTCCAACCCTTTAGTCCCGACTCGGCTTACTAGCCGGGACTAAAGGTATTTTTGGGCGAACAATTCCGCCCACCCTTTAGTCCTGGTTCCTGGCCTGGACCAGGACTGAAGCCACCTTTAGTTCCGGTTCCTGGCCTAGGCCGGGACTGAAGGCCTGAAATTTTTGTAGTCCGCCAAAATGTTGTTTTTTCATTAAGGGTTGTAGATCTTGATGAGCTGCTCAAATGAGGCACTAAATGACCTCAGATGAAAAATCTCTGAATACCAAGTTTGATCATCTCAACAAGATCTACAATTGTTACATAGCTCATTTTCCTATTTGAGAAAGTTTTATGAAACACTAGTCATAAATTCTTGAATCTCATATAGACTTTCTAAAACTATGTCACACACTTGTGAAATTTAAACTATATTTTATTCAAACTTTCTCAAATGAAAAAATGGCCTATATAAGGATTATAGATCTTGAAGAGCTGAACAAACTTGGTATTCAAAACTTTTCAATTGGAGACAATCTAGGGTTCCAAAAACTAGTTTGTAGGCGTTGAAATTTAAAAATCGCAAAGTTGAACCGTCCAAACTATCTCAAATGGAAAGTTCACCAAAACAAAAATTGTAGATCTTGATGATTTTAACAAACTTGGTATTCAAAACTTTTCAATTTGAAGTCATTTAGAGTTCATAATACTAGAGTCAAAGTGTTATTTTTTCATTTAACCAAATTTGACTTAGTCAAACTTACTCAAATGAGACACTAAATGACCTCAGATGAAAAATCTTTGAATACCAAGTTTGATCATATCAGCAAGATCTACAATTGTTACATAGCTTATTTTCCCATTTGAGAAAGTTTTATAAAACACTAGTCATAAATTCTTGAATCTCATATAGACTTTCTAAAACTATGTCACACACTTGTAAAAATTGAACTATATTTTATTCAAACTTTCTCAAATGAAAAAATTTCCTATATAAGGATTGTATATCTTGAAGAGCTGAACAAACTTGGTATTCAAAACTTTTCAATTGGAGACAATCTAGGGTTCCAAAAACTAGTTTATAGGCGTCGAAATTTAAAAATCGCAAATTTGAACCGTCCAAACTATCTCAAATGGAAAGTTGACCAAAACAAAAATTTTAGATCTTGATTATTTTAACAAACTTGGTATTCAAAACTTTTCAATTTTAAGTCATTTAGAGTTCATAATACTAGAGTCAAAGTGTTGTTTTTTTATTTGACCAAATTTGACTTGGTCAAACTTACTCAAATGAGACAGTAAATGACCTCAGATGAAAAATCTTTGAATACCAAGTTTGATCATCTCATCAAGATCTACAATTGTTACATAGCTCATTTTCTCATTTGAGAAAGTTTTATAAAACACTAGTCACAAATTCTTGAAAATCTCATATAGACTTTCTAAAACTATGTCACACACTTGTGAAATTTAAACTATATTTTGTTCAAACTTTCTCAAATGAAAAAATGGCCTATATAAGGATTGTAGATCTTGAAGAGCTGAACAAACTTGGTATTCAACACTTTTCAATTGGAGACAATTTAGGGTTCCGAAAACTAGTTTGTAGGCGTCGAAATTTAAAAATCACAAATTTGAACCATCCAAACTATCTCAAATGGAAAGTTAACCAAAACAACAATTGTAGATCTTGATGACTTTAACAAACTTGGTATTCAAAACTTTTCAATTTGAAGTCATTTAGAGTTCATAATACTAGAGTCAAAGTGTTGTTTTTTCATTTGACCAAATTTGACTTCAAACTTGCTCAAATGAGACACTAAATGACCTCAGATGAAAAATCTTTGAATACCAAGTTTGATCATCCCAGCAAGATCTACAATTGTTACATAGCTTATTTCCCCATTTGAGAAAGTTTTATGAAACACTAGTCATAAATTCTTAAATCTCATATAGACTTTCTAAAACTGTCACACACTTATGAAATTTGAACTACATTTTGTTCAAACTTTCTCAAATGAAAAAATTTCCTATATAAGGATTGTATATCTTGAAGAGCTGAACAAACTTGGTATTCAAAACTTTTCAATTGGAGACAATCTAGGGTTGCGAAAACTAGTTTATAGGCGTCAAAATTTAAAAATCGCAAATTTGAACCATCCAAACTATCTCAAATGGAAAGTTGACCAAAACAAAAATTGTAGATCTTGATGATGTTAACAAACTTAGTATTCAAAACTTTTCAATTTGAAGTCATTTAGAGTTTATAATACTAGAGTCAAAGTATTGTTTTTTTATTTGACCAAATTTGACTTGGTCAAACTTACTCAAATGAGACACTAAATGACCTCAGATGAAAAATCTTTGAATACCAAGTTTGATCATCTCAGCAAGATCTACAATTGTTACATAGCTCATTTTCCCATTTGAGAAAGTTTTATGAAACACTAGTCACAATTCTTGAATCTCATATAGACTTTCTAAATCTATGTCACACACTTGTGAAATTTAAACTACATTTTGTTCAAACTTTCTCAAATGAAAAATGGCCTATATAAGTATTGTAGATCTTGAAGAGCTGAACAAACTTGGTATTCAACACTTTTCAATTGGAGACAATTTTGGGTTCTGAAAACTAGTTTGTGGGCGTCGAAATTTAAAAATCACAAATTTGAACCATCCAAACTATCTCAAATAGAAAGTTAACCAAAACAACAATTGTAGATCTTGATGACTTTAACAAACTTGGTATTCAAAACTTTTCAATTTGAAGTCATTTAGAGTTCATAATACTAGAGTCAAAGTGTTGTTTTTTCATTTGACCAAATTTGACTTGGTC
This sequence comes from Miscanthus floridulus, assembly GCF_019320115.1. Classification (NCBI taxonomy): domain Eukaryota; kingdom Viridiplantae; phylum Streptophyta; class Magnoliopsida; order Poales; family Poaceae; genus Miscanthus; species Miscanthus floridulus. The sequence goes on along the minus strand of NC_089580.1, from coordinate 109,569,758 downwards.
AAACTTGCTCAAATGAGACACTAAATGACCTCAGATGAAACATCTCTGAATACCAAGTTTAATCATCTCAGCAAGATCTACAATTGTTACATAGCTTATTTTCCCATTTGAGAAAGTTTTATAAAACACTATGTAACACCCCGGTGTTATGCTTGCATTTAGGCACTGCAAATCATGCATATCATGCATCATCAAGCATTCTAATCACACATGCCTAATCATGTAAATAGCAATTGAAATACTGCTTCAAAACATTTGAAACATGTGTAAAACCTGAATGTTGCATACACCTGTCTAAGAGTTGTTTTGCCCTGATTTTGCTTGTTAGGTTAGTAGAACTTGTTTGGCTACTATTGTAAATCATCTAGGATTATTTAGTTAAATTTTTGGAGCAAGGCTTGTATTCAAATTAATTCAAAATTTTGCTTTCAAAGTAATTTCCCAAAAATTAGGGTTTTGAGTTAAACATGGACTTTGATTTTACCATTCAAAATCTAGAAAGAAATTGGCTTTGGTCATAAAAGCAAAGTTGTAGAGAATTAAATTCTGATCAACTTTCATTTTTGGTACATTTTCAAAAGATGTCATTTTCTTGCTCAAAATAATGTTTGAAAGTTGGCATTTAAAAATTCCTTGAAAATACAAATGAAAAAGGGCTTTTTCTCCTTCGCGGGCCGCCGCCTCGCTTCTGGCCCATGGCCGAAGTCGGCCCAGCCAGCCTCCCGCGCGCGCCTCGCCTCGCTCGACCCAGCCCAGCGCCACGCTGGCCTGCCTTCGCGCGCGCCTGCCCGCTGACGCGCCACGCCACGCGCCCGACCACGGTAGAGCTTGCCCGCCGCGTGGCGGCCATGCGTCGTCGACGCCGCCGCGCGTCACAGCCGGCCTGCGCCCGTGCCCACACGCCCGCCTACACCTGCTAGAGCTGGTGCGCTCGCTGGCTCACTCCTGCGCTGCCTCTCTTCTCTGCAAGCACCGCGCGCTCCCACTCTGCCCCTCGCCGCGCCACCGCACCTGCCGGCGAAATCCGCCGCGGCTCCTCCACCTCGGCCAGCAAGCACGTGCCCGCAACTCTGCCTCGCTCTCCTTCAAGTCGTGCTCGCATTTGCGCCGACTGCTAAGGTCAGGTAAAGCCGTCTCAAGCCCCGCCACCGTCGGCCATGGCGCCGCCGTGCTCGGCCGCCATGGAAGGCCCCTTCCTCCTCTTCTCCAACCCCGCCTAGCTACCCTACCGCATTCGCCAGCTTCTCGCGCATCGCGTGCGCCCGCTATCTTGCCCTGTCTCGGCCGGAGATGGCCGCCGGCCTCGTGGCCGAGCCGCGCCGCCGCGACGTCGCAGCGCCGGCGTGTCCTCTGCCTCAGCCGAGCCAGGCCGAATGGCCGTGGGCTGACGCCCTGCTGGGCCATCTTCCCCCTCCCTTGCGCTCGGGCCGCGCAGGCCAAAAGTGGCCGTGGGCCGATGAAATCCAGCGGGCTGGCCCAGTAGCCGTAGGATAAATGGTTTTCAATTTATTCTTTATTATTTGAAAATAGAAATGGTTTGAAAGATGTTTGGGTACTCAAATTTGCTCCAAATCTGTTGAAATAAATTTATCTAGGTTCCTTATCATCAGATCTACTTGGGAAAATTATTGCATGTCATTTTGAGATACTTTGCTGTAGAATTTTATTTAATCATGTATATTGCTGATAGCTTGAAAAATATGTAGAAAAATCTATAGGTTTCAGAAAAATATGATTCTAAGTTTGTTAATCTTCTTATGTAATGTACTTCCTAGGAAAAATATGTTTTATGCATGTGCTGTGGGAAAATTTTGAGGTGTAGTTCAAGTACCTTGAATGGCTAATTTTTGTTATTTTAGTTAGAGAGCAAACTTTGTATAAAACATGCATGTGATAAATTTTCTACAGTCATTGTATGCTATGAAGAACATAGGAAAAATACTAACTCTGTTGTTTGACACTTTTCACAGTACAAAGTATTTTCATGTACAAAATCATGTTGTAGCTTGTTATTTTTGTGTAGGCTAATCCACTCATTCAAATATCATGAAAATCTGTTAGTAAACTACTTAGGGTAGTACTATGCTACTGTAATTTTCTTAGATTTTTATAAGCACCAGAAATATAGGTTGCTGTTGTAGCCCTAGTTTAAAATGAAATAAAATAATCCTCTTTAATGCAAGTTAGTTAATAATGTTCGCTTTGGTGTATCTTTGAAGCATTTAATAAGATGTGTTGACTTAACATATTAGTAGTAGAAGAGAATGCAGTAGATGACATGTGCTTGTAGTATATTTTCTTGGATGATGTTGACTACCTTGCATTAAAAAATATCCATTTTATTCATCTCATCCGATGCACTGATTGCATAAGCACTTACGTACATTGCATCATATAGGATCGCAAACTGAGAACCCAGTCGTCATACCTGAGGAGCCTGAGGAGCAGTTCGAGGTGCAGCCATAGGAAGTGCCAGAAGCCGATGAGGAGGACGTTGAGGAACTTCCGGAGTGCCCCGATCACCGTCCGAGCTCCTTCGAGAGAGGCAAACCCCGGAGCATTTTCTCCCGGTTTGCAATTATTAATTCAATGCTTTACTTTATTTGATGCATTACGTTCAGGAGTTGTTTGTAACTGTTGCTGCATTATACCTTATTTACCTTTGTTATACTATATCCTTGTTACCCTGGTATCCACAGTCGAGTCAATGCTTAGCTGGCTTAGACCAGTAGAAGTCGAGTGATTTCCTATCACCTGCGAGCTATAGGTGGTTACCTGGATCTGCTTGGATGACTATGAAGTCATGGTATAACTAAGTGTTAAATGAAGATGAGACCGGATGGAGACTTGCAGAGTTTTGACTGTAGTGTTTCCGTCTATGTCGATTAAGGACCGACCGTTGTTGGGCCTCGAGTCATGTTGAACGCATGCCTTATATTTAGCTGGCCGAATAAAGTACCTTCCGACCGTAAAGCTAGAAGATTTTTCGGGTCGAGTAGATTGCCCGCAATGCACTGTGCCGGAGCAGGTGTGGTAGGACACGGGGGCAAGATGATAAGACCAAAGTGCAGTCGGTCGGCCCCCGGGTACATGTGGTTCCTGGCAAACTCGAGATACCTGGAAAGTTGACTCGGTGATCAATATCTCACTTTAGCGGGTGAGTGAGGTTTGTGTAAGGAATAAATCACCAGCTGGTTAGGAATCGATTCAAATCGCCATCGCTCCTAGATAGTGAGCACTTGACTTGAGTGACTTCATCGTAGTAAATGTTTATGGAACACTTGGACAGTTATAGTGAATATGACAGTATGGAAGTTGTTTAATGATCATTGGTTATTATTATCTGCTTAATCACATGTTTGCTCTAGTATAGGTGCAAATCTAGTCGATAGGTTAATAATAATTAACTTGACAATAATGCTTTTAGAAAGGTGCTTGAAATGCTAAAAATGCTTCTTTTGCAAATGAGTCAGCTACCCTACTATAAAGCCCTTCATAATTCTTGGTGTCATTTATTTTCGGTTATGTCGGGTAAGTCTAGCTGAGTACCTTCTCGTACTTAGGGTTTTATTCCCACTTGTTGCAGATGGGCAGATGTATTACGGCTATTGTATCAACTGCCTTTATCCTGTGATGGGTGTTGCTTAGGACCATGGGCATGGTTATTCCTTACGTCTCGTCTGATGCTTTTGTTGGAGATGATCATTCGCTGGCACTGTATTTAAACTCCGTGTGAGTGTGTGTGGTTTGAACAAATGACTTCCGCTATTTTATTCGAACTTGTTTTATAATAACTATATTGAAACTCTGATATATTTGAGATTGCGAACTTTTATGTAATATGTGATGGCGACCGCTAAACTTATTACGATCTTGGCTGGAATGGAAGTTGGTTTGAAATCCTTCGTGATTTCATGGACTACCGGGTTATACGGGCTTAAGTTTGCTAAATCGTCTGCTCTAGCGGATGATTTTCTTACTTAATTTCGTATAATTGGTCGGTTCTGTTACACACAAGTCATAAATTCTTGAATCTCATATAGACTTTCTAAAACTATGTCACACACTTGTGAAACTTAAACTACATTTTGTTCAAACTTTCTCAAATGAAAAATGGCCTATATAAGGATTGTAGATCTTGAAGAGCTGAACAAACTTGGTATTCAAAACTTTTTAATTGGAGACAATCTAGGGTTTCGAAAACTAGTTTGTAGGCGTCGAAATTTAAAAATCACAAATTTCAACCGTCCAAACTATCTCAAATGGAAAGTTGACCAAAACAACAATTATAGATCTTGATAATTTTAACAAACTTGGTATTCAAAACTTTTCAATTTGAAGTCATTTAGAGTTCATAATACTAGAGTCAAAGTGTTGTTTTTTCATTTGACCAAATTTGACTTGGTCAAACTTGCTCAAATGAGACACGAAATGACCTCAGATGAAAAATCTCTAAATACCAAGTTTGATCATCTCAGCAAGATCTACAATTGTTACATAGCTCATTTTCTCATTTAAGAAAGTTTTATCAAACACTAGTCATAAATTCTTAAATCTCATATAGCTTCAGTCTTCCCTAGAAACTTGGATCGTAAGAACTCCTTATGTATCTCCATGTACGGATGCACCAATGATGAGTTCTGAAGAACTGTGTAGTGTGCTTTATTGAAATAATCGTCTTCCATGCCAATATATGTTTTCTTCCCTAAAGTTCCTTTACCACTGAGTCTCCCCTCGTGTCGTGATTCGGGAACGCTAATCGGGGCAAGGTCAGGAATAAAGTCAACACAGAACTCAATAACCTTTGTTCCATAGCCCTAGGTGATGCTTCCTTCAGGCTTAGAACGGACTTTCACATATTTCTTCAAGACTCCCATAAACCTCTCGAAGGGGAACATGTTATGTAAGAACACAGGTCCAAGAATACTAATCTCCTTCACCAAATGAACTAGGAGGTGTGTCATGATATTAAAGAAGGATGGAGGGAACACCAACTCAAAGCTAACAAGACATTGAACCACATCATTCTGTAGAGTAGCTAGTTCCACTAGATTAATTGCCTTCTGAGAAATTGCATTGAGGAATGCACATAGCTTCATGGTGGCTAGACGTACATGTGGAGGTAGAATTCCTCTTAAAGCAACTAGAAGCAATTACGTCATAAGCACGTGGCAGTCGTGGGACTTTAAGTTTAGGAATTTCTTCTCTAGCACATTTATTATACCTTTATATTGGAGGAGAATCCCGATGGGACCTTGATGCTGCTTAGACATTTGAACATGGTGTCCCTCTCTTCTTTGCTAAGCGTGTAGCTAGCAGGACTTAAGTAATGACGTCCATCATCTGTCTTCTCTGGATGAAGGTTGTCTCATTCTTTCATGCCCTGTAAGTCCTGGCGTGCTTCAAGTGAATCTTTTGGCTTCCCATACACACCCATGAATCCTAACAGGTTCACACAAAGATTCTTTGTCAGGTGCATCACGTCGATTGCGTTGCGGACCTCTAGGACTTGCTAATAGGGTAGCTCCCAAAAGATAGACTTCTTCTTCCACATGGGTGTGTGTCCTTTAGCATCTTTGGGAACAGATTCGCTGCTTTGTCCCTTTCTAAATACTACTTTCACATCCTTGACCATTACGAGTATATCTTCCCCGATTCGGTTATGAGGCTTCTTCCGGTGATCTGGCTTACCTTTAAAATGCTTACCTTTCTTTCTTACTTGGTGATTCAAAGGAAGAAATCGACGATGGCCAAGGTACACGACCTTTCGACATCTTTTCAAATATATACTATCAAGGTCATCAAAACAATATGTGTATGTATTATATCCTTTGTTTGTCTGACCTGAAAGATTACTTAAAGCAGGCCAATCATTGATTGTTACGAACAACATTGCTCGTAGGTCAAAGTGTTCTTGTTTGTACTCATCCCAGACACGTACACCTGGTTTGTTCCATAAAACTAGAAGTTCTTCAACTAATGGCTTCAGATAGACATCAATGTCGTTGCCAGATTGCCTCGGACCTTGGATGAGGATTGGCATCATAATGAACTTCCGCTTCATGCATAACCATGGAGGAAGGTTGTAGAAACATAGAGTAACTGGCCAAGTGCTATGACTAGTGCTCTGCTCTCCAAAAGGATTCATACCATCTATACTTAAGGCGAACCTTAAGTTTCTAGCCTCATTTGCAAACTCTGAAAATTCCCTGTCTATCGCTCTCCACTAGGACCCATCAGCTGGGTGTCTCAGTATATTATCTACCTAACGGTCTTCTTTATGCCACCGCAACAACTTTGCATGGTCTTTATTTCTGAACAAACGTTTTAAACGTGGTATTATAGAAGCATACCACATAACATTGGCAGGGATTTTCTTTCTAGGACGTTGTTCACCCTCGACGTCACCAGGATCATCACGCCTTATCTTATACTACGCTGCTTTACATACCGAGCATTCATCCAAATTCTCGTATTCATTGCCATGGTAGAGGATATAGTCATTAGGACATGCATGTATCTTTTGAATTTTTAATCCCAAAGGGCAGACAACCTTTTTTGTTTTGTACGTAGTGGTGGGCAATTCATTTGGCTTCGGAAGCATCTTCTTTATGAGGTTCAATAAATTCCTAAATGCCTTGTCGGATACACCATTCTTTGCATTCCACTGTAGCAATTCCAGTGTTGTACCTAGCTTTTTTTGCCCCTCTTCGACCGTCGGGTATAGCAACTTCCTATGATCCTCAAACATGCGCTCGAACTTAACTTTCTCTTTTTTATTTTCGCATTCTTGTTGTGCATCACGAATGGCATCGCCAAGAGCATCACCGAGATCATCTTCTGCCGCTACCTCTTCTTCATCTCTCCCCATTGTAGTATCATCAAAGGCACCATACTGAGCAATAATGTCATCAATGTCTAAATCTTCTCCTTCACCTTCTTCCATCATGACCCCGCTTTCTTCATGCTTAGTCCAACATATATAGTTTGACATAAAACTTGACTTAAACAAATATGAATGAAGACTCATTGAACTTGAATATTCCTTTAAATTCTTACATATGGCACATGGACAGCACATAAAACCATCCCGCTTATTTGCCTCAACCACACCTAAGAAATAGTGCACGCCCTCAATAAAGTCTTGGGAGCGGCGATCAACATTGTACATCCAATGACGTGACATAATCTGCATTACACGACAAATTATGAAAACCTTGAACATAATTAAGTATTTTATTACACAACATAGATGACACACACACGGTTGATTAATTAACTAAGCCTAACTACAACGTAAGCAATCCCAACTATCACTAAACAAACTAAAACTACAATGCACTTCAGTAATATAATTATTTCGTGATCGTATGCAACTAAAACAGATAAATCATTCTTTTGTTGAATATCAATAAGCTTCTCCTGCTGGCTCACTGCCTCATCATCAGCAGCCGCTACCTCAAGCGCACCCGAATTCTGCACGTATGTAGCATAATCTTCCTCCCAGTACTAACCATCGCATCCATTGCTCTCCCACTGAAATTAAAGCCAAAAAATATTTAGTCAAAAATATTCAAGAAAAGCAGGTCAATTAGCCATAATAATCAAATACATAAGAAACTCACATCGCGATCCGAACACTTGTAGAAAACACGACCCTTGTTGGGTCCCTGTCTCTTGACTCGGTACTCTATCACAATCTTCTACTTACACTTGCCGTAGATAATGAGAGGAAGTTCTGACCTCAGTCGTTTCATAACCGAACGAGAGACCGAGGATCCGGTACCAGTTGTCATCTACTTTCTATACTTATTTTTGCAAACTAGTGTAAATTTCATATTTTCTAAAAAGATATATTTAAACAAAACTAAAATTATTTATTTATCTAACTAAACCATGAAATATGTACTATGTATAATAATAAAATACCAAACTATCAGGTGATTTTACTATTGTAAATCATCATGTGATTTTAAGCTAAAAATGACATAGATATCACATAGCTCAAAAATCCGTACTAGTTGACCTTGCTTACGTGATCATCTCGGCGAGCATTTCTCCACCGGACGGCACCGTACTTGGCCAAGGAAGAGCTCCGATTCTACAAGAAAGGGAACACGGTCTTCCACGACCGTTGCCGCTCTCCCTCGTAGAATCAAAGCTCCTCCTTGACGTCCGTTACCGCTCGGCAGAGAACATGCTCGCCGAGATGAACACGGTCCGTAAGTTCAACTAGTACGGATTTTCTATAATTTTCTAACTATTTTCTAAGTTTTTCATTTCATGAAAAATTTAATTCTAAAAAATAAAAGGCATGATTTCTAAATATTTTATTTCATGGAAAAAATAATTCTAAGTGACCTGCTCGATATCGGCGAGCTCGCGGGCGTTTAGGTTGCCGAGGATAGTAACATTTATAGATGACATTTGTAGGTATGAAGTTATCAAATATCCATCAAATTATTGCTCAAAAACATGTTTCAATAAATAACCATCCGTACTAGTTGACCTTGCTTACGTGATCATCTCGGCGAGCATTTCTCCACCGGACGACACCGTACTTGGCCAAGGAAGAGCTCCGATTCTACAAGAAAGGGAACACGGTCTTTCACGATCGTTACCGCTCTCCCTCGTAGAATCAAAGCTCCTCCTTGACGTTCGTTACCGCTCGACAGAGAACATGCTCGCTGAGCTGAACACGGTCCACAAGTTCAACTAGTACGGATTTTCTATAATTTTCTAACTATTTTCTAAGTTTTTTATTTTATGGAAAAATTAATTCTAAGATCACGTAAGCCGCCGGGGACGAGGATGGCGCGTGCTCCAGCGAGGACGAGCGAGGCATGATTTTGATGAACTAATTTAACTTTTGTTTATCCAAACATATATGCAAATCATCATTTGATTTTGAGCTAAAAATAACATATAAAATCATAATAAAGTCCAACATATAAAGTTACACATGCATCTACATCGCAAAATGAGATAAGCTACTGATAAAACATAAGAAGATTAAGTTTGTTACCTCCAAAATCGAAGAGCAACACCAATGGAGAGGGAGAGAGCAAGAACAACAGCAAGCTGAAGAACAGAGGCAGTGAGTTTGAATGGAATGGCTCGGGCTCAGGGAGGAAGAAATAACCTGGATTATAGGCCGGGATAATTAGTCCCGGTTATGAGGCCAAACCGGGACTAAAGATTAATCTTTATTCCCGGGGCATCACCTAAACCGGGACTAAAGATCCTTGCCCCGCGGACGACCATTGGGTAGGGACCTTTAGTCCCGGTTGGTATTACCAACCGGGACTAAAGGGTCCTTTAGTCCCGGGGGTAAAAAATGCCGATGCTAATACCAAATTGGGACATCGTTCTAAAGTCTGTTCTCTAGCAGTGAGTTGAGGATACAGTTTTTTTTTTTGTCACACAAAGATGTTGAAATCAATTTATAAATTATTTTATATAAACCATCATTGTTATCACCAACAGATTTATGATGTATAATTGAAAAAAAAAGAAACACTCACCAGACAGACATGATATCGAGTTGATGTTTGGCGTGTTTGAGGAGACCCACGAGAATTAGAAGTGATGTGTTGTACCAAAACTCCAAGCTATGTAATGTATACAAAACAGACAGTAATGGTTGATTATAGTAATATAGCAAAACATGACAAAGGAACCATTTCCAACGGAGCACAACAGACAAAACAAGGAAAAGATGTAAAATCTAGAAAGATGCAAGCCGGCAATGACCACAACTACTACAAACAATTTTCAGAGGCGCCAGTTTTTCCAGAGGTGCAGTTCCATTAAGAACCACCTCAAGAAAGCCCCTGCTATGTTTTTTTTGAAAGATCCGGATTGATTACCAGCATATATTAATAATAAGCAGAGATTGGACAAGCGCAAACTGCCCAACTTATCCTTTAGGTGGCAGACGGCCACCTTAGGTTTGAAGGAAATAAAAAATTGCCTATTACATATTACTTGAAATTACTACTTCTATTAGTGGCGCTAGTAGTTTTGCTCCAGCCAAAGACCATAGGAGAGCTTCATCATGTATTTCCGCTAGCCTAGACTGTGGAGGTTTCAAAATTTGCATGAAAATCCTCTCATTTCTTTGCTTCCATAGTATCCAGATCACCAGTACTTCTAGGATGTGTGCTTGTTTGCTCCCTTCCTGTAACCATTTCAACAAACCAATTGATTATGTTTGGGTTCAGATTTGGGTTGTTGGTCCACATGCTGATTTGGGTTGTTACTCCACAATCTATGATCTTTTACTGATGCTGTCTTGGTTGGACACAGTAGATTTTTTTTGTGCTACCTGTTCCCATTAAGTGTTAACGCACTTTTGAAAATCGATTTACAGAGTCTGTTACATAACGTGACAGAAGCTGAACAATTTATGAAGTAGCGCACGTGTATCAACGGGGAAGTACTAACCAGATCATGACGGCCGATCCAAGCGACAGCTTGATGAAAGCGCCGATGTTGTTGAACGCATGCATAGTGAACCCCTTCCATGTGTCGGGGAAGCGGCCGCCGGTCAAGTACGTGAATTGCGCCGCGACAATAAGCCACTGCGAGATGTCGCCAGCAACAGCCGCCCCGGGCAGGCCGTACCCGAGCTGCCTCACGGCGATGTATGTGAGCATGGCGTGCACGGCGAGGGCCACGCCGGAGATGGCCGCCAAAGTCCAGACCCTGCTCTGGGCCCAGAAGAACATGAGGAGCGGGATGTCCATGGCGTGCACGAACAATCTCGGGATCGCCCACCTGGCGTACTGCCCGGCGGCGCGCGACACATCGACTGGCTGGTGGAGGAACAACCGTAGGATCGGCGTGGCGAAGACGTACGCCGGTGCAAGCGCCAGTGTGATGGCACCACAGAGGATCAACGACTGCTGCGTGTAGGTGCCCAGCCTGTCCAGCTGCCCGGCGCCGACGGCCTGCCCGATCAGCGTGTTCAGTGCGCTGCCCATGCCAAACTACATGCATATGTTGCATATTAGCATGCAAGTGAAAATCAATAGGGAACACAACGCAATTCCATTGCTGACAGCGGAGAACTCACCAGGAGTCCATAGGCAAAGGTATCCAAGATGTTCTCGGCGACGGTGACCGCTGCGAGTTCCACCTCTCCGAGGTGCCCAACAAAGGCGGTGGTGACAAATTCGAAGGAGAACTGAAACATCTCTGCAAGGAGCACAGGGAAGGCAAGGCTCCACAGCAGCCTTGATTCCTCCCAGCTCCGGCTCACAAGCCACTTCATGATAAGCAGCCCATTTGAGTTTTTGCTCATGCTGAAGCTCAATCATGCTTGGACTCGATGTCATGGGCATATCTATCTATTCTATAAATCTATCTATCGAGCATTGACTTAAGCCGCTACGTGAGCCTGTGCCGCTCGTCGTCGACGTCTCTCGCCTATCTGGCGGCGCCCGCCCGAACACGTCTGCATCCCCCTTCTCCGACGCCTCCTACTCATCACGCAGCAAAGAGCCAGTGATCCTCTCCCTCCCTCCACCAACAATGGGGGCAAATCCCGCGCATCCCATGGCTCTCTCCCAGATCTCACGACGGCATGAGGCAGGCCCACGGTGGGGAGTGGCGCTAAATGACACGCGGCAGGTCCCACAGGCAAGATCCTTCCTCTGGTGAAGAGAGCCCACAGTGGGGAACGGCGCTAAAACAATTCGACTCTAACAGGATCATATTTTTTTTGAAACATCTTTTTAATATATATGAGCTGCAAATTATTCAACAAGCAGTATCCCAATTTTATTTTGGCAGATGATTATATGTGCTGGCAGCAATGAGAGCAATAGTGAGAGGCAGCAACTTCAAATGTGATATTGATGAGATCTAATCTATTAACAAATAGCGAGACACCTACTGTAGTGCAGTGTTACAGCATACATAGTGCAATATGAACAATTGTAGATTGGGAACCATAATAGAAGCAATTTAACTACCAATAGATTTTTCAGTGGCTTAATTAATTTGAAACACAAACTTGGTTTCAAAAGCATACATACCTTTCAAACTTAAACAAAGCAGTAGGATGGGAACTACATACAGTCCAATATCTATTGATAACCTAAGCAGAAATGGACCCTATTTATATGCAATGATATTGATTTGCATTAGAGGTTCACTATCTAGTTGAAACATGTGTTGATTCGCAAAGGTGCAGACAATTTTTTGGATAGGTGGCTAGTTAATTTTGCCTACATAAATCATTTCAAGTAGCACATGCCATTTCTTCAGAGTACACATGAATGCAAGATACAAGAAGCACTTGGAACCAAACAAATTGGAGAAGAACCTTCCCAGATTAAACAAAGTAGGTTAGTGTACAACATAAGGGGAATAAGGATGTGCATGGACATTGGACAAATTCGTCTTGCTATATTGAAGGGACATATTGCTTTCCTGCTTGCCTCACTCAACTAGGCGCTTCTGATTGATCTACTGGTATACTTATCTTGATGTCTGCGGATATTAAAGGGGAAGCAAAGTAGTGTTAATTTCTACAGGGATCCGCAGAGGGATTGAAGTCCCAAGCGCCCATCAAGAATCGTGATCGCTTACCTGTGCAGTGGAGCACTGGAGCTCCATCCACCAGACAACACAGAAGGGGATCTCAAATCTATTCATCTTCTTCCATGGGGTTTGAGCCTTATCATTGTGTCTCAAATCGATTCATCTTCTTCCACCAGGGGTTGTCACATGCTCACATGGTGCAGGATCAGATGTGGAGGAGTGGAGGATAGCAGACATCGCACGCGCCGGCAAAGGTCTCGTGGTAGGGACGGTCCACGCGCGGGCGGCCGAGGGCGGCGGCCACCTCCCCGCCGGCACCGAGGCCACAGGTGCCGTCCCGCGGGGGCGAGTGAGGTGGGCGGGCGTTGCCGGAGGCAGTTGCCAGCGTTCTGCGGCGGGCGGGCGAGCGTCGCGATGAGGACCTGAGCCCAGGCTGCGAGATGGTGGATAAGGGCGGGGCGGTGCAGCGGTGGGTTCGGGAGGAGAGCGCTGGGAGTTGGAGGGGGCGCAGGGAAGTCGGTCAGGGAAGCATACTCGCAACTGAAGCTCCACATATCACGGGTTTATTAGGCAGGGAAGCATACGGAGCCGCGTATGGGGGTCACATACCCAATCTTTTTTCCTGGCACGCTGAATCTTTTTTTTAATAAGGGCACACTGAATCTTGATTATGCTCTATTCCTCGTGAGTCTTTGTCCTCTGTCTCTTCTTCTCCCGCAGCAGCTGAACATGAAATGGACTTTCCTCTCTCCCTTCTTTTCCCCATCAGAAGAACACGAGCCTGAATGGTTCACTTTCAAAATTTACTATACGAAAGATTTGGTAAGCTATGGTTTTGTCTAATATTTAGTTCGCTACCAAAACTTACTAAACTCTCACATTTGACTTGTCAAATCTATGGTAATTTTTTTATCCAACTTTTAGCTTGCTCAATTTTTGGCATGGCAAAATTTAAAAAGTGAACCTAGCAGGCTCCATCCCTTTTTCATAAAGTGATGTGACGAATCCGTTTTCTATTTGGCTCAGGGACAACAAAGTGGGATCAGCTACTGATACGTGGGACCCAATTATCATTTTTTCTCATTTTGGTTCTCTCCTTACGCCTTCATCTCCAACCAGCAACCACCTGTCCTCGCGCACGGACACGGCGCACCTCGTCTCCTCCGTTGGTGCCTTCTTCCCTAGCCAGCGGCCGGCATTGCAGCGGGGCAGTCCGGTAGGCGACAGCGGGCCCATAGCTCCCTGCGAGCTTGGTCGTGTAGCGGAGCCCGGTTCTTGTTGCCGCGAGCTTGCTCGTGTGGCCTGGACGGAGATCCCCCACGCGACCGGATATTGTCGGTGTGTGTGGTGGGGCCAGACCGCCGAAGCTGGACCTGGCACTCGCCCGCACGACGGCTACGACGGCGGTCCACGCCCGGACCTCGCTGACGACCACCTTCTCTCTTCTCCTCCCCCACGGCCAGCATCGTTCTTCCACGCGAACAAGCCCGCGTCCCAAGAGGGACGTCCCTGTCCGTTGAAATTTGGGGGAAGGGGTTGCCCCGCACCTTTGCCGAATAATCCCCATCGGGGATGACTCTGCCCCAGCTGCCTCCCAACCAAACACGAGTCTAGGTGAGACATCTCACCTAGGACACCCCCCGTCCCGGCAACCAAACACATGGTAAGCCTTGGTGTGCTTAGCTGGGCTGTTGACTGTTAGGGGGCTTCTTGGCCTGTTTTAGAGTTCTACTATAGGATGGAGGCCTCGGTAATCATTGTGCTGTGCAAATTTCTATCTGGACAAAAGGAGGCACGAGTCTAGTTTCATCTCCACTAGTCTCATAAGATAATTTTTCATTCAGTGGATTCATTCTAGACTTATGTGAAGATGTGAACAATTATGGTTAATCGGTTAGCGATTCTTATACCTGATAGATATGAATCAGCAAACACACAAATATAATTGTATCTTTCACCTAGGAGTATTGTAGAGTATTATATTTATCCTCAGGAAAACAATGCATAATCAATATCAATAACTAACAAGGATATATATATCTGCTAATTAATATATCAACTAAATTAAAGTGGGGTTAGGTGAACTGATAGGAGTTACGATATGTGGAGAAAGGAAACAAGGAGAAAATAAACCCAAATCTTATGAAGAGGTAAGGACCAGCTAAAAATTATACCGAGGGAAATTCAATCCAAATGTTATTTTGTAGGTTTTTTTTTAGACGTACGTAGTCCAAACTTGAGGGAGTATTTGGAATTTTTCAGAAAAAGAAATTAGATTTATTGTATCATCCTACTAAACAATGAAGAATATTGTCTAGAACTGAAGTCAATATATATCCCGTGATCAATCTGTGCGCACTAATTCTACATTCTTCTGGCTGTCATGCTGCGCCAACATTTTCTCTTGTGCAGGAGCCATATGATTATCCGTATGTGTTGTTTCCATCAGTGGCAGGTTCTCGTTGTTTCCTCCCCACTCCGCCATTCTCACTTCTGCCAGCGCGGCCTGCAATAGTCACCCAGTTTCATAGTACATAGTTTTGCGAAAACGCATTCACCAGCTATTTTGACAGGGAGTAAATTAAATGTGGTACGTACCTGTTTATCCCATTTTGTTGTGAAGATAATGGCAAGAAGTATGGACATTTGGAGAAACGTGCCTGTCAACATGCCTATCCATATGCCCTGCAAATTTGAATTTTAATTCCACAGATAAATGAATACAAACATTGCTTCAGCTGATCAAACAGCTAGCATTGTGGTTCATTAATGCCGAATAAATAGATAGTGATTTCTAACTGGATTTTAGTTTACCATTGTGCCATGTTTTAGCTTGAAGCCAAACAGGATACCCATTGGAATGCCCACTAGGTAGTAGCAACCGACGTTTATGAATGCCACAGGCACTTGCCACCCAGCTCCTACTGCCACGCCTGAAATAAAACAGACAGGAATTTTCTTTCATATATGTTTTCATACATATATGTCTAATTTAGACCAAAAACTAACTCAAACTCATTTGGCACCCTGTCATCATGCAAGTGAAGCAGTACTACCTTACCTGATAGTACAGGCCAGATGCTGCTCATGCAAACGGTGAGAGAGAGGAGATGCCCCAGCTTGGAAGCACCGTGTATCACCTCCTCGCTGCCGCTGAAGAGCTTCGGCAGGCTTGTCCTCCAAATGAGGACGACGCCCATGAAGATTGCTCCCATGACGATGGATGTTGATACTGCCACAAGCACCGCAAACTTCGTCTCCTTGGGCCTGTTTGCACCCAGCTCGTTGGACACCCTAATGCTGGAGAGACCACGGCATTTTTACTTGTCAATCAAATAATACATTAATGTAGCAATGCAACAATATATGTGAACTTAATAATCTCCAATGTTGCGTACTATATCAATTGGGTCTGTTTCCTGCATACCCGATTGCTGTGCTGAAGCCCAGTGCAACCATTATAGTCATGAACTCGAAGTTGAGGCTGCAGTAGGTTTTTTTTTTGTCAGAAGAAAGACGACGAAACCAATTCATAAATTAATCCATATATGAGGAATTATTGGTATCTCCAACAGATATACTACGTATGATTGTATAATTGCAATTAAACACACTCACCAGACAGACATGATATCGATTTGGAGTTTGGCCTGTTCGAGGAGACCCACGAAAATGAGAAGTGTCGTGTAGTACCAAAACTCCAAGCTGTGTATAATGCTTTTATCATAAGAACGAAGACTAGACATTGCATAACATGACAAAGAAACCATGTCCAACATAGCACAACCCACAAAACAAGGAAGATATATATGGCCTAGGAGAGCTCCTAAAATTCCTGTCACATCGAATGTTTAATATATGCATGGAGTATTAAATATAGACTAATTATGAAACTAATTGCACAACTTGCGACTAAGTCTAATTAGTCCATGATTTGACAACGTGATACTACAGTAAACATATGCTAATGACGGATTAATTAGGCTTAAAATTTGTTTCGCAAATTAGCCTTCATCTATGTAATTGATTTTGTAATTAATCTATTTTTAATGCTCTTTATTAGTATCTAAATATTCGATGTGACATAAATTTTAGAAGCGACTAAAGAACAAAAACACCCTGTAGCACTACACCTGTAGATGTAGTATACTCCTGCTAGTTAGCCTGCCAACCGTCCCGCACGGCACGGCTCGGGCCTGAAAAAAGTACAATCCGGCTTTACTGAGGTAGGCACATCACGTGGTGCTAGCAGGGCCGTGTCCTGTGTGTTGTGCCACCCGAGTGCTCGAGCCTCAGCCCATGCGCAACATGGCCATGTTCTGTGTTATGTCTCTCCGAAGCATGAAGTTGCATCATGCAACAGCTCGTCATCATGTCACACGAGGATGGCGCTTGGCGTATGCTAATTTAGAGCAGGCGAGCCTCTCATTCATAATGTCGCTGCTCCGCTCGGAGGCGAAGGCAGAGGCAGGGTAGGGCCGAGTATTGAGGATTGAGGTCAGAGGATCTAGAGGTAAGAGGGAGGGGGCCGGCCTAAACATGACTTGTGGTACCAAGGAGTTGTGCCAACCTGCACGGTGGCAACTGGAAACTGGCAACTGGCAACTAGACCGAGTCGTGCATGAGGTGCACTGAACCCCGTGCATGTTCCCGAGCTTTATGTACAACTATAAATATCGGCTTAAGATTACTTAATTAGAGTGTTTTTTAATAAAAAATAGTAAATATACGTGCGTAATCTACCTTGAACTAAAAATGCTAAACATTTTTTTAACGGGGGGGAGCAGTACATATATAGAAGTAAAATAAATTTCTGGAAATAAAGCTAATAATCCGGGCCTGCAATGTGGATCGACGGAGAGTACAAACAAACCAGATCATGACGGCCGACCCGAGCGACAGCTTGACGAAAGCGCCGAGGTTGCTGAACGCGCGCACGGTGAATCCCTTCCACGCGTCGGGGAAGCGGCCGCCCGTCGTCATGTAGGCGAACTGCGCGGCGACGACGAGCCAGTGGGAGACGTCCCCGGCGACGGCCGCCCCGGGGAGGCCGTACCCGAGCCGCGCGACGACGACGTAGGTGAGGACCGCATGCACGCCGAGCGCCGCGCCGGAGATGGCCGCCACGGCCCAGATCCTGCTCTGCGCCTGGAAGAACATGAGCAGCGGGATGTTGATGGCGTGCGCCAGCAGCCGCGGGACCGCCCACCGCGCGTACGGCCCCGCGGCGCGCGACACGGCGTCGGGCTGGTGGAGGGAATGGTGCAGGAGCGGCGCCGCGAAGACGTACGCCGGCGCGAGCGCTAGCGCGGTGGCGACGCAGATGATCCACGACTGCTGCGTGTAGACGCCCAGCCTGTCCAGCTGCCCGGCGCCGACGGCTTGCCCGCTCAGCGTGTCCAGCGCGCTGCCCATGCCATACTGCACGCGCGCGCGCGCGCGGTGGATCCAACATGAGCAAGATCGATGAGGAAATCAATCACACAACTATACCCATTGCATGCATCGCTTGCTGCTCCGTAGCTAGGCACAGGAAGGAATTAGACGCACCAGGACTCCATAGGCAGAGGAATCCAAGATGTTCTCGACGACGCTGACAGCCGCGAGCTCCACCTCTCCGAGGTGGCCGACGAAGGCGGTGGTGACGAATCCGATGGAGAACTGAAACACCTCCGTCAGGAGCGCCGGGAAGGCAAGGCGCCATAGCAGCCTCGACTCCTCCCAGCTCCTGCTCACAAGCCTCTTCATCATAAGGGCATCCAGCCCATGTGGATGTGGGGGTTTCTCCGCCTCATGCTCGAGCTTGCTGCTGCCTGGACTCGATGTCATGGGGGCATATACTACTTTCTTCTACCAACAAGCTCGCGCTCTCTTTGCAGTTTGCTGCAGGCGCAAGCGCGGGTCTGCTTGTTTCTACGCTCTTAAAATTCCTGTGACATTAAATGATTGATATATGTATGGAGTATTAAATATAGATTAATTACGAAACTAATTGTATAATTTACAATTAGGCCATGATTTGACAACTTGGTGCTGCAATAAATATGTGCTAATGATAGATTAATTAGACTTCAAAAATTCATCTCACAAATTAACCTCCATTTATGTAATTGATTTTGTAATTAATTTATATTTAATATTTCTTATTAGTATCTAAATATTTGATGTGACATAAATTTTAGGAACTACTAAAACCCAGCACCCCATAGATCCTTTTCATTTCGATGACGGAAACTGCAACGCCTGTGATTGCTCATGTCGCTCTCCTAATCTCTAGCTGGGAAACATCAAAATCCGTGAAAGATGTAGGCTAATTACTCTGAGATGCTATGATTTCCCCGTCCATGAATGTACGCATTTCTAGCATAAGGCAGAAATTTTTTGCCTAATGAAATCCTTCCAAGGCTTCCACTCCCTCATCATTTGAGTAAGGGGCCCAATAAATTAATGCCTGTCATTTATAGCATCATCAGTTACCTAACAAGGCAGGCATTAATTATGAGGGGCATCGCAATTATTTTCTCCTCCGTTTAAGAGCAAATTCAGAAGACTATGACCCCGTTCGCTGGTCTAAAACTTAGCTGAAAAATACTGTTCCGGCTCAATTGTTGTGAGAGAAAAATATTATTCGGCTGGTGTGGTGAATAGTAAATTGAGAGGGGGAGCAGCCGGCTAGCTGGTCTGAACCAGACCAGCGAACGACCCCTATGGTCCCATTCGATTTACCCCATATTCGACTTGTTTGGCTTGTTTTTTTAGCCGAAACAGTGTTTTTTCGCACTAACAATTCAGCCAGAGCAGTATTTTTCAGTCAATTTCAGCCAAGATTCAGCGAGCTGAACGGGGCCTATTATCTTTCCCTAATACTTACCAACAGAGATTTTGGTGATAAAAAATTCCTGCAATAGTATTTTCATTAGTTATATCCAGATTTGAGAATGACCGTTTAGAGTGCACAAAAGATATAGAAAACTGTTAGAGAATGGCCTTTATACAAATAGCTCTCGAAATGATGATTTAGAGAGTAAGTTTTAAAAGAGACCACAGGCGATGCTCTAATTTGTCCTAATAAAAACCCTTACATTTGTCCATAGAGAAAGTAGCTAGTAGCAAACAATCTTAGAATCTTAGGAAGCTAGGGTGTGACATCATAGCAAACTCAGCGTATCTTAGTAGATTAGGTTTGTTGGGGTCGAAGCCTATTTTTTTAGAATTACACAGTACAACGTAGACGTCCATGTAAGAAAAATGGACCCTAGGCCCATTTACTTTGGATTTTGGTGTTTGATGACCAACACAACTAACTTGGACTGATGAATTTGCAAACGATTGCTTTGCAGTTCAATAGGGTGCAAGACGTGACTTGGACAAAGACGACGTGATGATCCAATGATCAACACCATAAGCAAAACCCTAGAAGCACAAGAGAAGACCGAAGATATCAAGTAAAGTCCAAGCATGAAGACACGGACCAAGCCGTACGCAAGATCGCGAAGAAACGAGCTCACAAAGGTGACCGGATGCTGGCGGAAAGTGACTAGACGCTTCGATCAAGAGGCTCGACAACAGCAGGCGTCAGCAGCAGTGACCGGACGTTGAGTACTGAAATCGTCCGGATGCACCGATGCTACTATTCATCATCACCGGCAACATATTCAGTACTGACCGGACGCTGACGGCAAATCGACCGGATGTAGAACTACAGCGTCCGATCGTGTACAGAAAAGTTCCAGAGCGACGAAATTGCGATTAGACACGTCCGGTGGCATGTGACTGGACGCGTCCGATCAGGACGTGATCAGCGGCCGATCAGTAGCAGAAAAGCGGAATTTCATCCCCAACGGCTACTTTCTCAGTGGGTCTTATAAATAGACCCCCAACCTGTCATTTGAAGTGTGTGGAGCTGAGAAAAACATATCAAGGGTGTTGGTATACCATTTTAGTGATCTCCATTTGCATAGTGCTTAGTGATTCATTAGGTGATTAGCGTAGGTGCTTTACGAAGTGCTTAGGTTGATTAGACCACCGCTTATGTGCTTGCTCTAGGTTTAGGCCTAGTGTTTAGTGAAGTTTGTATATCTCTTACCATTCGGTGCTTGCGCATACCATTGTTGTACATCAGAGGCGCTTGTAGTCTTACGAGATCACACCAACCGTGGTTTTGGTGTGGCCGCCATCGTGTACCGGAGGGAACAAGGCCCGCGGCATTTCGGCCGGAAGCTTGATAGTGAAAACGGCGGGGAGCATTCGGGAGAGGCTTGTCGGAAGGCATGTCGAAGACCCACTTACGCGTGGGGAAGGCCCGAGGCTATCCACGGAGTTATCCAACTAGGAGCTTGGCCCTTGCGAGGAATTCCTTGCTAGGGGCTCCAACTAGAACTAGGGGAAAGCTTGCGCGCTTCTCGATACCTCGGTAAAAATATCGGAGTCGTCAACGAAAGTTTGCATATCTCTACCTTGCTCATTAGCTTCTGCATTTACATTGATTACATTACTCCTTTTGCGGTAGAGATAGCAATACACTAGCAAACCGTAGTTGCACATTTAGATAGTTTATCTTTTATATAGATTTTGCTAGGGTTAGAAAAAGAGGCCATAGTTTAGAGTTAGAGTTTTAAGTTGCCTAATTCAACCCCCACCCTCTTAGGCGTCACAGTCCCCTACAAGTGGTATCAGAGCCGGTTGGCTCAATTTGGACCTTTGGCTTAATCGTCGTTGAGCCGACGCTATTTAGAGTGGTTGGGATGGATACATCTAGGCCTCCGTACTTTGACGGCACTAACTTACCCTACTATAAAGCTAGAATGGTTTGCCACCTTGATGCGGTTGATTTTGGTGTTTGGAGAGTCACTCGTGATAGGATGAAACCCATTAAGAATCCCGATAAACCCGCAATGAGTGAAGAAAAGGAAATGCATTTCAATGCTAGAGCTAAGAATTGCTTGTTTGAATCATTTAGCATGGATGTGTTTAACCAAGTGTTCACTTTAAATATGGCACATGAAATTTGTTTAAAACTTCAAGAGCTCCATGACGGCACATCTAATGTTCGTGAGCAAAAACATTGTCTAGCTAAACAAAATTATGATTCCTTTATAATGAATGATGATGAGCTTGTTCGTGATATGTATTCTCATTTGAATCTAATAATCAATGAGCTTCGTTCAATAGGATTAACAAAGCTAGATGATGCGGACATTGTGAGGAAGATCATCTCTATGCTTCCATAAAAGAAATATGCAAGCATCATCACCATCCTTCACAACATGGAGGACTTGAGCATCATGACCCCAGCCATAGTCATTGGCAAGATAGTGGCATTTGAAATGTCACGCAAGATAGGTCAAGAAGAAGCCTCTTCATCAAGCAAAGGCAAAGCTCTCATATGTAGCGAGAAAAAGAAGATGAAGGGCAAGTAAGTTGAGACAAGCTCAAGCTTAAGCTCCTCAAGTGAAGATGAAGAAGAAGATGGGGATGATGATGATGATGATGATGATGATGATGGTGATGATTCAAGTGATGATGATCAATCTTCCTCCTCCACCTCTAACCTTGATGAAGAATCAATCAAACTTATCAACAAGGTGGAGAAGATGATCCAAAGGCTCAATGTCAAGGGTGTGCCCATCTAAATTCAAGATCTCATTTTCACCAATCAAAGAAATAAGCAAAGAAAGAGAGGATGCTATGGATACAACGAATTGGGGCACTTTGTGGAAGTTTGTCCAAACAAGCCCACACCCAAGACAAAGAAGAAGGCATGAAAGAACCAATCCCTCACATCAATAAGGTCATGGGATGATTCTTCAAGTGAAGAAGAACACCATCACAAGAGGCGAGGCCGCAAGCACTCATCATCAAGCTCCTCTCGTATGTGCCTTATGGCACGAGGTAACGAAAGCTCATCCTCTAGTAAGAGTGATAGTGATAATGAAATGCCTTCTTATGATGAAATTATGCAACAAAATCTTAATTATGCTAAAGTTTGCACTAGTCAACAAAAGAAGCTCAAAAAATTAAAAGAAAAGCTAGATAGTTCACAAGAAGCATACAAAACCTTGCTTGAACAATATGAGAACTTTGCTAATCTCAATATTGAACTATCTACTAAAATTGAGCAACTTGAGGCTAGTGCAACAACAAATGCATGCACAATCAATGATGAGCAACTTGTAAAGAAAAATAAAAAATTAAAAGAAAAGTTAGTTAGATCACAAGATGCTTATAAAAGTTTGCTTGCTAAAATGGAAACCATGTGCAAACATTGTGATGATCTAACTAATAAAGTTGCTAATCTTGAAGCCATCGGTACAACCCCCACCAAGGCATCTAAAAGAAAAAGTTCTATCTTTAACATGCCTAAAAAGGATGCTTCTACTTCTTGTAATAATTTATGTTTAGACTCATCCTTGTGCAACCAAGTTTGTGTTGAGAAAGTTATTGTAGATACATGCACACAAGAGGTTGTAGAGGAGAATGAGCAACTCAAGCAAGAAGTAGCTCGCCTCACCAAGGACTTGACTCAAGAGAAAGGCAAGGCGAAGCAAGCCCAACTTCATCAAGATAACACCATCAAGGGAGTGAAGAAGCTTGATGAAGGACAAACCGTGGTTTGTTACGTGTGTCACAAGGAAGGACACAAGTCCTATGAGTGCAAGGTGAAGAATGGGGGAGGAGCGAAGAAGAAAGAGAAAAAGAAAACAAGCAAGCTCTCCAACACCTACACCAACAAGGTGGATAAGAAGGCCTCCACACCTTATCTCTTGAAGAAGAAGAAAAATGACATGGTGGTGGCCATCAAGGTGAACAAGCAAGCCAACAATGGGGTTAAACGCTTTTCGGTGCCAAAGGAGATCATTTCAAACATGAAGAGCACCAAGAAGGTTTGGATCCCGAAAGAGAAGTGAGAAGTCCAATGGACTTCAGAGAATTTGGAGACTTGGCAAAGTATGGATGCATTTCAAGGGGTGCATCATGATGGACAAGATTATTGCCAAGTGGGTTACTGAATACTATGGACCCAAATTCCCCTTCCCATGTTAGGTAACTAGATTCAATTTGTTTCAAGTGGTACTAGATTTAATCTCCTACAAGTGGCATCTTTAAGCATCTAGTTACTCTCCATGCCTAGGTTTGCATTTGTATGCTTATATCTTTTGTTATGCATACACTAGGTATATCTTATGGTTGGCTTGCTCAGTTTCATTCTTATCCCTTGGAGCAATCCTACATAGTTTAAAATTGCTTAGGAGCACGGCACATAGCTTATCTTTCGATTGTTCATCTAATATGTGCCAAAGTCTAAATTGTAGATAATTTCTCCCGAATATTGCCCTAAAAAATAACTCTCACATTCATGTGATGTCATCTTTCAAGTGGTATTTTTTATTCTAAAATCAATGTGCATGTTTCCTACAAGTATTCCATACTTGTGTGCACAAATTTAGGGGGAGGATACTCTATAAGTTAGATGCTTTGAGACTAACACCTTTTCAAGCTTATGTTGTGTGTAGTAGTCTCATTGCAAGGAAAATAGAGTCCCCGAAATTAAGCATCATACTTTAAATATCCACCACCTATTGCAAGTGATAGAAATCAAATTGGTTTCCACATGTGGTATTTCTAAATAGATATCATCATATTGATTTCATTTTGATATTTATATGCTTTCTTAATGCATTATATAGATTAAATTCCCTTGAGCAATAATTTGCCAATTATGCATATGGTTTGCCTTCTACCATATGTATGCATATATTTAGGGGGAGCTTAATCTATATAATATGAGAGTCAAATTTTGTGACCTATTACACTCTACACACAAAGGATCACGAAGTTTGACCCTCCCTTGTGCTACTAATGTCATCCTTTTCAGTGTTTGATTCCAAAGGGGGAGAATTTAGAGGACTAAAAGCAAGCATTAATTTGTAGGACCAAAAGCTAGATCATAATAATTTACAAGTGATAATGGTCCGAGAAAGGGAGGATAGTGGATTATGGATTAGTCTATGTAAAGGGAAAATTTGTAGGAAGCAAGGCTTAAATCCATAATGCCACATGGGGACATTTGCAAGGGCAAGATAAGTTTTTATGTGGTATCCTTTAGTTTTACAAGTACCATCTTTTTGCATCATATAACCTTGCCCCTTGTTAGCATCATATAACCTTGCCCCTTGCATTGCATCCTAGCAAGTAGGTAGTTTTCAAATTTCAAAATTCTATTATTTGCTTGCTTTGGTCGTGTTGTCATCAATCACCAAAAAGGGGAAGATTGTAAGGAAAATAGACCCTAAGCCCATTTACTTTGGATTTTGGTGTTTGATGACCAACACAACCAAGTTGGACTAATGAATTTGCAAGTGATTGTTTTGTAGTTCAATAGGGTGCAAGACGTGACTTGGACAAAGGCAACGTGATGATCTGATGATCAACACCAAAAGTAAAACCCTAGGAGCACAAGAGAAGACCCAAGATATCAAGCAAAGTCCAAGCACAAAGATAGGAACCAAGCCGTATGCAAGATCGTGAAGAAACGAGCTCACAAAGGTGACCGGACGCTGGCAGAAAGTGACCGAACGCTCCGATCAAGAGGCTCGACAACAGCAGGCGTCAGCAGCAGTAACCGGACGCTGAGTACTAAAATCGACCAAATGCACCGATGTTACTGTTCATCATCACCGGCATATTCAGTACTGATCGGACACTGGCGGCAAATGAACCAGACTCAGGACTGCAACGTCCGATCGAGTATAGAAAGGTTCTAGAACGACAAAATTACGACTGGACGTGTTCGATGGCATGTGACCGGACGCTGGCAGCGTCCGATCAGTTAATCGCAGCTCTAACGGTCGGGACGACTGGACGCATTCGGTCCGGACGTGATCCGCGTCCGGTCAGTAGCAGAAAAGCAGGATTTCGTCCCCAACGACTACTTTCTCAGTGGGGCTTATAAATAGACCCCCCAACCGGCTATTTGAAGTGTGTGGAGCTGAGAAAACATATCAAGGGTGTTAATACACCATTTTAGTGATCCCCACTTGTGTAGTGCTTAGTGATTCATTAGGTGATTAGCGTAGGTGCTTTGCGAAGTGCTTAGGTTGATTAGACCACCGCTTATGCGCTTGCTCTAGGTTTAGGCCTTGTGTTTAGTGAGGTTTGCATACCTCTTACCACTCGGTGCTTGCGCGTACCATTGTTGTACATCAGAGGGGCTTGTAATCTTGTGAGATCACACCAACCGTGGTTGTGGTGTGGCCGCCACCATGTACCGGAGGGAATAAGGCCCGCGACGTTTTGGCCAGAATCTTGATAGTGAAAACGACGGGGAGCATATGGGAGAGGCTTGCCCGAAGGCACATCGGAGACCCACTTGCGTGTGGGGAAGGCCTGAGGCTACCCACGGAGTTACCCGACCAGGAGCTTGGCCCTTGCAAGGGATTCCTTGTGAGGGGCTCCAACGAGGACTAGGGGGAAGCTTGCGCGCTTCTTGATACCTCGGTAAAAATACTGGAGTCATCGACGGGAGTTTGCATATCTCTGCCTTGCTCTTTAGCTTCCGTATTTACATTGATTACATTACTCCTTTTGTGGTAGAGATAGAAATACACTAGCAAAACCATAGTTGCACATTTAGATAGTTTATCTTTTTCATAGGTTTTGCTAGGGTTAGAAAAAGAGGCCATAGTTTAGAGTTAGAGTTTTAAGTTGCCTAATTCACCCCCCTCTTAGGCGTCACAGTCCCCTACAACCCACAACATGCATGCACATTCATCCCTATGAACACACGTACGCAAACCTACCCTATGAGCATAGCCGAAGGATTGAGCTGGTAGATCTCGAGATTCACAAAGTCACTGCGGGCGCCTCGCAGTCGACGGAAACATCGCATAAGCCTGTCTATTTGAATTCAAGTCAACTTAATATTGGTCCTCGTATTTTTTAAATTTATTTAAAGATTTAATATTATTATATCTTTTAGTGGTAGACAACGAACCCATGACATCAAAATAACTATAATAGTTTCATTAGTCATAAGATCTGTTGATCTAGCCTAGCCTTTTAGAGAGATCATAGGTGTAGAGTATTTGTGCATATATGTATGTGAGCATCCACATTATTTGTGATATATTTAAATACAAGTGTGAGATCATAAGTACACAAAAGCAACCTGAGCAAGCAGTTCATAATCTTAGCAGTACATAGCTAGAATCCAATGGTCCTATAAGGTTTCAAGGAGATGTACATGGGTGAGCAATACTTGTTGCTTGCTCAATAATATATGAACTTTGCTTAAAGAATTTCTGGTCCACTTGGCTTCAATAAATCATGTCATCTTGTAGAGTGAATTTTTAATTTAAATTAAGGAAATTTGCCTAAAGAATTTCTAATTTACTTCGTCGTCATATTTTAATTTAAATGCATGAGCAACCACTGAACTTATGGGTCCATAAACTTATTAAGTGGTGCACTGTACAATGGTTGCTATGGTCCAAAGAAAGACTTGTGGTGCACCATTTAACAAGTTTAACTACGTGTGGTGTATCCCTTAACAAATTTAAAGACCAAGAAATATGTTTTTCAGTTTGTGGACATAAATGAAACCCTTCACAAGTTTAGAGACAACCCATGCATATAACTCTTTTGATTTTTAGAAGATTAATTAGTTTCCACATTCTTGGTATAATTTTGGCATATGTTTTCACAAATATCAGATCAATTTTTTGGGTGTACATTTGGAATTTAATAATATAATATTTTTTATAGGATTAGAAAAAGTCATCATGCATGTTCATGTGCTAAACATATCTAGGGCCTCTAAGAGCATCTCCCAGAGCCTTTCTAAAACCTACTATCTAAATCATCATTGAGAGAGTTATTTGAGTAAAAATCATTTCCTATATCTTTGCACTCTCTAACAGCTTTTCTATATCTTGTGCGTACTTTGGAGAGTCATTCTCGCTCTCTATCTTTGGCTAGCGAGAAAACCAGAATATATAGAGGATTTCTATATTTGGATATCCAATTGAAGAGGCTATTGGACGGTATTTTTTTTTACCAAAATCTCTATTCTTGTAAATTATGAAACATATAAAGAGTCTCTTGGAGTTGCTCTAAGGGTTACTTTGTGGCTATTTTTGTGCAGTTCAAATTGGACCTTTTAGAAATGGACACAAGGAGAGAGAGAACATTATATATAGTGTCTCTTACAACTAAGATCCCAAGTAGCTGATCATTTGACAAAACAAGTGTTCTTGAACTGCAAATGCAATGATCTGAAATATTCATTTTGATCAAGGAATTTAACTTTTCACCAAAAATTCATTAAAGAACATACACACAACATATTTTAAGTTATTGTTTTAGGTGATGCACAAAATTTTGGCAGGAGAAATACACAAAATTTATGATATTAAAGTTGGAAGTTAATTGCTGAAATATAATTCATTATGAATTTATGATTGTTGTCCAAGTATAAGCCGCAAATATACTTCCTTAGTTTCATTATACTCCCTCCGTCCTAGAATGATAAATAAATTTTATACATGAAAAAGTCAAATTTAACAAACTTTAACTAATTAGTATAAAAGTTTTGTTAGTGTTTCGCACCGTCGACTTGTAAATTTAGTTCATGAGTAGGGATTAGATAGGGTAACACATAGGACACAAAAGTTTATACTCATTTAGGCGAGACATTGTTGGTATTTCTTATGCTCAAGTGATTAATTCTGCAAGCGCACAGATACCGTTGTAGCACTTTACCAGGAAGTATTCCAAGGTATCATATTTGTTTTATCCGCACAGCAGTGGTGATTAAGAATATTAATAAATATGTGACTTGACTATTGACTATATCACAATTAATATACCAAAATCTAGTTGGGGTAAATGATACAAAGGGGGCAGTATGACAAACACAACAGAGTCCCACTAAGATATATGTAGATAGCTAGCCTAGTTGGGAGGCCAATGAGATGAGTGTAAACATCATTAGTTATCTATTACAATGGTCTAAGCAAGCATACACCAAAATATATAACTAAGTACATCTAGGTACTAGTGATCACACACCAAACATATGGGAGGGTAGACCTGGCCGACAACAAAAATAGGTGAGAAGGATGTCAAACACTTCTTGCAAAGAACTCTATGATTTAAGAACCCACCTGAATATAGTGGACTACAAAGGCCAGACAGGGCTGTCACCACTTGCTAACTACCACAATCATGCATGGGGTGAGCTGCAAACCAAGGTATCCAATAGCCTAGAGAACATTTATGCTATGGTACAGTACTCTAACCCCACGCGACATAGGCTAGAGCAATCAATACGAGCGAAGTACCAATGGAAAGTTATGATAGTACTAACTAGAGACTAGCAATGCTTTGAAGCTTGATCTACTTTGCCTCGTTGGTAGGTTTGAAAATGGTATGGATATTTTCTGACCATATACGAGACTAAATCTGCTTAGAGAGGTTTAGATCTATCCGTATCCTAGTCTGGATATTCAACATCTGATATTGTGTCTATATCCGAATATTCAAATCGCATATCTATGATGTCGATATCCAATCATATCATATTTGGCATGGTTGACACTATTCATATTCGATTCCAAATCTACAAAAAAATATGAAAACAAATGTAATATCAGTGATATCCGTCTGTATCCGATCTGTTTTCATCCCTACTCGTAGGTGGTCTTGTATATTTCATTACCCTCTAGAAGTATGTCCCATATCAGATCTATGAATGCTTTGAAGCTAGTCCATCTAGTGGAAGGTTGCCTTAGACTACAAAAGATTATGTGATGTTAACAACTTTGTGTAATTCTCCTTGCAACTAGGATATATAGTGTCACCTTCATACATTACACTAAACTTTTTAGTTTCTTCAACACCTTATTGGTTTAATTATTGTTTGCCAGCGAGTAACACAACATTTCTCCCATGTCGTTGCCCATTTGTGCTAATTTTTAGATGTTATCAATGATGTCATCATCATAGTGGTCTAAACCCATATCATCTACAACCGTCCATGCTTATATATAGAACCATGTGTTCATCAACACGCTTGTTCTCACATCTATATCGATCATTAACACCTTACTCACCATGCTTATTCTAGCATCTATAGTCATCCATAAATCCTTAAATCATCAGATGAGAATGCACTTGTAATAAACTCAATATAGTTCCACACTCTTCATTGTTGTTGATACAAGGGAGATAGGAACGAGGATGGGAGATATAGAGGGGCTAAAATGATGATGGATGTGAGAGGTATACACCACCATATAGTAGAGTTTAGTAGTAAAGGGATCATAAATGTAATCAACAACACTTCATCAAAGAGAGTTTCATGATCTATGTTAGGACACATCGCAAGCAATGATGCAACAACACCTTCTCCACCATTGGAAGATACAAGGGAATGATCTATAAATAAACTATATTAAACATTGAACATAATGGAAGTAAAATTTATGAGTACAATAATCCACTAAACATCGAACTACAATGAAGAACATATTACAGAAGTTTTTGTGTTGTATTACCTTGCAATTAAAATGGAGCTCTTGAGGCTTGTTGAGTGACTGCAAAAATTGATTATAGAAGGAAGGATGACACAAGGGCAGCACTGAATAAGATTGATCAGAAGTGAACCAAGAAGAATAGATTGTACAAGCACATCATAACATGGGATTATGTAAGGAAAGTTCAATGCTTTTCCATAGTTGTCAACATGAGTCACTTCAAAGGTGAAGATCTAGAGAACATGTTCTCACTAGGAGCATTGATCCTCTAGCAAGAATTGACATATACACAAATTAGGGCATTTGTTAGATGTAGAAAGTTGCATTGGAAAGAAATTGGGCTGGTAAGTACTGACCTCTCACCATAGGAATGGAGCAAGGCTACACTGAGTAGTGTCTAATGCAAGTAGTGAATTTGTGTATGATGGGAGCTGAAGAGATTGGTGATTGCACGCAGAAGCTGTGGCCTTAGCTTCTAACATTGTGTAGCAATGTGCACTAGTTCAATAGTGGCGCACGGTGCCATGTGTGAGTGCTAGTAGCATGCTCTTTGTGGGTAGAGCATACAATGTGGGTAGTGTAGCGCTGCCAATATGTGTGGGGCATGCTAGTGGAGGACCGAGTGGGATAGGGATAGTGACACAGAGGAGGCGGGGTGGCAAAAGAGAGCGAAACATGCATTAGGATGGATTCTTGAAATGTGTCCAGAGTGGCATCCAACAACTACCACATATGAGACACATCCTTAAAGCATGTTTGTGGGTTTCAAGGCATTAGAGACATGTCTTCTTTAGCCACATCTTTTGATGGCATTCCCTATAATCTAATATAAGGATATATTGAAGCGCGTCTATGATAGGAATGAACATTAGAGACACATCTTACTTGGCCCACATCTTTTATGTGATCCCCTCTCACCCATCAGAGACACATCATAATTCACCTCGTCTCTGATGATAGGGGACCACATCAGGCATGTTGGTGAAAGCTCTAGTTTGGTTTTGGTGAATTAATGAAACCCTAAGCGCTAACACTTTGCTTTAAGTGAACATGAGATAGGGTAGCACATTTCAAGTGGTGAAGCAAATGGTGAAGATCATGATGATGGTGGAGGCCATGGTGATGATCAAGTGCTTTGGGCTTGAAAAGAAGAAAGAGAAAAACAAAAAGGCTCAAGGCAAAGGTATATTTGATAGGAGCTTTTTGTTTTGGCACTCAAGACACCAAGCGGGTGTGAGTGTGTTTAGGATAGATAGCCATACTATTAAGAGAGGTGAAACTTGTATCGAAATGCAGTTATCAAAGTGCCACTAGATATACTAAATCATTGCATATGCATTTAGATTCTAGTGAGTGCTAACACCCTTGAAAATGTTTGTGAAAATATGCTAACACACATGCACAAGGTGATACACTTGGTGGTTAGCACATTTGATCAAGGGTGGCAAAGTTGGAGAAGTGGAGGCACTATTTTTCAGTGACCAGAAGCTGCTCTGGCAGTGACCGGACTCTGTGCCTACGTCCAATCTTCACTACGCAGTGAGGGTTGCATTTGGTCCTTCGACCGGACGCTGAAGGACATAAGGACCAGACATGCAGGGGGTGCATTCGGTGAACACTGACATAACGTGGAGGAGTTGGCCAGAGAGGACCGAACTCAGTGCTATGTCCAATCACCCCCGAACGGACACGCCCGATCATCAAAAATCCTCTCTGGTGCCTTACTAGACTCGACCAAACTCCACATTGTGCAGCGTCCGATTAGCTAGCTGGTGTGTTAGGTTGTTGGTGTGGTGGCATGGGCAAGTGCGTGAATGGATAGCATGTTGGCAAGTCTGGTCTCAGCGTAGTGCGTCTGGCCATCACTTAATACGCGAGGGTTTGAATTTGACCTTTGAGATCATGAGGACGAGGTTGAAAAAAGGGACATGTTGATGGCTCTCTACAATCGGACGCTAGGCATTGAGTGTTTGGTCACCTGGACCGGCACGTCCGGTCACCCCGAGTTGGGCTCTGTGTTGAGCCCAATGGCTCTATTTTGTGGGGGCTTTTATTTAAGCCTATGGCTGGCTCTTGCTCACTCTCTTGGCCATTTCTATTGAGAATACATCCTAGTGAGCATAGCCAGCACTCTCTAATTCGCCTTGCTTGATTGTGATCATCATCTAGTGAGATTTGAGAGCATCCAAGTGCATTATTTTGAGTGATTGCATCTAGAGGCACTTGGTGATTATGTTTTGCTATGGATTTTGCTTGTTACTCTTGGTGGTTGCCGCCACCTAGATGGCTTGGTACAACGAGGATCATCAAGCGGAGGAAGGTGATTGTCTCTAGCTTCGATCGTGGTGATTGTGAGGTGTTCTTGACCTTTCTCCAGCGGAGAGCCAAAAGGTACTCTAGTGGATTGCTTGTAGCTTGTGGATCCCATCTTGTGTTGTTTGTGCAGCACCTGATTGTGAGTTAGGCATGTGATGCCTATAAGCAAGTGAAGCTCCAAGTGGGTGAATCGCTACAACAAAGACGTAGCTTGCCAGCAAGCAAACGAACCTTGGAGATAAATCATTGTGTCATCAATGTCTCTGGGTTTTCATTGTGATTGATTGATCATCTCTTGCCATGGCAGTATAAACTTCACTACCACTCTTGTATTTACATTCTTAGTGTAGCTAAGCTCTTTAGTGTAACTAGTTTTGGGAGCTACCTTGTGTCTTTTCAAGTTTGGTTAGTGAGGCTCTTTAGTTAGTCTTTGAGAGCTCACTAACTTAGTGGTAGTGACTTAGCCTTATGTGTGACATAGAGACTATAGCAACTAGAATTATAGTTAGGTGGCTTACACTTTTAGTAGGCTAGCACAACACTCGCTTCGCCTCATAATTGTCTAACCAGTTGGCTTAAGTGTTGTTGTAGAAATTTTTAATAGACAATTCACCCCCTCTAGCCATTAGGACCTTTCAAGTGGTATCAGAGTCATGGTCACCGTGATTTGAGGCTTAACAACCTATAGTGTGAAAATGGCTCAAATCAACAACACCAAGAAGCCACCCTAATTTGATGGCTCAAATTATCCATATTGGAAGGCAAAGATGACCATCTATATCAAGTCAATCAATAGAAATGTGTGGAAGGTGGTGGGGACCAAATTTGAGGTAGCTGATCCAAAGAATCCCACCACAGCCGAAGAAGTGTTGCTCCAAAACAATGATATTGCTCTTAGTGCCATTCATGATGCATTGGATGAGAGAACATTTGAGCAAATCAAGAACATTAAGATAGCTCATGATGCATGGAAGAAGTTGGAGGAATCATTTGAGGGCACTCAAGCGGTGAAAAGGTGCCAAGGCATACATCATCAAGGAGAAGTTTGCAAGCTTTAAGATGAAAGAAGATGAGAGTGTGCCAGAGATGTTCCATAGGCTTCAAGTGCTTGTCAATGATCTTAAAGCACTTGGAGAAGAGGTGAAGGACAAGGACTTCTCCCACAAGTTCTTGAGATGCTTACCAACAAGATTTGGCACATTAGTCACTATTCTAGTGAGGACTGGTTTGGACACCATGACACCAAACCAAGTGTTGGGAGATGCGATGACTGATGACACATATAGAGATGATGAAGAGAAGGAAGAAAATAAGAATGACAAGAAAGATGAGAAGAAGGATGAGAAAAAGAAGCATGTGGAATTCAAGGCCACATCATCCAAGGGCAAGGCCAAGCAAGACACATTAAGTAAGATGAATGCTCAAGCTTTGATGAACTTGATGATGAGAAGAAGGGTCTCTTTGTGAAGAGATTTGGCCAATTCATGGTAAAGAAGGGCTATCGTGCAAGATGGAAGACGTCCTCATCCAAGAACAAAGATGAAGTAAGAAGGTGGTTCAAGTGCAATAGCAAGGATCATCTTATTGTGGAATGTCCATACAATAGTGATAATGATGATGACAACAAGAAGAGCACGAAGAAGGACAAAAAGGAGAAGAAAGAGAAGAAGGACAAGATGACCTTCAAGAAGAAGAAGAAGGGTGGTTCATATGTGGTCACTTGGGATAGTGATACTTTCTCAAGTGAGGATGATGATAGTGATGATGACAAAACCACCAAGAAGAAGGCTCTTGCAAGCATTGCCATCAATGAGAAGCCTTCCCTCTTCAACACTCCATCTACATGCTTCATGGCTAAGGCCACTAAGGTACAATCCGATGATGAGAGTGATGAGGAACATGATAAAAGTGAAAGTGAAGATGAAGATGATGAACCAACTAAAGATGAACTATTTGACATGTTAGAAGATGCTAAAGAACATTTTGACATTAAGAGAAGGGAATGCAAAAGATTGTGTAAGGAACTAAAAGCCCTTAAGCAAGCCTTTGATGAGCTCAATGCATCTCATGAGAGTCTAAAGGAAGATCATGAGGAGCATGGCAAGGCTCACAAGAAGCTTTAAAAACCTCATTCCTCTCTACTTAATGAGCAAAATGAGAAGAAGCATGTTTGTAACATGTGAAGTGGGCTTAACTTGTGACATAATTGAAGAATTATTCTATAAGCCTATTATTGTTGGTTCCACTAACCCTTCTTATAGCACTTCCACTTCTAGCTCATCTAGTAGTGATGGTTTCACTTGTGATGCCTTACTAATGGTTGAGAATGAGACATTTAAGAAGGAGGTCAATGAGCTCACTCGCACCCTAGGCAATGCCTATGGTGGTGAGGACCACTTGCTTATGTGCTTGGGTAGCCAAAGAGCATCTCTATACAAAGAGATATTGGACTATACCCCCAAGAAAGGCAAGGTGACCTTTGCTCCTCACAAGACTAGTTTTATGAAGAACAATAGTCGGTTTTGCACTAATTGCAAGAAGTTGGTCACAAAGAGCATGATTGCAAGAATAAGAAATCACATGCTAATGTATCCTCAATCAAGTTTGATTCTTGTTATTTGCTCACTAAGGGTGCCAATGGTGTGATGGCTAAGTTTGTTGGTACATCCATGTTGGGCCCAAAGAAGAAGGTCATTTGGGTACCAAAGAGCTTAGTGACTAACCTTCAAGGACCCAAGCAAGTTTGGGTACCTTAAAAGAATTGATCTTCTTTTGTAGATAAATTACAAAGCCACAGGAAGGCATTGGGTTCTTGATAGTGGGTGCACTCAACACATGACCAGTGATGCAAGAATGATCAACTCATTCAACAACAATGATAGCAATGGTTATGATAGTATCACATTTGGTGACAATGGCAAAGGCAAGGTTAAAGGGCTTGGTAAGATTGCAATATCAAATCACTTGAGCATATCCAATGTGTTGCTAGTTGAGAGCTTGAACTTCAATTTGCTATCTGTGGCTCAATTGTGTGATCTTGGATTTAAGTGCATATTTAGAGTAGATGATGTAGAGATCATGTATAGATGGCTCAAATTTGATCTTCAAATGCTTTAGATATGAGAATCTATACTTTGGTTGATTTCAATGCTAGTGAAACTCAATTGTCAACATGCTTGTTCACTAAGTCTAGCATGAGTTGGTTATGGCATAGAAGGCTTGGTCATGTTGGAATGAAACAATTGAATAGGTTGATTAAGCATGATCTAGTTAGAGGCCTAAAGGATGTGGTATTTGAGAAGGATAAGCTTTGTAGCTCTTGTCAAGCCAGAAAACAAGCTAGAAACACCCATCCTAAGAAAAGCATAATGAGTACTAGCAAGGCATTTGAGTTGTTGCACATGGACTTGTTTGGGCCAACACAATATACTAGCATTGGTGGAAACAAATATGGCTTTGTGATAGTGGATGACTATACTAGATACACTTGGACATTCTTTCTAGTGGACAAGAGTGATGTGTTTAGAACTTTCAAATCATTTGTCAAGGGCATTCACAATGAGTTTGAAACAACCATCAAGAGAGTTAGAAGTGACAATGGTAGTGAGTTCAAGAATACAATAATTGATGAGTTGTGTGATGATTTTAGAATTAGACATCAATTCTCGGCCAAGTACACTCCACAATCAAATGGCCTTGTTGTGAGAAAGAATAGAAGACTTATTGACATGGCAAGGTCTATGCTTAGTGAGTACAATGTGAGTCAATCTTTTTGGGCCGAAGCAATCAACATAGCTTGCTATTGTAGCAACCGCCTCTATTGTCACCAATTGAAAGAGAAGACACCATATGAGCTCCTGAATGGTAGAAAGCCCAACATTACATATTTTTGGGTTTTTGGTTACAAATGCTACATATTGAAGAAAGACACTAGATTGGGCAAGTTTGATAAGAAATGTGATGAAGGATTTCTAATTGGCTACTCCACTACAAGCAAAGCATATAGAGTTTGGAATTTGGCTAGTGGTACTCTTGAGGAGGTACATGATGTTGAATTGATGAAACCAAGGGTTCCCAAGATGAAGATGAGAACTTGGAAGATGTTAGAGGCATTCAACTTTCAAATGCCATAAAGAACATGGATGTTGGTGATATTAGGCCAAGACAAGTGGAAGATGAAGAAGATGACAATATGCAAGTGCTCTCTAACTCCAATGTGCAAGTTGATACAAATCAAGCTAGTTCATCATCTCAAGTGCAAGGTCAACAAGTGGTTAGTACATCATCTCAACTAAGTGCTAGCAATCAAGTTCCAATACTCCAACCAACCAATATTGCAAGGGATCATCCATTGGACACTTTTATTATAGATATTTCTAGAGGTGTACAAACAAGATCAAGATTAGCTTCATTTTATGAGCATTTTTCATTTGTATGATTAATTGAACCAAAGAAGATAAAAGAAGCATTGAAGGGTGTTGATTGGGTTAATGCAATACATGAAGAGTTGAACAACTTCACTAGAAATTAAGTATGAGAGTTAGTTAAAAGACCAAAGGGACACAATACAATTGGAACCAAATGGGTCTTTAGAAACAAGCAAGATCAAGATGGGATTGTAGTTAGGAACAAAGCAAGATTGGTAGCACAAGGTTACACTCAACACTACTAGAAATATCCACTTCTATGACGAATATCTTAATGATGAATCCAAAACTGTCATAAAAAATTTCTTTTTATGACAAATTTTTTTGTTTTGTCATAGATCATCGATGATGATCCTCAAACCCCCCTTATTTTTGATGAAATTGGGTATCATCACAAAAAACGTCACAAAACAGCATAGGGTTTTGTCATAGATCACTCACACGACTATTCCTACTCATCTGTGATGATCTTATTCAGAACTATGATGAACAGGGCTTTGTCATTAAACTAATTACTCATCTGTGATGAACAATATTCAATTTGTAATGATGGCACTTTGTCATAGATCTCCACACAATACTTTCTCTATCAGACGTGTACCTATGGGACCTACAGTTACTCATCCATGATGCTTGCAATTCGTCATAAAAGTCTCCGCTCGATCCTTTCTCCATGCAACGTGTACCTGTGGGACCCTTCTCCATCTAACCTGTGGGACCTAATGGCTTACATGTCACGTGTACCTATGTGGCCTTTCTCCATTTCGATCCAACCTATGGGACCCGACAGCTTGCGTGTCACTTGTGCTTGTGGACCCTTCTCCATCCAACTTATGGGACCCGACGACACCTTTCTCTATCTCCATCTGACCCATGGGACTCGACAGCTTGCATGTTATGTGTCCAACTTGTGGGACCCCAATGACACCTTTCTCCATCTCCATCTGACCTATGGGACCTTTCTCCATCTCCATCCGACCTATGGGACCTAATGACTTGCGTGTCACTTGTCACCACCGGGGTTTAATAAATTCAAACTAAAAAAAACCATGAGACCTAGGAGTCAATCCCAGGACCTAGAGCAAGGAATAGAACGTCTTCACCACTATGCTAGATGCCTAGTTGTGTTGACATGTCTTTGGAGTAGTATATGTTCTCTATGTGGATAGGTTGACTTATATATTGGATATATCCCCTGCAAGTGGAAACAAATCTATGCCCGTTGGACTTTTGATGGCGGTGGCAGCAATGGAGGATCCCCAGTGTGCTGTGGTGGCTCAGGCATCCTTTTGGTGGCTAGGTGGCGGGTCTTCCTGATGGAGCGTGGTGGCATTAGAGTCCGTGTCTGTCGTGTGCCATGATCACTGTTCGCCTAAACGGTCGTTTAGCCTATTTACACACCGTGTAAACGCTACACAATGGTGCGCCATTTTTGTTTAATCACCCGTTTACCCCATTTAATTGGCCGTTTAGCCTGTTTAATGGGACGTTTTGCCCGAATAATGGCTAAATGGTAGGTGACTGACTGTTTACCGTTTAGCGTTTAGGAAAACACTGGCCATGATAGAGGTGATAGATCCAATCTGCATGTCTCCTTTCTCGCCTTTTCTTGTTCGCTTCACTATTTTGGTCCTTGCTTGAACATGAGGTATATAAGAAACATTGTAGCATTTTAGATCTGGTTAGGCCAATGATGATGAAAAGATCTAGGAGGTGGCCCTGGTTGGTTTTCTACCAGCACGTGTCACCTGCAGATCTGTCTAGGTAAACAAATAGACCCTTCTCTTCTGCCTTAAACTATTTTTTTGTCCAGTGCTTGCTTGATTCTACATTTCTATTTCGTATGCTCTAGTGCCAGCAGTGAGTCCTTATGGTATTTTGAACTTGTAACATATCTGTGGCCACATTTCTGTTGCAACGATGTCTACATGGACATTGGACGTATTAGGATGCAGCTCATATGTTTGCTTTCTATGTCTTTGTCAATGAAATATGGTCGGCAGTCTACTTAGGGGTATGCCCAAGGTAGTAGATTATTGGCAGACAGGTGCACAAGCTACGAACGAGATGGTGATGCAAGACAGACATGAGGTTTTATCTAGGTTCGGCCGCCATGAAGGCATAATACCTACATCCTACGTCTGATTGTATTGCTGTATGTAAATGAGATGATTTTTGAGAGGGGTCCCCTGCCCGCCTTATATAGTCTGGAGGGCAGGGTTATAGATCTAGAAACTAATCCCAACCAGTTACAATTGCCATAGGTGGCCGGATAAGGATTCCTATTCTAACTGACCAGGATCTTGCTTGATCTCTAAGTCTGCCTTGATTCCTTGTACAGGACTCCGAGCAAATCGGCTGGGCTATGCGTCGTCTTCTAGTGGGCCAGACCCCCTGGTCTAGGCCGGCCCAAACCTAGCCATAAGGGTATAGGGGTTAATACCCCCACAGCTAGTCCCCGAGCACCATGTATTATGTTGTGACACGCCATTTGATCTTCTTCGGCTAATGCGGTCTGTCTTCATGTCATCTCCAACTGGTTGAAACATTGACCAAGCAAATGTGCCAGTATTCTAGTCAGCACAGAGAGCAGTAGACCATGATTATAGCCAAAGATTCTAGTTGTCTGAAGAATGCATGGTACTCTAAAGAAAAAAAGAAAAAGATTTCTTTCCTAATCAAGTGTGCCCACTTGTATTTCTGAAAAGAAATGTAAGTGACCCTTGTACAATAGTAGTTATGGCCAACAGTCAGAGCGTAGGGGTCGCTAAAATAAGCACATTCACCGCAAGGTGAAGTGTGCCCACTTAGTCCCCGAGCCTGGTAGTAGGTGACGTAGACACGTGGTGCCAGGGTCTAAAAAGAATTCCCAGTTAAGTTGAGAATCCAATCATCGTATGAGCGATACGAGCTGCACCGGTAGGTGTATCGTACCGATGTAGTCCCCAAGCTTGCTGGAAGGCGAGGTATCAGCCTTATAGCAAGGTCTAAGTGAGAAAAAATGTCCCAACTATATGCGAGTCGCCAGTCGCATGTAGTTGAGACGCGAAGGCCCCGAGCTGTGGTCGGAGAGTGGTCGAGGCAGTCCCTGAGCATAGGTCGAGGAGCGAGCAACAAAGTCCCCGAGCTATAGTCAGAGAGTGGTTGAGGCAGTCCCCAAGCACAGGTCGAGGAGCGAGCAACGAAGTCCGCGAGCTGTGGTCAGCGAGGCAGTCCCCGAGCACAGGTCGAGGAGCAAGCAATGAAGTCCCCGTGCGTAGCTCAAAA
The DNA here is from genome assembly GCF_019320115.1 of Miscanthus floridulus. Lineage (NCBI taxonomy): Eukaryota > Viridiplantae > Streptophyta > Magnoliopsida > Poales > Poaceae > Miscanthus > Miscanthus floridulus. The sequence goes on along the minus strand of NC_089580.1, from coordinate 109,529,665 downwards.
TTCCTGCAATATAAATATGTGGAATGGTAGTACATGATGTACAAAATAATAAATTATGGAGAAAAATCAGCGGTGAAGAAATAGCGTATGATGCTCAGCAGTCATTTGCAAATGAGCATGATGTGATAAAGCAGTTGGTGCTTTGTAAACATCAATGTTAATGTGAAGTTTGTGTTTATACTTAATATAAACTACCCGACCAGTTAGTATGTAGCTGAGTCTCCAGCCCTAGCTAGCCCATTAACCATAACGCGGGGTGCGGAGCCCGTGCATGTGTAGGAAGAACAAAGCGTCGCTAAGGAGCCGCTGCCAACCACACATAACGTAGAGGGCAGACGCTCGTGCACGTGTAGGGAGGAGCCAGAGACAGGACCATTTCTGGAGACATCGAGCGTCAACATGACTGGTCGAGGATTTGCATTAAGTATAGCTATATGTTATATTTAAGATTGTATACATGGACAAACGTTATTTGAAGAATAATCATGACAAGAATGTTGTGGAGAAATGTCATAATGAAAATTATATTAAATATAAATATTAGAAGTGTACTTATCTTTGGATAAAAATCTGGTCGATGGCGATAAAGTTGTCCAGTCCTCGTGCTTTTTGGCCTGTTGTGACGGTGGTCGCGGTTGTCATAGCGCCGTTCTTCATGGCAATCATCATTGCAATGTGGTCTGGTGTTCAAGGTGGTTGGAGCTCGGTGGAGCCGCTCGGGACGTGGTCGACGTGGTCCGTGGTCGATGTGGTCAGAGCTCGGCGGAGTCGCTCGAGACGTGGTCGACGTGGTCCGTGGTCGACGTGGCCGGAGCTCGGTGGAGCCGCTCGGTCCGTGGTCAACGTGGTCCATGGTCAACGTGGCTGCTCGATGAGTTCGGTGGTCAGAGGGCATGTACCTAGTTCCATCGCATGGGGAGGCAAAAGCCCTCGGGCATGTCTAGCCGAGGTCGGGCGCAGTCGGAGATCTTCCTTGCTTGCATGAAGGTTACGGAGTAGCGTGATGGCGGTTTAGTAGATTGTATGTGGTCTTCATATTTGGAGTCGGAGAAGCACACAGAGCCCTTCCAGGTTGTCACTGTACATTGTGTATGAATACATACATAACACGAACACCCATAGTTGGCCCACTTGCTTGTACTCTATCTTCTTGCATGGCTGCTTAACGTCATCTTCATCGTGCATGTAATGGCAAGCCATCATGCAAATCTGGTGTCGTAGCTCCATGTGGATGCCGCGTGGAGACCAAAAAAACCAGACACTTGAGTCGAAATGGGACAATCTACGCCACTGGGCCGGATCAAGATCGATCCAATCAACTCTTGTGATATGTCATAGATGTTAGGGCTGCTGCTTGCCTTAGTGCACCATTACTTCTTGATACTCCTCAATCCAAACCATGTTGACGAAGTTGAGTGGCTTTGGCCAAGGTCGATGTATAAAACATAGATCCGAGCAGCGTTGTATATTCTACGTGTAGTTGGAAGTAGTGTTTCGCAGGCCGTAGGGCTGAGCCTGGTAATTCTCCATCAAGGCTTCGCACTCGGAGAGCTGGAGACCCATTGCGGGGGCTGGTCGGCAACGAACAGAGCGCCCTTCAGGAGTAGACGTGACCACGAGATCCGTACCGAGTCGTGCAGGACTACTGGCCTGAACTAGTCGGGTAGATCTATTGTGGGTAGTGGTTACCTGCTTGGTAGGTTGATTTTGAATCGAATCTACCAGAGCTAGGGTTTGAGCAAGCTTGGTGCCGACCTAATCGATGGAGTCGAGCAGGTCGGTGTTGTCGATCTGCCTCCCTTTGTAGTGAGGAAGCGAACGACGGGTTGTCGGTGTGGCTAAAAACGATGGTGGTGTGGCCAGAGCCAGATCCAATGTGGTCGGAGCCATAGCTGATGCTGGTGAAGCAGTGGTCGACGTAGATTGGATCTGTGCCTCCTCTGTGGTCATGGCGATGAAGTTGTTGGAGCCAGTGGTCCAGGTGATCTGGCCGATGGTGAACGTGAGGCCGTTCAGCATAGCCATGGAACTAGGGATGATGGCCATTTTGTTCATCTGGGGAGCAGTACACACACCCCCTACCTGGCGCGCCACTGTTGACGAAATATGGTCAGCAGTCTACCTAGGGGTATGCCCAAGGTAGTAGATTATCGGCAGACAGGTGCGCAAGCTACGAACGAGATGGTGATGCAAGACAGACACGAGGTTTTATCCAGGTTCGGCCACCGTGAAGGCGTAATACCTACGTCCTGCGTCTGATTGTATTGCTGTATGTAAATGAGATGATTTTTGAGAGGGGTCCCCTGCCCGCCTTATATAGTCTGGGGGGCAGGGTTATAGATCTGGAAACTAATCCTAACCAGTTACAATTGCCATAGGTGGCCGGATAAGGATTTCTATTCTAACCAACTAGGATCTTGCTTGATCTCCAAGTCTGCCTTGATTCCTTGCACGAGACTTCGAGTAGATCGGTTGGGCCATATGTCGTCTTCTAGTGGGCCGGACCCCCTAGTCTAGGCTGGCCCAAACCTAGCCGTAAGGGTATAGGGGTTAATACCCCCACAGTCTTCTCCTTGTTGACAACCAAGTTATACATTTGGTTCCAAACAAGATGAAGGCATCGAAAGAAAATCAATGCTTTGTGTCCATCATTCACTTGGCTAAGGCCACTAATGTCTAAGCTACACATGTTGCTACTGATGCTATTGATGATCACTACCACTTGTTCACTGACATTCAACTTGTGAAAACCGAGGAAGCCTATTTGGGTTGTGTAGATTTGAGATGAGTCATCCCTGCTATGTTGTGTTCAATGGCCATGAACTAGGAGTTTGCTACAACTGCCTGACTACCATAGACAAGTTCATAGGTTTCATGGTGCTTATTATAAAAAGTATAACTCCTATGAAGAAGGAATTGCTGCCATCAAGTCAAGAACCAACTCAAATCTAGCCTTAGCTCATGATGATGACTTCTAGCTTCAAAACCCAACAATCGCTCCACCCTCTGTCTTTCAAAACTATTGTAATTGTAGTCCTCTTAATCTTTGTCTGTCTCCTATGGAAGAAGCTCTAAGCTCGTGTACTGATTGTAAGTGTGATGGTTAGACTTGATTTAGGTGGAATTGTAATGCTTATAGTTCCATTAACTGCTACTCTAGTTTGAGTTATATATATCTATGTGGTACTACTCTAAATTTAGATGAGGTCATACCTGGAAAATTATTAATGGTTGTTAAAGTTGCACTTTGGTATGAGTTGTGGACTTCACTGATGGATCTTTGTTGAATTATTTTTCTCCTCAGTGATCTCATTACTGAGCAAGCTCTCATCCTACTATATGCACACTGACAAAATGGAGGAGGCCCCCAACAAGAGGAACGCACTGGCCAACCTCGTGGATGATGTCTTTATCGAGATCCTTCGCCACCTCCCAGTCTGCTCCTTATTCTGCTACAAATGTGTCTGTCGCTCCTAGAAACACCTCATCTCAGACAACCATAAGTTGATGCCCCAGACTGTGGCAGGCTTCTTCTATGATGGAATCTACAGCCAATGAAACCTCACCAGCATCAGCGGTGTTTACCCCTCCTTGTTCTTCTTGCCCTTCACCATGAACAATGTAGCTATCTTAGATTGCTACAAAGGCCTTATCTTATGTTGGTGCCTTGGGGCTGATAGATATCGCTATGTCATCTGCAATCTGGCAACCTAGAAGTTGAAGCGCTTAGAATCCATTATGTTAGTGAGGCCCAATTGGGGTTCGACCTGATAGCCTCCTCACACTTCCTTGTGTATGAATATATGGAGGAGGATGGCCAGTGTGTGGGTGTGGACATCTACTCATCTAAAACTACAACATGGATCTTAAAGGAATCTAAATGGGGTGAGGAGACTAAGTGGACATTTTCAAAATCAGCAACTATGTTTCTTAATGGTTGTCTACACTATACTGGGTTCTGTGAGAGTTACCGTTGTATACTTGCTGTGGATATGGAGGGAAAGGCATGGAGGAAAATTCCTAATAGGTCATGTGGTTTTTCATGCTCCATCCTTAAAGCTCAGGGTCACTTGTGTCAATGTACTATTGGTGGTCGCAATATGTCCAAACTTTTAATCTAGATCCTTGAAGACTATGGTACTAATAATAAATGGACATTGAAGCATATTGTTTGTATAAATTAATGCACACAGAATAATCCTCAAGTGCACTATTGATGGTAGTTAACAACCATTATAAACCATCAATTAAACATGGATAAGGGCATAAATGTAATCACCAATGACGGTTTAGGGGTTTAAACTAATAAATTTCATGAGTTTTGGTGAATCTATGTTTTCAACAGGGTTTATCCAGAAAACCGCTAAGGAGGACCTAATTGTTGATGGAAATTACGGAATTCCACCACGGTACCTACGTGGGAAGACTCTAGAAGTGTCTAGAAGGCAAATCACCGAAGCGGGGCTCGAGCCACTGCCATGTGGGGCCGGTCGGCCTATAGGTGGGGTCGCCCAGCCCCTATGCGCCCCACCTATTAGCTTGCTTCTTATGTCGGTTCCCCACCACCTTTGAGGATGCATCTAAGCCGTTGCTTAAGTTGGTTTGATCCAAGGGTTCACGTTGGACCCTCAAGGTCTATATATACCAACCCCTACCCCCATCCCTTAGAGAGATCCTAAAACCCTAATTCATATTCTCCTCATGAGGATTAGAGCTGGCTATCAAGAAAGATTAGATCTTCCTAGGATCTAGTCTTTAGAAATAGAGAGATGGAGAGTGAGGGAAGAGTTTGGAGGAGATGCCGGCCTGTTGGTGCACTCTCTATGGCTTGTACCTTGGCGGAAGTCAACCTTGTGTCTGAGATTTCTCTAGTAATCAACTTCTGATTTAAGTAAGTAACATGTTTATATTGTTCTTCTAGTTTGCGAGTCTCTTTTGAGTGCTTTAATCTATTGGCCTTAGGTTGAAGTATTATTCGTAGTGTAAGCGTGGTGCTTAGACTCGGTTAACTCGTGGATGTACCCTACATTCTGGATCAGTGGTAGCTCACGAGGGTGACTCTTATAGCCTCATTTAATCCTCTGTAGTCCACCTCCCATTTGTAGGACAAGCAGGATTTAGTTATTATAGGAAATATACTCTATCTGTGTTTCCCTTAGTAATATCCATAGTCAAACAATAGAAGACATAGCTTATCGAGATTAGAACTAGAAGACCTTAGCAATCTCCACTTTATTAAGTCTTGTTGCTACTCTGGGTTAAGTTGGACTATAGTTAACTTCACATGTTTCCCTATGGATACGATACTTGGAATACCTCCGGGTGAAAGCTATAGCGATATCCGTGCGCTTGTGGATTTATCTATGTGTGTTAAATATACCAATAAGCTTTCTGGCGCCGTTGCCATGGAAACGGTTGCTGAATTAACTATGAACATAGCTTAACCTTGTATCATACTCTTTTATCTTTTTATTCCTTCATTCTTTTCTTTTCTATTATGAATTTCCCTCCTATCTATCAATACACTAAACCCATGAGCACGAGCTCTGGGCCACCTAAATCTATAGAGCCTGTCCTAACACCTGGTTATAATTGTAAAAATATTCCTTCGGGTATTATTGTCACTAACCATTCTAGGTCTAAAGCAAGAAGGATGAACGATGATGACTCAAGGTATGTCCAACCAAACACCATGCAACATTTAATCACATCCATCGAAACTTGATTTTTGCCTTGAAAAATTCAAGTGTGGGGGATGAACTTCTCTAAAAAATCTTATGCCATGTTGCTAATCCACCTTGGTTGTTTCTACCTTTAAGCCATGCTCAATCTGTTAGATAATAATCATGCTCCTTCATCTCTATTTGAATAAATCTCTATAATGCTTTCATGTTATCTTTGTCTGCCATAGTAAGTTTTGGTTTGGAAGTACTCGACATACTTCCAAAGGTTTTTTAAATTAAGCGAGGTGCTTAGGTTAAAATGCCTTCCTTAATCAAATTAGACATGGAGTCTAGTTTGGTTATTGAACTAAAATTACTTTAGCAGATACTGGATATTTTGTTGGACTAACCCCTGTAGGAAACTCTCAATTCAATTTGGGTAAGTCATGAGATGAATTCAAATTGAAGATGAGCAAGGCACATGATGAACTCCAATAACATTGCACAAAGATGACATAGCTCATTCATCATGGATGAAAGAACTGCATAAAACAATGAGTGAGTCAGAAGGTCTAACAAGGTGACAAAAGATCGAAGAGCAGAAAGATGGCATGACAAAAAGATGAGAAACAAAATGTGTGATCTAGGAAACAACAAGCTCATGAACAGCTCAAGCTATGAGATTAGCCGAACAAGGAAAACTTCAAAGGGAAGGACCATCATGAGTCATCTACCCTTTGTTATATGGTGACATCATGCTCCAATGACAATGGTAACATCCTAAGGTAAATGGTCATTATTTAAAAAGTTTTTCCTTGATTCTGGTAGGCACATAAATAAGAAACAAAATATGTTTGAGTTACAATTTACCTGATCAAACCTGATTAGCTCAACATGTCTTGTTCTTTAAGCTTGTTTCTAGCACCACTTTCTTGATCTCATAGTTTTAACCAAATGAGCTAAAACATTACGCATCTTATCTCTGGAAGATGATAGTCATAATCATTTAAAGATTGATACATTATGAAGAGATAGACAATCCTCTAATGGGTTATGCAATTCAACCCTTTCTGCCAAATGAACATAAATGCTACATTCATGCTCAACCTTCTAATCTTATCACCCATATTATAATTGAACAAAGCACACAACATCAACTTCATCTTGGTAAGTGTGCCTAAGGCTAGAGAAGAATGAATAAAATTTTGGTTCTGTTGGTGTTTTCCCACCAATAGAGGCCATGCACTTGATCTCTACCTTGTTTGTATGAGTAGGACACATTTCAAGCAGAGTGTGGGAGAGTTATTGATTCCCCAATTTCTACAAGTGAAGGTTCTGAACCTGCTAAGCCAAAAATCAAAACTCAAAACCAAGACGGGTTTGACAGAAGAAGGTAACATCATCATCAGAGACATCATCACAAGATATGCAGCCATCTAGGTCTCCATCGCTAAGACCAGATGATGCAGCTGAAAGGTAAAGGACTCTTCTCCAGCCGAGTCCTGTCAGGAGTACTTCAAAATCCAAACCCTAGCCATGAGTTAACATCGGTCGTTATCCATATTTACTTTTTAGCATTGCATGAATTATTTTCACTTTTAGCATATTTATTTTTTTGCATTAGCATTGCATTTGGAAAAGAAAAATAATAAAATGTTTTTCATTACTGCATTACATCATTGCATCATTAAAGCTTAAAGCCCCATGTGAATAAATCTATGGGGTGTAAAAGCCCGTAGGAATATTTACTGTGGTGGCATAAAAATATAAAAATACCATACATACACATTTGTTTCTACAAATAAGAAAATCCAAAATTATTAAAAAGACATCCTGTTAGAACTTAGTCAATTAAGAAATCTATTTAAACCCCCAAGGACAACAAATCTCTAAATGGCTGACCGTTAACCCCTTATCCTAATATGTACCACAAGTTTTGGTGTTCTTGTTGAAGTATTTTGAAAGATGATCGAGAATAATGCCATCCATACAAAGTACATTCTTCCGAACTGCTGCTACACCCACTACGTGAGGAACACAACTTCTAGACGGATAAGAAAGACCACGACAACATCCAGCTCGGGGGAGGAGCATCCTCCATGTATCTAGCTAAGTATTTCTTTCTCTTTTTGCTTCTGCTATTTTTAAGTTTGCTTCATATTTGAAAAAGAAATAAAAAGATGCATAACAAACTAAAACAAAATAAAAATTTATCTTAGCTATATATATTAATAAGGTGTGATTTTAAATTATGAAAACAAAATAAAAAATATGTGTCTAGTTTTCTGTTTTTATGAGTTGAATAAAATAAAGATGACCCAGAGAAATCTCTTAAATGGAAATGATGATTAGTTGCTCTGTTGTAATTCCTTTCAAGTATCTAGTTTTCAGCCTTGAATTCTTCTGAGTTTTGGATACGACTAATTTGATATAAAGATTTACTCTAAACTTGAAACTCATGGGTAGCGAATGCTTGATCTAAATCTAGGTAATTGATGGATATGATATGAGAAGGTCTGAGCTACTGTTTATCTTGTTCCTAGTGACACTAAACTTCTAGAGATTTACTTTTTGAAAAACACAAAAATGTTACATGATGAGTTCCTAAATGACAAAGCTTGAATTCTCACCAGTGCCATACATGTTATTTAGGCTATAAAAACTTCCATGTATATGATGCTTGCTTTTGCATTGAGTTTTGTCAAGCTTTGTTGACCCTTATGAGAGATTTGTCACGCTCTTAAAATCAAGATCACGTACACACCACCCAATTATGCACTACTCCTACACTGGGGGTAGGCGCAGATACATGCCTTCCATCTAGATCCACCCAAAAATGTTTTACTCCTACACTAGGAGAAAACACCAAAACATGCTTGTTAGGTTTTCCATCCACCAAATAAATGCTCCAAGTTCTTGTTGCTATCTCTTAAAGTTCTATTGTAGAAAAGAGACATGGGTCTATGCAAGAGTTATTCATATAAAAAAAGAGCGAAAGAGAAAAAAAGATTGAGAAAAAATGGACAAGTGTCTGAGATATTTAAAACAAGGTACTCAGATGCCCACCTTAAAAAAGAGATGAATAAGATTACCCCTATTCTCTTACAAATGTTTCTAAGTTTCAAAAAGAGAGATATGTTTTTGAGGAGCATAGTAGAATTAGGCTAGCCACCATATATATCCACCATATATCCACACACGCACATCTTGATTTGATTGTATGACTTAACTCTCTTTGGATCCATTGTTTGACTTTACAATATATGTATTGCAAGTATGCTCTAGCTTTCTCTCTACCTATGAACTCCACATAAAGCCTTAGTGGTAGGAAGAGAAAAAGGCATAACATCTTTATTGCCTTGGTGAGGATCCACAAATACCACATATATTAAGAAACTTGAGAGTGTCATACAATGGAATCTCTGAGTTTTATTTTGAAAACCTATAAAAACTCTGGAATAATGGTTGAACAAAGAACTTGAGACATAGTGCTTGACTTGACTGTTCTGTCTTTCAATTGCTCAAGACCCAAGTGAAGGCTAAGAAGCCCCATGATTGAAGGTAATACGGGTAAGTTTGAAAGTTAAATTAGTTTATTCTACTTTGGAAGAGAATTTTTGATTGAACACCTATGTACTTTTGAGGCATGAAAGCATAGTAGCAACTCCTGATCCATTGCTGAGTTTAGTTTTGCTAAGGGACTAGCAAAGGTTAAGCTTGGGGGAATTATTGACAGTAGTTAACAACCATTATAAACCATCAATTAAACATGGGTAAGGGCATAAATGTAATCACCAATGAAGGTTTAGGGGTTTAAACTAATAAATTCTATGAGTTTTTGTTAATATGTGTTTTCAGCAGGGTTTATCTAGAAAACCACCAAGGAGGACCTAATCGTTGAAGGAAATTACAGAATTCCGCCATGGTACCTACGTGGAAGGACTCTAGAAGGGTCTAGAAGGCAAATCACCGAAGCGGGGCTCGACCCACTACCATGTGGGACTGGCCGGCCTATAGGTGGGGCCTCCTAGCCCCTATGGGCCCCACATATTAGCCTACTTCATATGTCGGTTCCCCACTGCCTTTGAGGATGCATCTAAGCCGTTGTTTAAGTTAGTTTGAACCAAGGGCTCACGTTGGACCATCAGGGCTATATATACCAGCCCCTGCCCCCTCCCTCAAAGAGATCCTAAAACCCTAATTCATATTCTCCTCATGAGGATCAGAGCTAGCTAACAAGAGAAGATTAGACCTCCATAGGATCTAGTCTTTAGAAATACAGAGATGGAGAGTGAGGGAAGAGTTTGGAGGAGATGCCGACCTATTGGTGCTCTCTCTATGGCTTGTACCTTGGCGTAAGTCAACCTTGCGTCTAAAATTTCTCTGGTAATGAACTTCTGATTTAAGTAAGTAACATGTTTATATTGTTCTTCTAGTTTGCGAGTCTCTTTTGAGTGCTTTAATCTATTGGCCTTAGGTTAAAGTATTATTCGTGGTGTAAGCATGGTGCTTAGACTCGGGTAACTCATGGATGTACCCTACATTCTGGATTGGTGGTAGCTCATGAGGGTGACTCTTATAGCCTCGTTGAATCCTCTATAGTCCACCTCTTGTTTGTAGGACAAGCAGGATTTAGTTATTATAGGAAACATACTCTATCTGTGTTTCCCTTAATAATATCCCTAGTCAAACAATAGAAGACATAGCTTATTGAGATTAGAACTAGAAGACATTAGCGATCTCCTCTACACTCCTGACTTTCTTAAGTTTTGTTGCTACTCTAGGTTAAGTTGGACCGTAGTTAACTTCACATGTTTCCCTATGGATACGATACTTGGAATACCTCTAGGTGGAAGCTATAGTGGTATCCGTGCACTTGCGGATTTATATGTGTGCGTTAAATATACCAGCATGCACGGATATTATTCCGATGTAGCACTTCACTGGGAGCACACAATTTTATATCGAACTCGAGGAAATGTGTGTGAGAATAACCAAATCTAACTTATCCCAACTTCATAATCAAGGCTAGATAATAGGAGCATAGAGGAGACTGCTAAGGTCTTCTAGTTCTAACTTTGGTAAGCTTTGTCTTCTATTATTCAATTCTAGGGATATTACTATAGAAAACATAAGCAAAGTAAGTTTCCTATAGTAACAAGGTCCTACTAGGACTACTAACAGGTGGTGGACTACAACGGATTCAACGAGACTATAAGAGTCACCCTCGCGAGCTACCACCATCCAGAAAGTAGGGTACATCCAAGAGTAACCAAGTCTAAGCACTATGATTACACTATGAATACTACTTTAACCCAGGAGCTACATGGATTAAAGTACTTAAAAGAGAGTGACAAACCTAAAGAACAAGATGAACAAGATGCTTACTTGAATTAGAAGACGATTACTAGAGAAATCTCAAAAGCAAGCTCAAAGAGAACTTGATTCTGCTAGGGTACAAGCCATAGAGTGAGCACCAATAGGTCGGGACTCCTCCAAACTCTTCCCTCTCACTCTATCTCTCTATCTCTAATACAAGACTAGATCCTATTGAGGACTAATCTTCTCTTGATTGCTAGCTCTAATCCTGGTGAAAATATAGATTAGGGTTTCTGGCCCTCAGGCTCTCAGGATCAAATGCCAATCTCTCCTGGAGGGGGTGCAGGCAGATATATATAGGCCAAAGCATCAATGCTAAGGCATCAAATCAAACTAACTTAAATAAACAGCGGAGATGCAATCCTTAAGGTGGTGGAGAACTGACATAGCAACGAGGGGTTGCCAGGTGGACCCCATAGGCTGGCTAGCCTACAAGTGGGGCCGACCAGCCCCACTTGTTAGTGGCTCAGGCTAGGCTTTGGCGATTCACCTTCTGGAGTCTTCTAGAGTCCTCCCTCGCTGTTTACGCGGCGAAATTTTGTGATTTCCTTTGACAAATAGGTCCTCCTTGGCGGTTTTCTGATTAAATCCTGCTAAAAACATAAATTCTCCAAAACTTATGGAATTTGTCAGTTTAAACCCCTAGGTCTATGTTGGTGATCCATTTTAATTATTTATGTAAGGTAGATTAACGATTTATGATGAATGTTAACTACCATCAATAAACTCCCCCACACTTAGGCTTTTACTCGTCCTCGATAAAAGGATGGATTACTCAGGACATTACCTTAGGACAAGACATCAACATAAAACCATTCCTAGTCATGCATGCTCTATAGGATTCAAAGTGTCTACCATGAAACTTTGGGTGGTTGAAGAATGGAACAGCTTAAAACAGATCACCTTCTTCCTTTAGTCAAGTCAATTGGAGAAACATTTTAAGATTTTTGAAACAAAACATAGCTTACCTTCTCCTTTTATAGTACTCTCAAATCACTCTGTATATATGGTATTTTTGAATCCTCACCAAGGCAATGATGACTTTGCCTTCTTTTTACCTACTTCTAAAAAGCTTATGTGGAGTTCAGGTAGGGATGAATATGAAAACATACTTGCATTGCATATATTGTAAAATCAAAACAAGGATCCAAGGAGAAAAATCTCATACTCTTAGATCAAGATGTGCATGTGTGTGGATATGTATATGGTGTCTATCCTAATTCTACTATGCTTCTTGAAACATATGTCTCTTGATTGAAACTTGAAAATACTTTGCAAGAAAACATAGGCTATCTTATTCATCTCTCTTTTTTTCAGGCGGGCATCTGAGTATCCATTGTTTTGGATATCTCAGACACTTGTCCATTTTTCTTATTACTTTTTCTTCTCTTTTTTATGAATAACTTTTGCATAGCCCATGCCTCTTTTCTCTGCAATTGAAACTTTTCAAGAGAGACTTTTACAAGAACTTGGAACATTTATCCTAACAAACTTATTTTTGTGTCTATTCCCAGTGTAGGAGTAGAACATTTTTGGGTGGATGAAAAACATGTTATTGCGTACTCCCATTGTAGGAGTAGCAGATATATGTGGAGTTAACGTGATCTTGATCTTGAGAGCATGATAAGTTTCTCAACAAGGGTCACAAGGTTTGACCAAACTCAATACAATGACAAGTAATATTTGTAGAAGGTTTCCTAGTGTATCATATTTGGCTCTGGTAGGATATTGCTTACCACAAAGGAGAGGTATAACTATTCTTTTAACTTTTTAAAATAAAATTCTCTAATAACGAGACATCAAGAATCAAGTTCTCATTTTCTACTATATCTCATTCCACAAGAACTTAAGTAACATGGGGTTCCTAATAATAAGTTCCCAACAGTAACATAACTTCTAGGTAAAGTGTTATGTGAGTCTATTCTTAAGTCATGACTGAAATAATCTTTCCTCATGTTTTAAAATTGTTTTATCAAAGGATTTTCAATTCGGTTCGAAGCGGAAAGCATAACATATGAAAATAGAGTGTATTAGGCTCAAACCTGACCGAGGACAAAGCTTAGGGTAAGGCAGCACTGTGATGGCCTGGCCAGCCCATAGAGGAGGCTGGGTGGACTGCTCTAGGGGCTGCTCGAGGCCTACTTCGTTGGACATGGTCCTTGGCTCATTATTTTTTGGGCTTCGTGATTTTCGTGATAGAATTCTGTTTTACTTATCACGGTGTGTCTCCTCCACACTTGTTTTCTTATATACCTTTATGCACAACATGTGGAGACAAAACACATATCCAAAAGAAATTGAGAGCAGATAATAATAATAAGACTCCATTAATATCATAAGACACTTTATTACACAAACCAACCTAAACACAAACTTCAACCACTCTAACAATCTAAGCTAAGAGAGTAACCTAAACATACTATCTTTAAACACTTAACCTAACCACTCATGCCTTATTATCAACTACCTAATTCTCACTTCCTCATCTTAGCAACAAAATGATTCAAAGCGTTTAAATCTTGTTGCGGGCTCTTGCGATAAACATGTTCTTCATCAATCCTCTATTCTATGGTATAGACAACATCACGTAGATCTTCAATCTTCTTCTCTAAGAGGGCAATGGTCATCCAAGGGTGTTTCTCCATATTTTTTGGAAGAGTTGATGGCGCCTTCCTCTTCTTCTCTTTCGTGGGAACAACCTTGATCTGATCCGCCATAGCCCGGACTCCATTGATGGCTATACGAGGGGTGACTGACTAATATTTTGCACATGTAACATCTCCAAACTTATTGGTCTTGACTCTAGTCAGCACCTCATGTCCCTTCAGAGGAAGGAGGTTGATCTCCTTCGTCACCTTGATTAGCTTCTAGACGTCTAGATGAGGCTCTTATTGGCATGGCTTGCCGTCAAGAAGTTGGCATGGCGGCGGCGGAGCGAGGATCGAACGATGGATGGCTTTTGCAAAGTAAGACTAGCTCGAGCGAATGGGGGTGATCTCTAGAGGAACGACGCTCAACACAAGCACATTGGGCTTCTTATTTAGATCAAAACCGTAGGGGATGATCTGCTTGTTGGCCATGGGGACTAGAGAGGAGGAGAGCTTTGCTGCTGTTGGAGAGAGGAGGCTTTGATGGGATGGCTATGGAGATAGGTAGGGGCTCGCTTATATATGGGGGATCAACTTGCAGCAGGGGTCAAGATCTATCTATTAGAGGTCTCGTAACGAGGAAAAACCGAATGCGTCGAAAAACTATGGGATTGTGGTGGAAAAGGATCTTGAAGACACGAGAGAATCAACCAGCCACAAGGGGGCTGTTAGGTGGGCCGGCTGACCCCACATGTCATCTTCTCATGGGGGTTTTTTCTCACGGCTATTTCTAATCCCTATCTTATCCCAAAAAGTATATTTATCCATTATGAAACGTAAAGAGGATGGTAGTGGTGTAAATCTATAGTAAAATCAGAAAATCTACCTCATCCAAATCCTTAGGTGGTTTTTCAAGTTCTAGAAAGATCTTGAGACAGTGGCCATTTACTTTGAATAATGTACCTTTGTCATTTTGAAGTGTTACCGCTCCATGCGATGACGTGCTTATAACCTTGAATGGTCCTTCCCATTTGCTCTGAAGTTTTTCATGCCCAAGTAATTTGACCCTAGAATTAAAAAGTAATACCTTATCTCCTAGGGCGAACTCCTTCTTGATCCTCTTATCGTTCAATCTCTTTGTCCTCTCCTTGTAAGTCTTAGCATTGTGATTTGCTTTTTCACACCATTCATGAAGCTTAGAGAGTTGCATCTTCCTCTTGGTTCCTACGGCTTCAAAGTCCATGTTCCATCGCTTGATGGCCCAGTGAGCCTTGAATTCTAGCTCAACAGGTAGATGATAGGTCTTTCCATAGACAAGTTGGTATGGTGACATCTTGAGTGGTGTTTTATAGGCCGTTCTATAAGCCCATAGTGCATCAGGTAGTCTATCCTTCCATGCAATCCCCATCTCATTGACCGTCTTTTGCAGAATGTTCTTGATTTGTTTATTTGATGTTTCTGCTTGTCCACTTGTCCGAGGGTGGTATGGAGTAGCGACATTGTGATGGATCCCATGTTTTGACAAGTAGTTGTGAAAGTTATTGTTAGTGAAGTTAGTGTCTCCATCATTAATCACCATTCTCAGAACTCTGAATTGTGGAAATATTGTATCTTTGAACATCTTCTTGGAGTTCTTAGCATCAGTAGTTCTACATGGCATGGCTTCACCCACTTGGAGACATAGTCCACTGCCACCAAGATGTATTCATAGTTCTTTGACTTTAGAAAAGGTCCCATGTAGTCGATTCCCCAGACATCAAAGAGCTTGATCTAGAGGTTGTTGGTGAGTGACATGGCATCTCTTGAATTAATGTTCCCATGCCTCTAACACGCTCCACATCTCTGGATGAAGTGCTTTGTGTCTTCATACATGGTTGTCCAGAAGAATCCACTTTGCCAAATCTTTGAATGAGTGCGGAATGCACCATAATGTCCTCCATATGGTGGTGAGTGACATCGCTCGATGATCTTGATGCCTTCTTCTATCGGTACACATCTTCTGAGTAAGCCATTAGAACAAACTCTAAAGAGGTATGGCTCATCCCATATGTGGAGACGACTTTCGTAGATGGGCTTCCTTTTGTTCTCCCTTGGTGGTACATAACTTGCAACCATAAAATTCACAATATTTACATACCAGGGGTTGGATTTCGTGACTTTGAAGAGCATGTTGTCCCGCAGCGAATCATTGATGGGCAGTTCTTGTGAATTCTTAAACTACATTCTAGACAAGTGATCGACAACAAAATTTTCTACTCCCTTTTTATCTTTTATTTCTAAATTAAATTTTTGGAGTAGCAGAATCCATCTTATTAATCTAGGTTTAGCATGGAAAGTTTTTCCATAAACAAAAAAGTCATCCATGAAAACTTCCATGATTTCTTCAATCATATCATAAAATATAGACACCATGCATCTTTGGAAAGAAGCTAGAGCATTACATAATCCAAAAGACATTCTATGATAAGCATAGGTTCCATATGGACATGTAAAGGTGGTTTTCCTTTGGTCATCTAGATGGATCAGAATCTGGTGATAACCTAAATACCCATCAAGGAAATAGAAGAAAGAGTGATTCATCCGTCGCTCCAACATTTCATCAATGAAGGGCAATGTAAAATGATCTTTCTTTGTTGCCTTGTTAAGTTTTTGGTAATCTATGCACATCCACCATCCAGTGATGGTTATTTGGGGTATTAATTCATTCTTTTCATTTTTAACAAGAGTCATGCTTCCCTTTTTAGGCACAACTTGCACAGGGCTTACCCATTCACTATGCGGTATGAGATAGATGATCCCGGCATACAAGAGTTTCAAAAATCTCTTTCTTAACAACCTCTCTCATCGTATTATTAAGCCTACATTGGGGCTCCCTAGAAAGTATAGAGTCAGGATCTATAGGGATGCGATGGGTGCAAAGAGCAGGGCTAATTCCCTTAAGGTCTTGGAGCGAGTAGCCAAAAGCAGAGCGATGCTTTTCTAAGACAGTTATCAAGAGGAGGGATTCTTCATCAGAAAGTTTATCACTTATGATCACAGGAGAATCCTGATCATTATTAAGAAAAGCATATCTAAGACCAAAAGGCAGGGGTTTAAGCTCAATGGTGGGCTTAGGTGGTTCCAGCAAATCATCCAAGGGTTAGACTCCATAGGATTTTCGTATTCTTCTTTGACGAAGAACTGGGCATCATCTTCAAGGTTGGGTTCGATCAAGTCATCAAGAGATTCAACCATAACCTCTTCCATTGGGTCTTCCTCAGGAATTGGCTTAGTCTTAGCATTTAGACAATGAGTAATGGGTATAGAAAGATTAAAGTTTTTCCTAAGTCTTGTATTCAACTTCCCTGTTTGCCCTTCTTGGATAAGTCTTTCGATTGGTTGTCCTATCAATAGGTCAAACTCCATAATATCAAAGATATAGAAGCTTAGATGAACCTTAGTTCCTTTTACCTAGATAGGGAGGACATAAAGTATCCCCAAACTTGGGAGAATGTGTCCTGAAAGACTTTTCAATAACTTTGTTGTTAGGGTTAATGGCATGTGTTTTAATAAATCATGAGCAAAAGATGCAGACATGATATTAACACCCACAACTGGATTGTAAAGAGCATCGAAAGGAGCTTTATTAATTTAGCAATGAATGGATATAGAAGGTGAAACTAAGAAAATCACATTAGAGGAAAACTCTAATTCTTCTAACCATTCATTGCTTATAATAGATACTATCTCTTTCGTAGTCTTTTTAAGGAAAGCTTCCTCAGAAGGGTCTAAAGGTTCTTCATGCAATGATGATTTCCTAGACTTCTAGGGTCTCCACATAGTATGGTAATTCAAGGTGTTTCCATATTCATCAAAAAGTTCATCCTCGAATTGAAGCATAAAGTCCAAAATTGGAGTTTCCTCTTTTTCCGGTGGTTCGGGATCTAGGATAACTAAAAATGGTGATGGGTCTGGTAAGGATTCGGGTTCAGCTATCTGGGATTACTCCTTTTGTAGCTTCTTTTCTACTTCTTTAGGGGTGTTCCCTAAGATTTTGGTAAGAATGCTGTTGGTATTTATAAGTGCAAATAGAATATGAAGGATTCCCCAAGCGCACAGAATACCATTGTATCATTTTACCAAGAGTATTCCAGGTATCGTTTTTTATATTTTACCATAGGGAAATAATGGAGTAAAGACTTATTGAGTAATAAAGGAATATCTATCAGTCAACATACCAGCATAGCTAGAGCAAGGGGTAAAGGTAATGATACGAATTGAGCATAATGACACTCAGGGGATAGATCACTAAGATAATGTAAAAAAGTTAACTCAGGAAAACAAGGGGTGAAGTAGATTCTTATGATATTCTTATTACATGGTCAAAGTATATAAACACCCAACAATAGCTCAGAGTAACTCTACTCTTGTGCACCTAGGACGTCGCTTAGATGGTAGATCACCCACAATTGATAACTCTTTTGACGCGACTATGGTCCTACAATTTAAAAACCTATTCAATTCAGAGTGGACTACAAAGGACAGACAAGGTTGTCACCTCCCACTGCTACCATCCAACCAGAGAACAAGGTGCACTCACAGGCAGAGCATCATATTAGCACCATGCTTACACGAGACTCGGCTACTTAGCCTAACCAGTAAACTAGTAGGCTAAGCGCTCTATGAACCCACACACAAAAGTAATGATAGCCATAACTAAGCAAGATATATATTCAAAATAAGCATAGCCATGTAGATAAGAATATGATAAATTGATAATAAGTCTTACAAGATGTAGAAGTGAAGATACAAGGCTTTGTCGAGCCTCCAAGACTAGATCTAAAACTTGAGGATGAGCCCAACTTGACCCTCACTCCCATGACACTAATCTACTACATTGGAAGGTTCTAGACCTAATCCTCCTGGTGTGTGTAGATCTGAAATAGGGTTTCTAAGATGGCCCTAGGGAGGGGGGTAGGGGCTGCTATATATGGGGGGTGCCTGGCACCCTCTCCCTCTTAGTTAGCCTCATTGGTACTAAACTTTCCACCATATCTCATTAAAATGCACATGGGCCTTTATGGGCCAAATTTTGAATTGGGCCAACTAATCCTACAACTCATGATGTGGAGTTTTTCTTTTATTTGCGAAATTTATATCTTTTCATTCTGAGCTCCAAATATAGCAAATAATATATCTATTTCGATCAGCTCAATGAGCTCTTCGCAATGGTGCACTCCAATTGATCATTTGAGATAGTTTTGTTCCATGAAAAATTAAATATCCTATGAGGCAAGTGAGAGCACCAAAACTCGTGGAACTTGTTAGAATCTAACCCTATAACTATGTTTGTTGATGGAATTAAGTATATATGTAGATTATGTTGATGGTTTATAATTGGTGTTAGTGACAGTCAACAAGCTCCCCCAAGCTTAACCTTTGCCAGTCCTTCAGCAAAGCTAAACTTAGCAATAGATTAGGAGGTGCTACAATGTTTTCATGCCTCAAAAGTACACATGTGTTCAATCAAAAATTCTCCTTTGGATTAGAATAAACTGATTTGACTTTCAAACTTACCCATATTACCTTCAACCATGGGGTTTCTTAGCCATCACTTGGGTCTTGAGTAATTGAAAGATAGAATGATCAAGTCAAGCACTATGTCTTAAGTTCTTTGTTCCACCATTGTTCTAGAGTTTTTATAAGCTTTCAAAATAAAACTCAGGGATTCCATTATATGACACTCTCAAGTCTCTCAATATATGTGGTATTTGTGGATCCTCACCATGGCAATAATGATGTTATGCCTTTTTCTTTCCTACAACTAAAGCTTATGTGGAGTTCATAGGTAGGGAGAAAGCTAGAGCATACTTGCAATGCATATATTGTAAAGTCAAACCTTGGACCCAAAGAGAGTTGAGGCATACAATCAAATCAAGATGTGCATGTGTGTGGTTGTATGGTGGATATGTATGATGGCTAACCTAATTCTACTATGCTCCTTGAAAACATATCTCTCACTTGAAACTAGAAAACATTTTTGCAAGAGAACAAGGGCTATCTTATTCATATCTTTTTTTTCTTCTCAGGCGGGCATCTGAGTACCCATTGTTTTAGATATCTTGGACACTTGTCCATTTTTTTCAACTTTTTTCCTTTTCTTTTTGAATAACTTTTGCATAGCGCCATGTCTCTTTTCTATAATAAAACTTTTGAGAGATAGCAACAAGAAGTTGGAACATTTATTTGGTGGATGGAAAACCAATCAAGCATGTTTTTTGTGTTCACTCCCATTGTAGGAGTAGAACATTTTTGGGTGGATCTTGGTGGAGACATGTTTTTGCGCCTACCCCTAGTGTAGGAGTAGTGCATATTTGGGTGGTGTGTACGTGATCTTGATTTTAAGAGCATGACAAACCTCTCATAAGGGTCAACAAAGCTTGACTAAACTCAATGCTATACAAGCAACATATAAGTGGAAATTTTCCTAGCCTAAATAGCATGTATGGCTCTGGTGGGAATTCAAGCTTTCCTTGCTTGAACTATTCATGAGCATCTTTTCTCCTATGTCGCACTCCTTCTTTCTCATTCTTTTTTCATGCCAACTTTTTGTTCTTTCTTTTGTGGATCTTGGCATTGTGTTGGTCCTTCTGCTCTACTCATTGTTTCTTCTCTTCAAAGGATTAGTGGACAACACATACCTGAAGGAGTATACAAATGATTCAAAACAAGGATAGTGTTGTCATAGAGCTAAAGGTCATCTGTATCCCATGTTTTAAATAATATGCCTTTATTATTCACCACTACTTCAAATTTTCAACAAGGTTTAGGCAAAGATGTGCCAAAATTGTTTTGAAGAATACCTCTAACCTTGATTTGTTTCTACGTATGATCTCCAAACATTCCCAACAAAATTTGAATATTTTCCTGCAAGGGTTAGTCCACATATACGACCAAATTCTATACAAGTATGTTTTGATTTAATAATTATGTTCGAATAATATTCCAAAGCATACTTATAATAGAACAAGGAAGTTTGAAAGACTAAAGAGATTCATTCAAGTAGAAACAAGAATATGTATAGTGAACCAAAGGAGTATGATTTTTTAAATTTTTATTTGTTAGAGATTTAACAAGTTGAGCTCATCATAAAGGTAGGGATGTCCAAGACAAACTAGCAACATGACATGAGATGTTTTGAAGAACTCCATCCCCCATACTTGAATTTTACAGAATGCAGAATTAAGTTTGGATGATAGAATTCTCCTATGAATGTGATTTTATGTTGCATAATGCTTGGTTGGATATACCTTGTGTTTTCCTTTTTTTATTGAAATGATTAGTGACAAATGTACCTGAAGGCGGCTTATCCAATTTACCTATTGGCGAGAGCTCATAGTCTAATGAGCAGGACCTTTCCTTGTATTAAGCCTCGATCCTAGAGATGAGGATATAGACAATTGCATGCTCTTCTTCCGTCAATCTTTCTTGATTTTTTTTGTTGATTCTTGGTTGACGAGTTGGTGTTCATTAGAGATGCAACTCAAGTTCCTCCTTGATTGTCTTTGTCTTCTAGCGGCATGGTGGAGAGTTATTCTTCTTTGTTTATTAGCGATACGCCAGCCGTCTTGATGATCAAGGAAGGACTTTCATTGGTGATTGCATAGAAGCTTCATCTTCAATGACTTAGGGATGTTGTCTTGCACTTAGGTCGTTCATAGTGTTTTGAGACACCATCGACAGACCAATATTGATTGGTGACGTTTGTTGACACGAGAATGCACACCATGATGTAGTGGCATCTCGTCATCTTGGTCCCTCTTGCTGACGTGCGAGATGGTGTCTTCAAAGGTGATGAAAATAGGCATCCGATTGGCTAATATGAGGTGAGTTGCACCTGCTTCTCATCAACCTCCTAGGTTGAGTACTAGAAAGGTTGAATGCTAGGTTATCTTTGATGTTGCTCATAGCCTGTCAATTTGTTTGTCTACTTCTTCTGAGTGAGTGCTTTTTATGGCACTCGTATTCTTTATTCTTCTTTGTTCCAAAACTAAAGTGGTGGTTGTGACAGAACCACCCAATTTATACAAGATCAAGTACGGTTGTCCCCGTTTAACACATTGATGCGCACATACTTTCACTTATATAAACCCGATAGTCCACCGAGTGTTACGAAGGACCTTTGTAAATCCACATCACAACCAAGATCGCACGATTAAGCAAACACACATCACATACACAGAGTTGCAGTGGAAATAATATTACAAATGGGTTCACAAATAATAGTGCAAGTTTGGGTTTCAAAATTGGTTAAGGGAAATCAACATAGCTTTCAAATGACGACATTAATATAAATTCCAAATACATTGATAACATAAGTGACATCCTCTAACAAAAGCATATAGATGAGAAATAAATATAGAGTCACCGAGCCCACCCGTGGTTAGCCACCATCTTCAGTAGGCCGAGAACTTCACTTATAACATGGTGGGAGAAACCCTAAGTACTCGAATGGACTTAGCTAGACTTACCCATCATAAACCAAAATAAAGTGACACCAAGGATTATGCAAGGCTTTATAAGTGGAGCTAGCTTGACAACATTTTGCATAAAAATCCACTAATTCAACTATACATTTTATAATTCGGTCATCACGTTAATTATAGATATTCATCTCTAGATTAGCAACTAACCTATGCCAAACATGTGGTATATCATTTAGTAGCATAACAATAGTAACCATAGCTGATGTATTAATTTGAGCATCATCATAACCATCAAGTTCCATCAATTAATGCTATGTTGCCGCTGCTCAGTCAACTTCTCACTATCCAGGAGAGACGACGACTCAAATCGATTCCAACCAGCTAGGGAGTTATTCCTAACACAAACCTAGACATACCTACGCCAAGGTAGTCTTAGGTCACCTTTGGTACAACTCAGGTCCAATTCATGGGTTCGATCAGCGCCACACAATCAGGGACAACCAGCTGCCAGGATGATTAGGACTACCCTGCCCTTGGGCTCATTTCTGGCTCCCTGCACATCCTTACTATCATCTAGAGTGCGCACTCTTACAGAATGGGGCCTGGCCTGAGTTGAGCTACTTGGCTTCACGGTCGGAATGAGTTATCCGGCCAGCTAAGTGCTAGGCATGCGTTCAACATGACATGAGGACGTATAGTGAATCGGTCTTTAACTGACACAGACGGGGGTAAATAGGCACCAAGACCTCCATGCCTTGTTGCTTCTCTATCACAATCCTACCTAGTCTCCTTTTATTCATCAACACATGATTATTTCCAAAATAGCAATTATAGCCAACCGTGCTTTGGTATCCACCTATATCTCGCAGGTGACAGGAAATCACCCAATTTCTACCAGTCTAAGCATTTCTAGGCATACATTCGATCCTGGACCTTCATAGGGTTCAAGGTATATTTTTGGACAAGGAAATTATATGCATCAAGTGGTTCCAATCAACTCTTATAGCCTAATGCATCAAACATAAAAGGACTCAAGTTGATATTTATAAAACATAGGAGGCTTAGAATGCTTTGAGGCTTGCCTAGGATCCGACATTAGGTCAGTGTTTGTTAGATGACACTCGCTTGACGAGCATCTCCCATCTTGATACTTGCTTAGTCCTTCCGTCTTCTGGATGGATTCACCAAACTCTATCTTCGAGTTTGGCTCCAACATCACGTCCTTCACGTGGTGCATCTAGCATACCTAGATGAGATGCAACAATGCATACGTATGAATGCATGGAAGTGCAACACGTAAAGCATTCATAAAAGTACACCAAACCAATGTAAGCACCTAGAGCTATTTAACTTAATCATCACTCAAGCATAACATAGGAGATGGCAAGCACATCAGGCATGGAACCCAAATTACTTGCGTGTAGCCATGGCAAGTATTCATCAATCAATGTAAACTTAACATGTTTAACTAACCAGGGCAAGCTAAAGCAATCAACCTACACATGTAGTTCCTAGACAGCAGCACAACAGTCACTTGTTTTAGTCATAAACAGAGATCCTAGCATCCAATAAAGGTGATCCTAGACTTTCTGGAAAGCTAAAGAAATTGTCTACAACTTGTTATTTACACCAAGATCTAATTTAAAGGTTAACAAGGTTGACAAATACTAACAACCAGACCAGCACAAACTAGGATAGAAATCTGACAGTAACTTCATAAATGTATATATGAAGTTCTATACATCCAATAAATATGATTCATAACTTTATAGAAATCTTATTAAGTTATATATAACTTTATTATTATCATCTTAAGATGATTCTACAGCTAACAAGGTTAAACAACATCAAGAAGGCATCTCTATCCAGGTTTGGACAGAAATCTACCATTTCACTTTGAATAGCTATAACTGGAGTTTGAGACCACCAAAAATAGTGATCTTAGACATTTTAGAAAGCTTAGGAAAAATAATATAACTATACTATTATCACCAATATATGATTCCATGTTTAAATGAGCCAAACAATATAATCATTCATATCTATTTAGAGCACATGCAAAAGCTGACAGCAAACTTGTAAAATCTATAACTCCTAAACTAGCTAGCCTAAAATCATGCAATTTTAGGAAAAGCAATATAATGAAATTATATACAACTTTTGTATTCAACATATCTACATTAAACATCATTTCCATCACAAAAATATCACCACCAAAAAAACTGTACATGTAGCCATAACAGTAGAGATACAACTATATGCATTTACCATTTAGGTTGTTAACAACTAACATTTTGTTGCTATATATGCAGATCCATGCAACTCCTAACTATAACCAAGCAATCACATTACCTAGCACCAATTATTAGAAGTATTACATGGCATAAACACAAGCATCTACTAACAAACTTTCATTAGCTTTTCTATATATAAAAACCTATATATTAATTAGACATGATGTTGCAAGCATCTCATTTGGATCTCAAATTTTTATGTTAGATAGATGATGACAAAACATGATTACCGTACAAATCTTACATGCTCAGGTTTTATAATTTAATTGCTATGAAAAAGACAAATCTTAATTTTTAATAAACATGTCAGAACAAGATAAATCTAAAGATCATTATTTTCTATAAACATATAGCCATATTAGTGTTTCTCAGGCCACATTATCACCATGCCAGGGCAAAGGAGCCACATTTAACATTTTTGCACATATAAATTATTTATAAGCCATTTATCAAGCATTAAACTAGTTAAATCAATAACTCAATCATACTGTATCCAATGACCATGAAATTTTTACCACAGCACACACATAGAATTAGTAGCCTACCATAAAAATTTCATAGCAATTGGAGCACCACAACTTTAGATATGAATTTATTCCTAGAAAACCCTAATTAACATAGATAAATAAAAACAGCAAAAACCTTCTACTAACACATATCATAAGATGACTCTACTGCATAGATCTACTCTCAAGGATTCTAAAAAGTCTTCATTTGCTATTTTATGATTTTCTACGATTTATTATGATTTTTCAAAGTTTAGCCAAATAAAAGTAATAAAGGAAAACACATTTGCACCGAGGCCCCTGAACTTCCACTAAAATAAATTCTAGAAAAAGGTTCCTCTAGGCACTATTCACATGAGTCACAATCTTTGCACTTAAGCCCTTCCCTTTCTTCAAATTCTTGCGCGAGGTCCCTCTTCTTCTTCTCCTCGTCGGGTGAAGTAGAGGAAGCCGGTGGGTAGGCCGGTCTTGGCGAGCGGTGGCCAGCAGCAACGGGGAAGGGTAATGACCGTGTAATGGTGGGCCGCACCCATGGGTGGCCTCAGCCTAGCCTAAGGCCAGCCGTGGCTCCCTGGCCATGGGCGCAGGTGGTAGCCCGACGACGACTCCGGCAGATAGGGCGTTGGCGGAGCTCTAGCGGTGGGGAAGAGGCGGTGGAGCACCTAGGGGCTTACGTGCATCCATTGGTAGCTGCGGTTCGCACCGCAGTGGCCAACGCAGCCTAGCCGCGTGTGCTGGCGGCGATGGCCGGGTGGGCGCCGGTGGCAACAGCGCATGGTGGTAGAGGCGTTCGGAGGAGATGCGCGACACGCATGGGGTGGCTCGCAACAGCGGCAGTGAGCCTTGCTCGGTGGCAGCCATGGCGGAGCTCAGCGTGCCTACGTGCACGCACCATGGAGCAAGGGGAGAGCTAGGATGAGCAAGAGCGAGTGAGGGAGAGGTAGAGAGTGAGCCTGGGTGTCCTCAGCAACTCCCTATCAGCATAGATTGGTAGGGCGTGTGGCAGCAGTGATCGGCAATAGTGGGGGGGGGGCACCAGTGCATGGAGGCCACATAACCATTTCAACGAACACTTGGCGAGCGTGATTCAGCCAGACTTTGGGTCCAAATTCGGCATATTTGGTTAAGATTCAGGTCTTGGGTGCTATAGCAAAGTTGTTCCTCTTTAGCTGATCTCCCATCCCTATTAAGTGTGCATGGCTATTAGAGTCCTCCATTAGCGGTTAATTAAGCTCCAAAGTGACAGTGTCAGTGCGTTGATAGTGGTTAAACAAACACAAGATTGCTGACCAAAATGGAGTCAAACTTGGTCCAACTTTTTATATGCTCTTCTCCGAAACATATATTATAACTTTTACTTTTGGCTCAACTTGAGGTGTTTAACAAATTTTAGAGAACGTAGAACACCAATGTCAATGACAAAGAATTCTAGACTTCGAATTATTTAGAGCCTAGAAACAGCAGTTGATTTCATCTTGAGTCCTCTGTATGAGCCACTTAGGAGTTGAATCAGGGCTTGGTCCAAAAACAAAGTTTGCTGTACTCCACTCAAACTTCAAATTTTATTTAAGGTCAAACTTCATAACTTGCTTCTACACTATTATTTGACCTTGGTCAAAGCAACATCCCGATAAACCCTAAATTAGAGTTTTAGACCGATTGAGTCATTTTCTTGGCATTTGCTCAACATGAACCTTTCATGACTTTTGTTCATGAGTTGAATTGGAGCTATTTGAGCAAGACTACAAGGTTTGGTCGACATCCCATGTTTCCATTCACTTAATAAAGCAATTCAATCAAGGTTATAACTTATCATTTCATGTGACTTCTTGGTTCCAAACTTCATGAAACTTTTCCAATTGTCAGTGTGGGTGGAAAATGATATGAGTCACATGAAAGAAGCACCTTTAACATTACTCAGGTATATGTTTGATAAGGGTCAACATGCAAGCAAAGGTGTGTTGTCCAAGTTTAAGTTGGGGCTCATTTTCATAGATTTGACCTTGACACTTTCATCACCACTTATCCTGTCATGTTTGAGCACAAACCCACTGCTTAGCAGGTGGCTAACACATGGGGTGTTAAAGTGGTTTGGTTCAGGTTTGCAGGTTCATACTAAACCATGAATAGGCATAGCTTATACTTATGCTTCCTGCAAAATGTTAATGGACACATACCCGAGGGAATACAACGAATTTAAAACACGGGTTGTTATCCATAATTTTTGTGATTTTCCTCTCTGCTATAAAGGATGGTTTTAGGATTACTTTAGCATAGATTTTGTTTTATCATATTTTATGTGCTTGCTGCATTCTAGCATGGTTCAAGTCAAAGATAACTTGCAACAGAAGGTAAGTGAATAAACCTTAATACTAACAGTTCATCCATCCATGAGGGGAGAGTTGTGTCTTCTTTTGTGTAAAGTTATTGGAGTTTGTCATATGCCTTGATTAATCTCTGATGTGAATTTATCTCATGACTTTCCCAAAGTGATTTTGAGAGTTTTTTGTAGGGGTTAGTCCATCAAAATATCTAGTGTCTACACAAGCAATTTTTAGTTCAATAACCAAACTAGACTCCATGTCTAATTTTGATTAAGGAAGGCATTTCAACCTAAGCACCACGCTTAATTCAAAAGCCTATGGAAGTATGTTGAGTACTTCCAAACCAAAGCATACTATGGTAGACAAAGGTAGCATAAAAGCACTATAGAGATTTGTTCAAACAAAGATGAAAAAGGGCAAGATCATGGTGAGAGTTTTTTTACACTTGGACCTTCATGTGTCCATATTTTTTTTCTTTTTAAATGCAAACAATATGAATGTATGTAAGGAGCTAAACATGCTGTGGATTTGATATGAGAAAATTTAAACTAAATGTAGTGGATTCATTGATTATTTAAAGTAAACATGCATTGGAATGCAAAAAGATAACTACTCATTAAGTTTAAAGTCCATGAGCATGACTGCCTCACCTTTCTTGATCATACTTATCATGGCTCACATGATCAAACTTGTGAGTAGTGCAGCATTTGTTTCTATCACTTGAGATGTGATTTGAATTCTTGTGACGTCAACCTTTTCTCCAATCTACACATGGTTAGACAATATATATATGTTTATACAAACCTATGAGATGGCAGGGTTTCAGTGTTGATGGATGTTGAATGCCTAGGCACCCTGAGTTCTTCAATGTCTTTCTTGTGGAAGCTCGCCGCAAGGTCAAAATGACATCTGTTGTTCTGTCTTATTCCACAATTCAATAGAACAGGGGTAATCCTACTAAAGCTAGTGGTATGTTAATGATCTAAATATTTACGCCAATTGTTTCCCCGGCAACGGCACCAAAAATGTTTGTTGGTATTTATAAGTGCAAATAGAATATGAAGGATTCCGCAGGCGCACATAATACCATTGTAGCATTTTATCGGGAGTATTCTAGGTATCGTTATTTATATTTAACCATAGGGAAACAATGGAGTAAAGACTTATTGAATAATAAAGGAATATCTATCAGTCAACATACCAGCATAACTAGAGCAAGGGGTAAAGATAATGATAGGAATTGAGCATAATGACACTCAGGGGATAGATCACTAAGATAATGTAAACTAGTTAACTTAGGAGAACAAGGGGTGAGGTAGATTCCTATGATATTCTTATTACATGGTCAAAGTATATATACACGAAACTATAGCTAAGACTAACTCTACTCTTGTGCACTTCGGGATGCCACTTAAACGGCTACGGTCCTACAATTTAAGAACCTGTTCAATTCAGAGTGGACTACAAAGGATAGACGGGGCTGTCACCTCCCACTACTACCACCCAACAAAAGAATAGGGTGCACTCATAGGCAGAGCATCGTATTAGCACCATGCTTAGATGAGACTCAGCTACTTAGCCTAACCGGTAAACTAGCAGGCTAAGCACTCTATGAACCCGCACACAAAAGTAATGATAGCCATAACTAAGCAAGATATATACTCAAAGTAGGCATATCCATGTAGCTAAGAATATGATAAATTGATAATAAGTCTTACAAGATTTAGAAGTGAAGATTCAAGGCTTTGTGGAGCCTCCAAGACTAGATTCAGAACTTGAGCATGAGCCCAACTCGACCCTCACTCCCGAGCCACTAATCTACTACATTGGAAGGTTCTAGACCTAATCCTCTTAGTGTGTGTTGATCTGAATTAGGGTTTCCATGATGGCCCCAGGGTGGGGGGTAGGGGCTACTATATATGAGGGTGCCTGGCACCCTCCCCCTATTAGTTAGCCTCATTGGTACTAAACCTTCCACCGTATCTCATTAAAATGCACATGGGCCTTTATGGGCCAAATTCTGAATTGGGCCAACTAATCCCACAACTCATGATTTGGAGTTTTTCTTTTATTTGTGAAATTTATATCTTTTCATTCTGATCTCCAAATATAGCAAATAATATATCTATTACGATGAGCTCGATGAGATCTTCGCAATGGTGCACTCCAATTCATCATTTGAGATAGTTTTGTTCCATGAAAAATTAAATATCCTACGAGACAAGTGAGAGCACCAAAACTCATGGAACTTGTTAGAATCAAACCCTATAACTATTGTAACACCCTAGGTGTTTGGCTTCTGCATTTGCAGTTGCATTTCATAAACATGAGCATCATTCATTCATTCATTCATGAGCTTATATTGCATGAAACATGCTTGTGAAACATTGCAACATATTGTTATATTTCATGTGTGTGTTTTATGAAATGAATAGTGTGCAACACTCAAGTGCAACATGTGCAACTCACTTTAGTGAAACATGGTTAGTTAGTACTTTGCAACAAAATCATGAAACATGTGAAACATGGCTTTGAAACAAAGGCAACATTTCACTTGTTCTTCCTTGTTTCAATGCTTATGATGCTTGATTTGCTGTGATCAATGTGTGGTGTGGCTAATTATCCTTTTAAACAATTTAGCTACACTTAGAATGTCATTAGGAACATTGTTCATGTTGACCAAATTGTCTAATTATGCTTTCAAGTGATGGTTTGACTTGTATTGACCCTAGGACTCTTTGGTTGGACTGTTTAAAAAGTACAACTTAGATTGTTTACATGTCTGAGCAACCTAAAGCAAAGTTGTAGCAAATTATCTAAGGAACTAAAGTTATTTTATGACCAACTCATGAAAATGTGCAGAACATGGTCAAAAAGGGCCCACAAGTCAGTGTTGAGGGCTGATTCAACACCTAGAAAATTTTCTAAGTATGGATTGCAATTACAGTTTGAAGGAGCTGACTTTGGCTTGATGTAACTCGTGATTCTTTGAGAATTAGCTGATAAATTCTAAAACATTGTTGTAGCCCTATCATAGCTCTACATTTTTGCTTCAAGCTGATTTTGCTAACTAGCCACCGTTTGGGAGTTGGAAGATAATCAAATCTCGCTGTCAGGCTCCCTTGGTTTCACTGAAACGAAGCTACAGTGACCCGGCCGTCTTTAGAGTGTCACCGCCGCTTGTACATCATGCATCACTAGCTGTCTGACTACGCTGGCCACATTAGGCTGCCGCGCGCCAACACAGGCCTCGGTGTCCGTCCATGTTTCCCAGCGTCTCATTTCATCATTCGTCTCCTCCTTTGCCTCCACTCACTCGCCACAGCACCGAAGCAGCAGCGTAGCTCTCCACCATTGACGTCGAGCTCGCGCACCATCGTCGTCGCGTCTCCATTCGATTCAAACTCCTGCCCAAAGCTCCACCGTGTCCTCCTCTACCTCCTCCACCTCTTAGCTGAGCCTATCGAGTCGAGGTGAGGGCACACTTGTCACTTCCACCGCCACCACCATGAGTGCGACCTCGTCAGAGTTCGAGGCCGCTGTGGTCGGGATAGCTAGGGTCCCTCTCATCCTCCTTTTCCTACCTAGCTAGCTCCATGGTGACCTCGTGAAGCTCGTACCGAGCTCGAAAGAGGCAATGGGGGCTCGCCATTGCTAACACTACCACTGGAGCTCCGTCGAGCCACTGTGCACCATGGCTGCCTTACCTAGAGTCCGCTAGAGCTTAGGGTTAGTAGGTCAATCGATGCGGGAGATCATGGCGAGCACGAAGGTACCCTCCTTGTCACCGATGAAGCCACCGTCAGTGAGCTTTGCCGCTGCTGCACCGTCACAGCCGCCTCCCCTGTTTTCCTCTCACTAACCTATGGGGTCATCTGACCTAAGGGCCCCGCTTGTCAGTGACTGTGTATTAGAAGCTAGTTCAATTAATTCCAGTTTTGATGCTATTTTGTAAAATCTATATCTAGAGTTTGGTAGCTCCAAATTGGATGGTTCCAATTTTGTTAGGGTCATGGAGAAGTCTAGTATTTAGGAAAAATATAACATGAATACTTGTAGTGGAAGTTTTGGATGAATTAAATAGGAACTTGAAATGTGTTTTTAAATGCATACAAACTTGTTTAAATTATATCTTGAGTTCCTGTACTCCAAAAATTATGAAATTTTGTTGGTGAGCTATTCTAGATTAGTAGAAGCTCTGGTAAAAACTTGAGAGTCATTACATGTATGGTTTGTGAGTTATAGATTTTCCTTTTATCATTGAATGACCGTTGTGTGAATTTTTGTAATTTATCTATGAATCCTATGACCATGAAATTTTATCGGGAATGTCCTAGTACCTTAAGGATGCAAGGAAAAATATAAAATCTGTTGCTTGACACTTTTCACTGGGGTTTC
The DNA here is from genome assembly GCF_019320115.1 of Miscanthus floridulus. Taxonomy (NCBI): domain Eukaryota; kingdom Viridiplantae; phylum Streptophyta; class Magnoliopsida; order Poales; family Poaceae; genus Miscanthus; species Miscanthus floridulus. The sequence goes on along the minus strand of NC_089580.1, from coordinate 109,498,048 downwards.
CTAATTATGTCATTTTAAGCCTTTATGTCTTGTCATTTTTGTGTAGGATGTTATACTTGCTCAAATGATGTGAAATTTTTATAGTAGTCTACTTGGAGCATATAGTACCTACTGTAAGTTTGGTAGATTAAATGGTGTAGTTTTCATATATGTTTATTATTCCTCTTAAATAATTAAATAAATTAAGAAAGGCATTAAAAGAAATGAATTGATGGTGAACACCTTACTTTCTGGTGTTCTTGTGATATGTGTGATGAGTGAGTAAAGTTAGTTTTGTCCAATTATATGTTTGCAACATAAGTTAATAATTATTTTTCTTGCATTGTGTCTTTCGGGATAGTTCTGGGGACTTTGCAAAGTTTCCCATGATATTTTGGTTTGATGGGAATGTGGTGAATACAAAAGTTGTAGATAACTTATGTATCTAGCCCCTGCTAAAATTTGGTGGCATTTGGCCTAGTAGTTTAGGAGTTACAGTCGTTCAAAGTTGGATCACAGAGTTGCTTGTTCTCTGTCTTGTTTGGACCTGATCGTGTAATTCTATAAATTCGACCTGTCATGTCATTTGGAATTGTAGAGCTTTAGTTATGGTTAGTTTACCATACCGCTGTATAGTCTCTGTTTCGCTGAAATATGAATGTTTGTGTGCATGCTTTGTTGCAATGTTCTTGTTGATTGTTTAGGTGCTAGCCTAACTTGAGAACATGCTTAGGTGCAGGTGCTAGGTCCTTAACTGAAGATGAGCAATTGTACATTAGATTGTATAAACTTGGTAAGTTAAAGTGATTTGAATAGAGCCTAAGTCAGAAAATGCAGACTATAGTAAGCATGTGCATTCCCCGAGCATCCCTAACTTTATTTATGTGCATCCATGATATTTATCTTGTGCATTCATGCAATAGGTGTGCCAGAGGGAGTGACGCTACTGGAGTTCGAGGGAGTGAGCCAGGAGGAGGAGCCTGAGGTGTAGGAAATCGATGAAGCAGCCGCCGAGGAGGAGTTGCCCGAGTGCCCTAACCACCATCCTTCCTCTTTCCTGAAAGGCAAGCCCCGAAGCATATTAATTCTCCCATGTTTTTACAAATACCTTGAGTATCTTTTATTCGTTGATGATGCATTAAGTATAGGAATTGGTTGGAACCAATTGTTGCATTATATATCCATCCTAATCCAGATATCGCACTGGAATCCTATTTAAGTTTAGGAATGGGTTAAATGCTTAGCCATGCTTAGTGCAGTAGAAGTCAGGTGATTTCCTATCACCTGCGAGCTTTAGGATGAGGTGGATCATGGTTGGCTATATTTGCTATCGTGGAAAAGAACCATGTTAATAATGAATTAAGACCGGGCGGAGTCTTGTGTAGGGTTGGATATAGTGACTTCGTCTGTGTCGTTTAAGGACCGATACGTTGTACGTCCTCATGTTATGTTGAACGCAGCCTAACACTTAGCTGGCCAGATAAGTCATTTCGACCGTAAAGCCTAGTAACTCAACTTAGGCTAGGGACGCGAGTAGTGGCATGCATTCTAGAGGTAGTAAGGATGTGCGGAGAGCCATTGGCATAAGTCCAAGGCTTGTTAGCGTCCCGAGCAACCTTGGCAGAGTGGTTCTCTGAGAATGTCGATCTATTCGGACTCATGACTCCTGAATCGTACCAAAGGTGACTTGTTTGCGACCCTAACGGGGGAAGCAGGGTTTGTGTTTAGGAATACCCCTCCAGTTGGATAGGAATTGATTCAAATCGCCGTCTCTCCCAGATAGTGAGAGCTTGACTGAGCAGCGGCATCGTAGATTCAATTAATTTAACGATATGGTTAAATGAATGATGATGATAATATTGGCATGATTTATACCTACTATGGTTATTAATGTTTGCATCTTAATCAAATGATTGCTTAGTACAAGTGCTAATATAGATGACAGGTTAATGGCTAAAAGTCACTGCTAGTTCAGGTTATGAGTTGATCATTATTACATTTGCTTTTCCGCAAAAATAAAGTGTCAGCCAGATCCACTAAATTAAGCTATGCATGATCCTTGGTGTCATTTGTTTTGGTTTCCGATAGGTAAGTCTAGCTGAGTACATTCTCGTACTTAGGGTTTATTCCCTCTTGTTGTAGATGACCTTCTATATCAGGGCTTCTGTAAGTATTGTCTCCACCCAGCAGGTGACGAAGACTAGATCATGGGCATGATCTCTGTTTCTCTTATCCGAATGCTTTTGCGGGTTGTGATCAGCAAACTAGTATTGGTATTTGAACTCGGGTGTGTAAGTTAAACTATTTGCTTCCGCATACTTTACAACACTTGTTTTGTAATAACGATGACTCTGAGGTGATGTAACCTATTTGCAAACCGTCTGTGAAATGTTATAATGTATGATATGTTATGTTGAATTACTGTGGTCTTGGTTGTATGCATGTTGGTTTGAAATCCTTCGAGGTTTCAATTGACTACCGGGTTTATATGGGCTCAAGTGCGAGAATTTGATCGTTTCAGCGATTGTTTTTGTAATTGTGCTCTTATAAATTGGTCGGTTCTGTGACAGCTGGCATCAGAGCTAGATTCGACACTAAACATGTCATATGGGTATTTAAAACAAAAGCTTTTGTTATGAAAACAATTTTCCAACTTATAGTTATATATAAGTGTTCAAAAATTCAAAAATTTTATGGTGTACTTGTAACAGAACTGACCAAACCATAAGAACGTAAGTACAAAAACAATCACCGAAGTGATCAAATTCCTATACTTAAGCTCCCATAATCTCGGTAGTCCGGAAATCACAAAGGATTTCAACCAACTCTCGACATACAAACCAAGACCATAGTGATTCAACACAACACATCATTCATTACAACATTTCACAAGTGGCATTTGGATTACATCCATCAGAGTTCAAATAAAATATTACAAACCAAGTTCAAATTTGTGGAAGCAACATAGTTTAGTACATAACTTCATAGTTTCAAATACATTGCCAGATCTTAGTCATGTCCCACAAAAGCATCTTCAGGTACGAGAACTAGGAGAGACCACGCCCAACGGTCTAGTCTTCATCCCCAGCCGGGAGAAGGCAATACTTGTAGCAAGCAAAGTAGAACTGGTCATCTGCAACAGGTGGGAGATAAACCCTGAGTATGAGAAGGTACTCAGCTAGACTTACCCATCAAAACCAGAAATAAAAGACACCAAGGGTCATGCAAGGCTTATGAGGTGGGCTAGCTGGACACAGTTGCATAAAAGAGCTTATGAATATAGTAACCAATTTAAACTTTGCATCAAGTTTATCATCATTTACCTGTCCACTAAATTTGCACCTGTACTAGAGCACTCACTTATTAGGAGCAAACAATATTAACCATAGCAGGTATAATAAGGCTGTCATCATCATATCATCATTTTTGAACCATTATGTTATTTAGTGTATCTACTTTGGAGATAAGCCCATCAAGTTCTCACTAATTGGGAGAGACGGCGACTCGAATCGAATTACAACTCAGCTGAGGGGGTATTCCTAACTCTCACCCTGGCATACTTTGCAAGGGTAGCTGTGGGTCACCTTTGGGACAACTCAGGAACCAAATTCATGGGTTCGATCAGCGCCAGCACTCTCAGGGATTACCCTTCTGCCAGGACGATCAGGACTTTTAAATCACCTGCCCTTGGACTCACGCCTATGGCTCCCTTCCGAGGCGTACTTTATACTTATCGACTCCCGGCCTAAGGTGAGCTACTTGGTTTTGTGGTTGGTCTCCAGACCCAGCAAACTAAGAGAGAGGCATGTATTCAACATGAATAGGAAAGGCTCCAAGATTCAGTCCTTAAGCGACACAGACGGAATCACTACAAACCGGCAAGCCTCCGCCCGGTCTTCAATTCAAATTAAGTCAGGTTCTTTTCGACGATAGCAAATATAGCCAACTGTGCCATATGTATGTCCCTATATCTCGCAGGTGACAGGAAATCACCTGACTTCTACCACATTTAAGTAGGGCTAAGCACTACATGAGCCTGAGCTACATAGGATTCATGGTATCAATATCTAGACAAGGATTGGATAACCAATGTAGCAAGTGTTTGCATCCAACACCTAAACTTAATGCAACAATATATATATGTAACAATAATACTTTAACTGCATTTCAGAAATTAGGAGGCTTAATATGCTCCGGGGCTTGCCTTTCACAAAGTTGCATGGACGGTGATCCGGGCACTCAACGGCGACCTTGTCAGGCACTTCCCCCGAGGGATGCACCTCCTGAACCTCCGGTGTTGGCTGCTGCTGCTCCCCGCTCGGTTCCTCTAATTCCAGCAGTGTCACACCTTCCGGTACACCTATTGCATGCCGATGCACAAGATAAATATTATGGATGCATAAGGAATGACATGATGCTCATGATGAATGGATCACAGTAAGTGTTTAACGAAAACATCACTGGACACTCGTTTACCGATTAAGAATAGCTCTATTCAAATCACTTTAAAACATATATCAAACTTAACTTGAAGAACAAGATCAACTTACCTAACTTGCATAACCTAAGATAAAGATGCTCATCTTCAGTTAAAGACATAACACCTAGGAACATTACCACAAGCTTAGGAATAGTAAAGGCATACTTAAATCAAAAGTTAAGGTTTCATATGCAAACGAGTAGTTCCTTAATTCAATCACAACTGGAGTTCTATAAATTCAAATGACTTGCAAGAGGACATTCTGGAAAGCTTATGAAATTCTCTACAAATCATTTGTAAACATCAAAGCATGATTCTTACGTTAACAAAATCGAATTCAAGTAAACCTAGAATCTGTTCGGGAAGGGCAGGTTTACTAAATTAAATATTTAGTGATGATGCAATAGCATAATTGGACTAAACCAAGTTTACCAACTTGTTGTACATACCAGAGGAACATCAGAAAGTATAGTGCCAACCTCTAAATAAATTATTTAATGTCCTTTTCTAATTTATTTACTTAATTAGGTGATTAAAGCAACATAAAGTAAAACTATTCAGAAAAATCTACAAAAATTACAGTAGCTATCTCATGCTTCACATAGACTACCATAAAAATTTCAAAGCAATTGGTGAAACAGAACTTGCTGTATCAAAAATAATAGATGGCAGGGCTAATTCTAGCATAATTAGGAAACCCTAATGAAAAGTGTCAAGCAACAGATTTCACATTTTTCCTAGCATCATTCTAGCATAAGAATAGCACTCACCAAATTTTACCTTTACTGGACCTATAGAAAAATTATGAAAATTCACACAAGATCCATCCATGCAAACAAGAGAATTACCTAACTCCTACATACAGTGTCCAAAATGTATGAAAATTTAACTACAAGCTATCCATGATATGAACAGTACACCATAAAAATTTCATGCCATTTGGAGCTACACAGAAAAAGATATAATTACCCCTATTTCCCACATGATTAAAAGAGATAATTAGCAACTCCATTTTTCATAACAGAACATGGCATAAATTATATTTTTAATATAAACTAGACATTATCAGGAACTCAACAAAATTGGAACCACATCATTTGGATCTACCAACTAAGAGATACACATTTTTGAATATGTACACAAATCTGTGAAAAAGAATAAAACGAAACAAAATGGAAAACCTAATCGCTATAGCTGGGCCGGCCCAGAAGAACGGTGGCCCGCGAAGCACATGCTGGTGCAGCCCAGAACACGGTGTGGCCTAGGTCAGGCTCCCGCCTCAGCTCAGCGACTGACGAGCGGGTCCTGCGAGTCAGTGAGACAGACAGGGGAGGAAGAAGGGATGACGGCGTAACTCGTCGCCGGTGGCAGCTCCGACGAGGCCATCGGTGCCAACGTGTTTGCCTCACCCATGCGCACCTAGGGATACCATCTATTGTAGCGATTCCAGCGGCTAGAGGGAGTGGTGATGGCCATGGCGGCGCACAGCCACGGGTTGGCCGGCTCCGGCGAGGTGACGGTGTCACGGCCCTAGTGGCCTACTCTACGAGCATCAGTATCACTCATAGGACCTACAACAAGGGAAAAGGGAGGCAGCAAAAGGCTCGAGTGGCATAGCCACGTGTGAGCTCGACCGGTAGCGGTCATGGCGACCCGGTGGAGCCGCACTCACGGTGAGCTCTACCTGAGGCGAAAACAAGATGACGGTGTGGTCGCGGACGTGGTGGAGCTCACGGTGGTGCTGTGGCTTAGAGGAATCAGACAAAGGTGCTCGGTTGAGGGGGATTTTGGCTCAGTGGCTGCCACAGCGTCCCAGTCGCCGCGCTCATGGAAGAGGATGGCCGAGAATGAAATGGCGAGATGCAGAGTGAGTGGGCGAGGCGCTGGCTTTCATCTAGAGCACGGATGCGTGACGTGGAGATGGTGGCATAGCATGTATACCACATGGTGATCAGCCCCTGCACTGGTCGGCCACAGTGTCCTTCTGACGTTTTTCTGAAATGGCCGAATCGACGCCCAATGGCACGACTAACAGCGTGAATTTGATGATGTATAACTCCCAAACGGTGATGATCTGGTTCATGGTATAGTTGACAAAATTGAAGACCTAAATGAGTACTACAACTTTGTCAATGGGAGCTCAAGTTGGTTTAGCCTAGTTAGGGAGATACAAGGCTCCAAACAATGATACACGAAACTGGAAATCAACTCTTGGACTTAGAAAGATTCTAAGTGTAGAATTCAACCCCAAATCTGACTTGTGGGCCATGTTTGAGGCTATTCCACACATTTTCATGAGTTGGTCATAAAACAACTTTTGTTCCATGATAAATTGGCTACAACTTTGGTAAAGAGTGCATAGCCATGCAAGGTCTCTAGGTTGGTCTTTTGAATCTATCAAATAGTGGCACTTTATAGGTCATTCTAAGTCAAACCTCCTCTAGAGGGCATTTTAGTCATTTTGTTCGACATGAACAATGTCCCATCAATTACCCTAAGTGTAGTCAAGGTGTATTAGACCATAATCAACCACTTTACACAAGTGCTATACCAACTTCTAATGATCACATGTGATGAAGCAACAAAACACTTCAATTTTTACTCAAATGTTGCAATTCCATGTTTCACATGTTTCATGCCTTTGTTGCAATTTTAACTTGCCACATTCCTACCATGTTGCCATGTCTCAAGGTATGAGAAACTCATGTTGCATTCACATGTTTCACTACTACCATTCACAAGCAATCAAGTATGAAACAAACATAATTGCGAATGTTGCATATGCATGTTTTAGTAATAATGGCATGATGAGATAGATGATGCACATGTTTATGAAATGAAATGCACTTTTGTGGGAGCCAAACACCTAGGGTGTTATAGCCCTCCCCCTTAGAAAAATCTTGTCCCGGGATTTGGAAAGCGTACAATTTAGTATAGAAAGTTGGATGATTTTCCTTTAAATAATCTTCCCGCTCCCATGTTGCATCCCGATCACTATGATTACTCCAAACTACCTTGTATAACTTAACTACTCGCCTACGAGTCACCCTTTCTTGAGTATCTAGAACCTGCATGGGCTTCTCCTCATAAGAAAGATCAGATTTCAAGTTGATTCTCCTCGTAGCTACTCTTTCCTCAGGAATACGGAGACACTTCTTCAGCTGAGACACATGGAATACCGGGAATATAGCTCCCATTTCACATGGTAGATCGAGTTTATAGGCTACTCTTCCACTTTTCTCGATAATGCGGTAAGGTCCAACATATCGAGGCTCAAGCTTCCTTTTAATTCCAAAACATTTTACTCCTTTCATAGGGGATACCTTCAGATAAACATGGTCACCTACTTCAAACTCAATAGGTTTTCTTCTCTTATCAGCATAGCTCTTTTATCTAGCCTGAGCGGTAGTCATATTCTTCTATATAGTTCAGACTTGCTCTTTGGCTTCTTTTACAAAATCAATACCATAGAATCTTCTTTCTCTAGGTTCCACCCAGTTCAAAGGAGTCTTACACTTGCGGCCATAAAGAGCTTCAAAAGGAGCCATTTTGATACTCTCTTGATAATTGTTGTTATAAGAGAATTCAGCGAGAGGCAACCATTCCTCCCAAGAGCCTTTACAAGAGATAAGACAAGCTCTAAGCATGTCTTCAAGAATTTGATTAACACGCTCAGTCTGTCCTAATGTTTGCGGATGATAGGCAGAACTACGGATTAGATGAGTGCCAAGATTCTGATGTAAGCACTCCCAAAAGCGAGCCATGAACTGCGGTCCTCTATCTGAAACAATGGATTTGGGTACACCATGGAGACGTACCACTTGTTGAAAATAAATATCAGCATAATTGTGAGGGTGATAGGTAGACTTGACCGGAATAAAGTGAGCGGATTTGGTTAGACGATCTACGATAACCCAGATAGAATCACAACCCTTTTTGGTAGTGGGTAACCCAACAATGAAATCCATGACAATTTCTTCCCACTTCCAGCCAGGAATAGAGAGTGGCTGCAATAATCCAGGCCTCATGTGAATAGCCTTAACTCTACAACAGTTATCACACCTTGCCACATAGGCTGCGATCTCTTTCTTCATCTTGGTCCACCAATAATACAGCTTGAGATCTTGATACATTTTACTGCTACTAGGATGGATGGACAATCTAGAAGAATGGGCTTCAGCCATAATTTGATTTCTAAGTTCTTTGTCTTTGGGTACTACAATCCTATCATTAAACCAGAGAATTCCTTTGTCATCGACCCTAAAGTGCTTGGTCTCCTACTCTTTCATCTTTCGCTTGATGTGAAACACACCCACATCAGTCTTCTGGAGTTTGATAATTTGACTTCTAAGAGAGCAATCCATAGTGATATTGTGGAGTACTATAGGATGAAGGAGGTGTGCCAGATGAAAGTCTTCACTAACTAAGGAATTGCAATGGGCCTTTCTGCTTAAGGCATCAGCAACCACATTTGCCTTGCCAGGATGGTAGTGCACTTGAAGGTTGTAGTCTTTAATCAGTTCTAACCATTGTCATCGCCGCATGTTCAACTCGGGTTGAGTAAAGATGTACTTGAGACTTTTATGGTCAGTATAGATGTTGCACACATTACCAAGCAAGTAATGTCTCCAAATCTTCAGGGCATGAACAACTGTGGCTAGCTCTAAGTCATGGGTAGGATAATTGATTTCATGCTTTCAAAGCTAGCATGAAGCATAAGCAATGACTCGGCCTTTCTACATAAGAACACACCCTAAACCAGTGCCACATGCAGCATAGCAGACATCAAAAGGCTTCTTGATGTAGGTTAGCCAATAC